>NC_091480.1:86646862-87301862 GCF_036971445.1 Narcine bancroftii
GAATTTTCTTTTGTCAACAGTGGAGGTCTTCCTTGGAATACCAACCACTTTGTGACTACCAGTACACTCTTTCTTTTTAAATATGTTCCAAAAGTTTATTTTGGTAATCCTACAGTTTGGGTGATGTCTTTTACTGTTTTAATATTGTTTCAGCCTCATAATGGGTTCTTTGGGTTTCATTGAACACAACCCTGGACCTTGTGGTTAAAAATGGCAATTAAATTCCAAAAGTGATCAAAAGCTGAGAAGCAAGCCTAGCTTTTATACCTGCACCAATGAAGCAATTAAACATACCTGAATATTCACAAATACCTATGAAGCCAAATGCTCCAATTATAGTGTCCTGAAATTAGGGAACTACGTATAAAAAGTGCTGTAATTTCCACACGGTCAAACCAAAATGTACACAAATAACCATGAATAACATGTGAATTGTTTGATTACAATTTAAAACTGTGGAACACAGGGGCAAATAAAAAGTGTCTGTCCCAAACATTATTGAGGGGCACTGTATCTCCTTCCTCATTGCTGTCTGTGATTCTGCCGAAGGCCACGGCGTCCTCGGCAAATTTGTAGACGGCATTTGAATTGTGCCTCGCCAGTCATGGGCGTAGAGTGAGCAGAGCAGTGGGTTAAGCACACATCCTTGAGGTGTGCCAGTGTTGATAATCAGGAGGAGACGTTTCCAATTTGTACTGACTGGTCTTATGAGGACGTCAACGATTCAGTTGCAGAGGAAATACAGAGGCCCAAATTTTGGAGCTCACCAGCACTGAGAGAATGATGGTGTTGAAGGTATAAATGAAAACACACTTGTTGGCTTTATAGAACCCATCAATTAAATGATTCCATGTTATTGATTTCAATTTAATGCAAATTAAGCAAGCTCTTTATAAAGGGAGGGAGATGCATTTCCTGTGGTGAAGCTGAATAGCTGCATTAAGTTAAAGGGGCCTTTGCTTTGTAGATGATGTGATACACTTAATATTGATTGTATGATGACAAAGAAAAATACCTTGTATTTCTCTTTATCCGATTGTGGGTTATACTAAATTCAAAATATTGGTTCAGACACTGCAATTTGGGCTCATGCCAAATTTATTGGTTTGTGTGTCACATTCAATAACCGCGAGTGTCAGCATGGTGAATTCTGTATCCATGATATTTTGCCATGCCAGGAGAAATTCTTTATCATGCATAATGAACCCTGGGATTCATGAGAGGGTGCCTGAATGGGATTGCCTAGATTTCCTCCCACAAATTCCAAAGTAAATATGATCTCACGATGGGACAGTCAAGCAAGTTATTTGTATTTCTACAGTCCTTGTATTTCATGTTCAGAGAGAACACAGAAGAAATCTTTATTTCTTTGTCATCTTGTAAGGGATCCTCCTGTAAGTAGTCTGTGTTGTCTAAACTGTTAAGTTTCAAGTTTATTTATCACCCAATTTTACCTGTACAACCCATCAAAACAGCATCCTCCGGTCCTTTATCATCAGCTTTTTAAAAAAAATTGGACATACACCACTGTTACAGGCCAATTCAGCTCTGCTGCCCAAATTACACCCCATTAACTTTCACCCTGGTACGTTTTTGAAGTGATTTTTCCAAGAACCAAACCTTCTGGTAAAAACTTCGATATAAAAATAACATCCCCCTATTCTTCATTTTAAGGATTACAGCATCACACATGTACAGTACATACATACACAGCTAGTTAGACAGAACTAGTCCTTGTAATTAAAAAAAACCTCGATGTTTATATGCTGTGAGCTGCAAGTTTCATCAGTAGATTAGTGAAAGGCAGATATGCAGGAAAATACTTGATTTGCATTATTTTAATCTAGAAGTTTTAATATCCTAAGGTAAGAAATATATCTCTCAGTTCTGAATTTTTTTTTTCAATTGACCTAATCTCAACAGGCTTGGATACAAAAAATATTTACCTGCCATGTTTTCATAACCCTTTAAACTTGCATCCACATCACGGTTCCTTTATCCTTCCAATGTACAATGCTAGAACTGAACATTTGAATGCCATCTAATTATAGCTTTATATAGCAATAACAAATGTTTATGTCTAAACTCTTGTTGCTAAAAATAAATCTAACATTTACAGACATTTTAATATATTTGACTAATGTATTAAAACATTCAATTTTTGATGATTGGTATTTTGGATTAAAAGCTTTGAATGGTCAGTGTAATGAAATGAAGGGACGGGAATTGGTCTGAGAGAGGATCAAAGCATTCTTTGTGGAATAATGAGGTTTTGTTGATTTATCCAAGGACAGAAATGTCCATATATGGGTTTGAATTTGACTATTTTTCTCTATTCAGCATTCAATCTGGTAGTAAGACTATGCCCAATCAGTATCTCCACACGTTAACCATATCTGAGTGCATAACCATACAATATTAATTCATGTTCAGAGAGAACACAGAAGAAATCTTTATTCCTTTGTCATCTTGTAAGGGATCCTCCTGTAAGTCGTCTGTGTTGTCTAAACTGTTAAGTTTCCAAGTTTATTTATCACCCAATTTTACCTGTACAACCCAACAAAACAGCATCCTCCGGTCCATGCAAAACAGTGCAAACACACATACACACACTACATATTTTAAATATTATTAATAAATAGTAAACTCTTAGTTGTTTTAGCAGTTCAATTGTCGTTCAGCAGTCTCAGTGCCCATGGGAAGAAGCTGTTCCTCAGCCTGGTGCTTCTGGCTCTGATACTCCTGAATCTCTTTCCCGACAGAGCTAGAAGATGCTGCGTGTGGGGTAATTGATTTAAAAAAAATATACACACACCATGCTATTAAATCCATGTAAAACCATGGTACTTCCATGATCAGAAAGTGACCTTTAGCAATGTTTGGGATTTGATTGCTTATTGGAGAAAGTCAAGAAATTCTGTCAATTAAACTTCATTTTCCAAAAGCAGTTACGTTTATTGTCATCTGATTGTACAAGTACAACCCAATGAAAACAGCGTCCTCTGGTCCTTGGTTGCAAAAACGTGCAGGCACATAACCAGACATAATGCAAATATAGACAAATAATCCATATGCATGACAAGTTTTATATATAGAAGAAAAAATAAATATTGTTCTGTACAATGAGTCTCGGATGGTTAGTGTGAGCAATTCCTTTGGTCGTTCAGTGTTCTCACTGCCCGTGAAAGTCCCTGATGAACTTCAGATTTCTTGTCAGACATACACGACCACCACATACAACTCTGAGATTTCTTTTTTCCTGCGGGCGTGGCAGAATTACCACTTATTGGCAATGCAAAAAATAAACTGTACACAGCGTAAAACATGTAAACAAAGAAATAAATGTAAATGGATAACAAATGTGAACAAACTGACTGTGCATTACAGAGAGATCAAAAAGAAAATCAATAAATGTGCACAGGAGCCCTTAAATGAGTCTGATAGTGGAGGGGTAGCAGATACTCTTGAACCTGGTGGTGTGAGTCTTGTGGCTCCTGTATCTCTTTTTGAATTGAATTAAGTGTGAGTTTGATTAGAAATTCAAAACACACAACTTGGCAAAGATACCAATCCTGCTGCAACTTTAGATTGCATAAAACAGAAAATTGTCATGTAGAAGGGAGGTAAAAGGCTTAGGTAACAGTATCGTGACCATATTGTTCAGCTTATGTAGTAACCCAGGATAAGGACAGATATTATTTTAAAAATCATTCACGGGATGTAGGAAAAAAAATCATTGCCAAGCTCCAGTTATTAATCTGTCAACAATACAGTCCATGAAGTAATTATACGATCCTGCAGTCAGATTGCAAACACCATGCCCTTTCATTCTGTTTCCAGTAAAATGGAATCAGAATACAGAGGGAACTTAGAAAAAGTAATAGTGTGAAGAATAGGAAATAACTGTACAAGAAACATGGATATAGCACTTTCTATCCTGTTGAGTTTTAGTTTTTAAATGTGTAGCTGAACATCAGTTGATAATTAACTCCCAACCATAACTATGACACAGGACTGGAGTTAATTAGAAATTTATTAGGAATGTGTTGCAGAAACTGCTTTCAGACAAAAAAAAGATTCTCACAGACATGAACTTTGACAAAAGGAGTATGACTGAATTGGAACTTTGGTGAAATTTAGAGGGAGAAGGCTGAATTCAGAGCATGCCATTATGTAGAAGCAAAAAAAATGCTGCAAATAATCAGTATGCTTTTTGCTGCAATGATTTTTGTTCCCCCACAAATCATTAAAGTGCTTTTGAAAACAATAAAACGTAGCAAGGGTTTCAGGAAGCATTTCCAATTTAAATAAAAACAAATAAACCAAAAGACCCAAGTTTGAGGTGAAAGGCAAACTAGTGTTGACATGCAAAACATATTTATACATTTGATTGTATTCCCTGCCTGATGGGTTGGTGGACACAATAGCATACTTCAAGAGGGGATTGGGATTAACAGGATCCATAATTTAAAAAAAAGGCTTCCTACACTATTCTATTAGTTACCTGAATTTCTCTCAGCCAACCAAGAACATGAGACTACTGAACATTTGGACATTTTGATCAGTTCTGTGCTAACCATTTCTGGAGGAAGCCATGTGCAGAGCTTCATATTTCAGGAAATAAAGTCTACTTCTGCTCCCTGCAAATTGTTCACCAAATGCTATTTAAAAGGAGTCAGTCAATTCAATTAAGTAATGAATTGTTCTTTCCACACACCCTGTTTTAACGTTTTTAAATTTACATTTAGACTTACAGCATGGTAACAGCCAATTTTGGCCCACAAATCCATGCCACCCAATTTACATCCCATTAACCGACACCCTGCTACATTTTGAATGGTGGGAGGAAACCGGAGCCCTCTGAGAAAACCCACAGAAGGATGGGGAGAACATACAAACTTCTTACGGACAGTGCAGGATTCAAACCAAGGTCCAGTCCCTATCACTGGCACCATAAAGGCATTGCATTAACCTGTTGATAAGTATGTGGATTTCCCACGATTTAAAATAGACCAAAATTGTCTAAGGGAGTGTTTGTATCCAATTCTTTCAGAGAGGAAAGCGTTTTGTACATTAGGAAAATAGTGCGTTAGATTAAGAGCTTCACTGAGTTTGAAAAACATTGTAATATTTACTTCCCATGTATTTACATAGATGTACATGTGACTTTTTTGAAAATAACGGGTTCTATTTTTAAATACATCTGTAAGACAGGTTTAGAGTTTGCCGTCTCTCGTTATAAAAGTGTAATTGAATCCTAATTGCAATAAATGGTAGGAGGTAGTTCTTAAAACAGGGAACGCATGGGCTCATTTTACTTCAAATAATTAACTCTTGTTTTGCTTAGCTTTTTTCAGGATCAAATCTGTTTAGGAATGCTGAATTCACTGCAAGTGGAGTAAAAGATTGAAAGTGCCAAAACACAAAATGTAGAAAACCAATTAATTTAAAAGGCCCATGGGTTCCTGCTTTTGGTCTGTAGAGGGATATACCAAGATATACCACTTGCATTGTAATCAGAATACACTTCACATTACCACAACACCCTTTTTTCTGCTTGGGAGATTAGGCTCTTTAAAGAACTGGGATGGGTGTTTGTTAGTGATCGACAATTACACCACCCAAAAAAGGGTGAAAGATGCGCTGTTGGACATTGCAGCTAAATAGTTGCAAGGCAATTTTGTAATAATCAATTACATTTGTTGAACATGCAAGTATTTTCAGCAGGGGCCAACCAGTTGACATTCATCAGCATTATGCACTCTTATTGTCAAGACACCCTGACCCTGCAGTGGGCAATTAACAGGTGCAGAGAGCTTGACCGTGGCTTCAATTCCTTACATTCAACACATCAACGTTGTCACTTGACGAATGCACTGTTTATTATTCGACCATTCCAGAGGTCATTTCGCAGATGTACAAGACAGATAAAACATCACAGTTTCGCAGGGACGCTAACCTTGTACACAGTGAGCTCCAAAAAAAAAGGAAGTAAAGCAGCCCAAGTTCAGCACAGGCAACAAAATAAGAAGGGCAAAGTGTTCTTCCAAGAATGCAAAGGTCTGCAGACACCATGGATGAAGTAAAAACACAACTCAGGTCAAAATGTATATTATAGAGGGAGCAAAGAACTCAATCCTGAAATGTTGGGGTCTTTATCTCCTGCTGGAGTTTCTCCAGCATTGTTTTTGCAAGTATTCTTCCCATGTAGATTTATAAAACGCTTACACCAATTGATGTCTAAATATTTCTCTTCCCTCCCCCCAAACACCTTTGTTCCTATTGCTCGTTTTCAACCTTTCCCTTCCAGCCGGTTGATCCTGTCCTCCAGCCGGGACAGGCAGTTTCCCCCAGGCACGCCCGAGGGGGGGGGGGGGGGCGCCCCAGGCACGCCCGGGGAGGGGGGGCGCCCCAGGCACGCCCGGGGAGGGGGGGCGCCCCAGGCACGCCCGGGGAGGGGGGGCGCCCCAGGCACGCCCGGGGAGGGGGGGCGCCCCAGGCACGCCCGGGGAGGGGGGGCGCCCCAGGCACGCCCGGGGAGGGGGGGCGCCCCAGGCACGCCCGGGGAGGGGGGGCGCCCCAGGCACGCCCGGGGAGGGGGGGCGCCCCAGGCACGCCCGGGGAGGGGGGGCGCCCCAGGCACGCCCGGGGAGGGGGGGCGCCCCAGGCACGCCCGGGGAGGGGGGGCGCCCCAGGCACGCCCGGGGAGGGGGGGCGCCCCAGGCACGCCCGGGGAGGGGGGGCGCCCCAGGCACGCCCGGGGAGGGGGGGCGCCCCAGGCACGCCCGGGGAGGGGGGGCGCCCCAGGCACGCCCGGGGAGGGGGGGCGCCCCAGGCACGCCCGGGGAGGGGGGGCGCCCCAGGCACGCCCGGGGAGGGGGGGCGCCCCAGGCACGCCCGGGGAGGGGGGGCGCCCCAGGCACGCCCGGGGAGGGGGGGCGCCCCAGGCACGCCCGGGGAGGGGGGGCGCCCCAGGCACGCCCGGGGAGGGGGGGCGCCCCAGGCACGCCCGGGGAGGGGGGGCGCCCCAGGCACGCCCGGGGAGGGGGGGCGCCCCAGGCACGCCCGGGGAGGGGGGGCGCCCCAGGCACGCCCGGGGAGGGGGGGCGCCCCAGGCACGCCCGGGGAGGGGGGGCGCCCCAGGCACGCCCGGGGAGGGGGGGCGCCCCAGGCACGCCCGGGGAGGGGGGGCGCCCCAGGCACGCCCGGGGAGGGGGGGGCGCCCCAGGCACGCCCGGGGAGGGGGGGGGCGCCCCAGGCACGCCCGGGGAGGGGGGGCGCCCCAGGCACGCCCGGGGAGGGGGGGCGCCCCAGGCACGCCCGGGGGGGGGGGGGCCCAGGCACGCCCGGGGGGGGGGGGCCCAGGCACTCTCGGAGTGGCTCCTGCTTGGTCATGTTCTGCAGTCTCTCGGCGTGGGAGCGCTCGGACAAGTCCTGTTGCAGGAACTCGACCCCCCCCCCACTCCCACCCCCACTCCCACTCCGGCTGCCTGGCGACACGGTGGCCCCCGGCTGTGGCGGGCCGCGTTGGCCTATTCCTCCTCGCTGCGGCCCAAGCACCGGCTCTCGCCCGCCGCCAGATTCCCCACCGTCACCCCACCCCCTCCCCTCCCCTCCCCTCCCTCTCCCCACCCACCCAGCCCAACAAGCTCCGCCACGCTCACCTACCTCCGACTGCTCTTCCCCCGCCCGGCGAACGGCGCCGCCTGACGTTCGGAGACATCCGCCCGCGCGCGCGCAGCACTCTGGGCTTCGTAGTCCGCCGCGGCGCCGAAGCAAGGACTACATCTCCCGACGGCCCTCCCGCGCGGGGAGGGGGGCAGGGCCGCCCCCCCCCTCACCTCCCTCCCGCGTCCGATTGGCCTCGATGAAATTCCACTGCCGCCGTGACGAACGGAAATCCGCCCGCGCCATTGGATGCCAGTGCTGTCAATCACAACGTTCCGGGGGGGGGGCCCGGCCTCTCACCAATCACCTTGCAAGAGGATGTGGGGAAGGCGGGTAGGAGACTTTTCTTTGCTGACTGTCATTAAGTGGGTGCAGGGCAGAGCAGTAAAGTTCCCTGCGGTTTAGTCAAGTGAGAATAAAAAGGTTGAGAGCCACTGGGCCAAACAGAAGCCAACTTGGTCAGTGTGAATGAGTTGGGTCTGGTTCTCTAGCTCCCCTCCCTCCATTTCATTCCTCTGTCCTCCTCCCTCAGCCATACCTTACTCATACTGGCTGGCAATGAAGGGGAAAGAACATTTCTTTAAATATTGCAGCTCCTGCAATCTAAAATCAACAGAAAATGCTGGAAATATCTGCCTCTTCTGATTTCACAGGGTACAAATGTCATGTGGCAACTCTTCAAATCTCTGGTGGGGCCACACCGGAGATTGGCGTTGAGATCTGGTCACCACGTTACAGGAAGGATGCTGGAGAGAGTTCAGAGGAGATTTACCAGGACGTTGCCTGGATTGGAAAATGTCATGAGGCAAGGCTAGCTTTTGAGAGAGGTCTACGAGTTCGTGGGAGCCACAGATCGGGGGACAGCCAGCACCTGTTTTCCAGGGTAGAAATAGGAAACATCCAGAGGACATGTGCACAAAGTGAGGAAGGGAGGTTGAGGAGAGAGATTAGGGTAACTTTAAAAAAAAAATGCAGTTGTGGGTGTCTGGAATGCCTTGCCAGTGGAGGCTGAAACATTGGGGGCATTTAAAAGATTCTTGGACCAGCACACGGATGGAAGGAAAATAGAGGGTTATGGTGTAGTTAGATGGTGTCAGCACAACATCGAGGGCCAAAGTGTGTGGCAGTGTTCTACTCAGCAGGCCAGAGAAACAGAGTTAGGTCGCTGGGAAGAGGAAGGGAGTGGGGTGACCGAAGGAGGTGTGGAGGAGAGGTCAATGGCTGAGAGGGAGGAATGGAGTGTGGGTGATGCATGAGATGGAGGTTGTTTGGGGGGAGGACAACAGGATGTGAAAGAGATGTGATGGGAGATTACTGAAAGTGGAGGGGTAGGAATGGAGGTGGCAGAGCAAGTAGTAATGGGAAAGAAAAAGATCGAGGACCACTGGTCTAGTCGTTCAAAATGGCAGCGATATCCAGTACTGAAACTAAATTCAAAGTACACACAGTGCAATTTACTGTTAGATACTATGTTCTAATGGGCCATACTCCATTTTAGTTTAAAAATTCACCCATGACCACTTAAAAATGGGAATGGGCCGCAATTGGCCCAGGGCCATAATTTGCACACCCCTGCTCTAAACCCACCTTGTCCACATACCTGTTCAATTCTCTTTTCAGATGTGATTCTACTACTTGCTTAGGCAGCTTGTTTCACGTCCCTACTGTGTAAAAAAAAGAGTTACAATCAAACAGCAATGGAAGTAAATTCCTTATTACTGCATTGTTAAAAGTAACAACTGGATATTATCAGCTAAAAGTATATGATAATTCTCCAACAACATTCCACAAAATTTTCGAAGTACTACTCATCTCTGCATTGAAATGTTTTGGACTCAAATCCCATTCTAATCAAAATTTAAAGCCATAAGCCTGTCTATTGCTCAAAACAGAATGGAAGGCGAATGGAATATTAATGCAAACCAGGTGAGCTCGAGTGATTTAAAGAGACATTCAAAGTCTCCTGCAATCAGTCTGCTAATTACTGTTTGAGCCATGATGCTGAAGAGTATCAGTTGGTCACATAATAACAATTCAACATTTATCACATAAAACTCGGAAACTTTAATGGAGTTTCACAGTCAGGAAAGTGGGTGCTTCAGCCCACTTGTCTACACCAACCACGTTGTCTGCCTGGGATAGTCCCACCTGTCTGTGTTTGGCCCATGTCCCTCTGAGCCTATCCATTTGCCTGTCTAACTGTTTCTTTTTGTTTTAATTTATACCTGTTTTTTAATAGAGGATGACCACTAAGGAATATTATCCAGTAATGGACATATCTTCAGTTGTATCCGGTGGTATCATTGGGTGTTTCAGATTTTTAAATACAAGACACCCTCTGCCAAGGCAGTCCCACCACAGGCTGGTCAGACCAGGGTACGTGTCCTATATCTGTTTCTCTTAGTTGTCATTTGGAGCCCTGATAGGATCCCTCCTTTTCAGTCAGGGCCAGTGAGGGCTTGTTTTAGATGAGTCAGAAAGGGATTTAATTGCCTTTCTATAAAAACCAAACCCCACCCAGATTTACAATCTTGGATATGAGCCTCTTCAATTTTTACATTTCCCGTCTTTGATGCTACTTTGTAATTTCTTTTGCAAAAGTTTTCAAGTCCATTGGTTGAAGGGTGGCATGTGTGTTCATATCCGGCGATGTCTGTAAGGAGTTTACATTTCTCCCCGTGTCTGTGTGGGTTTCCTTAGGGTGCTCTGGTTTCTTCTCACCCTCTAAAAACGTTTGGGGTGTAGGTTAATTGGCCGGTACAGATTCATGGGCCAGAAGGGCCTGTTATCGTGCTGTATGCTTAAATTTAAAATGACATTCTTTATGCATTTTAAATCCAAACATTGTTGAAATGTGAATAATCTATTACAATCAACTCGTGAAAATTTCAAAATCACATTAAGTTGCTTTTTCAACATGACGTTATTAAAAATGAATTGGAGGTTATGGCAGTACATCGTGAAGACATGAACATGAAAACCAATCTTTATCCAAGCACAAAATAATCTTTTTTTAATATAATTTTTTATTTTTCACACTGCGAACCGTATCAACCAAAATATGTACAAACATATCTCATTAAATTTACACAGTGGTCTTTTCTCCCCTTTTTTTCCTCCCCCTTCCCTCCCTCCCCTCTACCCACCCCCCTCCAATACCCATAAATATTCAACATATACAATACAATAAACCATAAAACAATATTTTCACACAAAGGAAAATAAACAAGAAAAATGCATCATCTATTTATTATTATCTATTTATCATTTTCATTCTCATTTTAGGGGATGGAGGTCGTAGGCAAGCTCTCTCTGGTATGTTCCATGTAAGGTTCCCAAATTTGTTCAAACATTGTGACTTTATTTTTTAAATTATATGTTATTTTTTCCAATGGAATACATTGATTCATTTCCATGTACCATTGCTGTATTCTCATGCTCTCTTCCATTTTCCAAGTTGACATTATACATTTTTTTTTTGCTATCACTAAGGCTATCATAATGAATTTTTTTTGCACTTTATCCAATTTGAGGCCTAATTCTCTACTACTTACCTTACTTAGAGAAATATCTCTGGTTTTTTTGGTATGTTATTTTTTGTAATTTTATTTAGTATCTGATTTAATTCTTCCCAAAACGTATTTACTTTCGTACATGCCCAAATTGCATGTAATGTTGTTCCTATTTCCTTCTTACAGTGAAAACATCTATCTATTGATGTTAAGTCCCATTTTTAAAAATTTTTGAGGAGTGGTATATACCCTGTGTAACCTATTATACTGTATCATGCGTAACCTTGTGTTTATTGTATTCTTCATAGTTCCAGAACATAACTTTTCCCATACTTCATTTTTTATCTTTATGTTTAGATCCTTTTCCCACTTCTGCTTAGGTTTACATTTTATTTCATTTTCCTTATCTTGCAGCTCAATGTACATGTTGGTTATAAATCTTTTAATTATCATTGCGTCTGTAATCACATATTCAAAGCTGCTTCCTTCAGGTAATCTCAATCTGCTTCCCAATTTATCCTTTAAATAAGCTTTCAATTGATGATGTGCAAACATTGTACCATGAGTTATTCCATATTTGTACTTCAACTGTTCAAATGTTAATAAATTATTTCCCAAAAAACAGTTTTAGATTCTTTTGATTCCTTTTCTCTCCCATTCTCTAAAGGAAAGGTTGTCTATTATAAAAGGGATTAGCAGATTTTGCATTAATAGTAATTTTGGTATTTGATAATTCGTTTTTTTCCTTTCTAAGTGGATCTTCTTCCATGTATTAAGTAAATGATGCAGTACTGGTGAGTTTTTATATTGCACCACCTTTTCATCCCTTATCTAGCTCTATCTTAGTCCAGTCTGGTTTTTCCCTTGTCTGGTAAAAAATCTGATAAATACCTCAATTGTGTGGTTCTATAATAATTTCTAAAATTTGGTAACTGTAAATCACCTTGATTAGACCTCTCTGTTAATTTATCTAATACTACCCTTGGATTCCTCCCTTTCCACAAGAATTTCCCTATTATTCTCTTTAGTTCCTGAAAGAATTTTTCTGTTAAGGGAATTGGTAATGTTTGAAATAAGTATTGTATCCTTGGGAACACGTTCATTTTAATGCAGTTTACCCTCCCTATCAACGTTAGCCTAATTCTTTCCAATGTTCTAAGTCTTCCTGCAATTTCTTTATTAGTGGCTGATAATTTAGTTTGTACAAGTGGCTTAAGTTATTATCTAACCTGATCCCTAGGTATCGGATTGCCTGTTCTTGCCATTTAAATGGTGATTCTTTTTAAAATTCTGTATAATCTGCGTTACTCATTGGCATCACTTCACTTTTAATTGCATTGATCTTGTACCCCAATATTTCTCCATATTCCTTCAATTTCTCATGTTATTCTTTTACTGATACATCTGGTTCTGTCAGGTATACTATGATGTCATCTGCAAATAAGCTGATTTTATACTCCTTCTCCTTTATTTTTATCCCTTTTATTTTATTTTCTATTCTTATCAGTTCTGCCAATGGTTTTATTGCTAAGGCGAACAATGAGGGGGATAATGGACATCCCTGTCTAGTTGAGCTACTTAATTTAAAGTGACTCGATACATATCCATTTACTGTTACCTTCGCCAATGGTCCATTATACAATGCTTTAATCCAATTTATATATTTTTCTGGTAGATTGAATTTCTATAATACTTTAAATAAGTAATTCCATTCTACTCTGTCAAAGGCTTTTACAGCGTCTAGAGCAACAGCCACTGCTGGCAAAATAATTTTCTTGAGGAAATCCGTGAGACAAGGAGAAAAGGAATGGTTAAAGTTTCAGGTCGTGACCTGGGCTCAGGAGTCTCTAATGTTTCCTAGTCTTTATCAGAGTCTCTTTCAGAAGTAAATGCATGCCTGAAATTCATTACCTTTGTGAAAAAGAGTTGCTTATTTCTCTGAGGTAAATAATTGTTCAAATCTTCAGAAATATTTATTCTAATTTAAAGGTCTGACATCCTGTGGCAGTGCACATACTTGTGGCGAACTGGTCCCACTTGTACCGCCGCACCTGCGGGGCAGCCATGAGAAGATGGTGCCATTGGGGGACCTCCATGCCGTGTAGTTTGAGTGGAGTGCGCGCCTCAGGTGAGCATGATGACATCACCGCCCACGCGGGGGTGGAACTCATGCTACCTTCGTGCGTGAAGTTTGAATAAAAACAGTCGTTGAAACCCCCAACGAGGTGGTTGCGAGTTTCATTTCATGTAGCTGCCATTACAATCCTTCCATTTCACTGGGTTGTTTCTATTGTAAACTGAGAAACACCATTAGAAATGGGAAGCACCAACAGCACAGTGGAGACACAGGAGTTGATTCTGTAGTCACCTTTTATGTTAACCATTGTGAAGAGATTCTCTTTGCTTAGAACCAGTTCCCATCCAATCTTTTATTTCTCAGTGTTGTTACCCTTTAACTCAAAAATTATTCTTCTCTGGCCGTCGCTCAGCTCACCCTACTGACAACACTTCAAATCTCAGTACATCAGGCAATTGTTGGAAGATATTTCAACGGGTTGTCCCCTTTCCATTCTCTTTAATCAAAGGCATGAATTGAAACTTGACTTTTCTGCTGCAGAGGCTCTAACAGAATATAGACAACACTCCCATGTCATTTGGTAGCCCAGTTCTTTTGTACAAATTGAGATGGAGTAAAACATATTTGATACAAAATTCATGGGTGTGTATCACTTCCCATTTGCTTGCAGACTGAACAAAAGCCTAGTATTCAACTCGAAACATGTCATCTCTCTTCTCTCAGCAATGCCAGTCAATATTCTGGCGAGTCTCACGTGGGGACAGCCAATATTCTGGCGAGTCTCACGTGGGGACAGTCAATATTCTGGCGAGTTTCACGTGAGGACAGCAATATTCTGGCGAGTCTCACGTGGGGACAGTTAATATTCTGGTGAGTCTCACGTGGGGACAGTCAATATTCTGGCGAGTCTCACGTGGGGACAGCCAATATTCTGGTGAGTCTCACGTGGGGACAGCCAATATTCTGGCGAGTCTCACGTGGGGACAGTTAATATTCTGGTGAGTCTCACGTGGGGACAGTTAATATTCTGGCGAGTCTCACGTGGGGACAGCCAATATTCTGGCGAGTCTCACGTGGGGACAGCAATATTCTGGTGAGTCTCACATGGGGACAGTTAATATTCTGGTGAGTTTCACGTGGGGACAGTCAATATTCTGGTGAGTCTCACGTGGGGACAGTTAATATTCTGGCGAGTCTCACGTGGGGACAGCCAATATTCTGGCGAGTCTCACGTGGGGACAGCAATATTCTGGTGAGTCTCACATGGGGACAGTTAATATTCTGGTGAGTTTCACGTGGGGACAGTCAATATTCTGGTGAGTTTCACGTGGGAACAGCAATATTCTGGCAAGTCTCACGTGGGGACAGCCAATATTCTGGTGAGTTTCATGTGGGAACAGCAATATTCTGGCAAGTCTCACGTGGGGACAGCCAATATTCTGGCGAGTCTCACGTGGGGACAGTTAATATTCTGGCGAGTCTCACGTGGGAACAGCCAATATTCTGGTGAGTTTCACGTGGGGACAGCCAATATTCTGGCGAGTCTCACGTGGGGACAGCCAACAGCCAATATTCTGGCGAGTCTCACCTGGGCACAGCCAATATTCTGGCGAGTCTCACGTGGGGCAGCCAATATTCTGGCGAGTCTCACGTGGGGACAGCCAATATTCTGGGGAGTCTCACGTGGGGACAGCCAATATTCTGGCGAGTCTCACGTGGGGACAGCCAATATTCTGGCGAGTCTCACGTGGGGACAGCCAATATTCTGGCGAGTCTCACGTGGGGACAGCCACTACTCTGGCGAGTCTCATGTGGGGACAGTCAATATTCTGGCGAGTCTCACGTGGGGACAGTCAATACACTGCTGAAGTTTGCTCATGACTGCATGTATAGTTTCGTTCAAAATGTGTTGTTGGCACGATGAAATGTCACGATTATACACTGAAGTACAGGGTGATGTGTAATGGAGTAAATGTCTCATTCATGGTGTTTGGAGCTGCAATTTTTAATTATTTTAATTATAATAAACAGGATGTAATAGATCTGCAATACATATTTAAAATGTTTGTTGCATGGCCAGTGTTTCTGCCATGAAGCCCAATCATAAGTTCTAAACACCTCGATCTACCATATATACTCATGTAAAAGTCAAATTTTGCAGACTATTTTTTAATTGCTAACTTTATTGGATCAACTATTACATGGATATTACTTTTGAGGGGCTGAAATTCACACTAGAATCCAAAATGCTGTATCAGTAGCCGAAGTCCAAATGATTGCTAAATGAATAAAAGACACAATGAATTGCAGTAGAAATAGTCTGTGCATCAAAACAGACACCCTACCACAGGGGGGTGGGGGGGGGGGGGGGCGGGTGGAGGTCAGTACCTGCATCGTTGGAGGTAACTGGAGTTCCAAAGGGATCGAGGCGAGAATCCACGAGGCGTCGGGAGCTCTGATGGGCAAGCAGCTGGTGTGAGTTTGCGACTGAGGAATCGGGAACCAAAGGGTGGGCGCCCAAGTCCAATGCGAGAGTCCACATTCAATGCTTCGGGAGCTCTGGCCTGCGGGCGGCCGGGGCCAAGGTGAGAGACTTTTACACAAAATAGATCAGAATCAGAATTTATTGTCACGAACAAGTCACAAAATTTGCACAGTGCAAACGTTCTTAGAACCACTTTTACAACAATAAATAAAAAATGTAATGAAAGTAAGGCAGTATCCTTGGTTTATTGATTATTCAGGAATCTGATGGCAGCGGGGAAGAAGCTGACTTTGTGCCATTGTGTGCTTGTTTTTAGGGTCCTGTACCTTTTTCCTGATGGTAGCAGAGTGAAGAGGGCATGGCCTGGGTGGTGAGGGTCTTTGAGGATAAGAGGCTGGTTTATTAAGACACCGCCTCTTTTAAATATCCTCTGATGGATGAAGTCTGGTGCCTGTGAATTTGCTGGACGAATTAACAACCCTCTGGAGTATATTCTTGTCTTGAGAGTTGGTGCCTCCATACCAGACAGTGATGCAACCAGCCAGAATGCTCTCCTTGGTACACCTGTTGAGATTTATGAAAGTCTTCGGTGATGTACCAAATCTCTTCAAGCACTTCACAAAGTATAACCGCTGTCGAGCCTTCTTCGTGATTGCATCGACATGGAGGCTCCGGGACAGATCCTTGGAGATGTTGACACCCAGGAATTTGAAGTTCTTGACCCTCTCCACTACTGAACCTTCGATGAGGACTGGGTCGTCTTCCCCTGGGCTTCCTCCTGAATTCCTCAATCATCTCCTTAGTTTTGATAACATTGAGCGCAAGGTTGTTGGCGTGACACCACTTAATGAGCTGATCTCTCTCCCTCCTGTACACTTCCTCATTGCCGCTTGTGATTCTGCCGACAACTGTGGTGTCATTGGTAAATGTGTAGATAGTATTAGCATTGTGCCTGGCCACAAAGTCAATAATGAGGAGAGCAGTGGGCTAAGCGCCCATCCTTGAGGTGCATCTGTGTTGATAACCAGTGAGGCGGAGACATTGTTTCCAATTTGTACTGACCGCGGTCTTCCGATGAGGAAGTCAAGGATCCAGTTGCAGAGAGGGGGACAGAGACCTAGAGTTTACAGCTTCTTGACCAGATGGATGCAAAATTCTAGATTTTTTGACCAAAAATAGGGGGTTGACTTTTACGTGATTGATTGTTACACAAGTTTATATGGTATCTAATTTTCAATTCTAGAAAACCTTTATCAAATACTTTATAGATTCATTTACACACTTCTGCACTTCGACATTTTCAACCAACAAATCCATACATGACACTGAGAACTAAGATCTCCAAAGCTTTGCTGGTAACCTATTTAATTTTATTGGCATATAAAGCATAGTTGCTATAGAAGTTAGATAAATAAATATTTCCAGCCTGTTCCCTTTGTTCAAAATTAAAGTGAAGTGCCTTCATCAAGAAGCAGGTGCAGTGTGTTCTTTCAAAGGTAGAATGATTAGTTCATGCTTTGAATGTTGGAGTTATAAATGTTCATTCTTTTTAAAGTAATTTCTTTGGTCTCCGATTTTTGTTTAAATCACTCACTTATTAAACTCCTAACTTTTTGTTCCCCCACAAAGGCACCAACTTTTGTTGAGATCCCATTACATTGGCATCACAACCCGGACACTGGCTCAGATTGATAATGAGTGATAAGCTCACAGAAAATAAAAAAAAAACCCTGCAAATCTGCAATACAAGCTTTATTACTGGAAATGTCTAGCAAGAGAAACTGTCAACGTTTTGAACCGTTTATAGAATGCATACAATGACATGACAAATTTTTGATGTTGGCAATTGAATAAAGTCCTGCTCATTAATGCAACATTAATCACTAACAAGGGATGAAAGTCCCAGCAGCTTCTGGGTAGATCATTGAGCTGCATCCTAAAGCAGGAGGTTCTTCAGCTTGAATTACTTCCACTGGCTAATTGAGATGGCTGTGAAGGCTTCTGCTAAATTATGTGGCCAGGAAGCTCAATTATATCCTCTCAAGAAGTATATATATTACTTGTGCAGTAGCCACCACCATTAAATATGGTTGCACTGTGGTCAACCACAGGCATGGTCAACCTTTATTTCATGAGCTGCAAGTAGCTCTTTTTGCATTTTTACGTCATAGAAGTGGAACAAACACAATGGTGACTGGGGTTTGAGCAAATCATTATTCTACTTTAATATAATTTTTGCATTTAAACTACGGTCGAAATCTGATTGAGGAAGTACACCAAACTGCACCGACATCCTTTCTTGGATAAATAATTTATTGGTTGCTAAATATCATGGTTTATCTTGGTTGGATATGAAATGGGGCTGCACCATCTTCCCCACTAGAAGCAGATCTTTTAGGAATGGGTGCAGGCAAATCTCAATGCAACCCCAATGTCTAGTTCGAAGATAAAAAAAATGAAAGTGATATTAATGCATTCCAACTGACAAATGTTAGTGATCATTACATTAGTATTAATTTACTTTTGATACATTTTTAAATTATAGAAGTCTGATAAGCAGATATTCACTATCTGCCTTCATTATACTGATTATGAACGGACTGCTGGATGTTAACTGACTTTCATAATCAATGGACACATATAAATCTAGCCTGTATTTTCATTGTTACTTGTCACATTAAAAAGGAGCTAAGGTGTTTCACAGAGCAGACTGGCATCAGGGTTTCATATCTGATACCATTCTTAATCCAATCAATCTTGATTCAAAATCTGGAGCTAAAAATTAATCATGTCTGGGAAAACACTAATTTTATATTGGTAATATATTATGGATTTTTACAGATTATTGTTAAAATAAAAATGGTGATCTTGTAATTTTCAAAATAATTAAAATAGGTTTCAAACATTAATGCTTTGATAATTTTACCATTCTTTTCTAATCATACATGCTATCAACTGACAATTCAGTTATTTTTGCATAAAATACACATTATCTAGTTCTTTGAATTAGGAAATGAGGTTCATTAATGCTAAACATTGATTAGATGATATCAATTAAAGTTCAATGAATTAAATTGCACAGACTGTTCTATAAAATTAATGCGTAGACCATACAATTAAATCCAACAGATTTAAAGCCTGTGGCTCTTTTTCAGCAAATAAATTCCTTTTTGGCCCATGTTCTTTGGATGATTTGCCAACCGTTTATAAGCACATTGAGCAATAATTTTACCTGCCTGGGCCATCATGTAAATGTGTAATATATATTTAAATATTTAAACCGTGCATCTTGGCGCCTCACAGTTTGGCGGGCAGCAACCTCCTTTGAAGAAGACCGCAGAGCCCACCTCACTGACAAAAGGCAAAGGAGGAAAAACCCAACACCCAACCCCAACCAACCAATTTTCCCTTGCAATCGCTGCAATCGTGTCTGCCTGTCCCGCATCGGACTTGTCAGCCACAAACGAGCCTGCAGCTGACGTGGACTTTTTTACCCCCTCCATAAATCTTCGTCCGCGAAGCCAAGCCAAAGATTTAAATAGTAATTGGTTCAACTGTTTGCAGAGTTCCAAATTAGTTATTTTAAAATTATCCCCAAATATCTTTATACAGACGGCATATGATTTACAAATCTAAACTGAACATTTAAATTTTTGCATCTCTGAGATTATTTTTGAGATTCTTATATTTGGGAAGTTCTGCCATTGTTTAAAAATAATCAAAGCATATCAGAAAACACCCCAATAGGTTTTAATACTGATTGAATAATTATTTCATAAATTTTCCTGCAAAGGGATGAATTAAAGAAAAATGAAAGTACATAAGGATTAATTAAAACAGAAAGGGAAACAGAGAGCAGTTTAAAAGAAATTATATTCACAGTATGGACATGACTGATACAGTATATGTAGGATAGATTTTGACAAACTTCCAATTTTGCAAAGTCAAGTAACAATATCAGTCGATAGAAAATTGATTTAAAACAAGAAACTGGGATTGTCCAGGAAGGGAAAAGAGCCAAGGTTGAGATAAAATAATTGTTTATTTGCAGATATCTGAGGTATTGTTCACAGCAAGATTCTTCTGG
Organism: Narcine bancroftii; assembly: GCF_036971445.1. Classification (NCBI taxonomy): domain Eukaryota; kingdom Metazoa; phylum Chordata; class Chondrichthyes; order Torpediniformes; family Narcinidae; genus Narcine; species Narcine bancroftii. Next base: position 86,666,692 of record NC_091480.1, read on the forward strand.
AGTAGTTGTAGAAGCAAGAGCATTATACAAATTAGTTTTATGCAATCTTGGCAACATTTATTGAAAATATATGATGACTTTAAAAAAATTTAGACATACAGCACTGTTACAGGTCAATTTACGCCCCATTAACCTTCACCCTGGTATGTTTTTGGAGGAAACCCACATAGACACAGGGAGGAGGTACATACTCCTTACAAACAGCGTGGGATTCAAACCAGGTCAGTCTCGATCGCTGACGCTGTAAAGGTGTTGCGTTAACTGCTATGTCAACTGTGCCAGCCTATAATTTTAATGAAATAAAAGGAAGCTATGATATCCTAAGCCTCACAATCTGTTGGATATTATGTTTTATTACTGGAGATGTTTCGTTTTGGGAGAACGGAAATGAATAACTTTGGCTCATCTGTTGAAAAAAAAATTCAATTAAAAACAGATTATACCAAGCAGATTCCTTGAGCAATCACTCAAATATGGCTGCCTGGAAACTGGCTCCCACTGTGGTAGCTTTGTCACCATAATGTGAGTTACTCACACTTGGGGGCATTTTGAGGGTAAACGGGAAATTTCAGACAGTTTCTGTCATGAATCACCTCACTGCAACTTCTGTATTAGAGATGCATGCACTGTATTCACTCTGCTAATTTTGGTGCAATTCAGTGAAACTCTGTCTCATTGTTCGGAGGCCACCTATTACAGAGCACCGTATTACATTAAAAAATAAATTGTACTTTTTATATTTTTAAAAATGTAGGCATACTGCACAATGACAGGTCATTTTGGCCTTCGAGTCAGTGCCACCAAATTTAGACCCCTGGTACATTTTGAATGGAGGGAGAAAACTGGATACCCTGGGGGAAACCCATACAAACATGGGGAGAATGTACAAACTCCTTACAGACAGTGCGGGATTCGAACCTTGGTCCTGATTGGTGGCGCTGCAAAGGCATTGCGCTAACTGCTACTGTGCTGCCCCAGTGGGACATCTGGATTTTGTATCCTTATCAACAATCTGGGAAGTCTACAAAGCAGGCAAAATACTTACCTTCATATTGGCCACAACTCTCCCCTCTCTCCCCACCAACAGCCCCAATCCTAATGTTGATCCTGGTGTCAAACATGCCTCTCCACCTCCCCCGCAACCTTTACTGCCACTTTCCACCAGCACCGCCATACCACCTCCATCTCGACTTTCAGTCCCCTTCTCAGGACATGCCTGCTCCCACAAACCAACACCTACTGGGCTCTGAACCATCTCCTCATGAAGGATGTGCCTCCAATCACTTCCCTTCCGTTCCTGGTCCACTCTTAGCACTCAAGATGTGTTGGAGCGTTCTCAAAGAATGGAGGTAAGAACTTAATGTCCCCCTAGTTGCAACTCCCTCATCTGCCAGTCTCCCTGTTGCCCTCTATTGCTGTTATTCCTGAACTGAACTTAAGGAGAAGCGAAGCAGGAGGCATGCTTTTGTGGGGAAAATAAAGAGAACTTAATTTCTGCAATGCTTGTGATGTTTCATTGCATCTAATACACCATTAAAGGGTGCACTGGAAATGTTAGGCAATAATAATTCTACAAATGGGATAGGAGAACTTAGTTAAAAAAAAATTGGGAAAACTTGAGATGGTGATACAGTGATTGTTTATTACCCAAGGAAAGTATGTTTTTTAATCTTCATCTTGCAGAAAGAGAAAAAAATCACAATGTACTTAAGAGAATATCTGAATGTAACATTTGCAATGCCCTTTACTTATTTTATTATTGGTATTTTTATTGTGAGACACTGGGGAATTGAAGTTAATCCCAATGTCTGTACAAATAAAATGCATGCGATGAACTTTATTAGTTTTTTTCTAATCTATTTTGCAATCTCTCAGTCTATAAATAATTTTAAATCACGTTGTCATTTATTATCATTTGGCATTACATATTTTAAATTTAGACATACAGCTTAATTACAGGCCCTTCCGGCCCAAGAGACCATGCCACCCAATTGCACCCAATTGACCTACAGCCCCAAAACATTGTGAATGGTGGGAGGAAACAGGAGCACCGAGAGGAAGCCCACACAGACAAGGGGGGGGGGGGGGGGGAGGGGGGGCGTACATACTCCTTACAGATAGCGCCAGATTCTAACACCTGTCGCTGATGCTGTAACAGTGTTGCGCTACACTAACTGTGCTATTTTGTCTACCAAATGGTTCTGCCTCGAGACATGAATGTACAATATGTTACCAGAAAGAAAGCCAAACTGTGCCACTTTTTAATCTGCATCCAAGCAGAGTAAAATGCATTTATGAAACACATTACAAGACATTGGACATCATACACTAGATCCAAGGATTTTTCATAACGTGGGCAAAGAGCATTTTCAGTTTGTACAGCAAGTACTAGCAAGAGATCTCACTAGCAACGTTGGCTGCGCTAAATTATTGACCATTAACCAGAGAATTTGATTCATTTGGTTGATCACTAGCAGCGTATTTCAACACATTCATAATATATTGAAAATACAAAATCATTATTAATTGTGTTATCCAGCAGCAGGGAATTCTTCAATATCCATCACAACATAACCCTGTATATCATGAAATTCTTCATAATATCATTACTAACAAGAAATCTCATTTTCACAGTGTAGGGATTTGAGCACATTTTCTCAGCTGGCGCTTCAGTGCAACAGGGGTAAAACACGAAGGTCTGCTGACTCCGTGATTGAAAAAAAAACACAAAGCTGTGGAAACTCAGCAGGTCAAACAGAAAAAAAGCGGGGGAAACTTCAATCCTTTTTATCCAAGGTATGGATAAGGGCTCAAGCCCAAAACGTTGGGTATGATAACAGATGAAGGGTTCAAGCCCAACCTTGTATCTTTATCTTTACTAGATCTTGACCTGCTGAGTTTCCCCAGCATTGTGTTTATACTTCAGGGCCACACTGAGGCATTGTATTCTCTTGCCGACACGTCTGTCCATGGCCTCGTGCACTGCCAGACTGAGACCACCTGCAAATTGGAGGAACACCACCTCATCATCTGACTGGGCACCCTCCAAATGGATGACATTAATATCGACCTCTGGCTTTTGTTAAGCCCCCCCCCACTGACCTACTCATGTCTTTCCGTCGCCTTCACCCAGCTCTGCCTCCCTCCCTTTTCCGGGTCTCCTTTTGCACGAATGTAATCAATTCACCCATCTCTCCTTATCATATCCAATTCACACTTTTTTGTTGGTCCGGGTTCCTCCCCCAGCCAGCACTGTCTGTATTCTGAGATTTCCTGTTTTTGCTTATTCCTTGAAGGGCTCAGGCCCGAAATGTTGAAAATATATTTTTGTCTCCTACGGACGCGGAAAGACTGGCTGAGTTCCTCCAGTATTTTGGTGTGCTTTATTATGTATTTTGAATGAAGTGTTAAAATCAAGGGCTTGACATCCTCGTAGGGCTGTTTAAAATTTGAAGAACCAGGAGGTTATCTAGTGATCCTAACTAAAGTTTACCTGGTAAGTGGCATTGCACAAAACTCCAGAACAATGGGAGTTTGGTCATCCTCATGTTGGCTCTTTGGCTTTTCCCCAATTTAGATCAGATTTCAAAAGAACTTAATGAGCTGCAGGAAGCTCCAACTGTACCAGTGATTATGAAAAATGCTACATCAATGATCATCCACATCTATTATACGTGTTTTCAACTCAGATCGTCCTTATTCACTCTGCTTAAGTTAAGGTGCCTTCTGCACAGCTACCAATGCATCTAGGCTTATGGTGCCAGGAGAGATAGTGGTATAAAGTGACCCAGGGTAAGATGTTGTGTTTAACAAAACATGTAGAATGGTAGAACCCTTGTTCCTGCATGAGATCATAGCTTACGATTGGACATTATCTGCCTAAGGTTATGTGTTTGCTATTTTGTCTACCATGACAAAATTAGGCCAAAAGAATCTAAAGCCCTGCTTGATTTCAAACCCTGCTGTAAAATTCTATGACTCTATATGGCTATTAATGTTCTGTGCCACCAATTCCTTTAAGTTCAAGACCAAGTACAGTAAAACTCCAGTATCCAGACGTACGGGGACTGGTAGATGCTGGATAAGTGAATTTTCCAGTTGCTTGAGAGTGGAAGTTGATTGGATCGGAAAAAACTGCTAGGGGACACTAACGTTAAACTTATGCAATTTTACCTCTCTATTTTCCACAATTTCTTTTGCTTGAATTTGGGATAATGGGGAGTTTACTGTAACTGGAATCTGCTACTTGAGATGGGGGAGGTCTTAGAAATTCTTCAGGCTGGGGCAGAGGACAGCTAAGGAGGCATGCTATGGTGATGGTGAGAGAGTCCTGGCAACCCTCCCCCTCTTTGTCTCCCTGTCTGTGGTTGTAGCTTCTCCTATGACCGGCTCTCGTTCCTGGCCTTTAAAGAAAACCAGTGGTTGCATTGCACTGCAAGCAGTTTCCAAGTTCTGATATCACAGTAGAGGGCAGAAGAAGTTGCAGCGATGATTCAGACTGGCTTAAAAAATGAGCAGAAAGTCTCCAGCAAGCAAAGTGAAACTTAGAAAAAGAGAAAGTGGACAGTGTTATCAGCGTAATATCCAAGAATGTCGTGGCTTAGTTTTATCCTTTACAAAGTTCATTTATTTTCAACCCTGCTGAATTAACATTACGAGAAGCAGGCCTTCCAGCAATCAAAATGGCATCAGTCAATGATAAACTACATATATATATATATTTAACACATCAATTATATACATTGCCACATCCTCCCATCCCCAGCAAGATAATTGAACAGAACCTTTCAAATAGCTTGAAGATCTCTCTCTGGGACATCTATTTGCACATTTGCAGTGGGATCCATGTTTGGTCCAGAATCCCTTCTGACACCAGATGACAATGGTTTCATGTTTCCATAAGTATTTCTTTGCTTTGAACATAATGGCGTAGTCACATTCTTAAGGTTTAAACCCATTTGGGGAAACTACTTGACGCAGCACATTTATTTAATGGGACAGGGAAATCAGGGGTTTGTGATCTGTACAAATAATGAAGTGAAATCCATAGGTGTCCTAACTGACATAGTTCACTCCATACATGATGGCTAATCCAGCTGGGAGTACTTTTTTTTCTGCTGTTGACAGCACTGTGGACATGAAAAAACACAGATGGGACAACACAGCACCAATATGTATGGTGACGAGTGACAAGGTAGATTAACTTTCCAGATGTTGAGGAGCAAACTAGCATATCAGCAGATTGCAGCTATTCTTGGTCAGTGGCACTGTAATAATTCACAATTGCAGAAATACCTTTCACTCGGCTGCATTAGTAATGGCTTGGGTCTTCTCTTCAACTGCATGAAGTACTTCACTGTTCACAAATTGTCCTTTCCACTTGTTTTCATTCACCACAAAAATCATTTACTTCTCTTGAGCCACCATCCTGCCTTTACCAATCTGTTCACTACTTGTTCCAGATTTGGTAGTTGTTCATCTCTTGAAGTTCCCGGAATCAGGAGATGTTCCAAATGTAACTTCCCTGAATGGTTCTTTAAAAGATAGCACAAGTATACAAAACTCTGTCAGGCCATCACCATTTTTGATCCATCCCTTGTGTGTGTGGACAGTCAAGATCTTCTCTAACCCTATCAGTTGACATACACGACTCATTTCCAATTTAGTGAATTGCCTCCCTGCATGCAAAACAAAAGTAATTCTTCTTTTCCAGGCTTGGGACACAGTTCAGTGAAAGAACTTGATTTATAGACAGCCCATAATCTCCACAATTTCTGATGAATCCATTATACTTTAACACTGGCCCAATGGGGGTTGCCCATTTAGCGAACTCAGTGGGTTTACTTATTATTTATCTGAAAAGTTTGAACTAATCCGCCTCTGATTTTGGTATCATTGCATAAGGCAGAGCCTTTAGCTTGAAGAACCATGATGGCGTGTCAGGGTCAATGCGAGCTTTGGCTTGGGTGCCCTTTATTGTTCCCAGCTTTCCTTTGAAATCCTTTTGGTGTTTCCATAGCACCTCATGTGATGTTTAAGCCTTACTTCTAACATGATGAACACTCCTCCACTCTTCTTCCCAACAGATTCGATCCTGAGATGGGAACAACTCATTGTGGTGATACTTTTGGTATTTTGGTGTCAAGCCAGTAACTGCAATGCTTCCAGCCATGTAGCAGGTTTTAAGATTCTGTGGTGTCTTTGTAAGTTCAGGTGTTGTGTTCTGGGCACTCGGTTACACCTACTTCATCTGCATATCATTCCATCCAATCTAAAGCTCACATCTGTCATTCCCTTTCCAGACACAAAAAAAAAATCGGTGGTTCTACCATCGTTATATATTTTGTTAAACACATCTGCATTACAGTCTTCATTTGCTTCCTTTATATGTGACCTTTTAGAAATTGTGAGCAACTTTTTAAATTCTGTTATTTCATTTTGTTTTTAAAACTACATAGGTGATCCTTTCTTGGCTTGAACAAATATTCGAAAGGCACAAGGTTCATCTATGGTGTTTGACAACTTTTGTTTGTCATTTTAAAATGGTGTTCATGTTGCTTCAAAACAATTTGCTTTGGAGTTTGTCCCTGATGTCCAATGGAACACTGGCCTCATTTGCGTCAAATTATCAAATTTTATTTGATAATTCTGGTGCATTCATAAAATTTAGATTCACTCTAATAACTGACTGTGAATCCAGTCACTCTTGGTTCTGTGCATTAACCTGAGCTTCAACATTTATAAGGGCTGTGTACGGCCCCTCACCCCAAGTCCAAAGCCCGCTGCGCAGCTCAGACGGCAAAGTCCTCCTCAGCGACAAGATCTCCATCCTCAACCGATGGTCAGAACACTTCCAATCTCTTTTCAGTACCAACCGCTCAGTCCAAGATTCCGCCCTGCTCCAGCTCCCTCAACAGCCCCTAAGGCTAGAGCTGGATGAGGTTCCCACCCTGGATGAGACATATAAGGCAATCGAACAACTGAAAAGTGGCAAAGCAGCAGGTATGGATGGAATCCCCCCAGAAGTCTGGAAGGCTGGCGGCAAAACTCTGCATGCCAAACTGCATGAGTTTTTCAAGCTTTGTTGGGACCAAGGTAAACTGCCTCAGGATCTTCGTGATGCCACCATCATCACCCTGTACAAAAACAAAGGCGAGAAATCAGACTGCTCAAACTACAGGGGAATCACGTTGCTCTCCATTGCAGGCAAAATCTTCGCTAGGATTCTACTAAATAGAATAATACCTAGTGTCGCTGAGAATATTCTCCCAGAATCACAGTGCGGCTTTCGCGCAAACAGAGGAACCACTGACATGGTCTTTGCCCTCAGACAGCTCCAAGAAAAGTGCAGAGAACAAAACAAAGGACTCTACATCACCTTTGTTGACCTCACCAAAGCCTTCGACACCGTGAGCAGGAAAGGGCTTTGGCAAATACTAGAGCACATCGGATGTCCCCCAAAGTTCCTCAACATGATTATCCAACTGCACGAAAACCAACAAGGTCGGGTCAGATACAGCAATGAGCTCTCTGAACCCTTCTCCATTAACAATGGCGTGAAGCAAGGCTGTGTTCTCGCACCAACCCTCTTTTCAATCTTCTTCAGCATGATGCTGAACCAAGCCATGAAAGACCCCAACAATGAAGACGCTGTTTACATCCGGTACCGCACGGATGGCAGTCTCTTCAATCTGAGGCGCCTGCAAGCTCACACCAAGACACAAGAGAAACTTGTCCGTGAACTACTCTTTGCAGATGATGCCGCTTTAGTTGCCCATTCAGAGCCAGCTCTTCAGCGCTTGACGTCCTGCTTTGCGGAAACTGCCAAAATGTTTGGCCTGGAAGTCAGCCTGAAGAAAACTGAGGTCCTCCATCAGCCAGCTCCCCACCATGACTACCAGCCCCCCCACATCTCCATCGGGCACACAAAACTCAAAACGGTCAACCAGTTTACCTATCTCGGCTGCACCATTTCATCAGATGCAAGGATCGACAATGAGATAGACAACAGACTCGCCAAGGCAAATAGTGCCTTTGGAAGACTACACAAAAGAGTCTGGAAAAACAACCAACTGAAAAACCTCACAAAGATAAGCGTATACAGAGCCGTTGTCATACCCACACTCCTGTTCGGCTCCGAATCATGGGTCCTCTACCGGCACCACCTACGGCTCCTAGAACGCTTCCACCAGCGTTGTCTCCGCTCCATCCTCAACATCCATTGGAGCGCTCACACCCCTAACGTCGAGGTACTCGAGATGGCAGAGGTCGACAGCATCGAGTCCACGCTGCTGAAGATCCAGCTGCGCTGGATGGGTCACGTCTCCAGAATGGAGGACCATCGCCTTCCCAAGATCGTATTATATGGCGAGCTCTCCACTGGCCACCGTGACAGAGGTGCACCAAAGAAAAGGTACAAGGACTGCCTAAAGAAATCTCTTGGTGCCTGCCACATTGACCACCGCCAGTGGGCTGATAACGCCTCAAACCGTGCATCTTGGCGCCTCACAGTTTGGCGGGCAGCAGCCTCCTTTGAAGAAGACCGCAGAGCCCACCTCACTGACAAAAGGCAAAGGAGGAAAAACCCAACACCCAACCCCAACCAACCAATTTTCCCTTGCAACCGCTGCAATCGTGTCTGCCTGTCCCGCATCGGACTGGTCAGCCACAAACGAGCCTGCAGCTGACGTGGACTTTTTTACCCCCTCCATAAATCTTCGTCCGCGAAGCCAAGCCAAAGAAGAAAGAAGAAGAAGGGTGAATTGTCATAATTACAGCTGTGTGACAACTTCCTGAATGTAGCTACACCTTCAGCCACGGCCTTATGAGAATCAAATATAAATCTCTGCACATTTCTCCTTGGGTCTGGGTTATGGGAATTCTTCAACACATCCATAACTTTCTTTCTTTTAACCACCAAGTTTCTCTGGGCTCAACACATTTCACATAAAACCATATGCAGAGGCTCTCACCACATTAGACCTCAGGCTACTTTCATCATTGATAAAATGGTTATATGGTTATGTTGCTTGCAGCAAAGAAGAATGATGCTCCTTCCCTGTCTGGGTTTGAGAGTTAAACATGCAACCTGGTTCATCAGTGTATCAAAAGCAGCAATCGAGGCAATTGTGGTGTCCATTCTCCTTTGTGTGTGTAAAAAGTAGATGGTTGTTGAACTTACCTTTTCCCTATACTGTTCGCCTTTTTTTAAAAAAAAAACCCTTTTCAGTCCAGTCTAAATTTGGGATCACTTTTCTTTGTCAACAAAATATGTTATATCTTAAGACTGAAAAGGGGTAGGCTCTTCATTTATTTTCTTCAGGCCTGTAGTGTGAACATTTGCAGTCTCAGTTCTTCTAGTGATCAGCAAAAACAGTGCCTGCCAAAGATCAAAATATTGATATGAGCTAAACACCCACAATCTCTGCTGTACTGAAAAACCATGAACTAAAAACATAAAATGATCTATTTTATTACATACATGATAGACATAACCACACAACAGAGGTGTATCGGGGGAAAATAAAATATAGAATTTAAATCAGCAATGCGAAATAAAGCATTAGGTTCTCATCCAGTGACACATCAGCTGTGCAAGCAGGGAAATACCTGGCTAATATTCTAGAGTGAAACAAAGGACTCAGAAATGGTCATCTAATTTCAATGAATAGTAATTATGATGAATAAAATTAAGAGAGCTAGCATTCGAATTGACTGCCAGTGTCCACACCCCACCCCCCCAGCTTATCAATTCCACAAATTCATTGCGACACCCTATAATTTTATCTTGAGAGGAGATGCAAACTTCTGTCTCAATTTGGCCTCAATAACATTATTCTACTTTATTATTCAAACACAATGAAGGGAAGACAGCTGCCTTGAAAGAATTGCACTTTAAAATCGAGATGGGATTTTGGACTCTGGACCTATGCAACTTCAATTTGGTTTGTCAGACTGTGATGTCAGAGGATACACACAGACAAAATGAAGCTCTGTGATTTTTACTGACGACTCGCTCAGGTTCTGAGTGAGAACTCGACAGTTCCTTTCAGGAAAAGAGCACTAGGCCATCTTGTATTGCCAGGAAGATATCAATTCATTCACAAAGAGCACTGACAAAAAATAATAATGCAGGGAAAAAAAATTAAAATGTTGTTTTCACTTCACAAGAAGTAACAAAGTGACCTTTGCTATGACTCTACATAGGAACTGTCTTATTTTTCCATTTGTGACAAGAGCTTTCCCGGCACATGATAGAATTGATAGTGAGTGGTGGGATTTCAACATCACAACAGGTCAAATAACTATCCGGAAATTCTTCAAGCGCATGAGAGACCAGATCCACCGCAAAACAATACCTCATCAGAAACACTCCAAATCCTTTCCTTGCTGAGTAATTCAGGTCTTTATTTATTTTCACTTGAAGCTGCCAGACCATGTGGCTCTGCCATTGATCTACAGTACTGTAACAACAGCTTGAAAACCTCATAGTAAACAATGGAGGTTGACAGCCAAAATATAATCAACAGATCATCTGCAGACTGTCCAACTGTTTTACTTTAAAAGGGGAAAGGCCAGACAATCTTTCTTCCAGGTTATGGTTATTTCAATCCAGAGAAGTGTGAGGTGATGCATTTTGGTAGATCCAACTTGAAGGCAGAATACAGTAAAATTTCCAGTATCTGACACCTATGGGGATTGGTAGATGCAGGATAAGTGAATTTGCTTGAGACTGCATGCTACATGAATGGTGAACTAACTGTGAGAGGGCACCAATTTTAAGCCTGTTTTTTTTTAACCTATTTATTTGTTGCTGGTTGCTTGAGGCTGTCAGTTGCTTGAATTCCAGATACCAGGGATTTAACTCAACTGTACATGGTTAATGGGGGTCCAAATCCATAGATCTCTCAAGGTTGCCACACAAGTTGATAGGGTAGTAAAGAAGGTCTATGGCATACTGGGCTTCATTAGTCGGGGGATTGAGTTCAAGGGTCGTGAGGTGATGTTGCAGCTCTACAAATCTTTGGTGAGACCACACTTAGAACATTGTGTTCAGTTCTGGCCACTTCATTGCCGGAAAGACATGGAAGCCATGGAGAGGGTGCAGAGGAGATTTGCCAGGATGATGCCTGAATTGGAAAATATGTCTTTTGAGGCAAAGGTTAACAGAGCTGGGGCTTTTATCCTTGGAACGATGAGAGGTGAGCTAATAGAGGTCTATAAGATTATGAGAGGTGAAGATAAGGTAGACAGCCAGCACCCTTTATCCAGGCAGTAGCAGTATTTAGGGGTCACATCAGGGGTAATTTCTTTTTATAGAGTTTTAGGTGGCTGAAATGTATTGTCAGGGGTGGTGGTGAAGGCTGGAACAATAGGGGCGTTTAACAGCCTCTTAGACAGGTACATGGATGATAGAGGTAGGAGGTAGGGAGGGTTTAGTTTTTTTTGGTAGGTATTTGTAGAACTGCACGACATCATGGGCCAAAGGGGTTGTGATGTTCGATTTTAAGCTCGGTTTCAGGATTTGAATAGAATTAACATGGAACACGACCATCTCTCAGTTTTCCCTACAAAGGATCAGATTCTCATAGAAAATATATCTTAAAGACAAAATGCAACAGAGTTTCAGATGAGGCCACTCAAATGGATTATACCAGTGTTAGGAAGCTGGCTCCCAAAAGGTAGCCTTCCAGAACACAAACACTTACCGCTGTTTCTCAGCTCCTTCTCTTGCGAAGTAAGACATGAACTAACCACTGAGCAACAAATGGCCACAACACCAGAAAGATGAAGGTCCGTCTGGATGGGCTGAACAGCCATCTGAAAGATCTCTAAAAAAATAACATTTTGCTGCAATCCTAAAATTTCAATCAAATGATTTCGCCTCAGTCTCCCCTACTCGACAGAAAACCATCACATGCAATAATTCCCCATTTCCTCATCTATAAGATATGCTGAAATTTTTGTTGTCGTTTCTGAATGCAAGAGGTGTGAGGTTGGTGAGGATGTTATGTATCAGCAACTGTTTAACATGTTGTAAGTGTGAAGTGAGAGAGAGAAAAAAACAACAGGTCCCTTAAATCTGGACATAACAAAGTCATTCAGCATGGTTTCAATCATCACTGAAAAGTTGAGACGGTGGAGTCCTAGTGACAGGTTAATCGTGAGATTTAAAATTCTGCTGAGGTTCAAACAGAGTGTCGACATCCTAAACTGCTTGGTGCAAGTCAGGGAGAGGAATATAGTCAATTAATTCAATCGGCAATCTTCAGTCGTCCCAGCATTCAAAAGAGATAATGAACTGGTATAAATGATCAAAGTAAATGTGAAAATTCATCCCATGACAATATCCACTGACAATACTTAATGTGGAAAGAAGGGGAACAAGTTCTAGTGGGAAAACTGAAGAGAAATAATATACAATAAGCTTAATCCCCGAAGGTATTTTTCATAATATTCTTTAGATAGTTCCAAGTGAAATGGGACAAAGGTTAACACAAGAAAATTTTAGCGTTTTGATAAAGAGAATCCTTTATGAGCAAGAACCTGTTTTTTTTTCTGGTGGGAAAGGGAGAGGGATAGTGGCTGAAGGAAGGAACCACTGACAATGTTTTATGAACAAGGCAGATGGTCAAATTCAGGATGGGAAATATCTGGATCATGAACACTGTACAAATTCCATTCAGGGATGATAGAGTGTAATGGTAGAGGGGCGGAGGAGTCAAAACTGATGTGGGGTGACTGGAAGAGAAGCAGGATAATGCTACTGAATATTACAACAAACGATTCTATTCTTCTCTTAATTAAATTGAGAAATGGGTATGACGTATTTAACACTGAAAATATCTGTATTAGATTCACAAACAGGTAGATTACAAACAGGTAATCTGTTTCAGAAAACTCAAACGACCAAGAAAAAAACCAGAATGGTTATACGCTGTAGATCAAATTTTAAAACCATTATACTTGGGAGAAAAAGGCAAGATATCCCAATTAAATTGTTCAGTTGATTCTTGATGCAACAGTTCACCACATCACTAAGCCTGAAATTCTATTTTCTGTAAAATAACTTCTGCTTTCTTAAGAATGATACATCATTTTGTTTTTAAAAAAAGCAAATTCAAATGTCATAAGCAAGTCGGTGTAACGTCAACATGATTTTTGTTACAGGGAAAGATTAAACAGGTTAGGACTTTATTCCTTGGAGAGTAGAAGAATGAGGAGAGATTTGATAGAGGTTTACAAAATTTTGAGAAGATTAGACAGAGTGAGTTCAAGTTGCCTCTTTCCAATTAGGAATTAGGAGAGATAAATACAAGAGGACATGGCTTTAGGTTGAAAGGTTTAGGGGGAATATTAGGGGGAACTTTTTCCATTGAGAGAGTGGAGTGAGTTTGGAACATGCTGCCATTTGGCGTGGTAAATGCGGGCTCACTCAAGTTTTAAAAATAAACTGGATCAATACATGGATGGGAGAGGTCTGGAGGGTTATGGAACGGTGCAGTGGGATTATGGTACGATGTTTCGGCACAGATTAGAAGGGCCAGTGTAAGGTAAAACATCATGAGATGGGAATGTGTAGGGAGTTACCCTGTACAGGGCAGTAACAAGAAGGGGAGGTGTCCTTGTACTCCTGTTAGGTAAAACATCATGAGATGGGAATGTACAGGGCTGTAACAAGATGTGAATGCCTCCTTGTACTTACAAGATAAGAGAGACATTGATGGATTGAGAGGCAGGAAGCTAGCAGGGAAAGGATAGCAACAGTTTTAGTCATTGGACAAGTAATGATATGATGATGTTCTAAGCACGTATCCAAGGGTATAAAAAATCACCATTTTGCTGATAACGGCAGAATGCATTCTCCGACTAACATGGTTAGTCGCAAGTGTTACAATCCGGTAATAAAGAACAAAGAACCCTGATTTCGACTCAGTCTGGTGTTTGTCTCACTCATTCATGAACAAAGCAGACCTAACACCAGATAGCCTGTTTTTTTGTGCTGCAATGTTCTATGGTTGTATGATTAGATTATTAGACTGCCTCATAAAATAAGATTTGGAAGATATATGAAACTGTAGTTGCTATAACATCCATATTAATAAGGCAGTCATTTAAGAAAGGAAGGAGAGAGAAAACAGGGAATTATAGACCAGTTCGCCTGTCATCAGAGGTAGAGAAGATGCTGGAGTCGATTATAAAAGATGAAATAGCAGTATCAGGATTGGTCTGAGCCAACATGGATTTGGCCTACTCCAGCTCCTATTGTCTATTCATTAATCTTCTGAAATTTTTTAAGTATGGACAAGGGAGAGGCAGTAGTTGGAGTGTACCTGGACTTTCAGAAAACCTTTGATAAGATGCCACATAGGAGATTGCTGGGCAAAATTAGAGCACATGGTATTGGGGTAGGGTACTGACATGGATAGAAAATTGGTTGGCAGACAGGAAACAGAGTAGGGATTAATGAGTCCCTTTCAGAATGGCAGGCAGAGACTACTGGGGTACTACAAGGCTCGGTGCTAGGACCACAGCTATTAATATACATTAATATACAGCTATTAATAAATCATTAATATACATTAATGATTTAGATGAAGGGATTAAAAGTGACATTTAGCAAATTTGTAGAGGACACAAAGCTGGATGGTCATGTGAAATGTGAGGAGGATGTTATGAGAATGCAGGATGACTTGGACAGGTTGGGTGAGTGAACAGATACAGTTTCATGTAGATAAATGTGAGGTCATCCACTTTGGTGGCAAGAACAGGAAGGCAGATTACGATCTGAATGGTGTCGTCAGGAAAAGGGGAAGTACAACGAGATCTAGGTGTCCTTGTTCATCAATCCCTGAAAGCAAGTCTGCAGGTACGGCATGCAGTGAAGAAAATTCATGGCATGTTGGCCTTCATAACAAGGGGAGTTGAGTATAGGAACAAAGAGGTCCTCATGCAGTTGGACAGGGCCCTGGTGAGACCACACCTGGAATATGTGTGCAGTTTTGGCCTCCAAGTTTGAAGAAGGATATTCTTGCTATTGTGGGAGTGCAGTGTAGGTTCACGAGGATAATTCCTGAGATGGTGGGACTGTCATGTGTTGAAAGATTGGAACGATTGGGCTTGTATACACTGGAATTTAGAAGGATGAGATAGGATCTGATTGAAACATATAAGATTATTAAGGGATTGGACACGGTAGAGGCAGGAAACGTGTTCCCGATGTTGGGGGAGTCCAGAACCAGATGCCACAGTTTACGAATAAGGGGCATTTAGAATGGTGTTATTATTAAGTATATTAGTAAGGCTTATCTGTAAAGTTGGGTACAGGAGGGTTAATTTTGACGGCAGCATGGTAAGTGTGGCAGATAACACATCGCTATCACAGCCCCAGCGACCGGGCTTCAAATTCAAATTCTGTAAGTTATGGGAATTACCTGATGAAAATAAATTTTACATAATTAAGGACAGCAATACCGATTTTTTTTTTTCAAATTATTTTATATTTTGCCCTGTCTTTAGTCTTTTAAACTGTTTATTCTTAATGGTGGTGTATTAACTAGGCATTGTAAGAGTGAGTCTCAGGCAACTGGAAAACGTGCATATCCAGCAAACCACTTAGGTGCTGGAATCAGGGGATTTTGGTGAACCTCTGGTGGGGGAGGTTTAGGAATATTTATAACATATTTCAGAAAGTAGAACCATAGTGAACTGGCACAGATAGGGGGCAAAATGAGCCTCTGCTTGAATTTGTGTCTATGGATGCAAAACCTGAAAGAAAGCAATCAGTAATAGCATCATATCCCTGCATATGTATCATTGTTGATCCATGGAAGACTGCAGCCTCCTGCAGTAACATTTACACATAATAAATACATTTCAGTCAAACATATTTTCAGCCTGTCCTAGAATTCAAGAATTTTCAATGATGATATTTAAGTATATGGGTGAAGTTTCAGGTATTCAAATTCCTTTTTGACCCAGACCCTTTGTCTTGGGAGACACACTTGAGTTATTTGAGGATAAATACTCTCAAAATTGGATTCAGACAAGTACAATGTAGGAAGACAAGTTATACTTAGAGGTTGGAAGAATTGGTGGGGGGAGGGGAACCATCATTTTAGAAGAGGGCTTCAGAAATGACCAAAGTGGGCAGCGTTGGAACACGTCCTTACAGTTTGATAAGTTGGATGTCTAGGCACAAAAATGGGGCAAGTATCTAGGTTTCCTGGGCGGAAATAGTGGTGGATGTTGTGGTAAAGCACATTAATGGACGGCAGGTTTTTTTTTCCCTCTGTTACTACAGGTCTAAATAGACACATATTGTTATTATATTAATATTTTATGCTGCCATGTTTGTTTCTATTTTATGGATGTGTTGTAAATTATGATTCACATAACTTTAAGAACTGAACAATAAAATTTAAATCATTAAAAAAACTTATTTTCACCCATTTGCAGGCTTTTTAAAAAATTCTCAAAATAAAACAAATACATTATTTTAAGGGTACAGCATTTAGTGTTGGTCTTTGATGAAGAGATATTAGATTATTTTCTACAGCCTGATTAAGGAACACAGTTTAAAAAAAAAAATCACTTTGTTCTCATGTGAAATCATTCACTTTGGGAAAAAAAAAGTAGATTGGATTATTATTTAAATTGGAGAAAGATTGCAGCATTCTGTTGTGCAGAGAGACCTGTGTGTGCGTATGCATGCATCTCTAAAGGTTATTTGCAGGTACAGCAGGTCATCCAGACGGCAAATATTGACCTCCATTGCTCGAGGGATTGAATATAAAAACAGGGAGATTCTGCTGCAACTGTACAGGGTACAAATGACGTCACATTTCTGGTCTCCTCACCCGAGAAAGGGTAGACTGGCCTAGGAGGCAGTGCTGAGGAGGTACACCAGATTGAATCCAGGGGCTTAACTTAGGAGGAGACATTAAGTTGACTTGGACTATACTCGCTTGGTAGAGAAACAATAAACGAGCAGACTATTTTTTAAATAGGGAGAAAATTGAACATACCCAGATGCAAAAGCACCTGAGGGTCTTCTGGCAGGTAAACTAGCGTGTTGAGCTGGTGGTGAAGCAGGCAAATGCAATGCTGCCATTCATTTCAAGAGGAATAGAATATAAGAGCAGGGATGAGATGTTGAGGATTTACAAGGCACTGGCGAGACCACACTTGGAGTATTGAAAGCAGTTTTGGGCTCCTCATTTAAGAAAGGATGTGCTGACTTTGGAGAGGGTTCAGAGGTTCACAAGGATGATTCCAGGAATGAAAGGGTTATCATAGGAGAAGCATTTGATGGTTCTTGGAATACTCACTGGAATTTAGGAGAATGAGGGGGGGAGGGGGGATCTCATTAAAACATTTTGAATGATGAAAAGAGTGGATGCAGAAAGGTTGTTTCCCCATGGTGGGATAGTCTAAGACAAGAGGGAACATCGCCCACTTAGAACAGAGATGCAGAGGAATTTCTTCACCTGAGGGTGGCAAATCTGTGGAATTTGCTGCCACAGGCAGTTGTGGAGGTCAGGTCATAGAGATTGACTAGCCAGGGCATCAGAGGTTATGGGGAAAAGGCTGGGCAGTGGGGCTCAGAGAAAAAAAGTAAATCAGCTCATGATTAAATGGTGACGCAAACTCAACGGGCTGAATGAACTATTTCTGCTCCTTTGTCTTGTGGTCTTAATGAGAAGGGATTTTAAAGAAATATATAGAATCATGAGAGAGAGATAAGATAGAAAAAGGAAGTTTGTTTCCACTGGTAGGGGGACATGGCCTATAGATCTAGGGGAGGTGAAGGTGGGGGGGGGGGGGGGGCGGGTGGGGTGAGGTAAGGAGTAAGTGCTCCCAGAATGCAGTGAATCTTTAGAATTCTCCATCCAAAGAAGTAGTAGAGGGTATGTTATTGAATATATGCAAGACACAGATCGATTTTTGCATAGCAAGGTAATTAAGGATTATGGGGAAAAGGCAGGTAAATCGAGCTGAGCCCATGACCAGATCAACCTTGACCTTGTTGAGTGGCAGAACAGGCTCAACTCCTGCTCCTATTTCTTACGTTCTTATAACATGGAAGAGCATAGGTGTAAACAGTGGCAAGAAACCGTTTCTGACCTTTCCTTGGAGTGAAACATGCAAGTCTGCTGATGCTGTGCTTGCAAATTAAAACCACAGAAGTGTTGGAGGAGCTCAGCAGGTCTCGTAACGTCCATGGGGGGGGGGGGGGGGGTAAATATATATAGCCAACTTTTCCTTGCTTTGGTGGCTCAGAGAGAGAACTTTGCTAAGAAGAAATCAATCTTAAAAACATATGCATCAGTGCATTTCCCTTTGGTCTAACCGTGGGTCCAAATACATAATATTGGCTTGCACAGAAGTAAAAAGAAACCTTTCACAATATTATTCACCTTCATCTTAGCTGTTTTCAAGCATGCAGGCTCCAACTCAGCTGTTTTCATCTGTAATAGGAAAGTAAAATATATACAGTATAAAACGTGATCTCATACATCAGTGAACTTCCATTATTACCCAAGATCGATGGGGAGCATGCAATACAAATTAGGTTCCAAGCAAGAATGGCTTGTTTTCATAGAACTCAAAAAATTTGCCCATGGGAGGATTATGTTTGGCCTGAGCATATTTGTGGGAATGAGATTGTCAATGAACAACTGTATATTCATTCCAGCTTTACGTTCCTTGTGCTTTCTACTTTGTGAAAATTTACAGTTAAAATAACCCCAAAAGAACAGATTTTCAAGGCTACATATCATGGAAAAAAAACATTAAACTTTTCTACCTGTTGCTGGATAATTCCTACAAATGACAAACATGTACAACATTTCTTTCAGCTCAGCTTCTTTTGGAAGAAATGCACTTACTGAGGATTTGGTCAAGATTGCTGAGAGTCAGGGGAAAATGTTAAATTCAGAGTGGATCAATTCATGTCCATCTTTACTTTGAATACCATTAAATTATGAATAAGTATCGGATAGCACAATGCTACTACTGCACCAGTGACCCAGGTTTGAATCCAGTGCTGTCTGTAAGGCGTTCATACGTTCTCTGTGTTTGCTCCGGTTTCCTCCTGCCCTTCAAAACACATAGAAGTTGTAGGCTAATTGGGCACACGGGCCATAAAGGCCTGTTAAATTAAACTAATTTTTTTTTAAAAAAGAGATGGGTAAAGCTACTGTTAAATGGCACTCTAATTTCCTTCCACATCTCAAATATATGTTGGTAAATTAATGGGCTTAAATACCCTTTACTGTGTAAATAAACGGTAAAGGATTTAAAGCAGAATTGATCGTCATAGGAAAGAGAGTAAGAAGGCCTACAGAGGAATGAAGAGAAATGAGGGTTCTGCTGGGAACTAGAATGGAGGAGTTGGGCTGAACAGTCTCCTTCTTTACCATAAGCAAGGGTCCAACTGCAGATCTCAAGTTCTTTTTATCTTTTAAAAAAACACAGCATCTATGATACATGTTGTCCTTGAGCAGCAAATGGGTTCTCCACCACATTGGTGTTTTGCACCCCAGCGCCAGCAGACTTTGTTTAACTCTGTTTTTACCCATGTCCTCACATCAATTTTATGCGCATCAGAAAATACACTCATAACCATGCCTATACAGTATTGGAAAGAGTGACACCAAAAGCATAGAAGATTGTTAAGAAAGGGTAAAGGGAGAGATAGAGAATGAGGGGTAGAGAAGGAGAGGTTGAGTGTGACATTCTCCCATTTTTCAGTTCATTTTATTTGTGTGGAACTGTCACTTTAAGAGAACAGCTGTAACAAAAGCCGGAAGGTTCTAGAAAGTGACTGTGAACTAGCTTTGAAGACAGCATGCTCCAAAAGTTAATACACTTGCAAAGTGAAGGAAAGCGCCCTGAAGCAGAGACTGTGTGACCAGCTTATTGAAAAGACAGTGCATAACTTGCTGAGGAGGCCATTTTAAGAAGGCAGCACTGGAGTAAAGAACTCTTTGACCTCCTTTGTAGGAATGAGAAACCCACTTGGCCTCATTGCGTGGTCATAGGCAAAATGTCATATTTCCTCCTGTTAGTTATAGAGGGACGAGAAGACTACTTCGACTAACCCACAAAAAGGATTCTAATTGCAGAAGAAATGCTGCACTTGGAGGGTGACCAAAGTGGGAGTCACTTGAGTTCAGGAGAGGTAGGGGAGAGAAAGAGGAGGATAAAAAGAAGAGGTAGAAGAAAGGAGAGGGGGAAGAAGGAGAGAGGAAGAGGAAAGAAAAGGAGATAAGAGGGAGGGGAGGAAGAAAGAGGGAGGGGAGAAAGAGAGAAATGGAGGGAGGAAAAGGGAAAGAGAGAGGGAGACTGATGATGATAATGAACAAGGGGGATATTTTGCAACTTCACTTGGTTGTTTTATCCAAAGTAAGCAAGTACAAGAAAAAAAAATGCAATGCAGATCATAAGCAGAGTGAGATATGAAATATCAGCATGGGAATTTATCCGAGTTGGCATTATCCTCAAACTACAGTGTCGACATCAAGCCCTTGGTGCACCTGGACTAGTGAGGTTACTGCACGAGCATCATTATGCATTGCGCATTTCAACTTCACCAGTTCATATTAATCACAGCTCCCTCAAGCAGCAGGGGAATTCAGGCTATGGTAAGGCTCCAGGTCTCCACCTGCTGATATCTCTCAGAAATAACATTTGTGGAGCTCAGGAAAGCAGATCTGGCTTGCTGATATTGACCTCCATTGTTGAATGCTCCATTAACCAGATGAATGGGACACCGCTCACTACGGGCTTGGATAAGTCAGTGCCTTCAGGGGAAAAAAAAAATCTGACAGAGGAAACCCACATGCGAATTTTTCCTGGTTACAAATTACACTGGACAATGAAGATTTTACTTCCTGAACACGGTTGGGTGTATTTTATGAATTTTGGGCAGCCGATCACAAAAAGCACCGTAACATTTTCCTATCATGGAGCATTTTGTAGCTATAACCTATTTTTGTGATTTTCTGTCATATTTTAAGTCTACTAGAATATTGACCTGTTTTGGTCAGTCCAAGAATGCCTGGGCATGCACTCAGTGCAAGTTGCTATACAAATGTTGTCTTAGACCTGGACATGCTTGGAAGGCATTTAAAGATGTTATTGAGAATTTTTTTGGTAACCATAGAGCATCAAACCTCATTCAGCATGAAGAGCAACAGCACCCAACTGGGGATTAGTATTTATGACCAGATGTTTTACTCTGTTAATTGACAGAAAAATTAGGTTAAAAGAAGGGGGAAATCATGAAAATTTGTAGAAGTAAAAACGTGAAATGCTGGAGAAATTCAGTTGGTCAAACCGTGTCCTTTAAATAACAAAGGTGAAGATACATAACTGATGTTAAAAGAAGGGGGTGATCGTGTCATACAAAAGGCTAAAACATTTATGCTTTTCAAATAGTTAAATGTAGACAAATACTACAACTTGACTCGACGGGAGCAGTTGTAGCAGCTGCGATTCAATGACTCACTGGTTAACAAACATATGCCACATATTGAAGTAGTGGGCTTTTTCATGAACTGCATCTCGTGACACAGTCAAAAATATTAACCAACAAGGGGGGAAACATTACAAACTACCAGCAGGGCACCATTGCACTGTAGCAATGCCAATATGGTTCCCATGCCATTGAGCCCTTAATCATAGTGGTGTGAAAGCACTCTGCAAATGCTATCAGAATCCTTGCCAGGGTCCCTTGTTTGCTTTCCAGTTGGCAGTGAGAAGTCTTATAGCACAATGCCAACTGTATTCATGGCTTCAAGACCAAGGAAAATGTGCAAGAGGAAAACTGGAGAATTCAAGGGACAGGCTGACTCCAAAATCACATCAGCAAGTGAAGGATGGCATGATTACCACGGCAGTTAGTGGAAACTGTTATAGCGCCAGTGACCCGGGTTCTAATCTGCTGTTGTCTGTAAGGAGTTTGTACATTCTCCCTGTGTCTCTGTGTACTCCGGTTTCCTCCACCCTTCAAAACACACCAGGATTGTCAGTCAATTGGGTGTAATTTGGCTCGTGGGCCAAAAGGGCTTGTAATCATGGCGTAGGTCTAAATTAAACATTTAAATACAACAGTGGGGTTTCATCTGGAAGTGCAATCAATTGTCCTGCCTAACACCAGTCACCAGCTGGAAAACAGGAAGGAATTTTGAAAATGTGAAAAAAAGGTTGTTTTAACAAATTTATCCAGAAATTTAACCATAAAATGCTGAATACAAATGTGCTGGAGAAACTCAGCAAGTCACACAGCATCCATAGGAAGGAAAGGGTAACATCATTACGGACGTGGGAGCTCATATCATCTCCCTTTCCAAAGATCAATCCCCAACACTCAGGTGACTTAATTGGGATATACAAGATTGATAGGGTGGACAGCGAGCACCTTCCCCCAAACCCCACCCCTGAGGTAAAAGTAGCAAATATCAGAGGATATCTGTTTGAGGCAAGTGGAAGAAAGTTTAGGGGAGATGTCAGGGGTAGAGAGTGCCTGGAATGCATTGCCAGGGGTGATGGCTGGAGGCTGGTACAATAGGAATGTTTAAAAGGCTCATGGATACAAGACAAATAGAAGGTTATGGGTGTAAGATAGAGAAGGATTAGAATGTTGTGCAGTAGGTTTACACAGGTGGGCACAATGTCATGGGCCAAAGGATCTATACTATGCTCTAATGTTCTATGTTCTACTCTGATATTCTGGTCTTCGGACTCCATGATGTCAAGTCATCTTTACTTATCATTCATACCATGCTTGCACGGTAAAGATGATGAAGCATTTCTCCAGGACCATGGAGGATATTTCCATAAATATAAACTTGAATAGAATTTAAACACATTGAAATATTAAAATATTAGGATGTATGCAGTAAAAGTTCACACTACGCTATTCATATAGGTTCTGGGAATTCAGGAGCCAGATGGCTTGGGGAAAAAAAAATGATTCCCAATCTGGACATTGGGGCCTGAGTGCTATGGTACCTTCTACCAGACAGCAGAAGGGAGAACAGTTTACATGAGGGGTGTGTGGAGTCCTTCACAATGTTTATTGCCTTTCGTCTGCATCGAGTCTTGGAGATGTCCCTCCAATGATCTTTCCCACTGACCTCACTTACTCTACAGGCTCTTGCGGTCCAAGGTGGTACAGCTTCCAAACCAGGCGTTGACGCAGTTGGGCAATGGATGTTTCCCTCAACTTCTAACACAGATAGCACTGCAGACCTCCAAACCTCTTCCCTACGGGTGATAATAATCTGTCTCTGTTGATCTTCTACCAGCCCAGGGAATTCTCGGCTATGCTGATTGCCACAGTCTATATTCCACCTTTGGCTAATAAGGGTAAAGCCATGAAGGAGCGTTATGATGCCATGATCGTTGCTGGAGACTTCAATCATGCCAATCTGAAAACGGTCTTACCATGGTTTCAACAGCATACGAACTTCACCACCAGAGAGCACACTCTGGATCAGGTGTACACCAACGTCCCTGGTGCGTACAAGGCTGCATCTCACCCCTACCTCAGTTACTTGGATCACGTATCCATCCTGCTGACCTCGGCATAGAGACTGCTGGGAAAGCACACTATGTCAGTTTTCAGGGAGATCAGAATGGGGGGAGGGGTGGAACAGCAGCACTACAAGACTGCATTTGGACCACAGACTGGAGCTGTTTCAGTGAGGCGGCCACCTACAACACTCATGTAAACATAAACGAGTGACTGGCTACATCAGTAAGTGCCTTGAGGTTGTCCCCAAGGTCAAATGTTTCACAACCAGGGCTAACCAGAAACCATGGTTGGATGCAGAGATCCAGGCACTTTTCAGAGCTCGTGATGCTGCCTTCAGGACAGGGTGTAGGATGGAACAAAGATCAGCCAGGGCTGAACTCTCCTGTGCAATCCTGAAGGCAAAGCATGGGAATGCTTGGAAGATCTGGACAGCTGTCCGACACCAGTGACATGAGACGCATGTAACAAGGGATCAAGACTATAACAGATGATGTCAACCTTGCAAATTAAGGACACTGATGCCTCCCTCCCAGACAGACTGAACACCTTCTATGCATGGTTTGATGAGAAGATCAAGATGATGCCAAAGAAAGCTCCGTGTCCCCCTGTTGAACTGGTCTCCTGCATAGCCGTGGCCAGGGTTAGGAGAACCCTACCTAAGGCGAACCCGCACAAGGTAGCAGAACCAGACAACGTACCTGGTCGGGTACTGAAGGACTGCGCAGACCAATCGACAGAGATCTTCACAGAAATATTCAACACCTCACTGCAGCAGTCGATCATTCCCACGGGGTTCAAGACTGCACCATCATTGCAGTACCCAAGAGGGAGACAATAACAGGTCTCAATGAGCATCTGATGATGGAACGTATCAAAGCACACCTGCCAGAGATGCCGGACCCATTTCAATTTGCCTATAGAAGAAACCGTTCCACAGATGATGCTTATAGACTTGTTGCTTCACTCCATCCTGGCCCACCTGGGAATGACGCCTCATATGCCAGGCTGCTGTTCATGGATTTTAGCTCGGCGTTTAATATGGTCATTCCTCATTGCTGGTAGAGAAGTTTCTCTCACTGGGACACTCTCTGTAACTGGATCCTAGACTTCCTAATGGAAAAACCATAGACTGTCCAGGTCCTAGCAGAATATCGAGCACTGTCACGCTGAGCACTGGCGCACCTCAGGACTGTGTGCTCGGCCCACTCCTGTTCACGCTACTGTCCCATGATTGCATAATCAGATCCAGCCCCAACAGTGTCATCGAGTTTTCAGATGACACAACAGTCGTTGTCCTCAACAATGAAGTGTCACACTACAGAGAAGAGGTAGAAAATCCTGTGAAATGGTGCGAGAGTACCAACCTGAGTCTCAACATGGACAAGATGAAGGAGAAGATTGTGGACTTAAGGACGACCACCCTTCACTATAGATCAATACTCAGTAGTAGAGAGAGTGCAGATCACCAAGTTCCTTGGAGTTCACTTAACTAGTGACCTATCATGGACACTGAACATCTCCTCATTTGTCAGGAAGGCTCAACAGTGACTGCATTTCCTGAGAAGACTGAAGCGGGCAAGGATATCGGCCACCATTATGTCAACCTATTGGAGCTCTATAGAGAGCGACCTGGCTGGCTGCATCACAGTGTGGTATGGTTGCTGCAAAGAAATAGATTGGAGGTCAATCCACATGACCATAAGAGTGGCAGAGAGCCTTCCTCCCCCCCCCCCCCCCCATCATCGACGTGATCTTCCGAGATCATTGTCTGAAGTGGGCATGGAAAATCACTGAGGATCCCTTCCACCCTGCATGCAGCATCTTTCAGCTGCTCCATTGGGGAAAAGATTCAGGAGTATCAGAGCCAGTAGAACAGTTGCTTTCCATGGGCAGTGAGAATGCTGAACAACCAAAGGAACTGCTCACTCTAACCATAAGAGACTCTCATTTGTTCAAAACAATATTTATTTATTTTTAAAAGATAAAATACTTGTCCTGCATATATATTACTTATATGTGGTATGTCTGGCTATGTGTCTGCATGTTTTGCACTGAGGACACAAAGAAATCCTGTTTCGTCATGTTGTACTTGTTCAATCAGATGACAATAAACTTGATTTGACCTGATGATTCTTTCCCATATTACCCAGCCACCGCATGGCTTGATCAGGCCAACCATCCTATTCCCCCTGAACTTGGTCTTAAGGTCAATTCTGGTGACAAATTTTCCAATAAGAAAACGTGCACCATACATTTATTTAGCAACAGGAGGCCAACAGAGGAAATGAATCTGAGCTTCCCACTTCGCACTGGAACTTCTGAGCCATTACTAGATAAATTTGCCACATGCAAAACGATTCATTAATAACTGACTTGTTAAAGAACATAACAAGGTTGGTGATTGATAACAAGTGTAATGTTTTATGAATGGTGGATAAATCCATAATCAGACAAGTGTGCAAAGTAGATTATTTGTCAATGTTCAAATATTCATGGATGGTTGTTGTTGAATGCTTATATTTTTGCACATTCATGTTAACAGTTAGAACCAATTACTTGAAAATAAGAAATTTAAAGTACATTCCCCGAATTATATCTCCATTTTCTCCCTTTGCTTGACGGTCATACATTAACAGTTCCTCCCAGTCCTCTGCAAATGAAGCAGTCCCTAGGAAAAGCATGTTTGGAGCCAAAAATCAGCTTTCCACTTCAATTCTCCTTCCTGGTGTTTAAACAAATGTGCTATTCATAATCAATCAGTGATCATCCGTGATTGCTTTCTCCGTATATTTCTCTCTGAGATTTACAGGAACAAGAGCAATCAATTGCAAGCAAACTCCCCCCCCCCCCCCACTGAATTGCATCAAAACATGGTAAAGCTATTTCCTACTTTAAAACACAATTGATTTTCAAGTCTCCTATTAGAAATTAAAATAATCGCTATCAGTTGTTATTCATTGTGTTAATGAGGTACATCTGGATCACTGTGTGTGATTCACTTCCATAACCCAGTCATATTTTTTGAAGGACAGCCACTGGAAGGAAATCCAGTGGGTTAATAGCTGCCACTGGCCCATCAAATCCAGCTACTGCCCTCTGATACGTGTTACACTCAAATCAACCCTAATATCACCCTTAGAGGTGGGTGCCAAGTAAAGAAAACATTCCTCTGGATTTTCTGTGGTCTGGCAGAGATAATGGAAATGTTATGCCATTCACAAAAGTGCTGGAGAAACTCAGCAGGTCACACAGCGTCCATAGGAAGCAGCATTTCGGATCTGAGCCCTTCATAGGGGTAAAAGCAGGCAGACACCTGGATATAAAGGTGAGGGGAGGATGGAAGAAGGGTCAGGGGGAGGAGCACGGGCCAACAGGTCATAAATGGGTATGGGTGGGAGTGCAGAAGAGAAAAAAACTGACAAGTGATGGGGGAAGAGGAGAGCTCTCTGAATGGATAGGGAAGAAGATGGGGAGACAGAGGGCTGAAGAAAGATGGTGAGACAGGGAAGGGGCTTAATTGTAACTGGAGAAGTCAATGTTATTGCAATATGATTTGAGAGGGCCCAGACAGAATACTAGGCGTTGTTCCTCCAATTTTCAGCTAGCCTCAGTTTGACGGTGTATGAAGCTATAGACAGACATCTCGGCGTGGGAATGGGGTGTGGAAATGAAATAGTTGGCCACTGGGATGTCTGTTACTGCAGCAGACAGAGTGAAGGAGCTCAATGGAACGATCTCCTCCTCATCTGTGTCCAGTCTGTCCGATGTAGTGGAAGCCACGATGGGAACATGAGAAGCAGTAAATGGCCCCTGCAGGTTCACAAGTGTTGCAAAACATTGGAGGTGGTGTACCAAAGTGGAGGAACAACATCTCATATTCTGTCTGGGCACTCACCAACCTGATGGCATTAACATCGACTTTTCCAGTTTCTGAAAGGCCCCTCCCGTCTCTCTCTCTCTCTCTTTCTCTATCCCTCTCTCTTTTCCCCAGCTTCTCACCCCCTTCGCTCCATTCAGAAAGCAGCCCTCTCCCCTTATCCCTTCTCAGGCCACTTTTTTTTTCTTCTGCCCTCCCACCCAGATCCACATATGACCTGTTGGCCTGTGCTCCTCCCCGCCTGCCCCTTCTTCCCTTCTCCCCTCTCTATTCGGGCATCTGCCTGCCTTTTGCACGCACCTTGGTGAAGTGCTCAGGCCTGAAACCTTGGTTATATACCTTTGCTTCCCGTGGATGTTGCGTGACACGCTCCATTTCTCCAGTACCTTTGTGTATTGCCCTGCAATCACAGCATCTGCAGACTTTCCTGTTTAACAACAAATAACTGAAAAGTTGATGCTGGTAAATAATTGCCATCTTTGTTTTGTATCATATCTGCAGGGTCAGTTATATTGCACAATGGAATATCAGGAGATTCCCTTGAATCATCAGTGGAAATGATGCTTATGTGCTTGGCTTGATCTGTTACCTCAGGTGGCAAAAAGATCCACCCGCATGAAATCCTTAGTGCTTCCACAGGAGAACAGGAGAAGCAATTGTAATTGTTGGTTAGTTAAAGGAGAAAGCAATCTTACTGGGGTGTAAACCAAGATTGGTGGTTCATTCTCAGTTCTCCCCATCTCACTGCTGAAGTCACACTCCTATCCAACATCTGATTTCCACCCCCCGCTTTGTTTAAACCAGACAGACCTCTTCTGAACTGCTATGCGAGAGGATGCAGAGGCTTTGTGTGGCTGAGGGAGTGTTGGAGGCAAAGCCATGGAGACTCAGTGACTGGGGGGGGGGGGGGTCCTCTCTTTTGTTCCCTTTCTCTTGCTGTAAGGGACACTGGACAATGTCCGCTGGTGGTGAATCCTTGTCTGCCTTACAGTAGACTAAAGGAAATTTTATGTAAGATAACATTTTCTGATTTATTATATGACAATAAAATAATTTTGAAACAGTCCTATTTTAATTTGTAGTTCTACCTTAATTTACCCTGAACTGATTCAGCAGTTCTACCACCATGCTGCGTTGGTATCCCTGAAGTTCTCAAACCCCCTCCTCACACAATCCCCAATCCAAAGAACCCTTAAAATTTTGTAAGTTTATATGTTGAACTCAATAAAAATATTTAAAAAAAAAGAAAAGGACTGATGAGTGGTCTAACTGGGTTACTGAGGGCTGCCAGGAGGACTTCTCACATGTACGATGGTGGATACTCTACTGAGGTAGGCACAGAGTGAACCATTTAATTTGCCATCAACACCCTGCCAGGTTTCCATATGTCAGTCAAACCTCTCACTCTGGATGATAGTCTAGTCACATTTCAGTAACACAGCTCACGCTTTCCTACACATGTTTCCATATCAGGTAATTAAACAATAAAAACAACACCATCTTGCATTGATAAATGATCTTTATCGTCAAAGGCCAAAGCTGCCTTTTTGATGGCTTGTCAGGTGGAAGAGAAAAGAAAGGTTAAAGAGATATGCTTCTGACATGATTTTCAAAAGAGGAGTCATAAAGATGTAGTTACTTCAAAAAAAGGCGCAATTAATAATGCTCGTTGAATTGAGTAGGAGATCGCACAAAAGACAAGCAGAAGGATTGTCCTTGTAAGGAGCGAGGATTAAACAAAATCATAGAACAAGGATGGGATAACCACGGGCATAATGGTTAGCGTAGGGGTTAGTGCAATACTATTACAGCACCAATGACTAGAATTGGAGGTCGCCGCTGTGTCAGCAGTTTGAAGGCTCTTTGCTGTGACCAGTTTCCTCCCACAATTACAAAGGCGTTACGTTACATTACATGGTTAGTAATTTCATTGGACCCAGGTGTAATCAGGCAGTGTGGGATCATGGGCCAGAATGCCTGTTGTCATGCTCTACATCTAAACTTAACATTAAAAAAATTAAAATAATTCCACAGGGGAATAATTCAAGGGATAAAGAATGAAGTTCTAAAGGCAGATCACTGGGAAACTCCATGATCTGTAAATAGTGTGGATTAGTGAGGAGAAGACACTGCTGAACAGCTTCAGGCCATGGAGAAAAGCTGAGTTATAGAGATGAGTTAAGGATGAAAATGTAAGTACTTCTCAGATGAAAAATATTGGATCAATATTGCTCCAGTTCCTAGGGTTTGTCAGAGGTGAGCTTTTAAAATGATTCTAAGTTTATTGCCATCGCTGAGAGATTTAAATCAGCTATTAACTGTTTCAGCTGTTGCCACAGATGAGAGCAGTTTATATAGATTGGGTTCAGCGAGGTAGTCTCCAATAACTGTAACTTCATTATCCTGGGAGCAGGATTCATTAGTAAAAGAAACAGGGAAATGCTGGAGGAACTCAGCCGGTCTCACAGTGTAAAGATATATTACTAACGTTTTGGACCTTCCTCAGGTATGGTGTCTGTATACAAAGGCTGGGGAAAAGAATGGGAGGGGGAGGTGTGCAGACCAACAGATAAAAATTATTAGAAGTAAAACATGAAAACCTGTAGACACCGCGGTTGAAATAAAAACACAATGCTGGAGAAACTCAGTAGGTCAAGCAGAGTACATTATACAGCAAAGATAAAAATACATACTTGATGAAGGGCTCAAGCCCGAAACGTTGGTTATAAATTTTTACCTTTGCTAATATAAAGGACACTACTTGACCTGCTGAGTTTCTCCAGCATTGTGTGCTTACTTTTAGATAAAAGCTATTAATTGATGGATATGATAGGAGGACCGAACAAGAGAGAGGAAAAGTGAGAATTGATTTTGGCTCTGTGGAAGGAGATAGAGGAAAAAAAAGGAGAGATAGAGATAAACTAGAAAGTGGATATGGGGAAAGATGGGAGGCAGTGGGTCAAATGGACACCAGATAAGTCTATGTTAATGCCATCCAGTTGGAGGGTGCCCAGGCAAAACACGAGGTGTTGTTCCTCCAATTTACACATGGTCTCAGCCTGGCAGACATATCAGCTAGGGAATGGAGCGGGGAATTTAAATGGGTGGCTACTGGGAGATCCAAGCTGTTGCAGCAGACAGCCGAGCTGAAGCGATCTCCCTGTTTGCGTCTCCAGTTTAATTTAGACCCACCTCTCCATCTTTCTCCATGTCTCTAGTTCTCTCTATCTCTCTTCCCTCTGTCTCCTTTCACAAAGCCAAAACCAATTCTTACCTTTCCTTTCTTCTGTCCTCTTATCCGATTAACACCCTTTGCCCGTTTGTCTATACTCCTCCCCTTTCCATTTATTCCTTTTTCCCCAGCCTTTGAATACAGATGCCTGTCTAACATTTTTTTAAACTCATATCTTGAGGAAGGGCTCAAGCCCAAAATGCCAGTAATATGTATATCTTTACCTCTAATGGACGCTGCGGGACTGGCTGGGTTGCTCCAGCATCTGTGTGATTTTACTGCAATCATGGCATCTGCAGACTTTTTGTTTCACTCGGCAGGATTTATTAGTGGAAGCTCTGGGAAACCATTGAGATGTTGAAAATGCCAATAAAAACAAAGCTTGGTTTGTGGAATTTGTAACCATATAGTGTGAAGTAAACTGGTCAGGATCACAACTCAAGAATGTACTTTAGATTATAGTAGACATAGAATTATAGAATTTTATACCATATTTAGACATACAGTATAGGAACAAGCCATTTTGCCGCCCAATTAACCTACACCTCCAGTACATTTTGAATGGTGGGAGGAAACCGAAGCCCCTGGGGAAACCCATGCAGACATGGGGAGAACATACCAACTCCTCACAGACAATGCCGATTTCGATACCCGGTCCCGATTGCTGGCGCTGTAACAGCATTGCGCTATCTGCTACACTAACCGTGTCCCCCATATATCAATAGGAGTTGCGGAGAACTATTTTAATAGGAGTTGAGGAGATGTAGCCCTTCATTCCTAGGTTTCTGTGGAACAAGATACAAGTCATACAGTGCATTGACATGTTTACTGACTTATAGTCTCCTGAAGATTGGGACTGACTCAGGTTATTCCCCTGCTCATTTTTGTCACCATCATCGACTGACAATTGTCCGAACTCCACAAGTCTCCCCTTTACCTCCTTGTTCATAATTTATGATATAATTCCCTCTCGTGACATGGGATTAAGTTGCATTTCAGACTGCCTGCATTGATGTGTCATGTATATACATGCTGTAGAGACTGTCGTTCCATTAATGAACGACTCCTCTTTCTGTGGGATTTCCTTCAGCGAGGACCCTGCTCCTCTTACCCATACACATTTGTACAATGCCATGGGCGCTGTCCGCAGGTAGCTGGGTTTTCTAATTGTTACCAGATGCCCATTGGTATTGCCATCCACTGCAATAAAGTATCAAGTTTTAACTCTGGTTTACGATCTACAGTTTGCTAGGTCCTCTTCATTTGAAGGATCATGAAATTTAAATTTTTTAATCATCTATCATAGCAGTCAGAAAGCGAGAACATAACATATAGGCTCTTCATTCTCATTTTTATTCTTATAAATCTTATTAATTCAGAGGTGAAAAGGATTCTCAAGGTGAATCGCTTTAAAATGCTGTGAATGAGTATTAAACAATTATAAATTATTACTCATCTTGATGACCTAAATAAAGTGTTTTGTTTGATCTCTTAATTCCAAACCATTTTTCAAAATGACTGTATTTAAATTGATTGGTTGGAATTTTGAGGTCAGCCTTTTTCCTCCCAGTGAATCCCTCCAGTTTTTAAGTACTAAAATTAAAGGAAAAGAATGGTCCCTTCCAGAATGTTCCACCAATATTATTGGCTCACCTGAGACGTGGTCATATTCTCAAACTGGCTGAGTCGCTGTAAGACATTCTGCATATCTTGCTGGAGATGAAGGAGGACCAGGCCATTCTTGTCATTGAGGTTGACGGCTCCTTTCCCACCATGTATCCTTTTGCTGTCCTCAACACTGTTGATAAGGCCATTTCTTAACCTCAGTGAGCACCTGCCTTCAGAATAATGAAAGCCTGTTGCAACAACAACAATAGAATGCCCTTAAAGCACAATGTGTGTGGCAGATATCAAAACAAAATTGGAATGAAACAAAGACCACACAAGTATTAAATTAACAATCTTCAAATGAACTCAGAATTTCCGTCCTCAAGGATTTACATATGGCTGCTCATGCAAGGGGCAGCGCTGATGGGTGAAGCCAATGCAAGGACTCATCGGGGGCCAGGTCACTCTTTTAGATATTTCCCACACCCCCAATTGCACAACGAGAGACTGGAACCTGTGATGACCTCTTGGGACTATTTCTGAAGGAATGAACGTGCAACCAAAATTGACGTGCTGATAAAGAATAAATCTTGCAAACAAATAAAATGGCATGTCTTAAACTATTAATGGTGTCAGGTGAATGGAACTCCATTGTATAGTAAAATCCCCATTACCTGGAATTCAAGCAACCGCCAAAAAATCATGGAAAATAGATTAAAAAATATGAAAGTTTGCAATTGACGCTCCTCGTGGTCAGTTTGCCAATCTACTCAGTATACAATCTCAAGTAACCGCCAAATTCACTTATCCAGCTTCTACCAATCCCCATAGGTGCTGGATACAGGGTTTTTTTTTTTACTATATATTCATAAATCTTATGAATAATCTATATTTTTGGGGAAAAATTTAACTAGTTGATCACAAAATTCTAACTGATTCCCTGATGTTCTCAAATGAGGGAATCTCATTCTCTCACAACTCCCTAGGTGCTACTGCCCAAACAGACACTTGAAGAAGAACTGCACTGTCAAAGGTCCTTACCTTCTGACATGAAACCTCCTCCATCCTCTCTGGCAGACCTTAAACCACATTAATTTAACTAACCCCAAAATCCTGGCCAATATTTATTCTCCACAGGATTATTTAAATAGATCGCATTGCCATTTGCGGGCTGCTCTGCATAAATTGGCTGCCATCTTTCCAAAATGCCAACACTTCAATTCATTGACTTAAAAGGGAATTGTGGGATTCCAAAGGGAATGAGAAAGGCACCAGAAAAATGCACATTTCGATTTAGTATCCCATTCCCTGTGAAAGTTGATTAAAGCAAAACAGAATGGGGGCATAGGTCAAATTCCAGCTGCCATATCTTTACTGCTCCACAGTTTTTTCTAGGAAAGGTGTTATATAGTAAGGATAATGTAAACTATTTTGTAACCGCGTAAGAAAGTAGTAACTGTAGTGCCCCACTGTGGGGCGTATGTATACATATGAGTGTGTGTGAACAGTTTCCTGAGATGGTTGAAGATATCAATAAGTCTCTTCTGTTATTTGAATCTTGCATCTCTTCTAGGAAAGTGTTATATAGTAAGGATAAGGTGAACTATTTTGTAACTGTGTAAGAATACACCTTTCTCACCATAGTAACTGTAGTGCCCCACAGTGGGGGGGGTTTATATATATGTATATGAATGTGTGTGAACAGTTTCCTGAGATGGTGGGAGTCATCAGTAAGTAAAGTCTCTTCTGTTATTTGAATCTTGCATCTTTTCTAGGAAAGTGTTATATAGTAAGGATAAGGTGAACTATTTTGTAACTGTGTAAGAATACACCTTTCTCACCATAGTAACTGTAGTGCCCCACAGTGGGGGGGGTTTATATATATGTATATGAATGTGTGTGAACAGTTTCCTGAGATGGTGGGAGTCATCAGTAAGTAAAGTCTCTTCTGTTATTTGAATCTTGCATCTCTTCTAGGAAAGTGTTATATAGTAAGGATAAGGTGAACTATTTTGTAACTGTGTAAGAATACACCTTTCTCACCATAGTAACTGTAGTGCCCCACAGTGGGGGGGGGGGGGGTATGTATATGTATATGAATGTGTGTGAACAGTTTCCTGAGATGGTGGGAGTCATCAGTAAGTAAAGTCTCTTCTGTTATTGGAATCTTGCATCTCTTCTAGGAAAGTGTTATATAGTAAGGATAAGGTGAACTATTTTGTAACTGTGTAAGAATACACCTTTCTCACCATAGTAACTGTAGTGCCCCACAGTGGGGGGGGGGGGTATGTATATGTATATGAATGTGTGTGAACAGTTTCCTGAGATGGTGGGAGTCATCAGTAAGTAAAGTCTCTTCTGTTATTTGAATCTTGCATCTCTTCTAGGAAAGTGTTATATAGTAAGGATAAGGTGAACTATTTTGTAACTGTGTAAGAATACACCTTTCTCACCATAGTAACTGTAGTGCCCCACGGTGAGGGGGGGGTATGTATATGTATATGAATGTGTGTGAACAGTTTCCTGAGATGGTGGGAGTCATCAGTAAGTAAAGTCTCTTCTGTTATTTGAATCTTGCATCTCTTCTAGGAAAGTGTTATATAGTAAGGATAAGGTGAACTATTTTGTAACTGTGTAAGAATACACCTTTCTCACCATAGTAACTGTAGTGCCCCACAGTGGGGGGGGGGATATGTATATGTATATGAATGTGTGTGAACAGTTTCCTGAGATGGTGGGAGTCATCAGTAAGTAAAGTCTCTTCTGTTATTTGAATCTTGCATCTCTTCTAGGAAAGTGTTATATAGTAAGGATAAGGTGAACTATTTTGTAACTGTGTAAGAATACACCTTTCTCACCATAGTAACTGTAGTGCCCCACGGTGAGGGGGGGGGGGGTTTATATATATGTATATGAATGTGTGTGAACAGTTTCCTGAGATGGTGGGAGTCATCAGTAAGTAAAGTCTCTTCTGTTATTTGAATCTTGCATCTCTTCTAGGAAAGTGTTATATAGTAAGGATAAGGTGAACTATTTTGTAACTGTGTAAGAATACACCTTTCTCACCATAGTAACTGTAGTGCCCCACAGTGGGGGGGGGGGGTATGTATATGTATATGAATGTGTGTGAACAGTTTCCTGAGATGGTGGGAGTCATCAGTAAGTAAAGTCTCTTCTGTTATTTGAATCTTGCATCTCTTCTAGGAAAGTGTTATATAGTAAGGATAAGGTGAACTATTTTGTAACTGTGTAAGAATACACCTTTCTCACCATAGTAACTGTAGTGCCCCACGGTGAGGGGGGGGTATGTATATGTATATGAATGTGTGTGAACAGTTTCCTGAGATGGTGGGAGTCATCAGTAAGTAAAGTCTCTTCTGTTATTTGAATCTTGCATCTCTTCTAGGAAAGTGTTATATAGTAAGGATAAGGTGAACTATTTTGTAACTGTGTAAGAATACACCTTTCTCACCATAGTAACTGTAGTGCCCCACAGTGGGGGGGGGGATATGTATATGTATATGAATGTGTGTGAACAGTTTCCTGAGATGGTGGGAGTCATCAGTAAGTAAAGTCTCTTCTGTTATTTGAATCTTGCATCTCTTCTAGGAAAGTGTTATATAGTAAGGATAAGGTGAACTATTTTGTAACTGTGTAAGAATACACCTTTCTCACCATAGTAACTGTAGTGCCCCACGGTGAGGGGGGGGGGGTTTATATATATGTATATGAATGTGTGTGAACAGTTTCCTGAGATGGTGGGAGTCATCAGTAAGTAAAGTCTCTTCTGTTATTTGAATCTTGCATCTCTTCTAGGAAAGTGTTATATAGTAAGGATAAGGTGAACTATTTTGTAACTGTGTAAGAATACACCTTTCTCACCATAGTAACTGTAGTGCCCCACAGTGGGGGGGGGGGGTATGTATATGTATATGAATGTGTGTGAACAGTTTCCTGAGATGGTGGGAGTCATCAGTAAGTAAAGTCTCTTCTGTTATTGGAATCTTGCATCTCTTCTAGGAAAGTGTTATATAGTAAGGATAAGGTGAACTATTTTGTAACTGTGTAAGAATACACCTTTCTCACCATAGTAACTGTAGTGCCCCACAGTGGGGGGGGGTTTATATATATGTATATGAATGTGTGTGAACAGTTTCCTGAGATGGTGGGAGTCATCAGTAAGTAAAGTCTCTTCTGTTATTGGAATCTTGCATCTCTTCTAGGAAAGTGTTATATAGTAAGGATAAGGTGAACTATTTTGTAACTGTGTAAGAATACACCTTTCTCACCATAGTAACTGTAGTGCCCCACAGTGGGGGGGGGGTTTATATATATGTATATGAATGTGTGTGAACAGTTTCCTGAGATGGTGGGAGTCATCAGTAAGTAAAGTCTCTTCTGTTATTTGAATCTTGCATCTCTTCTAGGAAAGTGTTATATAGTAAGGATAAGGTGAACTATTTTGTAACTGTGTAAGAATACACCTTTCTCACCATAGTAACTGTAGTGCCCCACAGTGGGGGGGGGGGGGTGGTTTATATATATGTATATGAATGTGTGTGAACAGTTTCCTGAGATGGTGGGAGTCATCAGTAAGTAAAGTCTCTTCTGTTATTTGAATCTTGCATCTCTAAGTTATTTAAGAAGTCACCCAAGTATCAGAGACATAACAGAAAGGTTATTAGATGGTCATTAAGAGCAAAGACCTAATTAAGCCTTTCCTCCCTATAAAAGGATGTTGAGGTCTAACAGTTTGGCTTCCAAATCTTCCAAACTGAATTCACTTAGCTCTGAACAATCCTGGGTCCTACATATGAATCAGCTGTTCCACTTCTGAATAATTCAATACTCCTCTCCAGGGGCTAGATGTGGATTTTTGATGGAGAGTGAGGCATGTGAAACAAAAATTTAAAAATTTGGAAACATTCACCAGGTCAAGAGACATCTGTGAAGATATTAAAAAAAAGTTAATGTTTCATATCAAAGACTAGCTTGTCCAGTTCAGATGAAGGATCTTCCATCTGCAAGGTTAACTCTGTTTCCCTTTCCACAGATGCTGCCTGACCTGCTGGGTGCTTCCAGAACTTTCTCATTCAGATTTCATTTTTGGCAAAGTTTTCTTTTGAATCATTCAGAATGTCCTTTTGTTTAGTGGAAAAATTAAATAGCAGCACTTGCTGTTCAGTGCATTTCAATGTAGCACCAGGAAACATTCTCACCCATGCACAATTCTTAATTCACTAGGTTATTTTATGAAAATTTAAAAAAATGTAATTTGAGAAATTTTATGTGGAATTCAACAATGAAGATCTTAGTGCTGAACTACTTAGTCTTTCTGTGTTTAAATAATCATAACCATCTGCACATTTTTCTACATCTATGAAGCTTTGGGTGCAGGAACACAAAGAGCTGAAGTAATTCCCAAAAATACAGATTTCAACCAATTTAAATGCCACAATTCATCATAATATAACACAGAGGCTGATTATTAATAGACAATGCACCGGGGGGGGGGGGGGGGGAAATCAAATGATGTGCAGCGCAAGAACAAAGCTCTTTATGCACTGCACTTGTACCATTTGAAGCCGGGAGTTGTCTCCATTTTAGCTGTCAAATTCTGAAGTAACTGGAAGTAAAATGGGAGCTTTCCTTCCCTCTGCAAAGCGAAGAAAAAACAATTTTAAATTATGGTTCTCTTGTTCTAAATGCTTCTTCAGATTGATCTGAAGAAACATTTTGAATCAGGATCAATCCATTTCATTTAATTAATGGCATAATTTTGGCATTTTCAGTCATTCTTCTCGAAGGTGCATTACCCAGAGATCGATTCTGATCTATACTCAGTGTAGAAGAACACACACCTACACCCCCACCCCCCAACTGTAACCCCACCAAAATGACAAAATATGAAATAACCAAACACGCGAAACTTCTGCCGAGCAGCACCTGGGATACCATGTACAGTTCTAATATCTAAATTCCAAGAAAAGTATACACCTACTAGGAAAGGTGTTATATAGTAAGGATAATGTAAACTTTTTTGTAACCGCGTAAGAATACACCCTTCTCACCGTAGTAACTGTAGTGCCCCTCAGTGGGGGGGGGGGGGTATGTATATGTATATGAATGTGTGTGAACAGTTTCCTGAGATGGTGGGAGTCATCAGTAAGTAAAGTCTCTTCTGTTATTTGAATCTTGCATCTCTTCTAGGAAAGTGTTATATAGTAAGGATAAGGTGAACTATTTTGTAACTGTGTAAGAATACACCTTTCTCACCATAGTAACTGTAGTGCCCCACGGTGAGGGGGGGGTATGTATATGTATATGAATGTGTGTGAACAGTTTCCTGAGATGGTGGGAGTCATCAGTAAGTAAAGTCTCTTCTGTTATTTGAATCTTGCATCTCTTCTAGGAAAGTGTTATATAGTAAGGATAAGGTGAACTATTTTGTAATTGTGTAAGAATACAATCGATCTGCTTTACAAGAATAAATATTAGATTTGTGAAATTTTATCTGCCAGGAAAGGACTAAACAGGATGTAGCTAGTTTTGTAAGAAAGAGAAGATGGAAGGAGAGGCCCTGATGAAGTCTTTCAAATCATTAGGAGAGTTGACAGGATGGAAACGGGCAAGAGCAGAGCAAAAGCCCATAAATGGACAGTATAAAGTCCAGTCGGAATTTCTGGGGCAATTTCCTTCCATGGAAATCGGATACAATCTGGAAATTGCAACCACGAACAAATAGAAGAAATTATGCATTCAGCAGGAAGACAACATTGGTAGGATTTGCTAAGGGGTTGAAATGTCGAAGGGGAGGAGGAGGTTTGTATGCACCTTAAACCCTGCACTGGACTTTTGAAATGATTAGCTTGTTCCCTGCACAGCAATTTCCTTTTGAAGGACTTAAAACTCTTGCCACTAAGCTCGGGTAACTGGCCTTCATTACAATTTTTTTTCTTCATTTTACACATTTTAACAGTAGAAAAATGACACCTACCATTAGGGTTTGTGTGTGGCTCCCTCCGACGGAAATGACACAAGTGATGCTAGTAGCCCTGGTACTCCAATCCATTGCGCACGCACCGGCCAGCACTAGCGCATGCGCGCAAGAAACAGGCCACACATGGTCTATGGACCCTGGGATGCCACATTTAACATGGCAAGTGCCCCTTTATGGCCCCTACACCCCCAATTGGAGGGCAAATTAATGTCTGGCTCAATTATTCAAAAGCCGGACTGTCCGGCCTAAAACCAGACATCTGGCCACCCTACCTATTGTACAAGTTAGACACTCTTAATTAGAGTCAGCCATTTTTTGCAGGCTTCCTTCTTTCCTTATCTGCTTCATTAATATTAGCATAGACTTCAGGAACACAACCCTGAACTGGGCTGGCTCTTGCTAATGCTCCATCAATCTCATTGCTCTGAAGAACAAGGTTCATTATAAAGCCCACTACAAGGTCCATCGCACCAGCAAATTGCAAATCAAAGCAGTGAGATATTATTAAATGGTGAATGCGAATAGCAAACTATTTCTTCAGTATTTTTTAGCAAACTTGATTTTAGTATGATAGAATAATTGACAAAGCTCTTATTTTTCCTGGTTTAAAATTACATTGAAAGGACTGGTTATTCCATTAAACTGTTTATGCAGGCAAAAGCTATTTCATAAACCACTGCAGAACAAAATCTCCATGCAAAAGTTTGCTACAGAAGACCTGCTGATTGCACATTTCTCAATTAAAAAAAATATTTCAATTACACAACTAAAATACCCACAGAACTGATGACATGAATACAAACAAACTTGTGTTATTATTCATTGTTCTGTCTGTCTTCTTATGGGAGTTTCTGCAAGAACTTGTGGGGGGGGGGAGTCAAACCATATTTAATGTAATGTTCAAAACATCCCGGGAGTTTAGGACAATTGGGTGTAATTAGGCAAGCATGGGCCTAGTACCATACTGCATGACTAAATATAAAAAAAATCCTTTTTTAAAAAAACTTACTTGATCATCCAGTGTCCTTTGTCATCACAGCACATGCATGTAACAAAAAC
This sequence comes from Narcine bancroftii, assembly GCF_036971445.1. Lineage (NCBI taxonomy): Eukaryota > Metazoa > Chordata > Chondrichthyes > Torpediniformes > Narcinidae > Narcine > Narcine bancroftii. The sequence continues at coordinate 86,707,013 of NC_091480.1, forward strand.
AGAAAAGCCTCTTGCCTCCTAATCTCTTCCACGTGCTACTGGATAGCTCAAGGCACAAGACTGCGCTGGGAACTGTAAAAGAGTTCAACAGATTGTCCTCTCCAGAAGAAATCTTTGCAGGTAAAATTCCGAATATAAACACATCCCTCCATTTGAGCAAACACAAGGAGCATTGATCACCTGGAACCATTTTTTAAACATCACATGAAAAGTGAGGCTACACATGATCATAAGGCTTTCAGTGCTAGAGCTTAACATGTAGGCAAAAATCTGCTCTTGTTTGTAAAAGTCATCGTCTAGCAACTAATTTTCACCCAAATGTTCAACTGAGTTTAATTTCACATCTATTGCATCGAGAAGTGGAAGACATTCAGAAGCAAGTAAAAGCTAATCTTTTCCTTTCCATTCACATACCACTAAGTATTCCCTCTGCCATTGGTGCTCAGGATTGCTTAAGGTGGGATGTGGGTGGAAAAAGAAAAAGTTTTAATCGTCCCTCATTGACTCGTTATGTGCACGGTTTCAGAATTCCAAAGGAAATGGGCCAATAACAATTTTTCTCAAGTAAAATGTTTCAGTAGCAATTGGGTCGAGAGCAGTGATTCTCAACCTTCCCTTCCCACTCACATCCCACCTTAAGCAGTCCCTTACTAAGTCACAGAGCACCGATGGCATAGGGATTACTTAAAGTGGGATGTGATTGGGAAGAAAAAGGTTGAGAACCGCTGCTCTACAAGAAGAAATATTTCCATGCCACATCGAGTCTGGTGCTCCAATAAAGGGTTACCCAGCTTGGGTTACCGAGCTGCCACAGATGCTGTCTGGTAGATGAGATGTCAAACTGAAACCTCGTCAGCTACCTCTATGGAACTACTTCTGAGAAGAGCATGAAAGGCAAGGCATCTCTGGTGACCTGTTGAATGCTTATCTCTGCAATAAAAATGCTGTCTGGCTGCTTGCAGATATTGCTGAGCACACAATGGCTGGGACGTCTCCGTCGGTGGGGGGTTACCCAGTAAAGTGAGAAGGTGCCCAAAACACACAAATATTAACCAACTCGAGAATAAAATTGTTATGGTTCTAAATGTGCATCTCTCATCAAGAAAGATGCTATCACTGTTTCAGTGGAGATAGCTAAATGATTCTATAGGTTAAAACAGCTAGAGACAGAGCTGAACCTGCTGGCAATGCTTGAAGCAGAAAAGCCTATTAGTCGAGATGGAATGCATCCTGAAGTGCCAAAAGAGGCAATGGAGTCTCCAGTAACCGCATTCCAATCACCCTCAGAAATAGGAATGGTATTGGAAGACTGGAGTATTGCAAGTGTGTCACTATGTCCCAAAAAGTTAGCAGAACCATAAATTAAGGAATGTAAAGCCATCTAGACCAATGCTTGTAGTGGGGAAACTAAGACAATCATTTGGCACACCTCTCAGTGGTGCTCTTCCTGGCTAAGTGTCAATATCACTGGCCATAACCTGGTAATTGACAAGGGCGATGAAGCCCCAGGCTTTAACCTTCCCACACGAAACTTGTACAACCATCGACTTCTTGGAACCAGGTCATCATCTATCCAACAAAAGGAAAATGAGGATTGGACTAAGTTGGCTGTGCTATCAGAAGAACACAAGACCATGAAATAGGCCATTCAGCCCATCGAGCCTGCCCTGCCATTTAATCATGAGCTGATCCATTTTCCCAACTCAACCCACTGCCCGGCCTTCTCCTCATGATGCCCTGGCTATTCAAGATCCTATCAATCTCTGCCTTAAGTACACCCAATGACTTGGCCTCCAGAACTGCACGTGGCCACAAATTCCGCAGTCTCTCACTGAAGAAATCCTTGTGAACCTCCCCTGAACCCTCTCCAACATCAGCACATCCTTTCTTAACTGAGGAGCCCAAAACTGCTCACAATACTCCAAGTGCCTTTTAAAGTCTCAACATCACATCTCTGCTCTTATATTCTATTTCCTCATGAAATGAATGATAGCATTGCATTTTCCTTCTTCACCACTAAATCAACATGGAAGTTTACTTCTAGGCCATCCCAGGTCCTCCTGCATCTGGTATTTTCAATTTTCTCCCAATTTAGAAAATAATCTTCCCATTTATTTTTTTTCTACTTACCATACTTACTGACATTTGCATTTCATTTGCCATTTCTCCTAATCGGTCTATGACCTTCTGCAGCCTCCTTGTTTCTTCGACACCACCTGTTCCTCCAGCTACCCTCGTATCATCCACAAACTTGGCCACAAAGCCATTCATTCCATAATCTAAATAATTACGATACAGCAGACAAAGAAATGGCCCAACACCGATCCCTGTCGAACACAACTAGGAATTGGCAGCAAGTATTCCGACTCTCTGTTTCCTGCCAATCAGTCAATGCTCTGCCCATGCAAGCATGTTTACTGTTATACCTTGGGCCCTTACCTTGTTAAGTAGCTTCATGTGCGGCACTTTGTCAAAAGCCTTCTGAAAATCCAAATACACAACATCCATTGCATCTCCATTATCTGCTTGTTACTTCAAACAATTCTAATAGGTTTGTCAGGCAAGATTTTCCCTTTAGGAAACCATGCTGGCTTTGGCTGATCTTGTCACATGCCTCCAAGTATTCCATGATCCCATCCTTGACGATGGACTTCAACATCATCCTAAACATTGAAGTCAGGCTAACGTGTCTACAATTTCCTTTCTGCTGCTTCCCAGCCTTCTTGAATAGTGAGGTGACATTTGCGATTTTCCAGTCTTCAGGACTATGCCAGAAAGATCATTACTACAATCTCTAATTCTTTCAGAACCAGAGGGTCCAATCCATCTGGTCTGGGAGACTTATCCACCCAGCTTCCTGAGTGAGTGTAACTGCAGTCACTTCCCTTCTCTGGTACCCCTCGGCATCTGGCACACTGCTAATGTCTTCCACAGTAGCGACTGAAGCAAAATACTCACTTTGTTCCTGTGCCATCTCCTTGTCTCCCATTATTATGTTTTAGTAGTCCTAAATCTACTCTTGCCTCTTTTTTTTTATATTCTTTAAGAAGCTTTTTATATCCTCTTTGATATTATTTGCTGATGACTTTCAACCTCATCTTTTCCCTCGTTATGAGGTTTATTTAGCTACCATCTCCAAGTATTTAAAAACTTCCCAATCCTCCATCTTTCCACCAATTTTTGCTCCCTTGTATGCACTCTCATTTGCTTTTACGCTGACTTTGACTTCCCTTGTCAGCCACTCTTGTGACATTTTTTCCATTTGATTATTTCCTCTTGTTTGGTCTGTATTTATCCTGCACCTTCCCCATTTCTTGCAGAAAATCCATCTATTGCTGGATTGCTGTCTTCCCTACTAGTCCCCCCTTCCCATCGACTTTGGCCAGTGTGACGGATTAGATAATATTTTATATTATATATAGATATGTTTTTGAAGAAGCTAGATTGTGGGGGTAGTGTAGGTCACAAACAAACACCTCACAAAACAGATCTCATTTAAAATGCCAGAGCTCTGCTCAAGCCAGACAGACCAGGCTCCGAGTGCCTTTGCAAAAACTTTGAAGAATGCCTATAAGGACTTCACAAGTAGGTGTTAATTGGACGTGTTGTGGAGTAATGGATTATTGTTTTGAAAGTAACCGATGAATGGACGCAGAACATCGGGTCCGGTTCTGCAATCTGTCTGAAGGCAGTTTGCTGTTCTAAGAACGTCATGTGGTTTTGCAGGGAGGGGAAAAGAGAGCAACCAGACTTTCTCTAAGAGAGAGAGAGAAGTGGTTTCTGCAGAATGGCAAGCTAGCCACTTGTTTAAAAAAAACATTTTGAAGATGGGTTGTGAGTTCTGAGTTCAGTGTGTTTAAAACTCATATGGTCCATACAAGAGGAAATGGCTGGCTAGAGTGTTTCACCTGAAAGGAAACAAAAAGGAACTCTGTGGTGACCTGCAGAAGAAGAGGTCATCATTTGGAAAACCCTGATGGGGCAAGCTTCTTCAGCAAGACACTGAAGTGGCTGATCAGGGGGTTGTTTGTTTGTGTGTGTCCAACAAGCAACAAATCTCTCTCTGAAACCAACAAGAACCTTCCTGAGTGGTAACCAATTACTTTTAAGCACCAGAGCTTGGTGAAAAATCATAAATGTTAAATTCTGTGCTTGATACCGGTGAACTTGGAGGAGTGAGAAGTGACATTGGACTGTAAATCAAAGAACTTTCCTGAACATATATACATTACATACATGTGCTTAAAATTAGAAGGGGATTAATTTAAGTTAATAGTAATAAGTTAATGTTTGATCCTGTTTTTTATGTTGAAAGAAAATTAAAAACTACTTTTGTTTAAGTAACCATTTGTCTTGGTGAATTTCTTTTGCTGCTGGGTTTTGGGGTCCTCTGGGCCCATAAAACCAGTTCCTCTCTCATGCCACTGTAACTCCCTTTACTCCATTGTAATACTGACACATCTGACTTTAGTTTCTCCTTGTTAAATCTCTAAACTCAATGCTATTGTACTGCCCGCAATGATTCCTTTACTCCAAGATCTGGTGCATTACACAGTACCCAATGCAGTACAGCCGATTCCCGAGAGGACTTTTTAGAGCAGCTTGTCGATGCACCATCTCAAAGGCATTCGACAAGTTTTCTCTCTTGACATCCAGTCCCAACCTGGTTTTCCCAATCTACTTGCATGTTACAATTCCCCATGACTGCCAAAACATTCTTCTTCTGACGAGCCTTTTCTATTTGCCTCTGTAATTCATTGTCCACATCTCGGCTACATTTTGGAGGTCTGCATTTAACTGCCAACAGTGGCTTTTTACCCTTGCCATTTCTTAACTCAACCCAAATGATTCTACATCTTTCTGATCCAATTAATGATTTAATTGTAGTCCTTTAGTGACAAACTAAACTCTCCAGTCGTCATAGTTGAATAAGACCAACTGCCTTACTCAACTCTATGTAAGGAGCTGCAGTTAGATGGACTCGCGGATAAAGTCGTCAGGGATACTGTTAGCTTTCCTGACCATCCACATTCTGCAAGAGGAGCATATCCCTGTTCTGGCTCTAGCATTCCCACTGTCTATGAAAATAAAACAAGTTAGGAAAAACTTGTCCTTAACAGTGCTTCCTTGCAGAACCATTTTATTCCTCAACAGGGTTGTCCTTACTTTAGCTTCAACTCCTGCACCTCCACTCGCTGAAGCCTCCTGAGGCAAAGTCTCAGATTCCCACTCCTACACTGAGCCACTCACACAATGTCTGCTCCCTTCCTTTAAGTGGCTATAGCTCATTAACCAATGGAAGTATTTAAATAAGCACCTACCTCTCCCACTGTGTTTTTAAAAAATATATAAACACTCCTCTCGTTCACAGTCCACAGATCAGTGTTCTTCCCAAATTATAGTGACTACAAAATTATTTAATTGACTTTAGGTACCTGGGGATTCACCCAAGGCTTGAAAGCCACTTCAGAAGAGCAAGTTTCCTTTTCTTTTCCTGTAGCTCCAGACAATTGGGAATACAAATCAGCAATGGGATGGCACAGTTAGCGCATGCTGTTTCAGTGCCAGCAATCAGGACCAGGGTTCGAATCCCGCGCCGTCTGTAAGGAGTTTGTACATTCTCCATGTGTCTGCGGGTGTTTTCCACAGGTGCTCTGGTTTCCTCCCACCGTTCATCTGTGGGTTGTAGATCAACTGGATGTAATTGGGCGGCCCGGGCTCGTGTTACTGTGCTGTATGTCTAAATTTTCAAAAATTAAATTTAAAATGTAAGGATTCCACTCCTCTCCAATGAAAGAGATAACATACCCATGTTCTAGATTTTGAAACAGTTCACGTACAAGCATTGAACTGACTGTGCCAAACAGTTTTCAACACCGTCACTGTGTTCCTTGTGAAATAAAGTAGTTTACAGACCAAGCCAAATAACGTCTGACCTAAATTTGACTCAGTCATCTATCACAGAGATGAAAGGAGTTGACATGTTTCAGCATGGACACTGGTTCTAGATTGTAAAAGAGTTGAATTACATCCTCAGTTTCCTCCCTCTATACTTAGAGATTGGGAACGAATGAAAGATCAGGCGACTGAAAAGTGAAACTGATCTCAACGAACACTGGCAGATACCTGTGTCATACCTGGATTCAATCTCATTAGTTGCTATTTTCTGCACTAACTCGACATTGCTGTTTCCCTTAATATATAAAAAAACTACTGATCTCAGTCTTGAATATATTCAGAGTCTGAGCCTCCAGGGATGACCATATTGTTTTGGAAAATGTTATTTATTAGTATCTTCATACATTTCAATTTAACTTGCTATAACATTACATAATAGATACCAAATAATTTTCACTCCCCCCCCCACCCCACCCCAACTCCCACCATCCCTAACCCATACAGGGACTTGAGTAGAGAATCCAAAGACTCACCCTCCTCTGAAAATTCAAGTTTTAATTTGATGCTGACCTCCTGCTTTAGATCCTCTAGCCAAGGGAAGCATCATTCCTCCATCCATCCTGTGAATTCTTGATGAATGTTGTACATTTTAACAAACAAGTTCGCATTTTTTTCCCCAAAACCCAAGCACTTGGAAGACCATAAGACATAGGAGCAGAAATAGGCTATTCAGCCCATCAAATCTGCCCTGCCCCTTAATCATGAGCTAGTCCATTTCCCCACTGCCCGGCCTTCTCCCCATAACTTCTGATGCCCTGGCTAATCAAGAACCTATTGATCTCTGCCTTAAATTTACACAGTAATCTGGCCTCAGCCTGTGTCATCAAGTTCCTCAGATTCAGCACCTTCTGGCTGAAGAAATTCCTCCGCATCTCTGCCCTTCAATCTTGAAGTTGTGTCCTCTTGTCCTAAACTCTCTCTCTCCATGGGAAACAACCTTTCATCTTAAATCATCCCTCATTGGACAAGCCCCCTTCAAACCCTCACCATTAAAAAAACTTTTTGCCTCTATTTAAAAAAAAACAAAGCAAATGAGCTCATATTTTTCTTCATTATATTCCATCTGCTGTGACTTTCTCGATTTTGCTGACCTTTCTATCTCTGCTTGAATCCTCTATATGTCCCCTCCTCACAACTCACATTGACACTTGACTATATTGTCGCATATATCACAGGCGCACCTCTATTTACGATGGCTCAACTTAAGTTTTTTCAGTTACGATAGTACGCTGACGCTATATTTTATGATTAAAAATTGTTTTTACCCCCTACCTCCCCCCCCCCCATGTGGAATAAAAGGTATTCAACATTTAATTATAAAATTGGGTTTGTTTTAGATAAATTTGCCCAGCTGTAGGGAGTGGTAAGTAGACTGAGCTCATTTAAGGTAGGCTCGGCTATGATGTTCAGTAGGTGTGGTATTCTTCATCGACTTTTCCACTCATGATGGGTTTATCGGAACGCAGCCCCATCGTAAGTCGAGAAGCATCTGTGTATTCACTTTCCTCTTTCAAATCAATGACATAGATTAAGAACAGCTGGTGTCTTCAGTACCCTGCTCGTCACAGCCTCCCAACTGAAGCCTTCTTCCTTTCTACTGCTGAGGGTTAAAACTTGCACAGTGACCATTGCACATACCATTTTCCTTTTCTTTTGGTTTCAAGAATGGGCTTGCAAACTCTGTCCTTTTCTCCTTCTGAGTTCCTGCCACCAATCCATGCTCTCCGTTGCTACTCGTGCACGAGGGTTGGCAACGATGTAAACCTTCAGCTGTGGGCTGGCGTCCAGCCGGCCTACAATTGGACGACATCTCACTGTGGACTGATGGAGGGTGTTCAATGTCTTGAAAATCCTTTGATGTCGCTGTGCTGCTGTGAGACTCGAAAACCTGGAAAACACAAAAGGAAGATTATCTATCTGCAGACCATCTTTTTTCTACATATGAGATTACACAGGAATGTACAAATCTCTGCTTTGAAGTTTCATCCATACTTCTTAAAAATTCTTTGGAAGATTAATTACCTGGACAGATTTTGGCCTACTTTTAGTTGAGAGTCTGCAAAGTCAATATCTTACTTACTTACGTACAAATGTTTCACTTGGGCCTTTTGACAAGGAGCGTTAGTATTCCAGGTTCGCACTGTCCAAAAGGCTTGGTAGGAAAGATGAGAATGACCTGTGACAACTCAGCTACTGAATCTTACATTGAAGTATACAAGTGTTATAGTGGGAAGTTTACATGATGATCGATTTAGTCACATAATCTCATATCCTATTGGCTACTCTCCTTCATCCATCCAATCAATCTAATCAGGAAGGCATTTGTAATTCTTGCCCCAAACACTTAACCCAGAATTGAATTCCAAAGCTATTAACCTTGATTTTTCCCTCCCCCCTTGAGGTACATTTGATCTTGCATAATACACCCTCCCCTGAAAGCACATGAAACCCCTCCTACGTGCCTTTTTCCAAAACGTTCAAAATATTACATTCTTCTATCATACTGCCACAAAATTAGAGTAGTTTTTGACTGGATAAAATCTATTTGAAGAACAAATTGGTCCGGCACGGCGAGCGTTGAGGTTAGCTCAAAGCCGTAACAGCGGCAGCCACCGGAATTGGGACCTGCCACTGTTTGTAAGGAGTTTGCATGTTCTCCCCGTGCCTGCATTTCCTCACACCCTTCAAAAAGGTTTTGGGGCTGTAGGTCAATTAGGTGGCATGGGCTCATGGCCGGAAGGGCGTGTTACTATGGTGTACGTCTAAATTTTTTTTTAATTATAAATTTTTTTAATGGTGAAGGATGTTCAGGAGCATTATAGATCAAAGTGGACCGCTGATCCATTTATTAGTAGGGGGAAGGAAGAGATGTGGATATTTAGGGATGGGAAGTTTTGGGACTGATACGCAAAATAACCTCGCTTGGCTCGCAGCTACGCACAAATTCCCTCTATCCCTCTTCACTTCAATGTACTTTACCAAACACCATATAGTTAGGCCTGCCAACAACCCCATTCCAATGGAATTTAGTACTTAAATCAAAAAAAGTGGCTGCTTACGACCCCTATTGGTCTGTATAGATTGCCAACCGGGCCACACAACCTACGCAGATAAAGTCTGGACTGGACCCATGTGGATTGACGCCAGATTGAAATCACAAACACATTGGGCGAGATTCTGCAGTTCCCTGATGCAGTCCTGAATAAATTCAGATTTACCTCAAGGCAGTCGATCCAGCAGGAACTCCCAGGAGCCACAGAGGGATGACCCTTTCCACAGACCAAAACAAACTCCACCTAAGCCCCGTTCTTTATTTTTGAAATGCACTGCTGGAACTCGAGTGGTATTTGCATTTTGTGGTTTGACAGGGTTTTGTCTGGTGTGTTGGCCTCATACTAACATCTCCACGTTCACTCAGACACCTGGCAAGTCAGAGGCTAAGTTTCCTGCAGCAAGTGCCTCCGTTCCTGGCACCCCAATGACTTTCCATCATCTCCAGGGCACATCAGGATCACAATAGAATAAGCTTAATTTGCCTGGATGAAGGCAAGCTCAAAACTCTCAAAATGTTCAGCACCATGCAGCATCAAGTACATACTCATGTAATAGTCAGGTTTTGGGGACCAGTTTTTCAAGTCAGCTTTGGGGGGAGGTGCCATCTTTTACCCGGATACTACCTTTGATTGTGGTAAGTACATGCGTCATTCAATGCATTGGGAGCTCGGGTGGGTGGGCGGCTGAGGCGAGGATCTGCGATTGAGGCGTCGGGAGCTCGGATGAGCGGGTGGCTGAAGCAAGGATCCGGAGTTGAGGCGTCGGGAGCTCGGATGAGCGGGTGGCTGAAGCAAGGATCCGGAGTTGAGGCGTCGGGAGCTCGGATGAGCGGGTGGCTGAAGCAAGGATCCCGGGTTGGGGCGTCAGGAGCTCGGATGGACGGGTGGCTGAGGCGAGGATCTGCAGTCGGGGCATCGGGAGCTTGGATGGGCTGGCGGCCAGCCGGGGCAAAAAATAGTGAGGGGAGGGGTTAACTTTTACACAGAACATATGGAAAATGTGATTTTTGGGCCAAAAGGAGGGAGGAGGGGAATCTACTTTTACATGGGATAGACTATAACAGGAGTATATATAGTAACTCATTCAACCATCCTCCATCTTAAATATTTTTTCTTTCAGTACTTAGAAAAAGCAATATGAACCAATATGGTAAAGGTTCCATTATGGTCACATAATACTACATTAGAATGTAACTACACGAGATATTTTGTCTACCGTACGGAAGAGAGAAAGTTGCCACTTTGCCCAGCGACCCTCACAGAAACATTGCCCCAGCGAGGAACAAAGTCACAATCGCTGGTTTACAAGGCCAATGCTCTAACCACTGAGCTATCAGAGCCTCATTAAGTATGAAAGCACTCTGTGTGTGTGTGTGTGTGTGTGTGTGTGTGTGTGTGTGTGTGTGTGTGTGTGTGTGTGTGTGTGTTCGCGCGAGCACATGGGTTTATTCTAGATGTTCTGGTTTCATCCCACCATTCAAAATCTACTGCTGTTTAAGGTCAAATGGGTGTAATTGGGTAGCACAAGCTAGTGGGCCGAATGGGCCTGTTGCTGAATGTCTAAATTTAATTTAAAATTAAAAGAACCCAAAGATGAGACCGATGCTGACTTTGCCAGTGACGCCTACATCTTCAAAACTGGACAAGCGAAACCCAAAGAGCTGGTGACTTCAGAAGCTTCAACAGTGTCGTCAAGTTTGCAGATGACACAACAGCCGTTGCTGCATCAGCAACAACGATGAGTCGCACTACAGGGAAGATTTGGAAAATCTCGTGATGTGGCGTGAGAGTATCAACGTGCATCTGGGACAAGATGAAGGAGATGATCATGGACTTCTGACAATCAGGAATGGCCACCATTTGCGACACATCAACAATTCTGAAGTGGAGAGAGTGTGGAGAGCACCAAGTTCCTCGGAGCTCACTTAACTAGTGACCTATCATGGACACTCGACATCTCCTCACTTGTCAGGAAGGGTCAACAGCGACTGCACTTCCTGAGAAGACTGAAGCGGGCAAGGCTACCGGCCACCATTATGTCAACCTTCAACAGTTCTATCGAGAGGGACCTTGCTGATTGCATCACAGGGTGGTATGTTTGTTACAGAGAAATGCACGTTCATAAGAGTGGCAGAGAGGATCAATTAAGTCTTCCTCCCCTCCATCTATGAGATCTACCAGGATAGTTCCCTGAAGAGGTCACACAAAAGCACTGAAGACCCCTTCCACCCTGCACACATCTTTCAGCTGCTCTCGTTGGGAAAGAGATCCAGGAGGATCAGAGCTAGCACCACCAGGCTGAGGAACAGCTTCCTCCCACGGGCAGTGAGAATGTTGAATGACCAAAGGAACTGTTCACACTCACCATCTGACAGCCTCGTATTCACAAAACAAAATGTATTTATTTACTTACACACTCACACATGTGTGCATACGTGTATATAAATAAGTAAAAATATATATATACATGTCTTCTATGTGTTTTATTTGCCTGTATGTGTTACGTCTGGTTGGGGAGTCTGTGTGTTTTTCACCGAGGACTGGAGAACGCTGTTTTGTCAGGTTGTTCTTGTGCAATCAGATGACAATAATCTTGACTTGACAAATCTTTCTATTTCATTGAAGAAAATGTAGCTGATGGACGGCTTGCTCACAACTATTTCTTCCAATCTCATATTAAAATCGGCCATCATTGTGGCTGGTCGTTTACCTCTCCTGTACGAATCCCATGTTTCATAGAAAAGCAAGAAATACACATAGATCACATTTTCCCTCCTCCTGGCATGAACCCTTTAGATTTCAATCGTTTTATTGCCCTGTAAGTCTGATATTGATGAGCCAGCCTACAGGAGGGAGATTGAAAACTTGGCCGAATGGTGCTCCAACAACAACCTCACACTCAATGTCACCAAGACTAAGGAGCTGATTGTTGACCTCAGGAAGGGAAAGCCAAAGACGTACAATCTAAGGATCATTTGGGGAATCAGAGATGCAGAGGGTGACTCACTCTTGGGAATCATTCTCTCGGAAGATCTTTCCTGGACCCAATACACAAATGTTGAAGAAAGTACGTCAGCGCCTCTACTTTCTCAGGAGTTTGCAGGGCCTTCGTATGACACTCTGGAACCCTGATGGGAAGTGCGCTGACCAGCTGCATCCCCATCTGGTATGGGGACACCGATATCCCCGAGCGTGAAACCTTGCAAAAGGTAGACACAGCCCAGGACATCACAGGCAACCCCCCACCACTGAGAACATCTACAGGGAACGCTGCCATCGGAGAGCAGCAGCAATCAACAAGGATCCACAACACCCAGCACATGGCTACCCTCAGAAAAGAGGTCTAGGTGCCACAAGACTCACACCCCCAGGTTCAGGAATAGCTGCTACCCCTCCTCCATCAGACTCCTCAAGAACAAACTCAATCAGGGACTCAATTAAGGACTTTTGCACTTGATTTTTTTTTACACCGTATTGAAGTATGTCTTCATCTCTTTATTTGTTTACATGTGTTCATTGAGTAGTTTCTTTTTGCACTGGGAATAAATGATAAATCTGCCTCGCCTGCAGGAAAATGAATGTGTGGGTTATAGGTCATGTTATGTATGTACTCTGACAATAAATCTGGAATCTGAATATCATCCCATATACCATCCCACTGGGGGCTATAAAGTGGTTCAGTGCACTGGGGGCTTAGCCAATTGCATCTGGCAAGGAAGGAAAACAACAGCATTTTTGCTGGATATTTATCTGTGGCTCCTTGCCTCTCCTGGGAAGTGGGTTGGACAGGGCCTGCTTCAGTGCTGCCTGAGTAAAGCACATCAGAAAAAAAATAGCTTTGGCCAACTGCGCAAGAGGAGCTCAGCACTCAACCACAGCCAACTGCTCCATCTAGTGATTACATTGCAGCTACTCATTCACAGAGCGAAAAGGACTGAAAGAAGGAACTGGGGACTGGGAGAACTTGTTGGCCTTTGAAACAACTCCACTTGCTTGCCACTTCTGTTGCCCAAACAATTCAGTGCAATTCAAAATTATTGTCATGTAATAAAACAGAAAATGTGATATTACATGAAATTTCCTTTAGTCTATCGTAAGGCAAACGAAGATTTGCTATCAATAATAAATTGACAATGCCCATTTCAGGCTGAGAAGGAGAAGCAAATGAAAGACACCCCCCCCCCCCACCCCCACCACCAGCGATTCCGCAGTCTCTGCGGCCACACAGCCTTGAGTCCGAACAATTAGCAATCCAGATTTCACATCTCTGACACGATCAGGAAGCCTCCAGCGCCTGGTTCCGACACCTGGTACCCCCTTCATCCAGTCTCCAGCAGCCCGCAGCCTGGTGTGAGCCCCTTGACCACAGACACCCACCGTCTATGCGAGTTCCTCACCTCGAACCACCAATAGTCTACTGCTTACATGTTCTTCAGTCTCGGAGCCCCTTACTGTTCCACCAAGTCACCATCCCATCGGTCATCTCCTTCTCAAATTAGGGGGGGTGGTGGTGGGGGCTGTCTCCCTGTTTCTGGTGCCCTGCACCAGTTCTCAGATTGCCCGGAGTCTGCCACCCCTCCTGATCATAGATACCACCACCTTGGGCCCAGAACCTGCAGCTGAGAGTTTAAAAAAAACACCATTGGATCCTTTAACAGGCCGTTTAAAGCATGTACAGAGCCGACTGCTGTCAGACTTGGCAACTGGACCCCACGCAGTGCTGAGTCTTCACTCCCCACTATCCGCAGCATCATTCCTTTGGCCAATACAAAGATGCCCACCAGCATACCTCACTCACAACTCTGCAGCCACTTAACTCACACTTTATTGATTCACAAGAAATGAAACTTAATTTAATGGGTTACATTTCTCACATTACGAGTTCCCATTTCATATAGTGTGACTGTCACTTTAAGGGTTAAAACAGGTTGCAACCATTCAGTTGTGGTGAGATCGAGTCAGTGATGTATCTAGGTAAAATGGCGCCCTAGGGCAAGCACTGACACTGCGCCCCCCCCCCCCCCCGTTTTAAAAAACGCACAAAAGACCACTACACACCAACTGTCAGTTGGCAGCCGGCAGTGCAATCATGGGGCAGTTGGCAGTGCCATCAGGAGGCTGGTGGAGCAGTCAACACGCGGCCAGTGGGGCCATCAAGGGGCGGCAACTCATGGCTGGGGCGGGCAGTGATAGCCTCACTGCTCGCCTGCTGACAGCCTGCCCTGCCAGCTGCTCCAGCCTCCGGCACCTCACTGGGCCGCTCCGGCCTCCGGCACCTCACTGAGCCGCTCTAGCCTCCGGCACCTCACTGGGCCGCTCCGGCCTCCGGCACCTCACTGGGCCGCTCCGGTCTCCGGCACCTCACTGGGCCGCTCCGGACTCCGGCACCTCACTGGGCCGCTCCGGCCTCCGGCACCTCAGCGCCAGCTGCTCAATGTGGGAATCAATGGACAAAATGGCTGTCTTCCTTATCCATAATCCCCCACGCAGCTGGAATGCCTCTGCATTTCCATGGTTGGCGATGGCACTGGCAGAGCGGTTCCAGTTACATGGGGGAATTATGGGTAGGGAAGACTGCCATTTTGCCCATTGATCTTGCATTGAGCCGCCACCAGGTGCTGCTTGCATTCTGGAATGGCCCCGAAGTTGCCCTATAGATGTCGGCCTGGAGCGGTGCTCCAGGACACTCAAGTGGGATGGAATTTGTTTTGTGCTAGCCTCACTAGGGACTTGGATTTTGAGTGGGTGAGCTCTGATATTGGGTGGGCAAAGCGATGACAGTGGTGCCCATGTGCCCCAGTTGCCATACCCTGTATACACCTATGGATTGAGTGGCACCATTAAGTCGAGACATTACCCAAAGTTGGTATGCTGGAATGGTTGTCCATCCACGAAAACAGATGGGACACTACAGTCACGTGAGTGGGACACTTAAACTGATTTTTCATCACTGACCACCATCTGATGATGGTGGAGTGACTTTGTGCGAAATGGACAATTCAGCTGATTCTCCTTGTCAACGGGAATTATTGAACCATTGTAACCAAAGGATCGGTCACTTTGATTGACCTGTATCTGGGTAAAGGAAGAAGGTGAATTCCTGTATTGAATTGTGACCATTGTGAAGGTCATTTCAAGTGGGTTCTGGAAGCATCGTGGAAGTCGCACGTTCCATTTCCCCTAGGCAAGGAAAAGGGGAGTTGTGACAACTATTCGTATGAAAGGAAGAAAGAAACTCGAGAAGGATTTGTGAATTTCCAGCAGACCAGTGTCTCCCACCTCCTTCGTAATTACTTCTGGGCATCAGCTTCAAAGTCTGAGTTTCAAAACAAGATTTCTAAGACTGAACTTTAGAACAAGCTTGCAGAATTGTGACATACACCCACACACATTTGGGGTTAAGTTAACTGTTGTGTAATGTTATTATTTTTAGTTATTAATATATTAAAAAAAAAGAAAAACAATACCTTGGTGAATTTCGATTGCTGTTGGCTTGCGACATAACACTCAATTCTTAACATCCACACAACATTCATAAGATCAGCAGGGTGACATCTGATAACCATTCCCTTTAAGAAGTGAACTCAGCAATAATGGGAACACATCACACAGAGATGTCGTTTCCATTTTCGTAAAGTGAAATGAATATTCTCAGCCATGGTCCATGGGATATTGATGCAGCTCATCTTCCCACTACCATTCCAAATAAGTTCCACTTATTGTCTCTATATTCTAGCTTTGCAACTCTGCGAGGAAATCATTTGCACTGGTGGGGAACTATGGGGGTTCCGAAACGAACCCCTGGTGGATTTTGCACGTTCTTCCGGATGGTGTGGGTTTCCCCTGGGTGCACATTGAGACGCACGGCGGTTGGTAGGTTAACTGTGTAGGGGGTGGCACGAGAACAAGGGTGGGGATGTGAAGGCCAATAAGTAACACAGCGCCACCAACAGGCGCCAGGGTGAAAGTAAGAGTCAGTAAATACTGAAAATGAGGGAATGAGATAGAAAACGCCCATCAAGTTTAATGCGATGTCAAAAGAAAATCAAAACATGTGAATTAATTCCCAAATCACCACAGTGCCCAGTAGCGCCACTAGGGTGTCATCGTGCACCCCCCCACCTCCCCATGGACCAAGTGTACTGAGCGTAGAAGAAACAGGTGTGTGCTCCTTGCATGTCTGAGGTGGCAGTGATGAGTGGAGGGAGGGTGGGGGGGGTGGGGGGGGCGCAGGCTCTGACCAGAGTGAATTAGAAAGTTCAAAAAGTAAATTAGCATTAAAAAATTATACATTACAGCTGAAACACTCCAAAAGTTTTTTTATAGACAGTCATTCTGCTGTCACCCGGTGCAGACCGGAAATGCTTTTCAATTCTATCTTTGTGAGGTTTAACCAGCTGGTTTACCTTCTCCTGGTGCAATTCTTCCACAGAATCACAGAACAACTCGGTTTCAGAGTCAATTCTATCTTCATGAGGTTTAACCAGCTGGTTTACCTTCTCCTGGTGCAATTCTTCCACAGAATCACAGAACAACTCGGTTTCAGAGTCAATTCTATCTTCATGAGGTTTAACCAGCTGGTTTACTTTCTCCTGGTGCAGTTCTTCCACGGAATCACAGAAGAACTCGCTTTCAAAGTTGCTTGGGTGTAATGATTGGCATCGATTACATCCACTGCACCACTCCAGTAACTACCTGAAAGCCAAAGAATAAAGACGACGTCAAACAAAGAACAAAGAGATTTCGCACAAGCTTTACTGGAGTTATTTCTCTGGCAGATCACAATCCTCCATCCGGGTGTTAACTTGCGCACCTCAAATGGAGCACGATGCCTGTGAGAAACCACACCTTTGAAATGCACAAGCGATGGTTTCAAATTAAAAACCGACTGGTTTCCATCAGTCAGCATGCACGGCCTCTACTGTACGAGAGAAAACTTGGGAAAAGAAGGGCATTATTTAACAGGGAACATTCATCGAGTCAGACCTTCCTGTCGAATTGAGCCTGCTTTGATACAGAACATGTTTTTTTTCTCCAAAAAATTTTACGAAATGTTTCAAGTGTTCGAATTACACAAAAATAAGAATGATAACCAAAAAAAAAAATTTCTCGACTTTTACAGAGCAGATAGAGTAAAAGTGGTAAGAAGCAACTAAAATAAGTCATTAACCCTTTGGACTCCAATCCTTTCATAATGTACAACTCTGGACTGGGTCCATGGGTAAACTACAATATGTAAACCGAACTAGCTGGTGGTTGGGTCCCGAAAAGCAGGGACGCGGAGTACGTGTGCTTGTTGGTAGTCCCTATAAGCATGGATGTGGAGTTTAAAGGGTTAAAATTATTGGCCAAGTGGTACATAAGTTCCTCAGCAGGAATAGTGGGATCGGCTTAAATTATAGACCTTGTTTATTTCTAGACAAATAAGTAAAACCCTTGTTATCCAAAATTCAAGAAACTAGCAAAGAAAATGTGGAAAATAAATTAAAAAAATTAAAATAAATGAAAACAATAGGTTAAAAAATACGCAAGTTTAAAAGAGTAAAAGTAAATAGTCTCTGAAGAAACACGTAAATCTTTGGTGAAGATGGGAGCGAATATTCAGCCAGCGGAGGGCCTTGGTCAGGCTTTGCTTGGGGCAGCTGTTTAAATAAAGTTGTGTGAAACAGCAAATGGCATCGTCCACGTTGCTCACTGTCGGGGTGACTCTCTTTATCCCTGTTTAATGAGAGTCTCCCCGGTCAGAGGCTTTATCTGTAAACTTGGAGGGGAGGGATGTTGATTATCCATAATTTTATTGTTCGTCTTTCGGACGGCTCCAAGGAGGGGAGGAACCTGCAGATGCAGCGACCGTTAAAGAATGTGACTGAGAATAAAGTGAAATGCTTTGTAAGTTTATTATGCATACAAGTGAAGTTTGTTCAGTGCAGGTAGTGTAGCATTTTTACCTTTTAAACTGTTTATGCAGATGCACTAGTTTGGCATTGTAAAAGTCACAAGCAATTGGAAAATACACTACCAACCCTCATAGGTGCTGGACACCAGGGGTTTTACTGTAGTTCCAGAATTAGCAACCATCTAATGTGGCTTTATTTTTGAGGTTTTTCTCACAAGTTACACAAAGAGTTGTTTGGTTTGGAAATTACCCAGCACATCAGACTCTCTGAACCAGTTCTTCATTGATCTTGCCGCCCTGCTCTTTCACCACAGCCTTGCATCCTTTTTGTAACACATTTCCTATATCTGGGATCTGCATCCCAGATCCCTTTGATTGGCTTCCACACCTCTGCATGTTGTTTTCTAATTACGACGCTCTTTGGGTGATGAAATACCCCTGACGCTTTCTTTGATTAATTTCCCACTTGCCATACCTGTGACAGCTTGAAGCTCATCGCTGCCCTCCAGGGGCTGCAGGGTGCTCCCGAGTTCACTGGTATTTTCTAGCTGAAAGACCTCAGTCGCTGGATCAAGATTTTCATCTTCTGAATGAATGTCGTGCATTTGAAGCACCTTATTGTTACTGGCACAATCTTGCCCAACATCCTCTTGAAAATGGACCATCTTTCCTGCAAAAATAGATCCATCTTCTAAAATCACATTGGACTAAAGCTGTTCAATGTGCACTGTGGTTCAGACCAGTCATTCTCAATGCGGGCCCTACACCCCCTCCTCCCCCCCCCCCCCCCCAATCCCACTACCCCGGGGTCCATAGCACTAACAAACCTTTTTTTATTTTCACCTCAAGTAACAAAAAAAAATATTTTATGCAGTTGGAAGAAAATCAAAACTTGACTGCTTCCCTGGGAAGGGGGCCCATAAACTTTGAGTAGAGTTCGAAGGGTCCATAGCCAAAGAAAATGGTTGAGAATGGCTGCATTAGACTGCAACTCCCTTTTCTAACATCTTTAATTCCCAGTCTAGTCCTTAGAAAATCTGGGATTATCATACTGCTCTATTCTAATTACTGCCTTGTGATAACGCTTTATGCCATTAACTCTTCAACATTCTTAGCAGCAGTTGTAATACATACCTTCTGTTCTGGGTTTAATCCTTCCAAAACAAGATACACTACTTTCGCCTTTACTCATTTTATTTTCGACTTCACAAGGTTCCAAGGGAAGTTTCTCTATTCCATCTCCAAATTTAAGTTTAGTGCCAGATTTGGGTAAATACTTCACTCTCTGGACTGCGATCTCAGGTCCTCAAAATGGTACAATTGTCCATACAAATGTGAAATTTCTCCTTCAGCATTCTTTTTTAAAATTTTTTTTCACACTCTGAACCATATTGACCAAAATACACATAAACCTTTCCCTTTTGAATATACACAGTGTCATTTTCTCCCCTTTCCACCCCCTTCCCTCCCTCCTTCCCAACCCCCTCCCCACCCACTCAACGTTCAACATATACAATACATTAAACCCATTAAACAATGAAAATAAACAAGAAAATTGTGTCATCTACTTTTACACACTGGGTCATTTCATTTCGTCTTCTTCTCATTCTGTCCTTTTAGGGGGTGGAGGTCCACGGTAGGCCCTCTCTGTTGCGTACCATGTACGGTTCCCAAATTTGTTCGAATGCTGTGATGTTATTTCTTGAATTATATGTTATTTTTTCCAATGGAATACATTTATTCCATTTGCCAGAGGTTCATCTAATTGCAAGATTTGTTGTGTTCCCACAAATTTAAGTCCTTGTTTTACTTTATTTTACCCCCAATTGCTTCTGATCCTACACATTAACTGAAAAAATACCTCTAATTCCGTCTGATCCACAAGGGTTTATTTCAACATTGAGATGCATCACTGCCATCTAATCCACTACTCAAATCTGATGACAAAGATAATGCTAACAGGACCTTCCAGCCGGAGCCTACCAAATACACCAATTAGCTTACAACCCCTGAATGTTTTGAAGGGTGGGAGGAAACCGGTCCGCCTGGCGGAAACCCACGCAGACATGGGGTGAACGTACAAATTTCCTTACAGACAGAGCAGGATCCAAACCTGGGGTCGCTGGCACCGTAACAGCTTTATCCTAACCATTACGCGAACCATGCCGGCCATGTACAGATCATGCGGCCCTCTACATTAACCATGACGCCCCTATGGTAACCATGCCACTCTTTGCTAACTGTGCCACCCCTACGCTAACCATGTAGATATACAAAAGCCCAATATGCAGATGCTCCAAAATTCTTACTTGCTATAGTCTCACAGATGCACAAGCTACACACTATGACAGTATCAATATGCCGAGATGATTATTTTTATATATATATAAAATATAGATTACTTACATAATCACAGTTGCAGTTACAGCAAGGATAAAAAGAGAGATTTCAATAGGGTATCAGATCTTTCGAAAGTCCTGGAGTATTTTATGGTTAGAAGTCCCGGAGTAGTTTATGGTTAGGGTAGTACAGAGAGCCTGTTACCAATTGGAAAGAGATGGCCCTTGTACGTAGAGCTGCTGGACTTCTGTACCTTTTTCTCGAAGGAGCAGGAAGTAGATTCTGTGTCCTGGGTGTTAGGGTCCTTTATGATATTAGCTGCCTTCTTGAGGCAATTAAATAACAGTTTCAAATAAATATTATTATGATGCAGTAAAATGTTTGCGGAAAAAAAGATCAGTAAAAGTGGCAACAAAGGTTAATAAATAAGGAAACCATGAAGTGGGATTCATTTACCGGTGAATGGCAAAATTGCATTCTTTGGCTTGGCTTCGCGGACGAAGATTTATGGAGGGGGTAAAAAGTCCACGTCAGCTGCAGGCTCGTTTGTGGCTGACAAGTCCGATGCGGGACAGGCAGACACGATTGCAGCGGTTGCAGGGGAAAATTGGTTGGTTGGGGTTGGGTGTTGGGTTTTTCCTCCTTTGCCTTTTGTCAGTGAGGTGGGCGTTAAATCATTAAGCTACGCTTAGAATGCCATCTCTCTACAGATAAGGAATGGGGGGGGGGGGTGAACAAATGGGTGATACATGTTCATTAAATCAAGCTGGATTGAAAAGCTATTATTAGGAGAAACTGCAGGATAAACCAGAAAGAAGAAAATCTATCATTGTTACCCGGTTTGGCCTTGTATGTAACTGCAAAAGACAATGCACAAATAAGATGCAAACAAAGAATTGCTGGAGGAACTCAGCAGGTCAAACAATGTTAAAGATCTAAGACAGAATTGGTTAGATTGCATATAAAGTTATCCAGAATTCAAGAAACCGGCAAAAAAAATTGCAGAAAATAATAGGTTAAAAAAAAAGCGAAAGTTTAATATTGGTGGCTCTTAATTGTCATTTTACCAATCACGCAATACACAATATCAAGCAATCGGAAAATTCACCTATCCACCATTTAGCAATCCTCATAGGTGCCATATACCAGGGGTTTTACTGTGTAAAAGAGGGAAATAAACTGGGAGAGAGGCCCCAGAGATGATGGGGTAAGCACAGAAAGCGTGGAAAGTGGAGATACAGGTAAAGGGAGAAACTATTGGTGGGAGGGGGTAGATAAGAGAGCGTGCGAGAGAGAGCACTGTGTTCAGGGATGGACTGTAACTGCCGGTTTCCTCAACCCATGCACAAATAAACAAAATCTTTATCATCACTTGAGGGAATATTTGGTACCACAGCACACCTGGTTCTTGCTCTCACCTGGAATTTTCTTCAGTGGAAGGCCTAGCGGTCGAGGCACGTCCTCAACAACTTCATAGAGCTGATTAAACAGGTGGAAGTACTGCTCTGCATTTTCAGTCCCTGACATTTTATTAACAACCTGAATGAAGGAATTTCAGAAACTAACATTCGTAGTTGTAAAGAAGCCAGACATCGACCATCAATTGATCATTAGTTGGCACCTCTGCTGAACCTATCATCAAGGACCCTCACCACCCACACCATGCCCTTTTTTCACTGCTACCATCAGGAAGGAGGTACATGAGCCTGAAGGCACACACTCAAATGTAACAAAAACAGTTTCTTCCCCTCCCCCCTCAGATTTCTGAACAGACAATAAATCTCTGGACCCCACCTCACTTTTTCTCTTTTCTGCATGACTTAATTATTATTATTTTTTTAAAAATCCTGCATTTACAAAATTGAAATTTTTGTAATTTTTGCAACTTGTTCTGCTGTATATTTAGAGAAAGCCCAAATATCTATTGAAACCACCAGCGTTGTCTCCGCTCCATCCTCAACATCCATTGGAGCGCTTTCATCCCTAACGTCGAAGTACTCGAGATGGCAGAGGCCGACAGCATCGAGTCCACGCTGCTGAAGATCCAGCTGCGCTGGATGGGTCACGTCTCCAGAATGGAGGACCATCACCTTCCCAAGATTGTGTTATATGGCGAGCTCTCCACTGGCCACCGTGACAGAGGTGCACCAAAGAAAAGGGACAAGGACTGCCTAAAGAAATCTCTTGGTGCCTGCCCCATTGACCACCGCCAGTGGGCTGATCTCGCCTCAAACAGTGCATCTTGGCGCCTCACAGTTCAGCGGGCAGCAACTTCCTTTGAAGAAGACCGCAGAACCCACCTCAATGACAAAAGACAAAGGAGGAAAAACCCAACGCCCAACCCCAACCAACCAATTTTCCCCTGCAACCGCTGCAACCGTGTCTGCCTGTCCCGCATCGGACTTGTCAGCCACAAACGAGCCTGCAGCTGACGTGGACTTTTTACCCCCTCCATAAATCTTCGTCCGCGAAGCCAAGCCAAAGAAGAATCCCACCGTAACAGATCTACTCTCAACTCTGGATGACCAAGAAAACATCGACTACAGCTCAGCCTTCAACACCATTAATCCCTTAGTGCTGGTCAACAAACACCAAACCCTGGGCTTCTGCAACTGGATCCTTGACTTCTTCATTGGAAGTCCACAGTCGGTACGAATTCTCCTCACTGATGATCAACACAGGCACACGTCAAGAATGAGTGCTTAGCCCACTGCTCTATTCACTCTAAACCACGACTGTGGTTAAACACAATTTCAATGCTATCTACAAATTTTCTTTGGCATTTTTCTTAAAGTATCTTAATTCTTTCTCCAATCTCTTACCAACTTCAAATGTCCTCACTGCAGCAAAATTGCTGGATTTCTTGGCTAGTTTTATTACTTTCAACTTAAAACTCACTTCATACTTCTGTCATTTTGCTGAAAGCTCCGTGATAAGAACCACCCTCAGGAAACGCACAGCAGCTTAGACTTTTGGGAGGCCAACTTATCCGCCTGATATATGACAAAGCCATGAAAATAGGGACACTACTTACCTGAAGGTCGACTTGTATGGCAAAATGTATGTATATGCTGTGCATTATGTGCACCCTGGCCCAGAGGAACGTGGTTTTGTCTGGTTTCCCCACTCTTCAATATCATTGCTCCTCAGTTGAGAAAATAATCACTCTTCATTCAGTTAACCCATCAAGTCCTTGCGGTTCTCCCTGATGAAGAACCTTCCCTGTGGCACTAATCCACTGAACATGTCAGAAGATTCAGATCTGGAGCTTGGGCAGCTGATGGTTTGGACTGGACTGGAAGCTCTGAATGCTTGGGGACTTACTTTTGCTCCCCTTTTCTGACTGGAAGAGGTGCTTCAGGCAATTTCTGCCAATGGCAAATTCCAAATTCCATGTGATATTGCACGATCTTTATTACATGACAATAAAGGAATCTTAAATTTAAAAATTTGTGACAAAGCTCTGTGTACGTTCACAATCTTCCAACCTTCCTGCATTGTCCCACATTAAAATATTCCTTCACCATCAGTTAGATTAAAAAAAAGCCCATGAACACACCTTCAGTGGAAGCAATATCATTTTGCCCTTTGCAGAGAGAACTGATAGGGGCAAGAACCCACCTCGCCTGCTGCGTTTTTCATCTCTTCAACGTAATTTGTCAAGGCTTCTTTTTTTGACATATTCCCCAGAGCTTTCCACGCATCCCTGCGAGAGGCAACACATGCACACACTTGGCTCATTTCCAGCTCTTGCTCATTCGACCTAGTGCACATTGACAGCGATCCTCTGCCAGTGGAATGAACAAACGACTAACGATGAGATCATTCTTATAAAGGGAGCCAGAGGGCTGCTGGGAAACTGGCAGCCCCTTAGCTGCACAATACCCTGTGCAAAATGGTTGTGTGAAGTTAAAAAGGGAACCAGTAATAACCATTTACTTACAAACCACTTTTACATGTTTTGAAATTTAACATGCTATGCATCTGCCCAGAAAAATATCAAATCATCTAATCAAGTGATATCATACTGGGAGAAGATCAAGTTTTCTGCTATTAATATTTGTTATGGATTTTTTCCCCCACTTCTAGGAGTTTGAGGAGATTTGGTATGCCACCAAGATTTCTGGGAAACTTCTACAGGTGCACCTTGCAGATCATTCTGGCTGATTCCATCACTGTCTGGTACAGAGGTACCAACACTCAGGACAGGAAAACAAAAATAGGAGATTTTGAGGGTTGCTTAACTTGGCCTGTGACATCATGGGCACCGGTCTTCACTCTATAGAGGGCATCGAGAAGAGGTAATATCTTAAGAAAGAAGCTTCTATGCTCAAGGACCCCCCCACCACCCAGGCCATGCCCTCTTCACTCTGCTACCATCGGGAAAATTGTACAGGAACCTGAAAATGTGCACTCAACAGCACAAGGAAATCTTCTTCCCCTCTGCCAACAAGGCCCTCATCACCTAGGCCATGCCCTCTTCATTCTGCTCCCATCAGGAAAAAGGTACAGGAACCGGAAAATGAGCACTCAACAGCACAAGGAAATCTTCTTCCCCTCTGCCAACAAGGCCCTCATCACCTAGGCCATGCCCTCTTCATTCTGCTCCCATCAGGAAAAAGGTACAGGAACCGGAAAATGAGCACTCAACAGCACAAGGAAATCTTCTTCCCCTCTGCCAACAAGGCCCTCATCACCTAGGCCATGCCCTCTTCATTCTGCTCCCATCAGGAAAAAGGTACAGGAACCGGAAAATGAGCACTCAACAGCACAAGGAAATCTTCTTCCCCTCTGCCAACAAGGCCCTCATCACCTAGGCCATGCCCTCTTCATTCTGCTCCCATCAGGAAAAAGGTACAGGAACCGGAAAATGAGCACTCAACAGCACAAGGAAATCTTCTTCCCCTCTGCCAACAAGGCCCTCATCACCTAGGCCATGCCCTCTTCATTCTGCTCCCATCAGGAAAAAGGTACAGGAACCGGAAAATGAGCACTCAACAGCACAAGGAAATCTTCTTCCCCTCTGCCAACAAGGCCCTCATCACCTAGGCCATGCCCTCTTCATTCTGCTCCCATCAGGAAAAAGGTACAGGAACCGGAAAATGAGCACTCAACAGCACAAGGAAATCTTCTTCCCCTCTGCCAACAAGGCCCTCATCACCTAGGCCATGCCCTCTTCATTCTGCTCCCATCAGGAAAAAGGTACAGGAACCGGAAAATGAGCACTCAACAGCACAAGGAAATCTTCTTCCCCTCTGCCAACAAGGCCCTCATCACCTAGGCCATGCCCTCTTCATTCTGCTCCCATCAGGAAAAAGGTACAGGTACCTGAAAATGAGCACTCAACAGCTCAACAGCACAAGGAAATCTTCTTCCCCTCTGCCAACAAGGCCCTCATCACCTAGGCCATGCCCTCTTCATTCTGTTCCCATCAGGAAAAAGGTACAGGAACCGGAAAATGAGCACTCAACAGCACAAGGAAATCTTCTTCCCCTCTGCCAACAAGGCCCTTCATCACCTAGGCCATGCCCTCTTCATTCTGCTCCCATCAGGAAAAAGGTACAGGAACCGGAAAATGAGCACTCAACAGCACAAGGTAATCTTCTTCCCCTCTGCCAACAAGGCCCTCATCACCTAGGCCATGCCCTCTTCATTCTGCTCCCATCAGGAAAAAGGTACAGGAACCGGAAAATGAGCACTCAGTGGCAGAAGGAAATCTTCTTCCCCTCTGCTAACAGATTCCTGAATGAACAGTGAACCACAGACCTCACTTTATCTTTTTCTTGCAATATTTAATTTCTTTTGTAAGAAAGGTTTGCACTGTGATGCTGTTGCAGAACAATTAATTTCGTGACTTGTTCATTACAATAAAGTCTGATCCTGATTCTGTACAGTGCATTATGCAGAGGATGCCTTGCACCCCTGGGTGCATAGAATGCCCTGTTGCACAACAGATGAAGTGAAAATTCAGATTAGATTGGAACGAGAACCATTTCAGGCCTGGTTTGGGTGTTTCAGCCGCAATTAACTGAAAATAAAAAGGACATTTTAATGATTTAAGTGCAGATTTAGCAGGATGATTGCAAAGATAATGACTGGAAAACCATCAAATTTGAAACTGGCTATTGTGCACCATGTGTACAGAACAAAATAATCCTTGACATTTACCTGAAGACAGAAAAGGGATATTAAAGAAAGAATCATTTGCAGTTAAAAATTCCCATCCAAAGTTTGGACCAGGAGCAGACAACTTTAAAAAAAAAACCCTCACATTCCACTAAGTAAGGTGATATGTGAGTGGAAAAAAAAAGGTTTGAGAACCACTGTTTTAATTGTACCTAATTGACTCGTTATGTGCACAGTTTCATAACTCCAAAGGAAATGGGCCAATGACAATTTTTCTCAGGCAAAATATTTCAGTGACAATTGGATCTAAAGCAGTGGTTCTCAACCTTCCCTTCCCACTCACATACCACCTCAAGCAATCCCTTACCAATCGCAGAGCAAGTATGGCATAGGGGTTGCTTAAGGTGAAGTGTGTTTAAAAAAGGTTGCCCATCCCTGGTTTGGACATTCATCAAGTTATCAGAGAAATGAACAGCAGACTAACCCAGGTGCTCCAGGGCTTTGCACTCGACCAGTGAGGAGGTGGGGGAAGAAGCTGTCCTAGCCTCTAGGAACAAACCAACAAGATAGCAGGTCAAGTAGCAGGGGTGGCAGAGGGTGCCACAAGTATTTGCATACAGCGAGTTTGGGTTATCTGGGAAATTCATTGGACTCCCTTAAATGAACACAGTGAACTAGCAAATGATGGAATGGGACCTCTGCAAGGTGGACATTCCATTTCACCCTTCAGTTCCAATCCTTTAGTGTCTATCTAGCTTGGAAGAAGTGGAAGTTGACTTCCAAAATGACTTAAACTTGTAGCTCCACGAGGTGCACGTGGCCCGTTATCGACCTCAGAAGCAGGTAGGTTTTGACATCATGTTGGGTCAATGTGAGGACGTAGCCACTAAGCTACTGTAAAATTCAGAATGTAAGCAACCGGCAGACTCAAGCAAATGGCAAAATAAATAGTGGAAAAATAAATTGGTCGAAAATAAAAATACAGAACTTTAAAATTGTCACCTCCTAGTAGTTAGTTCACCAATCACATAACTCGCAATCTCAAGCAACCAGAAAATTCACATACCCGGCATCTACCAATCCCAATAGATGCTGGATTCGAAGGATTTTACTGCTGAAGCAGAGGTGGGATTAGTTACCCAGAAAGCCATAATTCGCCCCCAAGTGTTGACATACGAAGATGGGAATGCTCCAGAAAGTTTCTGATATGAAAATGCCATGCAATGCCCTCTGGTTTACATATTGCTTAGAGACCTTTCCTGCTCAATACAACATCTAACTAGGGCCCAACTTGCAAACATTGAAATATATTCTTCAAAACGGGACACAACTTGGCGGATAGCACAAAAGAAAATTGAGAGACAGGAGTTAAGAATTTTCTTAACTAAGGAAAGCAACGAATCTTCCAACCCTTGCAAGTTTCTAGCTCTGTAACACAGCTCAGTAGAAGCAGAAACGTCTTCTGACCTGCTGAGTCTCCAGTTCTCAATCTCAGTTCTGGCCTGCGTTGGAGGGTTAGTTATTGTACTGGGAAGGATTGTTCAGCCTTGCTGATTGTTTGTGGGCCATAGTCCAATCTTTGATATCTTTCCAGAGTCCTGACTGAGTGCTGAACCCATGATGCGCTCTGTGACACCTGATGTTCACTGGTGTGTGGCAAGATCACATGAGCTGATGGCATCACCATCCTCAACAGGGGATTGACAAAAGAAACACAGCTGGTTACAGGAAAATAAATGAAGGAATGAGATTGATAGAATTGCTTAGGGCTATCCTAGAAGTGATAGGACAAATGGCCTCTGCATGTCATGAAAAAAATATGGAGAAGAAAACAAGGGGATCAGGATTAGCAGTTACAGGGCCAGCGACTGGGACCGGGGTTCGTATCCCGTGCTGTCTGTAAGGAGTTTGTACATTCTCCCAGTGTCTGTGTAGGTTTTCCCTGGGGCTCTGGTTTCCTCCCGCCATTTGAAATGTAGCAGACGTGTAGGTTAATTGGGTGTAAATTGGGCAGCATGGACTCATGGGCCAAAATGGTCTGTACCATGCTGTACACCTACATTTACATTTTAAAAAATTTAAATGTCCATCAAAAATACAGTGATGGCTACATCCTGCTTTGGGGTATGAGCTGCCTTCATATCCAGGTCAAAAAAGGACACAGCTGAGACACGTTAATTGGATGTCAATGTTGCTCAATTGGGAGAATGTGAGAGTTTAAAAACACAAATGTAAGATTTGAAAGGAAGAATTCAAACCAACATCTACCTTTATGAAGTTTGCCAGTTTGTTAGCTGGTACATCCTGTTCGGCTCCGAATCATGGGTCCTCTACCGGCATCACCTACGGCTCCTAAAATGCTTCCACCAGTGTTGTCTCCACTCCATCCTCAACATCCATTGGAGCGCTTTCATCCCTAACGTCGAAGTACTCGAGATGGCAGAGGTCGACAGCATCGAGTCCACGCTGCTGAAGATCCAGCTGCGCTGGGTGGGTCACGTCTCCAGAATGGAGGACCATCGCCTTCCCAAGATCGTGTTATATGGCGAGCTCTCCACTGGCCACCGTGACAGAGGTGCACCAAAGAAAAGGTACAAGGACTGCCTAAAGAAATCTCTTGGTGCCTGCCCCATTGACCACCGCCAGTGGGCTGATCTCGCCTCAAACCGTGCATCTTGGCGCCTCACAGTTTGGCGGGCAGCAACCTCCTTTGAAGAAGACCGCAGAGCCCACCTCACTGACAAAAGGCAAAGGAGGAAAAACCCAACACCCAACCCCAACCAACCAATTTTCCCCTGCAGCCGCTGCAACCGTGTCTGCCTGTCCCGCATCGGACTTGTCAGCCACAAACGAGCCTGCAGCTGACGTGGACTTTTTACCCCCTCCATAAATCTTCGTCCGCGAAGCCAAGCCAAAGAAGAAGCATCAGGTCAACAATTCTAAACCCAAGGCTCATACCTCACCAGAACTGAGCTAGGCATTCTGGGTAAGGTGGGAGTTTCACTCTAACACCAATTTTTTTTTTTACAAATTATTCAGGTAGAGCCTGACCACTAAGTCAAGGTGCCACCTTTGATGTGAAGGCCAAGAGAATCAACACTACAAATCTCTGGTGAGGCCACACTTAGAATAATGCATCCAGTTCTGGTCACCTCATTAAGAAAAGAAGTGGAAGCTATGGAGAGGGTGCAAAGAAGATTTACCAGGATGTTGCCTGGATTGGAAAATAAATCGTGAGGCAAAGTTAGTGAGTTGTTTCTTTTATTACAATAAAGAAACCTGGGTTGCATTTAAACAACTATATTTATTAACTAAAGCAGAATTCGTTCAAACAAGAGTGCGTGGAGGCATCCATCTTGCATCTACCCAAGTTGCCACAAACACACCTCCAACTTCTCTTATCACTACATTCCCTTTCCTTGAGATGTTTATTCTAACATGACACACTAATACAGTTTTCTTTCAATTTAAAGTTCAACAAAAACGTAACATGTGTATCAGCAGCACAACCTTTAAGTGAACAGTTCTTTTTCTTTTAGAGATTCAGTCTATCAGGTGCTTTAACAACTTGTGTAGATCTTCTTAACACAGGTGCTTGTGTCAGCTCTGATGGTTCACTACTGTCTAGCACTGGTGGTGTTCCCTCTGTTGCTATGCATCTACATCTGTCTGTTCTTGCTGTATCTCTTGCATTTTCAGCAGGCTCTTTTGATTCCTTCCCAATATTTGACCATCCTCTATTCTGACAGTGTAGGATCTTGGATTTACTTTCAGAACAGTAGCATTTTTTTCCCAAGTGTAGGAATCTCTGGGTCTAACTGTGTCATGTTGTGCATGCGGTCCCAAGCTTCTTGCTGGCTTGTCATGCCTCCTTTGGAGACGCTTTTGTTTCTGTTCGATATCCTCACACTGTGGGTGTTTTATTTCTCCCCACCACCCCCCCCCCCACTCTTGATACAGTTTCTTCCATTTCAGGTTCTTCTTCAATAACTATATTCATTAACTAAAGCTGAACTTCACTCAAACAAGACCGTGTGGAGGCATCCATCTTGAATCTACCCAAGATGCCACAAACTCATCTCCGACTCCTCCTAGAGGTGGCACACTATCACTACAGTTAGCAGAGCTGGGACCTTTCTTTTTGGAGTGAAGAAGAAGGATGAGAGGTAACTTAATAGAGGCCTACAAGATTCTGAGAGACATGAATTAAGGACAATAGCCAGTATCTTTTTCCCCCACGGCTGAAGTAGCAAACACCAGGAGACAACTGTACAAAGTAAAGGGAGGAAAGTTTAGGGAAGACATCAGGGGTAAGTTTTAAAAAAAAACACGGAATTGTGGATGCCTATAATTTTTTGCTAGGGGTGTTGGTGGAGGCTGAAACATTAGGGACATTTTAGAGACTCTTAAACAGGCACAAAAGAAAAATTGAGGTTTACGAGGTAGAAAGAGTTTAGTTTTTTTTGGTAGAAATATATAGGTCGACACAACATCGAGGGCTGAAGAGTCTGTACTGTGCTGTAATTTTCTATTTCACTTCCAAATGGCCCAATGAGGAACCAGGTGCAACAACGATCAATCAGAATGCAGCAAAGGGATTCCAGCAATCCAGTCCCCTCCCAATCGGAAACAGATGTAGACACAAAGAATAAAACTAGAGCAAGTTGAAGGGTATTACATTTCTGATTTGTTTTTTTTCAAATTTATTTGAAGATTAGCAAACGTGAATGATGAACAGATATGTCATTTCTAAATGTGAAAAAAATGATCTTAATTGGTCATTTAACAGAAATTTATAACTCAGAAGGAGCTATCTGGTACAGTGCACTCAACTGGAAATACCCTTTATTTTAGTTTCTCTGAGAAGGAGAAATCAAAACCATCTCAGAGTCTTTATACAAATTATGAAATGACATCTCTATTAATGAGGAATAAATCATTGTTCCTTCACCTCCATTTTATAAATAAGAGAAGACAAAAGGTTACCACTTTATGCGTCCTTTGGGTTCCCAGAATCCAGACCTACTAATGTTACAGGGTCTACAGTCGCCTGTTTGTAGAAGCTGTAAAATTTCAGCATTTTCTCATGGGACGGGCTATAAGAACCTGATGATAGAAAGACAAATTAAAAAAACACATGAACTTTATTTTGCGCTCCGAGTAATTCCCATTCGACCATTTTCCTGCTGGCCTTTCACACGTGAAAATGTGAAAGATTAGCATTCATGGAGCGTCTTTCGCCTTCCTCGCAGGACATCCTGAAGTGTGTCCACAAAGAGAGTTCGTTACTATTCTGTCATAGGAAAGGCTGCGTCAATTCCTGATCAGAATGCTCTCATAATGAATGCAACAGCCCCTTCTTGTCCTATGAGCCCATTCCACCCAAATACCCCACAATTGACCTACAATATCTGTAAATTTTTGTTAAGTTTGGAGGAAACCGGAAAAGACTCACGCAGACACAGGGAGGATGTGCAAACTCCTTACAGACAGTGCCAGATACAAACCTGAGTTGCTGGCGCTGTAACCGGGTGTCGTGAAACGTGTCACCCTAAACAATAACTAAATAATCTGTTCCCCAAAAATTGTTTGAACGAAAAAAAAAATCAGGATGACTTTGGATATTTTTCTTTTAATCTATTTCATGTGATCTTTGACAACCATCTCAGTTAATTAACAGCTGTTCAGCAGCACTTCTAATAGTAGCAGACTGCAGCATCAGCCTTGATTTCTGTCTTCTGATCTCTGGAATGGCGGGGTGGGGGTTCCTACCCCAAACTCCTTCCCTCCCACCCCTCGATCTCAGGACCTTCTGGCTCAAGAGGGGGACCAATTCAGCCACAACCGACACAATGAAGCTGACAATATAGATCCAGTTTCTATCGACTCGTGGTCTATTTTGCTGGATCAGATGCACATGTCCTTCAATGTAGACTGAGATACAGCTTGTCTGATGATTTAGAGGGTAACCAGAGGAAGGCGTAGGAACAAGCAGAATATCGTTAAAGAGGAAATCAAATTCTTGACCACACAAGTTCCCAAAACTCGATAATGTTGGCAATACAATTTTTAGTTTTAATGGGGAAAAAAACATACACTGTCTCGCCATTCAAACATGTCTGATTTACTAATCTTTTCAACGCCTTCTTCCTGTAATCCTTGATTCCCTACCTAATTGGGAACCTTTCTACCTCCATCTTAAATGTACCAAATGACCTGGCCTCCACAGCAACCAATTCCATAGATTTACCTCTGGGTAATGAAATCCTCCTCATACAGACCTACCAGTAGCTCAGCGACCTGCACACTTATTTTCTACTGTGGGGGTAATCCATAGGGTAACGACAGAAAGGAGGGATGACCCTTATTATGCAAATTTGACCAGGTAATTGACACAGAATTCACTACAAGAAAGAAAAAAAGAACAAGGTAGACAGAGGAGCTCTGGGAGCTGGTAAAATTACCTCCTGGCCATTAGTGATGATCAAACTTGACAACAATCTACAGAAATTAATCATTTACTGTGCACAGAGACCCAAACTCTCTCCATACATCTTGGCTACACAGAACATCCCATCTTAATTTCTTTCAATTTAAACATACAGCACAGAAACAGGCCATTCTGCCCAATTGATCTACAACCCCCATATGTTTTTGGAGTGAGAGAGGAAACTGGAGTGCCCAGAGGAAACCCACTCTCGCTGTACACAAGGAGAACGTACAATCTCCTTACAAATAGGGTTGGATTTGAACCCGGCTCGCTGTATCAGCATTGATAACTGCTCTAATTGTGCCACCTTCGATTGGGGAATTTAATAATCTAATTTCTCTTTTAGCTCTGTTTTTGTTCCTTGGTCTTATTCACAGGATGGCACTAATTTTTTTTCCCAAACAATACCAGAAAAGTTAACCTGTTGTGAGGGCGACTGATTTGCCATTTGCCTTTAGAGTTCAGTATATTCAATGAAGAGCCCATTCATGTAACGGCAGTCACTCTATCCCCACAGATCATTGGTAATGATTGATTAATAAATCATTTTGCAAATTCCTGAAAATTCTGAGTACAATATGCAACCACATTAAAATAAATAGTCTTTCCCACATTTTGCCGCTGTTCAGAGTTGTTTGGTCAAGTTAGAACATCTCATAACAAGTTACACTCCTCTAAACAAATTAAAAGTCAGTTTTCTGTTGCATTATTAAAAAACAATTAATTCTATTAATTTTAAATGCTATTAGAGTACCAGTGACCCAGATTTGAATTCGGGACTGTATACAAGACCTTTGTACATTCTCCCCATGAATTTCCTGGATTATTCCTTCAGTCCCAGTCAAAAAGCTTCAAACTCTAGGCCTCTGCAACTGGTTTCTTGACTTCTTCATTGGAAACAGTGTCTCCTCCTCACTAATTATCAACACCGGAGCACCCCAAGGATGCATGCTTAACCTACAGCTCTACTCATTATAAACCCATGAATGTGTGGCCAGGCACAATTCCAATCCTATCTATCTACAAATTTGCCGATAACATCTCAGTTGTTGGCAGAATCATAAACGCCAAAGAGGAAGTGTACAAGAGGGAGATAGATCAGCTCATTGAGCAGTGAAACATCAACAATTTTGCACTCAATGTTATCAAAACCAAGGAGACGATTGTGAACTTCAGGAGGAAGTCAGGGGAACACAGTCTTTATCGAGGGTCAAGAACTTCAAATTCCTGCGTTTAACATCTCCAAGGATCTGTGCTGGAGACTCTTGAAAATTTCTACGAGTGCACTGTGGAGAACATTCTGGCCGGTTGCATCACTGCCTGGTACGGAGGCACCAACTCTCAGGACAAGAACAATCTCCAGAGGGTTGTTATCTCATCCTGCGACATCATAGGCACCAGCCTTTACTCCAACGAGGACATCTACATGAAGTGGTGTCTTAATAAAGCCGTCTCTATCCTCAAAGACCCCCACCACCCAGGCTATGCCCTCTTCACTCTGCTACTATCGGACAGCTTCTTCCCTGCTGCCATCAGATTCCTGAATAATCAATGAACCAAAGACATTGCCCCACTTTTCGTGCATTATTTAAAAAAAAATATTTTTGAAAAAGTGGTTTATATGAACATTTACACTATGACGCTGCAGCAAAACACCTGGACTCTAGGGATTTTCTCCGGGTGCTCCAGAGTCCTTCCACCCTCCAAAATGTGCGGGGATTGGTAGGTTAATTGTGTGTACTTGGGCAGCACAAGTTTCATGCGCGGGACGGGCCTTTCTATCATGTTGTATTGTTAAATTGTAAAAAAGAATGATGATCCAGATTTGCAGTTAGTGTTAAAAGGCTACAGCTTCCTACTGGACCCGAAGAAAGTCTGGCATAGAATATAGATCGGAAAGAGCAAACCAAAACAAAAATGCAATTTTCCTTTCGAAGAAATCATTTTTATTTTCCCCCACCGCAGGGAAGGGGAACTCGCAGTAATACAACAATTTTACAAGGGGCAGAGAGGTTGCTCAACAATAATTAGGACTTAGTAGATCCATATAAACCTCATTCAAAAAGGCTAAATGCTTTCATGGTTTTCAAAAGAATACAACACAAGCTCAAGTTATCTAACAAATTACCACTGACAACTTTGGGATTTCCATTTTTTAAACTGCTATATGCAGATGCCAGATGCTGCAGTCAACTTTAATGAGAGCCATAAATTCCAATCATCGGAAACAGGAGGATATTTAAATTATGGCAATATAATTTTTTTTTGTAAAAGAGAAAATATCCTTTAATACATCGAGCAAGTTCAGAGCCAAGGAGTTATCAGACTGGATAGTTTTCCACCTTTGGCACTTACGGTGTGTGAAGTTCACCAATGTGACACCACAGACCATACATTCATGAGAAGAACTTGGGCACTGATTCGGGTCACAGCCTTCGCATTTTGCTGCAAATTAAAACAAAGTCTGAAGGTTTAAAAGCAGATTTCTGAACATCAAAAATTGGTGACATCATGTTCTGGAATTCAGATGTGCAGAACCTAAACTTCCAGTTCCAGAGTACAGAGACAGTGATTCACACTGAAGATAGATGAAGGCACTCCTTGAGCATCACCAATTAAGGTCAAGCCACTACAATTGATAGTAAATAAATTAAAAAAAACTATTGGAGGAACTCAGCAGGTCCCGCAGTGACCAGAGGAGGCAAAGGTATACAACCAATGTTTTTGGGCCTGAGCCTTTTGTCAAGGAACGAGAAGAAAGCAGGCGGGCACCTGAACGCAAAGGGAAGGAGAGGAAGGGGGAGGAGCACAGGCCTACATGCAAGAGGTCCATAGGCAGAGAGAAAGGGAGGAGAGAGAAGCTGAAATTCCTGTGAGGGACAAAATGGGAGGCCCGGAAAAGGAAATGGAAGCCAAGTGGCACAAGATGGCAGTAGAGGCAAATAGCCAGGAAGAAAGCATGGCTGTGGGAGCGAGCTTAGGTGAGTACATGGCCATGGAACTTGAGAGCAGCATTAAGTGCAGATGGGGACATTCCTCTCCCACCAATTTTGTACTCTCTGCAACTCCCCACAATTCCAACTTGAAATGCTCACTCGTCCAATAGAAAAACATCAAAACGTGTATTTCAGTGACCAATAAATTCTGATGAAAAGTCATCAGACCAAATACCTGCCTTTCTTTTGAATGAAACGTTTATAGGATGTGGTATTATGCATTCTTAATTAATGTTAAGTTTATTGTCATATACACAAGTAAAATGTACGTATGTATCGAAATTCCTACTTGTCGCAAGATAAACCAACTTCAAAAGCGCACATTAAATGACCCCAGCGCACTGCATCGGCTTGCAGCGATGGCTCAATGCGGAAGCAACTGCTGTCTTCATTACCCATAATCCCCTACACAGCTGGAACCGCTCTGCCAGCGCCAGGGATATTCAGCGTGGTTCCAGCTACATGGGGGATTAGGGGGAAGGAACAAGGTCATTGATCCCGCATTGAGCCAGCCGCTGCCTGCTTCTCTCCCACAGGGTGCACGGGGCCGAGAGTCACCTTTCCACCGAAGGCAAGAGGAGGCGGGGATGATGGGGGAGGGGTCTCCTTCTGAAAACAGAGATTATTTGCACATTTTTTAAAACTCAATTATATTTGGAAGCAACTTTCATTCAACCTACCCCCACCTCAAACATCCAGTCTCTGAAATCAGTGCAACTCAACCTTATTTAGTGTAAATGCCCTCCCTGTGTGAACTTCTGGAGATAAGTATGCCAATTTATTATGGGAATTAATGTTATTTATGTGCAAAAACCATAAATGTTACAAATTTTATTCAGTTCAAAAGGTTTCTACCTGTGTTCACCACTGCCTAATCTTTACAGGTACTGAACAGATGTCATCATTAACCAATAATTTGTTGTACTTTCCCCAATTTAAACCTAAGAGCGATGCAGTTTCCCTTGTACTTGACATTAGTAGTTAATCTTGGGAATTTTTTTAATAATAAAAGTAAACTAAGTCTCCCAAGGCAACAGGAAGGTATTTGCCAAAAAGTGGCTCTCAGGTTCATCCAACACTTTTATAGGTTGAATTTAAAAAAAATTATTTTAACAGTGAATTTCTCACATTGCACATACAAGGAGTGAGGGTACGTGGAATAACTTCTTGTTTGCTCCTCTCCTCTCCTCTCCTTTCTTGAGTAGGGACAGAAATTAAGATAGCAAAGATATTTAATGCAGGCATCAGGCAATCAAATGTGGCAGGGATTGCAAGTTTCCGACATTTTATGGACAGAGAAACATGTTGAAATGAATCAGAATAAAGGTCGAAAGGGAGAAAAGTCCGAGAGAACTTAAGACTCTAGTAAACCACTGTATATATGTTGGGATGTACTAGGACACGTCCCCTCGCTGACTGGGCCTGAAGCTCCTCCCACTGACCCTGGGCAGTCGACCAGCCTGGACGGACCTCCATTCTGTTGTGAATAAAAGCCCATCAGTTTCTCTATATATTCTAGTCTATGAAGTTATTGATGGTGCATCACAGACCCTGACTGTAAACATTGCAGCAGGATGTATGTGCATGTGCGTCACCTGTATGTGCACCTCCAAGGTGCATCCATGCACATATGTACAATAAGAATACATCTTGAGGAGGTTTCTGTGTGCAAAGCTTTGTCCTCCTCTGTTTCAAGAAAAAAAGCTCCATCTATTGAGTGTCTCCTTATAATTTAAACCCTCTAGTCTTGGTAACATCTTCATGGACAAGATGATCATGGGGAGAATATGCAAACGTCACACCAATAACGCCAAAGAGGTTAATCCACAGAAACATAAAAGTGGCAGAGAGGATCACTGGGGTCTCCCTCTCCTCTCGTTGACGGGGGGTGGGGGGGGGTCATGGTCTGAAAAGAGCGCACAAAAATTGCTGAGGACCCTTTCGACCCCACACACAGTATCTTTCATCTGCTCCTGACGGGAAAGAGATACAGGAGTGTCAGAGCCAGGACCACCAGGCTAAGGAACAGCTTCTTCCCATGTGCACCTGAGAATGTTGAACTGCTTACACTCACCACCCAAGAGTCTCATATTCATGAAACAATATTTGGTTCTTTATTTGTATATATAAACACATGACCTGCATATGCTTGTTTGTGTGTTATAAGTGGTTGTGGGTCTGCATGTTTTGGACCGAGGATCAGAGAACGTTGTTTCATCAGGATGTACTTGTACAATCAGATGACAAATAAACTCGACTTGACCAAAAGTCATGAATGAACCAGTGCTACTGGATCTGTGAGCTGTGCCCTTGTGCTGTCCAGGAACCTACCCTCAAATCAGTCCAAGAGTACAATCCCAGCATTCCCTGGATTATGGGCCCCTGACCTTCCCCATCATCACCTTCCACCTCCTGGAAAGTTATCTGATATCTACCCCCCCCCCCCACCTCTCCTATTCCCACTACCCACCCACTTGCTTTACTGACTCCAGCTCAAATCCTCTGGCCTTTGCCATTGTCCGCCTCTCTCCTCAACCCCATTAACTGGAGCGGTATATTTTCAGCCATATTATTCCTTCAGCACAACAACAGCTCCACAACTAAAACAGCAAGACGCTGGTTAGAACCAAATAGCTGAGACTGTGCAGAACATCTATCTGGCACCACTAGAATTCCTAGGTACAGTTTCCACTTTTATGGAATACATTTTTCAATTGATCAAATTTATATTGAATAAATGCTTTTTGTAATGGATTTTACATCGCAATCCATATCCCTTAATAAGATTTTTAAGGCAGTTTAGACTCATTTATTATAGACGAGTCGATAACCAGATATAATTTAAAGATTAACGAAGCATGGCACAAACTCATCCTTTTATAAGTATGATCAATTGAAAAATCTATTTCATACTCTCACTAATTCAATATTTTTTTAAATATTGCTTTCAAGGTCACCAAAACTCAAAACAATGAGCTCAAACCAATGATCTTTTAAAAATTAAACTTGTTAATTAACTTCATGAGGGTTTTAAAAATCCATTTGGAGGTCAGCACGGTTGGTGTAGAGGTTAGCGCAATGCTGTTTCAGCACCAGTGATTGGGACTGGAGTTTGAATCCCACGCTGTCTGTGAGGAGAATGTATGTCCGCCCTGTGTCTGCGTGGGATTTCCTCAGGGGCTCCGGTTTCCTGCCACAGTTCAAAATGTACTGGAGGTTGTAGGTCAATTGGGTGGTATGGGCTCGTGGGCCGAAGTGGTCAGTTACCATGCTGCATGTCTAAATTTAAATTTAATTTAAAATTTAAACAGGACATGGGCAGCACTGATTGGACATCTGTAAATTCCCCTCAATTGATCTAGTGAGCATTCGAACATGTTCACTTGAAATACATCCCTACTTTCATACCTTTTAAACAATGTAAAGAACAACAAAGTCAACAAGCTTGGCCACTTGTTGCCACTGTGGATGTGTGGTGCTTACACTTGCACACAAAAGCCCGGTAAATTTTAAAAAGTTTGAGAGTTTTTAAAAAGTCTCGGGTGGTCTGGATTTCTGGCATCCGAATTTTTGGACTCCTTCTGTATAAATTGCAGTACCATTCTTATAGGTACCTTCTATACAAACCAGAGGAAATGCGTTAAGGGGAAATGCTTAGGGGGGGGGAACATCAGGGGTCCTTCTTCACACAGGGAGTTGGTGGAATGAGCTGCCAGCCAAAGTGGTGAATGTGGACTAAATTTTAACATTTAAGAAGAATTTGGATAGGTACATGGGCGGGAGGGGTACGGAAGGTCAGCGGAACAAGGCAGAATGATGATTTGGCACAGACTAGAAGGGCCAAAGGGCCTTTTTCTGTGCTGTAATGTTCTACAGTTTTAAAGCTGATCCAAAATATACAGGCCAAACATGGACTGATGCACCTACCAGCTCCTTTCATTTGCAAAAGCAAATTAAAGCAAAATTATTGTGATCATTCTCAGTTCCCTTTTGAATCAAATGCTCCAATTATTCTAGACACTAAACAGATTAAAACTTAAGTTTCAGGTTCTGTCCAAAAAAAAAATCACTGTACATAAAAGCCTGAATTGTATCTTGCTTTACATAGAAGCCCACTTTCCTCAAGAGAAGTGGTTCAGTAGGCAGTTATTAAACCTCACTCAGTTGTCTGGAATCCCCTGTGAGAAGATAATTGTCTCTCCACCTCCATCAATCAAATTTAATTAATTCTACACAAAAAAAATTGAGTATTTTTCTCTGCCTGGTTAGTTTGTTCAATTAAACATCAAGAGAGTTCTCAGTCTTATATTATGCCACTCATGGATCACTACGCTTCCAGTGTGATCTCTGCCTCTCCATTTGCAACTGGACTGAGAAAATGTCAGCCAGGAATTGCGCATAGGCCTGGTGTGTGACATCTGTTAGCAGCTGGTTCTCAGAGGTACAAAAGTATTAGGATAGGCCACACTTGCTACAGATCCCTCTGGAAATTAATTAAGCTAAACTGCAAGTCTCAGATGGAGAATGGGGAGACACTGAATGCATTCAATTTGCGAGGCAGGTTATTTGTGCAAAGAAGAATAAAATGATCACGCCCCCTCCCCACCCCCGGCACCTTCCCCTGCAGCCATAGGAGGTACAATTCTTGCGCCCACACCTCCTCCCTCACCACAGTCCAGGGCTCCCAAAAGGCCTTTCACAAGAAGGAACACTTCACTTGCATATCTAGAGGGTTTATTGACTGCATCCGGTGCTCCATTTGTGGCATCTTCTACATCTGAGAGAACAGTCGTAAATTGGGAGTTTGCTTCACTGAGCACCTCCGCTCCTTCTGCTACAACAGAGACCTCCCATTTTTCAATTCCGGGTCACACTCATATGCCTTATGTACTATCCCACTCTGATCACCCACAGTTTGAAGGAGCATCACCTGATTTTCCATCTGGGCACTGTCCAGCCAGATAGCATTCTACTTTCTGCTAACCTGCTTGCCCTTTTTTCCCCCCTCCCTTTTCCAATTCTCCCCCCTCCCTTCCCCTCCACCAGCTATCCCTCCTCCCCAATCGCTACTGTCTCCTCCCTCCCTTCTCCACCTATCATCTCCTGCCTTTGCCCACCAATTCCACCCCTTCCTTTTGTTTGGACGCCTGCCAACATTCTTCTACATCTTGATGGGGGTCCAAAGCATCCCTACCTTTGCTACATAAAGGACACTTGTGGTATATTTAACTGTCTTGGCATGCCCATTGGCTGACTGCTCCTGTGCTTCCTCCAACAGACTCCTGAATAAAGGTGACTGTTCCACATCCCCCTCCCCAGTTCAGGACAGTCGACCAGCATGGATGTCACTCCATTCTATTGTGAATAAAAGCCTATCAATTTCACACAACCCTGCCTCTCCAATGAAAGTTCAAATGTGATATCCCTTTGAAACGTCCAATGGAGAAGCAGTTGAAATGTGACATGGATAATGTTCTAATTCTTTCACCTCCAGAAGCTTCTTGCATCTTCTTTGCTGATTCACCTTTTCCCTCCTTATTAACATTTTTTTAAATGACCTTCTGCAAGTTTAAAAAAAACTTTCCTATCTTCTGTCTTCTTGCTAACGTTGGCTTTATCTTCCCTTGTCAGCCACAGCTGTGACATTTTTCCATTCAAATACATTCTTTTTTTTAACGTATCTATCCACCACCTTCCTCACTTCTGGTAGAAAATCCATCCATTGCTGCTTTGCCCTCCTCCCTTCTAGTGCCCCCTTCCAATCTACTTTGGCCAGTTCCTCTCCATTCTCACTCCAATTCCCTTTACTCCACTGAAATCCCAACATATCTGACTTTAGTTTCTCCTGGTTCATTCTCAAATTGAACTCATTTACGCTGTGATCACTGCCGACTCATGGTTCCTTTACCCGAAGATCTCTAATCATCTTTGGAGCATCACACAACACCCAACGCAGTAGAGCTGATCCTCTGGGGTTATAAACAAGCTGCTCTTAAAAGCCATCTTGTTGACATTCTACAAATTCTCTCTTTTGAGATTTAGTCCCAATCAAATTAAAAGTAAAGGAAAACATGACCTTGTCCCAAATGGGGTGGCACAGTTAGCACCGAGGACGGCACGGTTAGTGGACCGTTGTTACAGCGCCAGCGATTCAAATCCTGCGCTGTCTGTAAGGAGTTTGAATGTTCTCCCCGTGTCTCTATGGGTTTTCTCAGGGTGATCTGGTTTCCTCCCACCGTTTGAAACATACGAGGGTTGCAAGTTAATTGGGGGCCTTTGGGTGGTATGGGCTGGTGTGTGCTGGAAGGGACTGTTACATTGCTGTATGCCTACATTTTAAAAAAAACATTTTCCATCACCGAAAACATTCCTGAAACATCACAATATTTTGAAGCAAAATGCACTCACCATTTTTTGGCAGGGCCTGGATGACTGACACAGCAGCCTGGAACTGTCTTTGGCAATCAGACTGCTCCTCTTCCATGGCATCTTTCTAGGATCTTGGGGAAGGGGGTGGGGTAATCTAATTCAGCTGTAGCAATGTCAGGGAAACACCACTCAGACTTCAGAGTCTTTGATGTCCATGGAAGCTGTCAGTACAAACAAAGAACAGACATAAAATACAAGTAGATCCCTCATAGCTGGATGACAATTTCCAGAGAGCAGTGTGACCTTCTGAAAATAATTAACTACAAACAAGTTTGCCATGGATGAGTAACGTGGAGTTAACGTAGCTACAATTGATTAAAAATATAAAGCTGTCTATGAATAAGCTGCATGGAGCCTCCATGTTTTTAAAAAAATTTTTTATTTTTCATACTATGAACCATATTGACCAAAATACACATAAACATTTCCCTCTTGTGTACACACAGTGTCATTTTCTCCCCTTTTCCCCCCTCTCTTCCCTCCTTCCTCCCCACCCACTAAAAGTTCAACGTATACGATACATTAAACCCATTAAACAATGTCATCACACAATGAAAATAAACAAGAAAATTGTGTCATCTACTTTTACAAACTGGGTCAGTTCATTTCGCCTTCTTCTCATTCTGTCATTTTAGGGGGTGGAGGTCTGCGGTAGGACTTCTCTGTTGTGTTCCTATACACCACGCCCCAAAAGTTAAATAAATGGGATCCAACAGTATTAGATAGATGTTTTCGCTGTAAGAAGGTAACAGGAACAACAGTACATGCAATTTGGGCATGTGAGAAAGTGTAAAGTTTTGGGAAGATCTAAATCAGGTATTAAACAAAATCACAAAAAAATAATGTAACAAAAACTCCAGAGATCCTTCTTCTAAGTAATATAAGAAGTAAAGAACTTGGCCTCGATTTGGATGAAGCACAAAAAAGATTTATTATGATAGTCTTAGCTGTAGCAAAAAAATGTATAATGTCAACCTGGAAATCAGAAGAGAGCCTGAGAACACAGCAATGGTACATAGAAATGAATAAAGGTATTCCATTGGAAAAAATAACATATAATTTAAGGAATAACATCACAGTATTCGAACAAATTTGGGAATGGAGCCTCCATGTTGATGTAATCACTAAGGAGGCTTGCCAGCAACTGTAATTTGTGAGGTGTTTGAGGAGATTCGGTACGTCACCAAAGTATCTCGAAAGTTTCTACAGGTGTACAGTGGAGAGCTTTCTGGCTGATGGCATCACTGTCTGGTATGTGGCCGCCAATGCTCAGGAC
This sequence comes from Narcine bancroftii, assembly GCF_036971445.1. NCBI lineage: Eukaryota > Metazoa > Chordata > Chondrichthyes > Torpediniformes > Narcinidae > Narcine > Narcine bancroftii. Next base: position 86,750,577 of record NC_091480.1, read on the forward strand.
AAGGGTAAACTCTGGAGGGTCATTAACTCGGCCTGCGACATCACGGGCACCAGACTTTGGACTGGTGGTTGACAAGAGGCGGTGTCTTAGCAAAAAAAGCAGACCCTATCCTCAAGGACCCCCAGCACCCAGGCCATGCCCTCTACTATCATCAGGGAAAAGGTACAGGAGCCTGAAGACGAGCACTCAACAGTGCGAGGACAGCTTCTCCCCCACTGCCATCAGATTCCTGAATAATCAATGAACCAAAGGCACTGCCTTTTGTGCACTTTCTAAAAATTTTTGTCAGGCGGTTTATATAAATGTTTTCACTGTGATCGCTGCTGCAAAATAATGTATTTTGTGACTTGTTCATGACAATAAATTTTGATTCTGATTATTACAAACCCTAATCTTACATATTTATTTTTCAATGATTCTTTGGGAGGCCCCTGTTATTGTGGCAGATAGATTGAAGGTGCTCAAAGAAGCCATCTCCCAGTCTACATCTAATCTCTCCGATGTACAGGAGGCCACCACGGGAGGACTGGATGCAATCGACGGCCCCTTACACATTCACAAACAAAGTATTGCTTCAATTGGAAGGGCTGTTTGGGGTCCTGAAATGTGTGTGTGCACACAAGTGCAGCATTTCTTGCGGTCACAGGGTAGGTTCCGAGGGGGCAATTAGTGGGATTGTCCAAGTTTTATCAGTTTAATGATTAGTCTAGTCATGCCCTGCATCAGGATATACAGTATTTATTCTTATTTCTATGGTATATAACCCTACGATCTATAATACAGGAGATTGATGTGCGGTAACATTCCAACAGTATTTCAAGAATGGTGCCAGCCAGACTCATGGAAGATAGAAGTACGACACTCTGTCCTTCCAGTCTACTCCACCTTTCAACATGGACAAGGCAGATCATTCAAATCAAGTCCCTTGTCTCAGCTTTCTCCCCATTGACTCCAAGAACAATGCACAATTCCTTCTCGAACAGATTTAAATGTTTCATCTCATTTGCTTTCATTGGTCGAAAATCCCACAGGTTCATCACTTTCTGGGAGGAGAGATTGCATTGATCTCTTAAAACATGGCACTCAAACCTTGCTCAGACAGATTTCACAGTTGAAATTAGGAGATGAGTTTTTTTTTGTCTTTCTGGTCTTCAAGATGAACTTCACCCAGTTACATTGAATTGTTGTCAAGCGTTCTGAAATCTAATCCTGGACCCTTTATACAAGGTTTCTGGTCTATAATGGTTGTAAGTACATCATTCAAGTTGCAAGACAAGCACCTTGCCACAAGAGTAAGATTAGGAGTCACTCAGTGCTTAACTCACTGTTAAAGTTGATTTAAAATTTAAAATCAGCGAGAAGTCATTCTCCCTTCTCCTTTTGTTTGAAAATCTCAGCCACTTCAAAGCACACTACGGCAACAAAAGGATGAGCTTTAAAGACCTCTGCCGTTATATGTATCAGAGACTCACAGAAAAACATGACAGAGACAACATAAAGTCAGTGAGATAAACTCTGATACAAGCTTCATGACTGCACCAGGTTCCTAGACCAGCATCATAAACTCATCAGCCTGATGGACTGGTTTCATAAACAAATCGGTAACAGGATGTCATGGCACAGAAGTGATTGCACCATTAATTTTTTGGTGATATCCAGAGGAAGTAGTGTTCTGTCATACAACAATTTAGAATCCAAAGCACAATACATGTTCGACAGGTTGCAAGGTCAAGAACTGCAAGGAAAGCTTTCTGCTGCCCTGCTAAAATGTCCCTTTACAAAGAGCTTTTTAATCACAGGATTGCTTGCCTGTGCATACATTCTAAAGTTTTCTGCATAGGTCCCCTTTCAGACATAGCACATGGGTTACTTACCAGCAGAGAGCTTGTAAACGACATTATATATTAACAGGGAACACTGACCACAAATTCCAACACTGAAGCATCCAACCATGGATGGGTTCACATGCAATTTCATTCTGGCAGTATAGGCAAATATCAAGTGAAGACTCTTGTCACCCTTCAGCAAGTGTGCTCTTAACCAATGGCAATCAACATGATTCAACTGCCACAAAAGAAAAAGTAGAGGTGGACTTTTCAAACGGGTTGTGAACCAGGAGGAGATCGTGAAGCTGTTCATACAAAGAGAAGCAGGAATTTACCTCTGTGCTCTTCTCTAAACTCTGTGCCATGACTGTCAAAATTTATAGATCAACGCAGAAGTCGCAAAGGTGGTCTGGTTGTATTCTCGTAGCCCACGCACCAACTTTTAGGAAGACTAATAAGCTTAAATTTCTCTCCAATCCTTTTGATGTGTGAATGATCAAATGCCAATTCTGCATGGACTTGCAGAAGGCAAACTGGCTAAAGATGTTATAATTAGAGAGGGGAGGACAAGTTACAGGTTCAGTCATTTCAATATAAAACAGTTCAAGGAAAATTTTAATAACTTTCAGGGATCTAGACATTAAAGAACTGGTAATTTTTGAAGATCCATTTGGAAAGGAACTGGAGTCAAGGATGATCACCTTATTATGTGTGCAGTTTTGGTCACCAAATTATAGGAAGAATATAAACAAAACAGAGAGAGTGTAGAGAAGGTTCACGAGAATGTTGACAGGATGTCAGGGTTTGAGTTACAGAGAAAGGTTGAGCAGCCTGGGGCTTTTTTCTCTGGAGCGTAGAAGATTGAGGGGGGGATTTGATGGAGGTATTCAAGATTTTAAAAGGGACAGAGGGAGTCAACGTGGATAGGCTTTTTCAATTAAGAGTGGGGGCATATTCAAACCAGAGGCTATGGTTTGAGATGTTGATTGCCATTGGTTAAGAGCACACTTGCTGAAGGGTGACAAGAGTCTTCACTTGATATTTGCCTGTACTGCCAGAATGAAATTATAAGGGGAACATGAGGGAAAATTTCTTCATGCAAAGGGTGGTTGGGATGTGGAATAAGCTTCCGGCGGAGGTGGTTGAAGCAGGGACATTATTTACATTTAAGGAAAGACTGGATAATTACATGGAAGGGAGAGGATTGGAGGGGTATGGATCAGGTGCTGGTCAGTGGGATGAGGAGGGTGGGGATTTGTTCCAGCATGGACTAGTAGGGCCAAACTGGCCTGTTCTGTGCTGTATATGGTTATATGGTTATAAATGGGGATGTATTCCTTCAAACGAATGCCAGAGGGTTCCGAATCAGTTGGCAGAGGCCTCAGTGACAGTTAAAGCTACATTGGTTTGTAAGAGGGCAGAGGTCACACTAGTGCATGATATTTTGCATCATATAATCTTCAGTCGTTTCTTTTCACATAATGTTGTTTGTATTGTTTATATTTATTTTATTTTCTGCCTGTCCCGCATCGGACTTGTCAGCCACAAACGAGCCTGCAGCTGACGTGGACTTTTTACCCCCTCCATAAATCTTCGTCCGCGAAGCCAAGCCAAAGATTTATTTTATACTTTTTAAATTCAATTTAATTTAGAGTGACCCTGCGATAACAGGCCCTTCTGGCCCGGGAGCCAACGCAGCCCAAATACACCCAAATAGCCAACTAATTCCATACGTCTTTGGAGTACGGGAGAGAACCAACACAGACACGGAGAGAGAACATGCAAACTCCTTACAGATTCGATGGTTTATATTATTTTATTTGTGGCATTTATTTAAGTCTTTTTAAGTAATTCTGGGTAATGTTGTTCTGCAAGCCCAGACTGATTATCCCCACCCCTAGAGTTTTAGGCAGACTCTAGGAATGGATGTGAAAGGTAACTGCCTGTATCCAGGAACTCCAATTAGAGACCAACAGGCAAAAAAAAATATTCCCCCCCAAAAAAACTTTATTCACAATAAATTATTTGCAATACAAGAAAACTGTTCAAGACATTTTATGTTCATAATGTCAATCATATGGATATTTTCTCATATTTTTCTCTCTCCATACTCTGTTACCACCCCTGTGGCACCTTCTCATTTCTTCCCCCCTCTGTTGGCTGAGGGACTTCCCCTCTGTGCCCGGTAATGAGAGGAGTCATGATATGACTCAAGAGAGTGGTCCTTCTCCACATCGCCCTTCTGTTGGCTGTGCCGAGCCTCAGTGAGTCCCTCAGCACACACTCTTGCAGCCTGGAATGTGTCAGTCGGCAGCACTCCCGGATCGCCATCTCGAAAGACCAAAGAACATCTTTCACGAGTTGACGGCCTTCCAGCAGTTCCAGAAAATGGACTCAGGAATGCATCCCCAGAAAAAGCCCGTACATGAGAGAGTCCTCAGTCACGCTGCCACTGGGGACAAACCATGACAAAGCCCACCGCAACTTCCTCTACACATTCTTTATGAATCTGCATTCAGCAAAGAGGTGGGTGACAGTCTCCACTCCAAACAAGTGAATAAGCCCTTTGCACTCACAGTAAGGGATGGGTGATTTGCTTTTACTGTAGAGAGCAGGAACAACAGTTTGCTCATTTAACTACATGTAGGAACATTACAAAATGTGACCAGACACCAGCATGTGACAAGACCACAGGGGAGGAGAGAGGGACAGGAAATTAAACATTACGTCCATGCATTCTTTCAAGACCTGCAATGACTTGATCAGCATTTTCAAAGCCCACAACACAAATCTGTACTCTTGTACCATTGGTCTGGAAGAACAATTTAACAGAAATGCATCAATCGATAAATGAAGCAGAGGTTGATTAAACTGGCAGAGTGGTCAAGTCAGGAGGTTTTAACAAGGCTAATATTTACAGATAGTCCAGCAGGAATCAAATGCAACTGATTTGACATGGCAGTTCAGCCTATAGCCATTGTACTCATGCATTGACAGATCACTATTTTATCCCCCCAAAGGAATCGTAGGACAAGATATAGATGCAACAGCTTCTTATCACAAATCTTAAATGGTTGTATCATAAGCCCCTTTCATGCTTCCATGCTTGCAAGCGATCACCGCCAATCGGCCTTAAAGTGCCTAGTGTGAAACCAAAATCAACTCAATACTGGCATCAGATGAGGTCATCTCACATTGGGGATTGATGGTCTCAATCCCTAGTACAATCCCTGGTGCCTGCAGATGCGCTTGCAATCAAGCAAGCGTGAAATGGGCAATTGCATTGTGGGATTGAAATGACCCAAGTTTTTGTGCGAGTGCAGGAACATGAAGGAAAAAGAGATTAAAATGAAGGTATTAACTTTGTTGTGGGAAAGTCACGGGGGGGGTGGGGGGGGGAAGAAGAGAGAGAGAATAGCAATAGTTTATACTTGGTAGTGCTATAAGCGCACAACTTATAAAGTCCGTGTGGCAGAGAAACCCTCCATGAATGCTCTGTGCATGTAGCCATGCATACAGACCTTTATCTGCCACACAGAATTCTGGGAGGGAAGAGGGAAGGTCTGTCATCGCTTCCCTCCCAGTATTTATGAATTGTATGCGATAGCGCTACAAACTTTCCCTCACTATTTAAAAATTGTCTGCTATTGCTATTTATTGCTCGCACTTTCCCCACAGTCCCTTATAAAGGTTATATAGGTAGGCACAACAACAGAGGCTGAAGGGCTCATACTGTGCTGTACATAAAGGTTAATAATGTTATAATTAGGCACAATTAATTTTGTTCAAATATAAGATCATAAAACATTGATCAGGATTTCGAGCAGTCGAAACATTAACTCTGAAGGTAAAATAGTTAGGCAAAGTTTCACTAGTGGGTAGGGAAAAGGGGAGAGAAGGAGTGGGACACATGATTTGAATAAAGAGATAAGGGATCCCATCACGGCCATTGGCTGAACAAGGTGGAGACACTGTCAGCTGACAGTGTTAGATTAACACCACTCAATCAACACCAAACCCTTCTCATTGAGTCATCAGACCTGAACAATGTCTCTCTTCATGCCCACAAGTGAAACCTATTCCAAGATAATGACACATAATGACACAAAACATTTCTAACTTTCCAGATGAAGATTAAAACAACAGGGAAATATTTGTGCAATCCTGTTTATAGAAATTCAATGCTCTCAATGAGTTTGCACTGAATATTGACACTGAACTAACTGCCTTACCCAGCTGCTCAATAGTAGATTATACAGGAAAGAACCCCACAAGATGTGGACTGAGTATCCCACCTAAGTAGCATTTTGATAACAAGATCACAATGCAAACAATCTCACTCAAATCAAATGAAAGGCCCACAGCCTATTATCCACTAACCTCAGTCACAGCAGCATGCAGGAAGTATAAAGCAAGGAGGTGGAGTCAACTTCTCCACAGGACAATTTTAAAGGGACATTGTCTCCAGTGCTGCACTTGACCTCTTATGGACGCTGCGAAACCTGCTGAGTTCCTCCAGCATTTCTGTGTTTTTACTTTTATCACCATGTCTGCAGACTCGTGTTTCACCTCATGCATTGATTTTTAAAAAAAATGTAGACGTACAGCACGATAGCAGGGCCGTGTGGCCCACAAGCCCATGCTGCCCAATTACATCCAATTGACCTACAGCCCCAGTACGTTTTTGAAGGGTGGGAGGAAACCCATGTGGGTATGGGGAGAACGTACAAACTCCTTACAGACAGCGCCAGGTTCAAACCCTGTTAAGCTAGTGCTTTAACAGCGTTGCACTAACCGATACACGAAGCCTGCCCCCTATTTCCACAAATATAGTACTACAGAAAGAATTAATTGAATTTACTCCACTGATATTAATTTCCTTTCTGTCCATGCAGGATAAGCATGCTGGAAAGAAAGGCTTTATTGTTTTGCTGCTGAGGTGATTTTTGTGTGTAATCAACGGGATTTCAAGTCATGGAGTCAAGATTTCATTTATTGTCATGTACAGAAAATGGACAAAGAGCTTTTTGCTTTTGTTTGCCCTGTGAAGACACACAAAAAGTCTCTGCTGTCAAAAAAGCAAGAGGGCTCCTTCATAGACACCAATTGTTCATGGATCCCAGCACCTTCTTTGCCATCTCTGTAGCCACACAACCTCCTGTCAGGTCCAGCAATGAACCTGAGCTTCAGGTATCCGTCGTCCTCATTGAACCCCGCTTCTGAAACCTCACGATCCACCAGCATCCACCTTGCCATGGGGGCCCTCATGATTTTGGGTCCCGATACCCAGCTCAAGGAAGCAGTCAACAGCAGCCTTGCATGAGGCCTTCATCTGCCGAGACCCCACGCTGGCCCACTGCTGTGGTTTCTTACCTTGCAGGGCCCTCTCTCCTGGCTTCCTCTTCTTGGTGGGGTGAGGAGTGGGAGAGCGGTGGGTGGGAGATGTCCTCCCGTCTTGGTGTCCTGGACCAGAGCCCATAAGCCTCAAGGTCTGGGCTGACGAATGTGGACACCGGATCTCTAAGGATCTTTGATGGGAAAACCGCCTCTACAAGCACCTTAAACCTGGAAATGGCCAGGCAGTAGGACCCCATGAAGGAGAACAGAAAAAGACTCCCCTGCCCTTTGTGGGTCGACACCTGTCCCACACTGCCCATACAACAGCTGTAGCAATGTTACCACCTTGATTGACAATTCAAGCAGTATCAACACAGGATCTGTGACCCACAACATCCATGTCAGCTATTAAGTTCCTCTCAGTACTAATCCCACTTTCTCTGATTGCAGTTGGGAAGGGGCAGAAATGATCATCCCACTCAATTGTGCTGTTGTAGAAACATTGTATTCTCGCTGTAATGCGCGTCGAAAGAACCAAAGACTTGTTGATCCAAACCAAGGCTTTTATTAACTAAAAGACTGGAGCATATCACAAGTAGGTCGACCAGTCCAGAATGACCTGGTCTGGCTAGGAGCAATCCTTTAAGACCCGCCAGTAGGTGGGGCTACACTCTCAGCCAATCCCAGTCATCCTACACGACCATCTGTACATGTACACATTGGTGATAGAATCTCTACTATCACACTCACCGAGAAGTTAGTTGGAGCTGTTAGGGAGGGTTTCATCTAGTTTAGCCTCAGCAATAGAGAACTCAAGAAATAGAGAAATAAAAAACATAGAAGTTGAAGACGTAGTAGGCAACAAAGCAAAACCAAGCCATGAAAGGGGTCAAAGCACAGAAGAACACGAAGATGGAAAAAAAATTAAAAGCACCAATTCTAATTGCACTCAACATTAGCAAAATGAGAGTTGAATTAATTGCAGATATAGAAGTGAAGAGGTACAATTCAATTACCTTGACAGAAATGCGCCTTCAGGGAGCTGAATGTTCAATAATATTCATCAATTGGTAAGGACAGGCAAAAAAGAAAAGGAGGTGTTGTAACACCATTAAAAAGGGGAATAAAAAGATCAATGTCGAAATGATCATAGCTTGATAGATTATAATATAAACCTTGAACAAATTGGACAGAGCTAATGATAGGAAAATACAGAAAACATTAGTAGCAATTATTTCAAGGTGACCTAACATTGTAATGTTGGAAATGGCATTTGCAGGAACATAGAAGTGCAGGGGTAATTCAGTTCCCCTGGGAACCTTACCATGCTTATGGACTGAATAAACCAAACTGGCAATAATAAGGAGGATGAATTAATCAAATATAAATGAGATAGTTTGTTAGATCGCTTGTATTTGGAAAATCATTCACTTATTAGGGATAATCATGAATTGTGTTTTTATGAGGGTAAAGGAGTGGACGTCTAAATGGACTTCAGAAAGGCATTCAACAAAGCCCCTCAAGTTAGGCTAATCCAGAAGATTAAGGCACACGGGATCCATTGCAGATTTGATTCAAAAGTGGCTTGGTCAGAGAAGACAGAGGGTAGTGGTGAAGGGGTGTTTCTCTGACTCTAAGGTTTATAACCACAAGGATTTATGCTGGTACTTCTGCTATCTGTGAGGCCTATAAATGACTTGGATGGGCTTATTAGTTAGTAAGTATGAAGATGACACAAAAATTGTTGGAGTTGTGGATAATGAAGAAGGTTGTTGAATGATATGAAGGCTATGGATCAGATGGAGATATGGGCAGAGAAAAGACAGAGTTTAAACTGGATAAGTTTGAGAATGTACTTCAAGAGGTTAACTATAATGGGAAAGTATAAATAAATGGCAGGACCCTAAGGGGCTTTGACTTACAGGAGGATCTGAGAGTCCATAGTTCCCTGAAAATGGCAACACAAGGGCAGGACGTGGTAAAGAAGGCATAAGGCATGCTTGGTTGGGGAATTATAAAGGTTGATCAGTCTGCCTCCTTTCCTCTGCATTCACAGCTACCCCCTCCCCCAATCAATTTTCAGCTTTCCTCTCCTCCCCCTCCACCCATGTCCACCAACGGCCTCTACCTGTTGGCCTGTGCTCCTTCCCCTGCCTCTTCTTCCCTCCACCCCGCATCTTTTTCTTCTTTGCCTGAATTTTGCTCGTACCTTGATGAAGGGCTCAGGCCTGAAATGTTGGTTATGTATTTTTGCCTCGTATGAATGCTGCAGGATCTTTCTCCAGCACTTTTCTACATTAAGCCATGTTGAAGGCATATACAACTTTGGTGAGGCCATATATGGAGTAGTGTGTTCAGTTCTGGTTGTTACATTACAGGAAGGGTGTGGAGAGTTTGGAAAGGGTGCAAAACTGAATAATCAGGATGTTGTTTGGATGACAGAGTTTCACCTAAAAGAAGAGTTTGAAGAAACTCGGAGTGTCAGAGTCTGAAGGGACCCCTAACTAAAATTTTAAAAGGTACAGATCTGATGGGAATGATCAAATATTCTGAGGCTGATGTTACATCTATCAAGGGGGTGAACCCTTGCAAGGCATCGGACCCTGATGCCTTGCATGGTACCCTTGCATGGTACTGAAAATCTGCACCAACCAACCAGCCGGAGTATCCACAGACATTTTTAACCTCTCATTGCTGCAATCAGAGGTTCCCAACAGCTTCAAAAGGGCATCAGTCATCTCGTTGCCCAAGAAGAGTAGGATGAACTATCTCAACGACTACCGACCACCCAGTAGCACTAACTTCCACTGTGATGAAACGCTTTGAGAATTAACACATACCTAAGCAAAGATATGGACCCACTGCAATTCGCCTATTGTCGCAATATCGCTGGCTCTCTGCTCAACTCTGGATTACCTTGAAAACAGCAACTCATACATACGCCTGCTCTTCATCGACTACAGGTCAACCTTCAATACGATCATTCCCTCAGTGCTGGTTAAGAAGCTACAAATACTGGGCCTCTGTATCCAACTCTGCAACTGGATTCTTGACTTTCTCATCGGAGACCACAACCTGTACGAATTGGAAACAACGTCTCTTCCTCAGTGATTATCAACATAGGCGCACTTCAAGGATTTGTGCTTAGTCCACTACTCATTATACACCCATGACAGGGTGGCCAGGCACAATTCCAATGCCATCTACAAATCTGCCGATGACACCATAGTTGTCGGCAGAATCACAAACGGTTGTGAGCAAGTGTACAGGAGGGAGATAGATCAGCTCCTTGAGTGGTGTCACATCAACAACCTTGCACTCAAAACCAAGGAGATGATTGTGGACTTCAGGAGGGAGTCAGGGGAACACGATTCAGTCCTCATCGAGGGCTCAGTAGTGGAGAGGGTCAAGAACTTCAAGTTCCTGGGTGTCAACATCTCCAAGGATCCGTCCTGGAGCCTCCAGGTTGATGCAATCATGAAGAAGGCCCACCAGAAGCTATACTTTGGGAGGTGTTTGAGGCAGTTCAGTATGTCACCGAAGACTCTCAAAAACTTCTACAAATTTACCATGGAGAGCATTCTGGCTGGTTGCATCACTGTCTGGAAAGGAGGTGCCAAATCTCAGGACAAGAATAAACTCCAGAGGGTTGTTAACTCAGTCTGAGACATCACATGGACCATCTCTTCTTATGACATTCAACCATTCTACCCTGCTTTCCCTGCAGCTGTCAGGTTCCTGAATGAACCCCATAACAATGCTCTCATGCTGCCTTTGCTTGGTGCTAATCAATCCCCACTTTCACTGCCCCATACTCTGTAAAGGTGCTCTTTACTCAAATGCTTGTGAGCCCTTCTTTCATTACAGGAAATACTGTCAGTCTTGTGGTTAAAGGTTGCAAGGGCACACAAAGACAAGAACTGGTGCAGCTAGAAACAATCAAAGTGATGGATACATCTCAGGTGTAAGTGTAAGATAGGCTAATGGGAAGAGGAACTGTTTCTCATTTAGAAAGAAATCGCAACAAAACTACTGTAATTTCTAAATTATTGGGAACTACTGTGGTTGGGATGGTGAAGGCAAATGTATTTTTAGTTTCATTTCTTACAACTGCTAAAATCAAAACAAGAAAGTCCTGTGCAGAAACATATGGATACATATGGTTAGGACAGCAGTTAACGCAATGCTATTACAGCGCCAACGACCGGGGTTCATATCTTTGTGTTTCCTCTGGATGCTCCAGTTTCCATGTCCTAAAGATGTTCAAGTCCAAGTTTATTATCATCCAATTGTACAAGTACAACCCAACAAAACAGTGTTCTACGGTTCTTGGTGAAAATACCAGCAAACACACATCCAAACAGAGCACACATCCAGACAAATGATACATAAGCAGTACATATAGACATGTATAAAAATAAATAAATATTGTATATATTTATATATATATATATATATATATAGTATATATAGTATATAAATATTGTATATATATATATATTGTATATATAGTAGAGTCACAGAGAGTTAATATGAGCAGTTAATTCATTTGCTCAGCAGTCTCACTGCCCTTGGCAAGAAGCTGTTTCTCAACCTGGTGGTTCTGGCTCTGATACTCCTGGTATCTCTTTCCCAATGGGAGTAACTGAAAGATGCTGTGTGCGAGGTGGTATCAGACCTCAATGACTTTGTGAGCCCTCTTCAAACAATAATCCTGGTGGATCATGTTGATGGTGGGGAGGGAGACCCATTTAGTGATTCTCTCTGCCACTCTTATGGTCCTGTGACTTGACTTCTACAGCAACCTTACCAAACTGTGATACAGGATAGTCTTCCCGTAGAAAGTTGAGGATAGCGGCAGTAAGGCAGTAGCTGGAAGCATCTGCTACTGTGCTGAATCTCCAAATTAAATTGAAAAACAAAATGGATGTTATGAAAACCCACCTGACAGCCATCCCTGTCACCACTTTTGAATGAGTATGTTCTGTGTGCCAGGGTACACATCTCAACTTTAGAGGAATGAATGTCTAAAAAGATCATACATTTACTTAGGGTTTCGTGTTCCATCAAGTGACTTCCTCAACATTCCCCAGCACAAGAACAGCTGATACCTTTGTATCATAAGGTACCTTCTGCCAATGTATAACACTTCTACACTGGTCAGAAAATGCAATCACGCAAGGCATGCATGCAGTAACAGATCTAATTTCTCTTTTTTATGTTTAGCGCATGGAATTTCCTCAATTTAAATCTTAGAAGTCCCACATTTGGGCTATCTTGAAAGGCATGTACATTTCTCAGTCTGTGAATAGAACCAAATTTCTAATTTACTGTCTGCCCCAAGTCAGATCAAGGATCATTTCCTTTTATTTTCACCTAAAAATACATTAAAAATATAATACACATGATGTACTTTAACTTTTGTCTGCCGTAAGGCAAATCATCATGATCATTGCCTGGTGCCCATGAGAACCAAAAGACAGATCATTCAAGGTTGCCTTCACTTAGATCAGTGGTTCTCAATCTTTTTCTTTCCATTCACATACCAATTTAAGTAATCCCTATGCCATTGGTGCTCTGTGATCAATAAGGGAGTGCTTAAGGTGGTAGTGAGTGGGAAGGGAAGGTTGAGAACCACTGCTCTAGACCCTATTGTTACTGAAATAATTTGCTTGATTAAAAAATGTCATTGGCCCATTTCCTTTGGAGATATGAAACCATGCACATAATGAGTCAATTAGGGACAATTAAAACAGTGATCTTCAAACTTTTTCTTTCCACTCATATAACACCTTAAGCAATCCCTTACTAATCACAGAGCATCGATAGCATAGGGATTACTTAAAGTGGCATGTGAGTAGAAAGGAAAAGGTTGAGAACCACTGAAATCTGAATTGGTGAAAATATTTACTATTGAAAATAATAGTTTCAAAGTCTTGAAACTTTGCAAACTCTTAATGGCTCAATGCTGTTGAAAGGACAAATCTTTAACACTAAATTTTATTCATATTCTCCAAGCTTCACTGCTTTTTATGTTATAATGTCAGTTTGGTAATGTAGATGGTCAGGTTGCAAACCATTTTTTTGCATAAAATGGACAGAATAAGCAGATAGGGTTAGATGAAGCAGGGCTGGTACTGTACATTGAGGGTCTGTGGTGGGATGGTGTCTGGTTATAAATTGCATGGATCACCACTCCCACTATTTCCCCCCCCCCCCCCCATTCTCCTCTCTCCTCCAAAAGAATGCCACCGGAAGTCCTTCTCACAGTAAACACATTACAGGCAATAAATTAATTCATGAGGTTTCATCCCTTTTAATGGTGATTTCGCTGTTAAAGGTGAAATGGTAATCATCGGCAACGTGGCAAGCAATTTTATATCAATCTCTTGCGAGCAATATTGTGATGGTTAACTTGTCTTTTTTTGAGATGTTGGTAAATACCAATGAGGGCATTAGCATTGAACGCTGAAATCTTGAGTAGATAAAGGATATTTCCCAAGCTCCTTTCCCCCTTTATATACATAATATCAGCCCTTCCTGTTCATCTCTATAAAAGCTCCATTTCTACCCATGAATGCTGTATGACCTACTGAGGCCCTCCAACAATTCTTTGTCTGTTCAGCAGATCTCTACAAATAGACTCATGTTATCATTTGAATTTCTCTGAGGGAAAGTACGGCCTTGTGGTAATGCTTTAACTAAAAAAAAACATTGCACCCATGGAGCACTATCAATTAGACACAGACCAGAAGTCGAGATTAATAGGCTTTAATCACTATAAATTTACAGTAATCTCTTACATGCTGTTGGCCCGATTCCAAGGCAAAACTGAGGGAGGGGATTGGGCAATAATGCCTTTATTAGGATTCCTGGAGGCGGAAGAGTTACAGTATCGGAGCGGGCCAACCAGTACAATGACTGCAATACAGTGTTCCACCACAACCCAACAGTGCAGTACTCTCTCACGGCAATGAGGACTAGAGTTAATTTTCTGGCTCAAAAATCCTAACATTGCTCATAGTTGTTAAAAAAAAACAAGAGTAAATGCTGGAGGAACTCAGACAGTTTTGTAGCATCCATAGGAGCTAAAGATATATTACTGACGTTTTGGGCCTGAACCTTTCATATAAGGAAAAAGTAGGCAGGCATCTCAATAAAGACTGAGAGAGAAAGGTAGAAGAATGAGAGCTGGAGGAGTTCAGAACAACAAACAAAAGGTGTTAATTGGATATGATAAGAGGAAAGGTGAGAATTGATTTTGACTGAAAGGAGTCAGAGGGAAAAGAGGAGAGAGAGAGAGAGAGAGAGAGAGAGAGAGAGAGAGAGAGAGAGAGAGAGGCAGAACTAGTGAAAAGGTGACAGTAGGATGAAGATGGGTGAGGAGGCTGAACAGAAACCAGAGAAGTCAATGGTGCCTAGACAGAAGATAAGGTGTTGTTCCTCCAATTTGTGGGTGTTCTCTGTTTGGCAGTACATGAGACCTTAGGCGACACATCAGCAAGGGAATGGGATGAGGAATTGTAATGGATGGCCACTGGGATATCTATGCTATTGTGGCAGACAGAGCTGCATTACTGAATAAAGCGATCTCCCAGTCTGTGCCCAGCCTCACCCATGTAGAGTAGACCACATGGCTCAGAAATGTAGATTGATGAGCAAGTTCATTCCTCCTTCAAGGTAGTTCTTGAAAATAAGGAGGTGTTACAGGTCTAAATGGATAAGCTTAGGATGGATCTGGTGCAGCGTGGGGGAGGATGAAGGCATTTGGAAGTTTAATTGACAACAGCAAGCAAAAGTATCCAATAAAACATCTCCAAGTTAGGTTTTGAGATTCTTTGAAATTCCAAAAATTTAAGTTTATCTCTGGAAACAATGTCTGGGTGTGGTGAGGAAATTGGCAATAATTAGGATTATCTGAGGTTTTATCTTTCTGTTGTAAGAAGACACAAACATACTGTACCTCATGAAAACTTGCAGTGGGAATGAGAGTAATTAGCATGAGTTAAAAAAAAACTGGAGAAATTAATAGGATTGAAAGCCAATGTATGTATTCACAGTACACGATGACCCTAAGGTTTTGGAAGGATTGACTGTGGAGTCTATGGCAGCTCTGTTTACCTTCTTCCAACATTAAAGGATTCCATAATGGTTCTTATGGAAGGAACCAAAGTAATGTCACTATTTAAGAACAGAAGGAGAGATAAATGGGAAACTTGACATCAATGATAGGGAAAAGCTATTTCCCTATTTTAAAAGACATGATAACGGTTTATAACTATATAACCACTTACGGAGCGGAAACAGGCCATGTTGGCCCTTCGAGTCTGCACCGGTTCACTGATTTTGAGCGTCCTCTTCAGGCATTGGTGATTTTAAGTGTAGTATCTTTGATAATTTTAACATCTATCCATAGGTCCTCTGTACTTTGGATGTGAAATCTCATATTAAAATATTCAAAAACATTGGCTTTGTGGGAGAAGCCAGTGAGTGGCCGTGGACAATACCTTCTCAGACTGGAGGCCTGTGACTAGCGGTGTGCTGCAGGGATCCGTACTGGGACCAGCATAGTTTGTCATCTAGATCCACAATCTGGACGTCAGAGGCTTTTTTACTGCTTAATCAGGCCAATAATAATATTTTGGTCGGGGGAGATTTTAACTATGTTTTGGAACCTTTATTGAATAAATCTCAGAAAAGTTTAAGGAAATCAAAGGCTGCAACACAAATAGGAGCTTTGATGAAGGATTTGAATCTGGTTGAATCTGGTTAAACCCTACAGAGAAAGACTTTTCCTTTTATTCCTCTAGAATAGATTTTTTTTTGGTTTTGGCACATCTGCAAGGTAGAGTATTACAGGTTGAGTATAAAAGTCAGGTTGTATCACATCATTCTATGTTATTTTTTTCCTATGTTGGTTCAGAAGTAGTACAATCATCTTATAGATGGAGGTTTAATACAATGCTATTGAAGAAACCAGAGTTTATTACTTTTGTTAAGGAGCAGATTACTTTGTGTTTGGCTGAGAATGTTAATTCGGTACATAGTAATTTTATATTGTGGGATGCTTTGAAAGCATATTTAGGGAAAATTATTAGTTATACTACGAAAGTTAAAAAGCAATATGTGGCGGAAAGCTTAATGTTAGAAAAACCAATTGCTGAATTGGAAAAGGAATTTCAGAAAGATGTTACAGAAAATAAAAAATCTGCTTTAATGAAGTTGAAATTACGTTATAATACTTTACAAACTTATCAGTTTGAGTGTCTACTTTATCGATCTAAGCAATGCTATTACGAACTGGATGAGTGAGCTCATAAGGTATTAACATGGCAATTAAAAACAGAACAGACATCACAAACTATTAATGCTGTGAAAAAGAATTCAATAGTTACCTTTAAACCTCAGGAAATTAATGATCAGTTTTATTCATTTTATCAAAAATTATATACTTCTGAGGGAAAGCAGGACGCTGGTTCTATCGAATCCTATTTATCTAAATTAAATTTACCTGTTTTAGGGGAGGATGAGGTTAAAGAATTAGAAGCTCCATTTATGGATTTGGAGATTAAAGAGGCTATACAAGAGATGCCAAATGGAAAGTTGCCAGGAGATGATGGATTTTCTGTTGAATTTTATGAAGTATTTTATAAAGCTTAATCCTCTATATTTGGAGATGTGTTGCAGGAAGTCACAGAGGAGCAGTTGTTATCAGAATCTTGTTCAAATGCTATAATTTCTGTGATTCCTAAGAAAGACAGGGACCCATTGAAAGTATCTTTGTATAGACCTATTTCTTTATTAAATGTAGATTATAAAATTATAGCGAAGTTTAATTATTGATTAAATGGAAAAAATTGCCATTAACATTAATTGGTCAAGTAAATTGTGTTAAAATGAATATTTTTTCTCGAATTCAATATTTGTTTCAGTCTATACTATGTTTACTTTCAAAGCATTTTTTCAGGACCTGAATAGGGCAGTGCGGGAGATTTTATGGAAAGGAAAATTAGCCCGAGTAGCTTTACATAAACTTACATGGAAATATGCTTTAGGTGGATTGCAGTTGCCTCACTTTCAAAATTATTATGATGCAGCTCAGTTGAAATTTGTTAGCAGATTGAAGGATGTGGACCAACCTCCGAGTTGGGCAAAGGTGGAAATGGCTTGTATATCTGAAGTTGAGATACATCACTTTATATTTAAAAGGAATGTAGATTTATTGTGGGAATGTAATATGCCGGTATTAAAACATTTGTTAAGGATATGGGTTAAAAGAAACAGGGTTTTAGGATCAAAGGGTAAATTACCAATTCAAACCCCGTTATATCATAACCAGTTTATTCCTTTTTCAATGTTTAATAATCATTTAAAGAGATGGAATTCTCAGGGCATAAAGATAATTCAGGACTGTTTTGAAGAAGGCCAATTTCTTTCTTATTCAATTGAGGGAGAAATTCGATAGATCTGTAAATTCTTTGTTTGTGTATTATCAATTCAGAGCTTTGATAAAAGATAATTATGGTAAAGAGATTCATTTACCCATGTTGATGAAATTTGAGTCTTTGATTTCTTCTGTACCTAAGAAAGGTTATATTTCAGATATGTACCAATTATTACAGGATAATATGGATAAACCAGAATGGGAGAAACCTAGGCTTAAATGGGAAAGTGATTTAACCTATATTTTTCCAGAAAATAATTGGGAAGTTATGTGTTCTGATAGTGTAACCAAAGTGATGAATGTACGTTATGGAATGGTTAATTATAATTTTTTACATCAATTATATTTGACTCCAGAGAAATTGTAATTTGGATTCTATAGTCGAAGGACAAATATGATTTTTTCAAATCCAGAAGGTTTGATCTAATTTTAGACAGAAAATTTACACTATATTGCTTTCCAATTGGAATAAATGGCTGAAACTGAATTCACTGAAGTTTCCACCCTTCATACAATGAATGTTTGATCTGTGTATTGCATTTTACTCTTATTTAAAAGTGTAAATATTCTCATTTGATATAGTGGGGAGAAATAACATTTGATATTCTACTTGAGAAAGAATTTGAACATTAAGAATGAAAATGAAGAAGTTCTGTCAAGGTTTTTTTTTAAAAAAAAGACCTTTTATCTCTTAAATTATCTTTCATGTTTTGTATATTTCACCTTAATGTTTTGCTTCTGAAGGAAATCTCAGACCTTTCCTTTTTAAATAAATAATGCTTCAATTTAAGGCTTTGAATTGGGTGCAAATATTGCCCAGAATGCTTCTGATTGAAAGAGCATAATAAATAGGCAAAGATCGAGGATAACCTCAACATTAAAATCCAAGCATTGACAGAAAGAAGGAAATGAAACCGTCTGGCTGCAAAAATGGCAGAAATTCAGAAGTTACTTCAAGAAGACATCCCAGCAGATAGACAAGCTCTGGTGAAAAACTACACAAAACTTCAGCAAGTTGCAGAACACTGTGAAAATAACTATGTCGAGGTAAGTGAACTCATCTAATGATTGATCGTAACCATAGCTGCACTGGTTCCCCGACTGCATTGCTCATTTCACTCCTACCGGTGGCTCATATTTCCATATTAACTTTGCTGTCGTCTGAAAATTGCACACTTTTTCTGAAAAATATTACTACTTACTGTACTGATGAATCATTTTATACCTTGACGTGTTTAATGCTTTGTTCTCAAATATTCTCCACAGACAAAAAAAAATTAAAAAATGGTATTTCAAGCACATTTTGAAAGGCAGAATCTTAATGAAGATTGGCAGTTTTAAATATATATTTAATGAGCTGTATCAGAAATTATTTACTCACTCACTGTTTTGGAAGTTTGTTCAGTCAAACTCTGCTGTGAGAATTTTAAATAGCATTTACAGACTTGTGTGCTAATCTACCATCACTGACAAAAGGCAAAGGAGGAAAAACCCAACACCCAACCCCAACCCACCAATTTTCCCCTGCAACCGTGTCTGCCTGTCCCGCATCGGACTTGTCAGCCACAAACGAGCCTGCAGCTGACGTGGACTTTTTACCCCCTCCATAAATCTTCGTCCGCGAAGCCAAGCCGAAGAAAAAAAAACAGTGGAGTGCAATGCTGGCAGCACACCACTTCTAATTTGCATGCAGTTGAGTGCTTTGTATTTCAATACTCACAGTAACGAACACACATGGCAATCAATTCAATGCTCATTGGATTATAACAGTTGGCAAAAGTTCCTGGACCTTTAAAAATGTGTGGATTAGGACGAAGTGAATGTTTATGTATTAAATAATGATTATTGCCGTTCCCTTTGAAGTAATGGAACTGCATATAATGGGTTAGATTGCATTACGGGTGAGTGATTTCAGTCTGGTATGGGAAGTAAAACATGAAAGTCTGCAGACACTGTGGTTGAAGTAAAAACACAATGCTGGAGAAATTCAGCTGGTCAAACATTTTATTTTATATAGCAAGGATAAAGATACGTTACCAACGGTTTGGGCTTGAGGTGTGTCTTGACGAAGTGCTCAAGCCCGAAATGTTAGTTATGTATCACTTTCTTTGCTGTATCTAGTACACTGATTGAGCTACTGAGTTTCTCCAGCATTGTGTTTTTATTTCAGTCTGGTATGGGTTTTGCTCCTTCAATATTCATATTTTAACAACATTTTCTCTAATAGATTTTTTAAAAAGAAACCATTGGGGCATAAATTATTGAAATTGTGGCAAACACAGAACTAATTCAACTTCCTCACTTCTAACAATGATGTCAGGAAACTAAGGTTGCCAGAGAACTTTGAATTAATGTGCAATACAATGCAAGCCTCACTGGGGCTTACAAATTCAACATGAATGCTATTTATTTGGAAATAACTGCCTGCATCATTGTTTTTCGAATGAACATTTGATGTGACCAGAAATGAACCCTTGCTGAGTCCTCAAAAGTCAGAAATGAGAGCAGAAGTTATGAGCTCTCATTCCCACTTTAGCAGCATTTTAAAGTTCCACTTCAGGGTGTAACTGGTAGGAATGATACTGGTGGTATTATTTCTGGTACATGTCAGCATATTGGGTGCTATTTCAAAGCAAAGGGAATAAAATAACAACTGTTAATTCCTCATATTTTAAATATGCTGCAATTTTGGAAAACAAATGTTCATCCAATAACTCTGAGTGATGTATTATATTGCACTAGCTCAGAATCAGAATTTATTGTCATGAACAAGACATGAAATACAGTGTTTTGCCGCACCATCATAGAGCAAACATTCATATTATAACCGTCTTATGACATTACTATAAAAAAATTAAAAACAAGAAGGCACGAAAGGTAAGGCAGTGTCTTTGGTTCACTGTTCATTCAGGAATCTGATGGCAGCGGGGAAGAAGCTATCCCTGTGCCGCTGAGTGCTCGTTATTAGGCTCCTGTACCTTTTTGCTGATGGTAGCAGAGTGAAGAGGACGTGGCCTGGGTGGTGGGGGTCTTTGAGGATAGAGGCTGCTTTTTTAAGACACCGCCTCATGTAGATGTCCTCAATGGAGTGAAATCTGGTGCCCGTGATGTCGCAGGCTGAGCTAACAACCCTCTTGTTGGCCCCTCCATACCAGGCAGTGATGTAACCAGCCAGAATGCTCTCCACAGTGCACCTGCAGAAGTTTACAAGACCCTTCGGCGACATACCAAATCTCCTCATGATCAAAGAATGAAATGAAAAATTAAGAAAAATCTGTAGTGGAAATATTCGCCAGGTCGGACTGCAACTGTGAAAGAAAATCAGGTTAATGTTTCAGGTCGTTGAACCTTCAATAGAACTAACTGGGTGGAAATTGGAGATAAAGCAAGTGAGAAAGGAAAGAAGAGGGCAGCAAAATAGTTTGTGACAGGGATGTTTGCAGAAAAAAATCCAATGATAGAAGGAGTAGCAGTGGAAGAAAAAATGGGTGCTCATGGGGGTGTGTAAAATAACAAAAGATGGGTTAACTGTAACTGGTTAAAGACATAAATACAAAGCGTGTTGGAAATCTGCATAAAAGCAGAAATTATGAAAAAATTTGTTATGTGAAATTCCAAGAAGTCTCTCCAATTTTGAACTGATGAATCACAATCAGTGAAATTTTTTAATTATCAAATGGACTTCACCTGAAGATTGTGTCTCGAAAGGATCAAATTAAAAATATTGATGTGTGATTTTAAAGCTGTGAGTAGATATCTGGGAGGAAGTAGAAGAGCTGAGATACGTTTGCTTTGATGTGACCAACATTTGTTAATTGTGCGGTGGACTGAAACTGTAGCCAGGCAGCTCAAATCTTTCCAAATCAAATGTTTTGTATTTACACCTTCTTTGGTTTCCTGCTGTTGTATGTTTATAATGGGTATCATGTCAATTTCTTGCAACTCAACCCACAAGAGGAAAACAATTTATTCAATTTGCAGTTGTACACAAGGCCTCAGATAACATCTTGTACAATGAACATGTTTCCACAACTTTATGGCAGCATAACATTTATGGTATACATTTCTTGCACCGAGTGTTATGTTTAAATTGGTCAAAATGCAAGATATGTAAAAACAAAATAAAATGGATTCATTGAGCTTTTCTCACATATTTAATGGAGGTCATTGAAATAGTTCAATGATTTATCAAAGTGAAGAGAAAATGAAATAAGAAATAAAATAAAATTGTTTCTGAAAATTAGTTTTCTTTATTATCTCTGTTATTCCATTCACCGATTAGGCTGACACAAAACAGGCCCTTCAGCCCGTCCCATCCAAATCCATTTTATTAGAGGAGTTTTACACAGTAACAGCTTTCAGCTCACCTATCCAGATGAACTCTCCCCACATTCTCTTCAAGTCCCACCTGGGTTGGACCACTAGCCAACACACTGGAGCAATTTACAATGCTCAAACCAATGAGCACATCCTTGTGATGTGTGAAGAAACTGGGGCACTCTTAAGCCCCTTTCACACTTGCATCCCACTAAATCGGCCATTCAGTGTCCCGGAATAGGAATTGGGGGGGGGTTTGGTCTTTCACACTAGATCACTCCTAATTGGGACACGGAATGCTTTCACCTTGAAAGGGTTCATCCCCAGCATTTGGTCTGTTCTACCTTAAATTGGAAGTGCCTGGTATGCAATTGCCCATCTCACACTTGCCTGATCTCAATGTCGGCATCTGCAGATGCCAGAGATTGTACTAGGAGTCAAGACTGGCAATCCCCGGCATGTGATGACATCATCTGATGCCGGCGCTGAGCAGATTTTGCCACTTTAAAGGCCAATTGCGTTTGATTCTTGAAATCACTGGCAAGTGTGAAAGGGGCTTGAGAAATCCCACATCATCACATCCCACTCAGACAGCACCATAGGTTGGGGCTGAACCTGGATCTCTGGAGTTTGAGGCATCATCTCTAAGGTCTGCACCACTGTACCCACTTTTCCAGATGCAGGGATTGGATAATCCACTATTGTACTGCCAAATGTTTGGCATTTCCACGAGACAAGCTCTGATGACTTGATCTTTTCGTTTCTAACCATTCCTGTCCCCATTTCATTCTTCTTGCAGCCGACTTTGGTCACACATTCTGACCTGAATTGTAACTAGGAACAGACTGAGTATAAATTTGTGAACATTCAAGTCATCAGCAGATTTACAATAAGTTAGAATGAAAACCTTTTTATTTCTGTTTAAGGAACAATAGATTTTAACATAGGTAAGGAGACCATTTAACCCATCTTAATTTATTGTGAAAATGCTGATGTTACGGCACCAAGAAGTTCTTTGCTTACCCTATTTGTTTGTTGTTGGGGAGAGGTGTCTGTCTCAGCTATTACCATGGCGAATCCCTCAGTATCAACTTGTTGGTGATAGCTATCAACCAGAAGCTGACCAGGGCCGCATGGTTAGCCTAGCAGTTAGCACAATGCTAATACAGCGCCAGCAATCTGGGTTTGAATCTGGCATCGTCTGTGAGGATGTTCTTCCTATGTCAGGGTGGGATTCCTCTGGCAGCTGCAGTTTCCTCCCATCTTCCAGAAACGAATGGGGTGTGAAGATTAATTGGTGCATCTGGGTGGCAAGGGCTCATGTGCTGTATCTCTAAATTTAAAAAAATATATAAATTAACTGAACTGAATCAACCATGTGCACAATGTGACTGGAAGAGCAAATCAGAGGCTAGGAATTCTGCAGTGGGTAATTCCTAACCTGTCACCTTCAAAACCCCTGTACAAGGCTCAAGTCTGGAGTGTGATGGAATATTCACCACCTACCTGGATAAGTGAGCACTCGAGAGCCCCAACGCCAGACAGGACCCAGCACCCCATTCTCTACCCTTCTCTCTCTTCCCCCACCGACTGGCAGCATTTTGTATTATTCACAGGAGTCACAGCATTAACTCACTGAGACTCCTTAGATGGTACCTTTCAAACCCAAGTCTTCAACCAGTTGGAAAGCCAAAGACAGCAAAAGGATAGGAACACCATTCTGACTTAGAAATACATCATTGATTCTTCACCGTCTCTGGGTCAGAATCCTGGAAATTCTCTCCCTAAAAACATTATGGGGACATCAACGTCTCAAGGACTACATTGGTTCAGGAAGGCAGCTCACCACCATCTTCTCAAGGACAATTAGAGGTGGGCAGCCAAATGCTGGTAGCTTCTTGCACCTCCAGTTTGGAATGACAGATGACTCTGCAAGAGAAAAGGGTCGTAATTCTGATTTACTTCATTAGAATCCTTTCAGTGTGAAAATATAGATCCCCTCTCAGCTTTCTTTGTCAAGTAGGAATATTTTACAACTTCCCTTACACCTATGATCTTATTTCCAAAATACCAAGACTGCTAATCTTCTCCACTGGCATGGGGCCCATGCCTATCCTTTGACATCACACTCAGATTTCCTTGATCATTAGTTCGATCAAAATTCTGCCTTTAGCTTAACTTACTCTTAAAGACTGAACTAAATGCTACAATTTACAAATGGGTAATGTTCACAGTCTATAATTTGCTGTAGCCTATATCGGGGAATTAAAGTCCAATTTGATCAAGGATATGGATTTGCACAGATAGGAAATTGGCTTGGTTGCCTGACTTGTAACTTATGAATTGAAAAAAAGAGATGGTTGGATTTCTTTGAGCCAAAATTTATGGGAAAATCATAAAGTAGATTTACTCACAGAAAATGGGGTGTGGTGGAGCATGGTGGTACAGGTGTGACCTCACTGGACTGTACAGGCTGGCCCGCCTCCGCCCCTGTAACTCCTCCCCGTAGATTCCCAATAAAGGCTAATAGGCCTAGTCTCCTCCTTATATCCCAGCTTTGGATCTGGGCAAGCAGCATGTAGAGACATGCCCAAGGTTTCTGGATATTAAAGCCTTTAACCACTTGCATTGTGTCCGCTTGTTCTACATGGAGAATGAAATCGGATCGGAGGGATTGTCAAACTACGCTGTCCTCCATGTCAGAAGCTACTTAGATCCACTTAGAGCAAGCGTGGGCGGCACAATTAGCGTAATGGTTTGCACAATGCTGTTACAGCTCTGGCCATCGGGGTTTGAGTCCGGTGCTGCCTGTAAGGAGTTTTGTTCATTCCCCCCGTGTCTGCGTGGGTTTTCTCCAGGTGCTCCGGTTTCCCGTCACCATTCCAGGTTGCAGGGCAATTGGCTGTAATTGGATTGCACGGGCTCATGGGCCAAAAGGGCCTGTTACCGTGCTATATGTCTATATTTAATTTAACATAAAAGAGTAGAGCCTTGTTAACGTGGCTACCTCCTCCTACTTGGACTTTGAGCCCAGTACGCTTACTAAAACAAAGCTACGAAGAGAATACATAACGGCGAGTATTAGGATGAAGATGTAATTTGCATTTTCAAATGCATTAAAAGCAATGTTCCACAAGGCCTGCTCCAATGAACTGAGAGAAAAAAAACAATTCCTGTATTTTCTGTATAATATTCCCTGCAAGCTTTACTTCAAATCACACATGCACAATGTGATAAGATCAGAAAATTATTGTTCAGTTTAAAAATTCTCTCAAACACCCCATCGAAAAATTTCCATGATTTCTGCACAAACTTTTCTATGAAATATAAAGATGGTGCACCACAGTCTGGGGCACTGACGACCTGCACGTTTCTCAGTGCTTGGAGTGAGCACTGAAAACACTTCATAAAATCTGCCTTCAATATAAGTTTGCAAGTGATATCCTGAATGAATTTGTCTTCATTGCAGGCTCAAGACAAGGTGAAAGCTCTTCAGGAGACCAAGGCCTATGCCACCCAATCCCTTGCAGGTGTGGTTTATCAGATCAATACACTAGCTGAGAAATTGCTCAGACTACTTGACTTGCAAGCTTCTGAGATCTCTAATATGGAATCTTCTATAAACTGCTTATCTCAGGTAAAAGTTAAATCTTCATTTCCTCTTTTTCTATTAAGAGCAGTATCAATACCGTCCCTTCTGTCAAAATGAGTTGGATCACACATCTTTTCATTGAACTTCATCAGCCTAATGTCCACAGGCTTTTCACTGAAGATTTGTATATTTAGTGTTTTTTTTTCTAGCTGACGATTTAAAAGTATATAGATAATCATTTTCATGGGCCACTTAGGTTTTATTGGGCAACTTGTCTTTTCTCTTCCCTCTCTGTGGAAAGCAAGTGATGAAGTCGCGCCACGCTGTTACAACGCCAGCAGCTCCGTTTCGAATCCGGCGCCAATTGTAAGGAGTTTGTGCTTTCTCCCCGTGTCTGCATGGGCTTCCTCCGGGTGCTGCGGTTCCCTCCCACCTTTCAAATTGGACAGGGTTGGAGGTTAATTGGGTGTAATTAGGCAGCATGGGGAGGAAAGACCAGTTACTGTGTTGAAGTTTGAAATTTGATATTTTTTCCAAGTGTCCTTTGAGCCTTTGAATAACTAAAAGCTTTCATCTCCGTGACAACTTCAGAGAACGTCAAGTCAAATGCCTCAAGGCTGGGAGAGTCCATCTTTGTTCTGAGGGTAATAAATTACAATGACAACACACATTGGTAGAATAATTGGTTTTGGGTTTGAAATCCAATCTCTGAACACTGCAAATTTTTTTTTCCATACTCTTTGAATTTTCTGCTTTACTTTTTAAAATTCTTTTCTTTTAATATTTCATGTTGCCAACCATCACCCTTGTGCTTGCTAATAATGTAGCAATTCTTTCAAAGTAGCTTTTTAAACCATCTAGGAGATGAATGCATTGTGTGCAGATGGGACGCTCTGTGCATATCAATGAAGAATCTAAGCAAATGGTTGGTGTAAACCAGTGGTTCCCAAACTTTTTTGGGCTCCCAGGCCACATCCCTAGTGCACCGCCCCCCCTCCCCCCCCACCATGCACACAAACATACAATGAGCACACACCTCTTTCTTCTCCCTCACCCACTCACCGCCTCTCAGTCCTCAGCCAGCACTGCCTGCGGGCCTCTCTCCTGAGGCCGACTCCTTTCGCCCCAGGCCCATTTCCCTCCTGAGCCCCCTGCACTCGGTGCCTTCTTCCTCCTCCCGTTTGCTCTCAACTCGTTAAAAGGCCAAAGCCAAATCTAACACGGAGGCTACCGAGGCCAGCTCTTGCGAGACATCCTTGTCGCCATTTATTTTGCTCACTTCTACCGCCCCGAGTCTGGCTGAGGCAACTGACAGCCCTTCCGGAAATCACCGCACTCGCTTCTTCACTTTTCCTCACCGCCCCCTCGGGTCGTTCCACCGCCGCCAGGGAGGTGGCACCGCTCACTTTGGGAATCCCTAGTCTACACACAATAGGGAACAGGTTTCCACCTCATCATCATCATTTCGGAAGTTCCTTCCCATAAGCATGTGGTAAGACAACATGTAAATGTGTTCCTTTGTGAATAATCACTCCATAGATAAGTATACACATTTATTACGGTGAATTATCAGAACTTGTGTGTTAAAACCATACATGATAGGTATACAATAGAGATTTTAATGTAACTTTACATACTGGTTCAAAAGACAATTCATCTGCATGCAACAATCTGCCGCTGTGGTAAAACCAGATACTCAATTGATTAAAAAGATATATTAGCCAGAACACCAACAATAACATCACCTAGAGTCAAAAGACAACTCCTTCAAAAGACAGGGGAACACAAGAATAGCAGATGCTGGAGTTCTGAACAGAGGAGTCAGTGAATCAAACGGGATCCAGTTAAAGGAATGAAGAGTCAACGTTTCAAATTGAGACCCTATTTTTTGGAGGCTTGAGATGAGATGCGCACCTGAAGCATGAACTGTCCATTTCTTTCCATGGAAGCTTCCTGACTGACTGAAACCCTCCAGTTTCTCATCGTTGGCTCACGCAAACAGAAGGTCACCCACATCTGCAGGACCAAGTCATCTAGCAGCACATTGCACCCACTTTTGAAGTCTGTAATCCGAGTTTGCAGGGAATTATTTCCAACACACTGCCTCAATGGAGCGATCTCTCATTGAAGGAGGTGGGTTTCATTCCATCTCCGGTAACATTAATCCCAAATGAATCACAGTTGGCCACCTCCACTTTGAAATTGAATTTTGGGTAAAAAGTATAGCATTGTACTGCGGAATGGATAATAATGAACTAAACTCTTTCAGTGAGATCTGCACTGTATGGATGAGTTGTCATGCTTAGAACGGGAAAAATGAACAGGTTTAGCACAAAGTACTTTCAACATTCCTCAAGCACTGAAGAATACTCTGGTGTGAAACACCAAGTCTTCAGGCGCCCAATGAAGAGATCTCCCAGCCTGCGCCCAGTCTATCCGATGTAGAGGAGACCTCTCTGGAGACACTCTTCTCTAATTAAGCACAAGATCCAAAACTCTTTCATGGGCATCCACAACAAGAAGTGATGTAATAAAGTTTGTGACTTTGCTGTGTGTTGCAGCTTGTGAATAAGACCCTGAAGGTTCCTTTCAAGTACATACAGATTTTTCAAGATTCCATTATTGTCATGTAATTTTTTTCTCCCAAAAATAAACTTCATTCTTTTATAAACAAGAGGACCGTTCTAGACTTTTTCATTCATAGAGTCAGTCCTATCTACACATTCTCATCAAAGTACATTGTTACATTGCTCTCTCAATACCCCGTTACCACTACCATGGCACCTTGTTGTTTCTACACATTGTCATTAGACATCACTTGTCCAGAAAAAAATATTTACAAACAAGAAAACCGTTCAAGTCTTTTTACACTCATAATGTCATTCATATCTATCTTGCAGAGGGGAAAAGAAATGAGTGATTTCCACGATGCTTCCAATACTCAGACACGGGTCAATCAAAATGACCTTCCCTTTGGTCACGGTGAGGTTCAATAATTCCCCTGACGTGGAGAATCAGCCGAATTGTTCATTGGCCTCTGGTCAATAACAGAGGTCTGTTTCCTTCAGTGTTCCACTCACACGACTCTCTCACCACCTGCATCCCTGGAAAAGCAACAAATGTTCTGTCTCCTTTCCGAAGTATCGGACTTGGGTCCAGTCTGTACTGGTTGCTGCCACCCAGTCTATCTCTCCACAACTGTGAATGGTTTCAGCCTGACCCAGACCTTTAAAGTGTTATTCACTTTAAATTAAACGAGGTCATAATACTATGGAGGGATTTAAAATCTCCTTTCCGCAAGGCAACACGAGAAACCTCAACTCAACATCTTCTGCTCTATCCCATGTAATAGATTTTACATGGTGTAAAATAGTGATAATTATAATGTGGAAATCAGACTAATTAATACAACAACTCCAAGGCGTTCATTCACAAATGAAAGATTCACTACCATTGTGAAAACAGAAACAAAAGGAGCAAGATTAAGTGAGACAGCCATACGTTCAGAATTCCCCAGTCAATAAGATCGTGGTTAGTCTGATCTTTGCTTCAACTCAGATTTCAGATTTCAGATTCAAAAGAAAAAGGAACAGAAACTGGCCATTTGACCATTGAACCTGCTCTGTGAAACCTCCCTGAGCGAAACTGTTCTCACATCAATTTCCAAGTTCCAGCCTTGTCCCCATATCCCTTGATACCCTGGCTAATTAGATACCTATCAATTTGCTCTTTAAATTCCCCCAAAGATCCTGCCTCCACAGCTGCATGTGGCAACAATTCAGATTTCAGATTTTTAATCAGACTACATACATGATATCACAATTAACACTGAAATTCTTTTTCCTGTGACCATTTACTGCTAGTGCAAAAGTCTGTGCTCAATGTCCAGATGTCAACTCTGACAGCTCAGTGGTTAGAGCAATGGTCTTGTAAACCAAGTTTGTTTCTTGCTTGCCCCTCATTTCTGTGAGGGGCGCTGGCAAAGGGGTGACTCTATCTTCCTTATGGAAGACAAAGTTAAATGTAGTATTACGTGAAGAAGTACCTGATTAAAAATATGTTTTGTGCACTGATACAATTCTCCATCCACGTTAAACAGATAAGTAGACTAATGTTAGCATTTTGATGCCTGTGCCATATGATTGTACACCTACAAAACATACACACTGCCATGCCTTAACTTGAAGTCAAGCTCATTTAATGAGCAATGAGATGTACAGAAACAAGTACATTTGTAGATGCATGGAATGCCTTACTTGCTGGAGTCTAACAGGCATGTAAAATACATTGACTATGAATGTACAAACTAAATTACCACAATTTGGGGGTTATGCAGAGGGTGCAGTATCCCAATGTCAATCTTGGACAACCCAAAGAGTTGGATTGAGTCTTCTTTGAGTTTTGATAGCCATTCCAGACACTGACCCCAATTTACTGCTGTTTTCTTAATTCCCGCTACTCCCATCACATTTTCACAACCCCCCCAACCCCCCACTCCATGACATCAACCTGACTGATCCTCTAACCATCTCTCCCTCTGGATCCTCTCCACGAGCTCACTCCCAACCCTGCAATTCTGCTCCTTCCAGACCCTCCCCATGGCCTCCTCTTTCATGTTCCATTCTCCTTCTGATTATCAATTGTCTCAGAATCAGAATCAGGATTTATTGCCACAAGCAAGTCATGGAATTCGGTGTTTTGTGGCAGCATCACAATGCAAACATTCATATCATAACCATTTTAATCACATTACTATAAAACTATAAATAATAATAACAAAAATAGTGCAATTTTAATGTTAAATTAATTATTAAGGAAAATCAGAGATTATTTATGTGCTCTGGAAACAGTCAGAATTTTCTTTTCTTGTTCAATATGTAGCTGAAGAGCCCTGGAAAATGTATTGTAATGCGTCACTGTAGCTTGAATAAGAGCTCTCACGAGTGGAAGGAGAACATACACATTTATTAGCTTATAACTGAGGGTAGGGTCTTACAGTGGTCCTCAGAAGGGCTCAGGGTTTAGGCAGGAAACCAGGGTTGTGTGTGGGTAGCTGGGGCGGAGCCAGGACGTGGAGCCAACCATCAGTACAACACATCACCGGTGAATCTCAGTTCACTGCAGTCATATATGCTTTTAACATAGAACTGTTCTGAAGTGTCTCCCTACCTTCCAGGAGTGGCCGTTCACACAGGAACGACCAAAACTTCAAATATCCATATCACATCATGCTTTTAGACAGAATACTGGAAGTGCAGTAATTAAGGAGTTTGGACTTATAGCGCCACTGTGGAGCCGTTGACCTTGACGTCTGTTGCATGTGGGACATACAGCACTACTGCACCGACATTAAGTGTGACGTGAATCGCACGTCATCGATAGGTGCAGTTAACTTTAGACTGCAGACTTTCGAGGAAATTTAATAGGGGTCGAGGAGGTAAAATATCGGAATGGGAATGACTCCTTATTCCCATTCCAACCTTTTTACACAGACAGTATTCTGGGAAAATGGCAATAATTTCCTGGAATGCAGCGGCTGTGTAAAAAACATAATAGACAATAAACAAACAGGTCACACTGTGTCCACAGGAGGCCAACTTATATAGCCAAAGTTTCGGGCCTGAGCCCTTCGTCAAGGATTGAACAAAGAGTAGGTAGGCACCTGTATGAAATCGTAGAGGGAAGAATGGGCGGGAGGTGGGGTGGGGAGAGAAGGTGATATCAGTGGGAAGGCAAGAGAAATGATAGGGGGATGGGGGTAGCTCTAGGAAAGGAGAGGGAAAGGGGTGGGGAGCTGAAGGAAAGGAGATAGAGAGACAGTGAAAGAGACGAGGAGAGAGAAAGAAGGGGGGAGAGAGAGTGTGTGTGTGTGTGTGTGTGTGTGTGTGTGTGTGTGTGTGTGTGTGTGTGTGTGTGTGTGTGTGTGTGTGTGTGGGAGGGAGAGAGGGAGGATGGGTCCAAAAGAAACCAGAGAAGTTGATGTTAATATGTTTTAGTTATAGTGTGGCCAGGCTAGTATGTAGTATGCCATACTGCATGAGGCCCATTAACCCTGGATGTTGACAGCATTGGGCCTTGAAAATTAGTGCTGACTTATTATGCACCACTGATTAAATATGATTCTCAATTGCCAAAATATCTAAAGGTTATAGATACTGTAACATAATAAAATTAATTCAAGTTGATTGTAATCTGATTGGACAATTACAACCTGATGAAGCCACGTTCTCTGGCCCTTGGCAAAACATGCAGGCGCACAACCAGACATAACACACACACTGACAATACATATGCAGGACAAGTATTCATACACACAAATAAATATGATTTTTGCGAATTTGAGAGTCTCGGATGGTCAGTGTGAGCTATTCCTTTGGTTGTTCACCATTCTCACTGCCCGTGGGAAGAAACTGTTCCTCAGCCTGGTGGCACTGGCTCTGATCCTTCTCTATCTCTTCTCCGATGGGAGGACCTGAAAGATGCTGTGTGCAGGGTGGAAGGGGTCCTCTATGACTTTGCGTTCCCTCTTCAGACAACAATCCTGGTGGATCATCTCAATGGGGGGGTGGGGGGGGGTGGGAGAGAGAACTCCAGTGATCCTCGCTGCCACTATGGTCCTGTGGATTGACCTCTGATCCATTGCTCTGCAGCAAGTTTAGGATAGAAGTTACTTGTTGTAAATCATAGAATCATCAAATTGTTCCTCACCAAATGAATAACATTTATTTATGCTTCAACCTTATTTCCTACTTATTTGTGTGACATTTGATAGCCTCCTGTAATTTCTGCAGCCCATTCAAACAGACTTTCTAGGTTCCAGAGACACTGCATATTTTAAATCATGATTTATGTTGTGTTTTAAAGATAAGACATTTGTTATCTTGCTAAACAGTTGAAAATGAAGTCCTCTTGATTATCTTCACTCTTTCAATCTAATTTAACTAGAGGGTGAACATGTACAAGGAGAAGGTGGCTCGTCGAGAGATTGGAATATTTACTACTATTCGAACCACGCCAAAAGTTAATAAAATTATTCCTCCTTCAAATCCTATACAACGTGTAAAATACACCAGGAAACCCATTGTTTATACAATTCTAGATGATATTGGTCACGGGGTAAAGGTAAGAAAATTGATTCAGCTTAATATATAATCTGCATGAATTTTTATGTGAGTTATTGCATTTGTCAACATTTATAGCAAGACGTTAAATATTTTGTCGTTTTGCAAAATATAGACAAATACCTAGCTTAGAATTTGTCACTGGGATAAATGCCTCTTCGTGTTATCCAATAACGAATCAAGCATGCGAACTGCACATTGATTGCTTAAGAGCGAAGTCATCAGAAAGCCATTGTGAAACAACTTTAAATTCGGATGGTAAATGAGACAGAAAGTCATGGATATTGATGGAAAAAAAATTAAATGCCCTCAGCTCATTTTTTCTTCGCTATTCATGAAAAAAAATCATATACTGTTATGTGAAGAATGTGATTCTTTTCTCTGCAGCAAGTAGTAATCTACAAATTCTTCCTCTTGCCCATATGACGATTTTTACATAACCTGGTTGTTGGGCAATACCAGTTGCCCCAATAATCAGAAAGACTGAGGGGAACGATAGGCTTTATTGTACATAAGATTTGAGCTGGCCCGGATCCAAACTAGGGAAGTGCAGGGAAGGGAGAGGTGGCCTGACCTTTATGGCCTGGGTCCCAGGGGAGGAGTCCAGGTGAGAGTGTCATCAGGGGGCGGGCCAGTCCGAGCCTTTACCTGCCAATTAGTACATACAATCCATACCATTATACTGGTATTTGTGGGGCCTCCGTTGCTGTGTACAGCACATCAATGAAATATACTCCTGATTTGCTTGTTCAATAATTTGTTCTCTTAATTTTAACTTCAGTAGCAGATGATTAAGGAAATGCAAGTTCATACAAAGCACTGCTCCTTTCTGATAGTTAAAGTATTTCAAAAGGTTCCTTTTATTGTCAGGTACATTTAAAGTATAGGATGCATGATATACTTTAACTTTGTCTGTCATAAGGCAAAGAGTCACCATGAGTTTTGCCCGACGCCCCTAACAATAGAAGAAAGAGAAGCAAAAGAGAGTGCCTTCAGTGATTCACCGAGACCACTCCCGCAGCCTCTGCAGCCACACAGACTCCTGTTCAATTCATCGGCAACCCGCGCTCCAGTTCCACACTTGCAAAATGATCAGGAAGCCTTCAGCATCCGAGGCCCTTCGGGACCTGCCCTTCTTGCCCTCAGCACCCCCTCAAATCCTTGTTCTGCTACTTGGCTCCCATGAGCCAATCTCAAGCAGCCTGCAATACCAGTTGCCCCAATAATCAGAAAGACTGAGGGGAACGATAGGCTTTATTGTGCATAAGATTTGAGCTGGCCCGGATCCAAACTAGGGAAGTGCAGGGAAGGGAGAGGTGGCCTGATCTTTATGGCCTGGGTCCCAGGGGAAGAGTCCAGGTGAGAGTGTCATCAGGGGGCGGGCCAGTCCGAGCCTTTACCTGCCAATTAGTACATACAATCCATACCATTATACTGGTATTTGCAATATTTGACAGCCAGCTGTGTCCGGGGGTCCTTAAACCTCGGAGCCACTCGCTGTCCGCAGCCGTGGTCACCGTCCTCTAGGGTCTGAACTGGGGCGGAGGTGGGGGGGGGGTTGTTTGTTCTCCCCATTCTTGTTGCCCTCTAATGCTCCCCCCAGAGCCTGCAACTCTTTGTGGCATGCTCCCAATGCAGGAGCTGCTATTCTGAGCACTGACCCGTGGTTGCAGGACTGGCTCTTTTAACAGACTGTCTAAATCCTGTAAGGAACTGTCCATATTTGTACTGGGCAGTAGGACCCTGCAGAACAGCACTGTGTCTCTGCTCCCAACTCTCCTAGGTCCACCCCAGTGGCAGCTCCTCTGTTACAGCAGCACTGGTTGTGCTGGCAACTAGTTTTCCATCTGAAATTTCCAATCAACGCGCATTGGTGCCCATTGTTGGTGTGGACGTGATTAGCTGAAGGTCCTATTTCTATGCTCTGTGACTAAACACCCTCCAATAAAATCAGGCGATTTTTTTCAGATTTGTGGAATGAGGAAGAATGACACCATATAAATTATGGGCATGAAATGAATCTCAATCAGTTACACTGGTGTGATTAACCAATCCTACATGACAGGGACAAATCATCTGAATGCTATCACATCTTTGTTGCCTTTTAAATTATACTTTGATTTTTATAACTTATAGACAGACCAAGACAAAGAAACTTCAATAAAAAGACCACTGAGACATAGTTTTTAGATATTTACTGAATCCTTCCTCTGAATTGTATAATTTACTTTAATTTTGGCTTTTTAGGAAAGCAGTAGCAATTCAAGATGGGGAACTCTAACACATAAGAACAGGCAAAGAAGTATACCAACTTGTCCAACTGCACCTTCCCAAGGCACAATTGGGTAAGTGTGAATTAAAAACCACGCTACTCAATGACATTTGGAAGAGATACACTGTGGATAAGGAAGGAACCCACTTTCTGCATGGTTGGCTCCATTTTAGGGAATCCTCTTAATAATTGGGGGGGGGGGTGGATTGGTTCACATACAACGATAGGTGGCAATGAACGAAGCAGGTATGGAGGCAGAAGATTGAGGGGACGTCTTCTACCGCGAGCTTCTCCTGTGGACCTCTCACCTCTGCCACCCTGCTTTACCTAGGTGGGAAGGGGATGAAATCAGTCGGTTTCATTAGTGCTCATTCAATCATTGTTTAAGCACAGCAAAGACATTGAACGGGCAGATGGCTGAACTGTCCATTGTGAAAAATCACATTTTGGTTGCTGGGTGAAGAGGTAAATAATAAACGTCTACCTCCCTTGTTGCTTTCCTGCTGTGATTGCACTTAGATTTCGATGTCAATCCCCCTGCAGAGCATGTTGATTTAATAATCCACCACTAATAAATAAATAAATCTTTGATAAATATACTACAAAATATAATCTTAGAGTGTGGGCAGAAGAGACTTGCCAGAATTATATGCAGATGGAATTTCAGATCTCAGCAGGAAAGTGGAAGCTGACAACAGAATATTCACTTGAAATATTTACTGGACATTCATGATGGTTCAGGTGGAATAAATGCCAGATAAGTTTCCATTCGGTGGGATCATAAAACAGAAGATGCATGTTTGAGGGAACTGGCGGTAAGTTCAGACAAGGGAGAATGATCTTTTATGCAGTGAATTGCTACAATCTGGAGTGCACGGCAAATTTAATAGCAGCTTCCAGATGATAACAGGTTGTAAATGACAAACTAAAAGCAAATTGCAGTTATTAAGAAAGTGGGTGGACTACCAGGGTAACTTTTGTTAAAAAAATCAATATAGGCTTGATGGACCTTTTTCTTTCCTGTATTTAGACAATGATTTCATGAACTAGAATTGACAAGGCTCCTGCTTTGACCAAGAGTCCATGTTAGTATTGTTGAGAGGGTATCTTTCTTTGACTTTCACTTCCCATATTGCATGCTCATCAATAGGCATTGATGGCCAAAGGCTAAGGTTCAAAGATCAAATTTATTGTCAGAGTACATACCTGTACAGGACATCACATAAAACCCTAAGATTCCTTTTGCTGCAGAATTTCTATTTATCGGTAATTGTGAAATGGACTCAAGAGAACAGGTCAAGCAATTTCACAAAATGGCGAGATCCATCACTCCTATGACTGTCACCAGTTTTCATATTTAGACAATGTAAAAACCCCTCTTATGCTTCAAGTATACATTTGGCCAGACAATTTAAAGCTGATTTCTTCAACCAAAAAAATTCTCCGTCCAAGCTGCTTTTAAATTTTGAACACTCACTGTACTTAAGCACCACTTAATTTGTTCTTCATCTATAAATCTTCCTGCCTCTGCCATTTTCAGAAGACATGGTAAGGTAGTAGCACCAGTTCAGCCGCCTGTGGCCCCAGGTACATCCAGCAGCTCAGTGACCAACTCTCCACCAACAGATGGGCCTCAGCTGTTCAGGTAAGCATTGTCAAGAAATTACAAACCCTGGGAACTTGTTAATACTGGAAATTCTCATGATTTCATTCCTCGTTTATGCTTAGTTATTTTTTCCCTCCCACTGGTTTCTGGAAACAGTGATCATGGTAGAAGCAGGAGCAGCTCCGGAGCCAGTGACAAGGTGATGTCTCTTCCTCCCCCAGCCCCAATAGTATACGAACAAGGTTAGTGTTGATACATGGACACCTTTTGAATCATCAGGAAATGGATGCAATGGACTGTAATAAATGCTTGAAATTTGGCTTGAAAATTGCAATTGACCTCATGGTTAGTGTAGCGGTTCAAACGATGCTGTTACAGTACCAGCAATCAGAACTGGGATTTGACTCCAGCACTGTCTGTAAGGAGTTTTTATGTTCTCTCTGTGTCTGCGTGGGTTTTCCCCTAGGGCTCCTGTTTCCTCCCCCCATTAACAACGTACCGGGGGGTTGGGTGTAATTGGGTGGCTTGTGGGCCTAATACAGTTGTGCTGTATTCTAATTTTTTTTTAAAAATTCGGTTTGAAAAGCATTCAAATGTACTTTTACTTTAATTCAAAAATCCCATTATCAACAATGCCGAATTGTGAAGCATTGGAGTAAAATACTGACTGCAGAAGCACCTATTTATTTATTTAGACATACCACATAGCAAGAGGCCTTTCTGCCCATGAGCCCATGCTGCCCAATTACACCCAATTAACCTACAACCCCTGTATGGAGGAAACCCAGGCAAGCACAGGGAGAGGGCACAAACTCCTTACAGACAGCGCCAGGTCGCTGGCACTGCAACAGTGCTGCGCTAACCGCCACACTGACCGTACATTCCCGGGTTATAGGGTTCAAAACCATTGGTATGTTTAAAATGAAGAACAATGGAGGGACTTCGGATAAATGGTGCACAAAAGGAAGAGGTTAGTTTTAGAAAATCGTCGAAACAACTGGCATAAGGGGTTCCAAAAATAGGAAGTTATTCTTGGAGAGAAAATAAGGATATGAAGAGAACACAAAAGTAATGATGTTGAGTTTAATGAAAAAGGAACATGTGTGTCAAAACGTATTGTGTATTTCAATCAAAGATTCAAAGTGAGCTCAATGTGGGTTGTTATTTTCTGGAGTTATCAAAGTGGCGTACTTAAATTGTAAGGAGTTAGTAAAACCAGTGTAGCCTTCTGGAGTAGCATTTATAATTTATATAATTGCTAACAGGTCAATATTTTTGCTAAATTAACAGTAAAAGCAAATGCTGTTGAACAGAGCCCCCATGTGGATTGTACAGCTAGAAGTCTTATACTCAATAGCGTAACTATGCCATATGAACGTATAAATGTTTCCTGTGCTTATTTGAAACTTATAACTCTACTATCTTAAGCTTGAATCGGCTTCAGATAAATAAAATAGCGGGAATAATTTCAATATAATATCAGCCATGGAAAGGAATTCCCAGGTAACTGGAAAACAATGAGATAGCACCTGCTTAATATCAAAATAACCTTGTAACTGACTGTCAAAATAGCACTGAGAGAATTTAAAATAACAATATTCTGTATTTGACTTTGGAGTAGGTAACCTCCTTAAGATGTGAAATCAGGATGCAATAGAATATAATTAATATATATTTAGTTTTGTCCATAATTGCCAGGATTGGAGGCCTTGAGTTATAAGGAAAGACTGGATAGATTGGACTTTTTTTCCCTGGAGTGAAGCAGGGTGAGGGGTGACCTTATAGAGAGTTCTAAAATCATGAGGGGCATGGATGACAGTCTGGTGTAGGATAGGTTAAACTCAAGGGCACAGGTTAAAAGTGAAAGGGAAAGATTTAAAGCAAATCTGAGAAGCAACTTTTGCACATGGAGGGTGTTGGGTGTTGCCAGAGGAACTAATTAAGGTGGATAAAATTACAATGTTTAAAATGTGGACAGGTACATTAGGTCCTCCCTGACTTGCGACTTACGGCCATCTGCACATATGACCAAATGTTTGTTAAAAAATATAAAATTTACACAGATTAAGTTGTATTTGACAAACTATAGCAGGGGTACAGGGCATATAACAGCCAAAATATGCACACTGACCTTGTTAAGTCAGTGTACTGGAGTCCACGGATAGGAAGGGTTCAGAGGGATATACGTTAAATGGGGCCAGCTAAAGCAGTGGTTTTTGAACTTTTTCTTTCCACTCACATACCACCTTAAGTAATCCCTTCTAATCACAGAGCATCTATGTAGGGATTGTAGGGATTACTTAAAATGGAGTGTGAGTGGAAAGAAAAAGGTTGAAAACTATTGAGCTAAAGAGAACATTTGGTCAGAATAGATGTTGGGCTTCTTTCCATGCTATATATTTCTTTGATTCTATGATTCTAAGTTGGTTGACTTGGCACTGATTGAGATTCATTGTTGTTTATTATGATTACAAGTTGATCTTGGCCTCCTGGATGCACCAGCCCTGTCTTCAATGGATCTTCCCCTTCCTCCTGCTCCACCACCAGAGGTTTCCAGCGACAACAGTCTCCTTCCTCCTCCTCCCCCCTTAATATCTGATGTTCCTTCATCAGGTAAGGAACTACCAGGCTTCCTTTTTATTCACTCACTTAAAAAAAAGAGGAAATTTAAATTAAATGTGAGAAAGTGTTTAAAATTTCTATTTGTAGCAGTCCCTATTTCCTCAATCAAGATATTGAGTATCCATTGAAATCTGTGATGGGTCAACTAGTCAACAAATAGTTGAATAGTTGGCTATTCTTGAATAGCCAACTAGATGCTTAATAGATGTTTACTTTTCCCAACATTTCTTGAGTCACCTTTATGCAACTTTGATTTCTCATGAAATTTCTAAATTGCACAGGGCCATTTTCATATCATGCGACATTTTAAAACAGTCCAGCGCATGATCATGGTAGATTAAGCAAATAACCTTTTTATTCCTTGACCTTGTTTTTTCTCTGTCGACGTTGGTGTGGCCTCACTTGGAGTTCTGTGTGCAGTTCTGGTCGCCTAATTATAGGAAGGATATAAACAGAGTGGAGAGAGTGCAGAGAAGGTTTACCAGAATGTTACCTGGGTTTAAGCATCTAGAGTATAGGGAGAGATTGGACAGATTAGGTCTTTATTCTTTGGAGCGTAGAAGGGATTTAAGATTATGAAAGGGATAGACAGAGTGGATGTGGATAGACTATTTCCGTTAAGAGGAGGAAAGATTAAAACAAGAGGACATGAGTTAAGAATTAAAGGGCAGAGGTTTAGAGGTAACATGAGGGGGAACTTCTTTACTCAGAGAGTGGTAGACGTGTGGAATGAGCTTCCGGGAGAAATAGTGGCGGCGGACTCAATTGTATTATTTAAGAAAAGGTTGGACAGGTATATGGATGAGAAGAAGATGGAGGGTTATGGGCATTGTGCAGGGAGGTGGGACTAGAGAGGGGTGTTTGGTTTGGTGCGGACTAGAAGGGCCTAATGGCCTGTTTCCGTGCTGTAAATTGTTATGTTATGTTATGATCTATATTTCCCTTTTTCTCTCTGAAGAGAAGCAGCTTTCCCCATCAACTGCATGCCTCAACTGAGCCAGAGAATCGATTGACAACGCTCTTGTCAGTGTCTGTTGTGTGATATTAATAGTTTCATGCTTGATATCCAGAGTGTCAATCCTCATATTGATGTGTTTAATGTTAGATAAGGAAGTAAGGCATCTATTGTAGTACTGTGAGGACATGATTCCCCTTGTCCTCACCTACCACACCACCAGCCTCCGTACCCAACAAATCCTCCTCTGCTATTTTTGCCACCTAATGCGTGATCCCACCACAAGACACATATTTCCCTCTCCACCTTCTGCAGGGACATCTCCCTCCATGATTCCCTTGTCCACTCCTCCCTCTGCACCAATTGTCCCCTTGCCACCTACCCCTGTGACTGCAGGAGATGCTCCCTTGTGCCCACACCTCCTCCCGCATTAGTGTCCCAAATAGTCCTTCCAAGTGAAGCAACATTTCACTAATGAACCTGCAGGGGTCATCTACTGCATCTGATGCTCTCATTGTGGTCTCCTCTACATCAGAGAGATTGGTCACAGACTGGGAGATAGCTTTGTTGAGCACCTTGGCTTAGTCTGCTGCAATAGTGTGGACCTCCGAATTGCCAAATATCTCAATTCCACGTTCCATTCCATTGCTGACATGACTGTCCACGGTCTCATACAGGGTCAGACTAAAACCACCTGCAAATCGGAGGAACTAACACCTCATCTTCCATCTGGGCATCTTCCAACTGGATAGCGTTAACATCAACTTCTCCATTAAACATCCCTCCGCCCATTTCTTCTCCTTGTTGCCTTTCCTCCCAATTTCTCTCTCTCTCTCTCTCTCTCTCTCTCTCTCTCTCTCTCTCTCTCATTTCCCTTTTCCCTCTGCCTCCTATCAGAGTCAAAATCAATTCTCACCTTTCCTCTTATCACACCTTTTGGTTTTTGGTCTTCCTTTTCTCTCCCTTTCTCTCTCTCTCTCTCTCTCCAGTCTTTAGTCAGATACCTTCATTGTTTTTGATCAATCCTTGAAGAAGGGCTCAGGCCTGAAACATCAGTAATCTATCTTTCCCTCCCATGGATGCTGCAAGATGGTTGAGTTCCTCCAGCATTTCTGTGCGTTTTTAACTACTGCAATATATCTTACTGGACAGGCCAATGTGATGTATTCCATCTACATCTTCACATTCTGACTCTGAGTTGGCTTGCATGATCAATTTGTGGAGGAGATGGTCACATTATCCATGAGCTGGATGGATTCTGATGACTGTGCTTGGAGTGGGGGTTAGGGAGGGTTATGGAGGGTGGGATGACCTCTGTTGTAGAGTCAATGATGAGGCACATTGAATTGGAACCCATAGACAATGGGTTAGTTCATTTCTTAGTTATTCCACAGTTAATACAATACAATAGAACAGTGGATCTCAACCTTTTTTCCCCCACTCACATACCATTTTAAGTAATCCCTATGCCATCGGTGCTCTGTGATGAGTAAGGGATTGCTTAAGGTGGTGTGTGGGTGGGAAGAAAAAGTTTGAAAACTTTTTAAATCGTACCTAATTGACTCGTTATGTGCATGGTTTTAGAACTTGAAAGGGGCCTATGACATTTTTTCCCAAGCAAAATATTTCAGTAACAATTGGGTCTCGAGCAGTGATTCTCAACCTTCCCATTCACAGCAGCTATCCCTTACTAATCACAGAGCACCGATGGCATAGGGATTATTTAAAGTGGGATGTGAGTGGGAAGAAAAAGGTTGAGAACCACTGCAGATTACCTGCAGCAAGTAAATATCATGCTCAAAACAATGGAAACAACTCCAGATAAAACTGAAGGATTTTTTTCCTTTTCTTTAAAAAATATTTTTATTGATATATGTGAAATACACTTAAAATACAGAAAAAAGATTTCAAATATGAACATAATTCAAAGAATCAACGCACATAGTGTAGTAAAATATAACATTAAAAATCTCAACCTAAAAGAAAGAGAAATAAATAAAAGGAAAAATAAAGTTAAATTTTTTTTTGAATGTATTATAAATGATTTCTTTTTTTGAAAATATTAGATATTCTTTCTTTCTCTGTAGGAATTTTAAATCAAAAGTTGTATTATTCACAGTTGAGCAAAGC
The DNA here is from genome assembly GCF_036971445.1 of Narcine bancroftii. Classification (NCBI taxonomy): domain Eukaryota; kingdom Metazoa; phylum Chordata; class Chondrichthyes; order Torpediniformes; family Narcinidae; genus Narcine; species Narcine bancroftii. The sequence continues at coordinate 86,792,799 of NC_091480.1, forward strand.
CATTTGAGCAAAGGAATTTTTCTAAAAAATCAGAATGAATAATTAGCACCTTTTCCACTGGCACTCTGTCCCAGGAATTAACATAGAACTTACTGGGGGGCAGGATGCCAGTGGAAAAGGAATACCGTGCGAACGCTGGCATCAAGTGATGTCATTTCACGCCGGGGATTAACCACCTCTACCCCTTATTCATAGCCCCGGCATTTGCTGAAGCCGGCGTGCTGATAAAACTAATGGAAAAGGGAGAGCAGAACGTCAACTGTTTCCAGTTGAAGGTAAACACTCTGATCCCCGGGGATGAGTTGTGTTCAGTGGAAAAGCAATTAGCGTCCCAGTGAAAGGTGGCCCAGTAGAAATGGCACAAAGGTCTTCCTATCCCGGGACACTGCACAGCCAATTAAGTGGAAAAGGGTCTGTTGAGTTAGACCATCAAATCAATCTCAGGTACTTACAGAAGGCAGGATCTATGGTGTATCATCCAATCTTATCCACGTTGATCTGCAGAGTAATTACATGTCAGTAAGCACATTGGGAATGGAGTTCTACCTCGGAGACATCTTCACCTTAACCATACAAAATTGAACTGAAACCATCAATGGTTATAAAGGACAGAGCAAAAGCAATTGTGTTATCAAGAATGCTGCTATAAAGCCGTCTGAAAACATTGTAATTCTTCTGTGGATGGAACACGATGGATTTATTTCCTGTGCTATCTCTGCTTCAGGCTCTCAGCTCCATCTTATGTGGCAGGGGCCACGGCAAGACCATAGTGCAGCAGCTATTGTAAGCCTCAGGTAGAAGCGCTCTGCAAGCTCTCCTGCTCTGCAGCATTCATTTCCAAATGGAACACCTCTCTCCTCCCCGCTTGCAAGTAAGATTTCTGCAGCTATGCGAGTTCTAGAATTCCACCTTATGCAATTTAAGCTGATTCATTTGCTTCAGTAACATACAAAGGTTTTTTTAAAAATATATTTCTACCACTCCCTTCGTCTGTTTCCCAGAACCTGACCTTTCTCCTATATTGCAGTCTATTCCACAGATCCCTCTGACTAGCTTTGTCGCACGCTTTTAGGAGAATAATAAGTTTCCTCCTTCTTTGCTTGCGCACCTTTTCTCTTTCCAAACACAATTGTAAATGGTCTATTTGACGGTGTAAACTCAATAATTAAATGTCAATAGCAAGATGGTATCAGTGATTGCCTGGTCCACAACTCCCCACGATTGTGGCTGAGCAGTAGGGGTACAATAGGGCAGCAGAGGTTTGGACCCTATGGAATTATAGACCTACCAGTTCATTACTCTGTTTGTTTTCAGTGATATCCCTTTAATTGTTGTATGACCTTCCCTCTACAATGTTTAAGCTTACCATGTTCTGATGTCCTGCTTTCAGTCACTGAATGCCCACCACCACCTCCTCCTCCTGACTACATGCTTGATTTTGATGTGTGTCTACCTCCACCACCACCTCCAATAGACTACTCAGATGACTCTTGCTTGACACCAACCAACTACATTGAGAAAGGTATTGCTGAGCCTTTGTTTAGTTTTTCTATCAATCCTTTTAATTTTTTTTTCCTAAATGCTAATATTATTTTATATGGCAAGGGCCTCCATTTGCAAAGTCAATGTATTTTATTATTAAGTGTCAGTTTAATGATTGTAAAACAGATGATAATTAATTGATTTTTATTTATGTCAGTATAAACTAGTCTTCCGCAGTAATACGTTGAAAATATTAATGAGGGCTGGTCGTTTAAAAAAGTTATTGGGTTGAAAGTCACCTTCAGATAAAGGTTGACACATGGAACTGGTGCGGAGTTGACTTCAAAAGTTTAATTGAGCTATCTGTTTTATTCAATTCTGCACCTTATTTTCAGTCCTTCTGTCTTTTCTCCCTTTCACCGTGTATCCCTGGTTCCTTCATGCTGATGCTCTTCCCTTTTCCACTGGGAAAATTTTGTTTCTTCCAAGAAAATGTTTTTGACTTCCCTTTATGTTTTACATATTAGCAACAGTACATTTGTACATATCCTTACCTAAATCAGCCTTAAAAAGTTGATCTCCTACCTGTTTTGCCAGTCCAACTGACATGGCAGTAGTTCTCAACCTTTTTCTTTCTACTCGCATACCACCTTAAGTAATCCCTTACTAACATCTATGGCATAGGATGGTTTATGGTAATTAGTGCACCATTTTCTGCTACAGAGAAATCCATTAGAATGGAAAAACAGTTTTGGGGAAAACAATGTCAAAAGTTAAGGCCTTGCTTCAGTAATGGTTCTTGCAAAGGTTTCCTTGTACAGGTGTCACTGTTTCATATGACTCCGGCAGAGCTTTCTGAATTCATGTCAAGCATCAGTTAAATGCTTCTGTGCTTTTCCTCATTCCCCCAACCCGAACTTTTCTCCACAATTCAGTTGTCGCGCTGTATGCCTACAACAAAAACTGTGAAGAAGACTTGAATTTCAAAGAAGGAGAAATTATTTATGTCATCAATAAGAATGAAAATGGATGGTATGAAGGTTTCATTAATGGAATTACCGGCTACTTTCCTGGAAATTATGTACATCCAATCGATTAACACATTGGCTCAGAGGAATCACCACCAATCAGTGAATTTATGTAAAAATATCCAAATGTTCATTTTGTTTTTCATTTAAATTCAAGGTACTTTTTTCTTCAGTGGGCTAGATAGTTGGCATTCAAATCATGACTGATCTGAGAATCGCTAAAGCCACTTAGCCCATGGAACCTTGTTTGCTGTTGTCCGATTCGCATTTTTGTTTTGTTTTTGGCACATACAATAAGCTTGAAATGAAGCCATAAGCCAACAGCAACATCAAAATAAAATGGACACAAGACTGAGCCATCATCTATGGTCAAAGATCAATAGAATGTTTAGGAAAAATCAGGGTACAATATTATCTGTTTACTCTAAATCTATAAATTCAGGTCTGAAAATGTTTAAAGAAAAAAGGAGTTCAGTTACATCCTCATTTAAATTACACATAGAGGTTTCAAGTGATGTCTGTCTCCCTATTCTATTCTTTAAGTAGAAGAGTTGGAAGAGAGAACAAACTCTTGCATTGAATGATCTAGATATCCAAAATCATTTATTTTAATGAAGGCTGAATGTGGTGACATTATCTTCTCCATCCAGAGTGAAAAGGATTGAAAATTTCCCTGTCAGTCATGTTTGACGGATAAAGACATGTTCATGACTGAGATGGATTTAATACACACAATTTAGGCATTACTATTCACCACTCAGCGTAACTTTCGGGAGAAACTACTTTGCTCTTAGTAAAGGAAGATGCAGACATTTCTGAGTAAGTTAACTTCACTGCAAGTGAATCTGTTTTATGTAGTTCTTATTCTTCACCCAATCTTTAGCTCATCAGCAATTGCACTGTGGTGTGATATTAGTGATAAATCAAGATGAAAGATTCCCACGCTCACCTTATGGAAGTTTTGTATCCAAGCAGCAGGAAAATAAAACAAAGTACTTAACTTTCACAGCTTCATTGTTCAAAGAATTTTAAATTGAATGCTCTGTTTTGTGAAGTGTACTGTTGCAATGCAAGAAACAGGCCAGACAATTTGAAAACTCCAAAATCTCAAGATTAACAATGACAGATAAAACTAGCTAATAAGCTGTATTAATGTTGGTTGTTTTAACCCCTAGGGGTTAAAACATGGTCAATGCTCTGGTTATTCTGCAGATGCCATTGCTTTATGGTTATGTGAATGGTTTACAATTGCTCTATCAAGGTTGTGGCCAGGGGCGAACTCCACCACTACTTTCTTAAAATAGTATGGGATTGACATTTTTAAAAACATCTTATTGGGTTAAATACCTTACCAGAAGTATAGACTTTCTCCCAATGTAACAAATATCAATACCATGCTGGATTGGTAAATCTAAACTGTGGGCTCTATTCTCAGAAGTGTGACTTGAACCTACAATAATCATGAATTTCTGAACTGAGATCCTTCCACGCCAGAATCAATGTACAGTATGTGCATTAGCATGGCATTACATTGTTCTTATCATAGGAAATGATAAAGGTCGAATAATCTCAGTATTTTGAGGAGTAGCTGGCTGTCGGTGTGAACTGTTAACACAATGCCTACAGTCAGCCACATGTAATGGTAACTTCCAATGGTAACTTAAAAGGTGAGAGCTTTGATGCATATTTAATTCCCTTGATTCTGAAGGAAATATGATCCAAAAACATTCAATTTTATGCTATTTTTTCAAGAAAGGATGGTAAAAGGAGCAAATTTGCACAAAAAGATTTAAAAAATCAAATTATTAATGCATAAAACATCTGTAATGGACAATTATCTCACTCTAATTGCTAATCTACTATCATTATTTTACTAAATTTATAACTTTCAATATATTGCTGAATAAATAGATACTCAAAATCTTATCTTAGAATAGCTGTCAGTTTCAATACTTTATCCAATGTTGGATGAAGTGTGACTGGATTAAAATCTTTTTGAGGTAAGCCTTGCATAATAATTATTGAAGAGCTGGTGAGTTCAAATACTTTTAATGTTGTGGCTGTGTCCACAGTGTCAATTATGTCTCTAATTTTCTGCATTTGATGTTCACCATTCACTTTTTATAATCTATTTTCTTCTCATAGTTGTACCTTTTTAATGTAAATTTGATGGTCTGTTATTCAAATTGGAGATTGTGCACCACTCTGACTTTATGAATGTAAATTATAGGCACGAGTTTCATCTATTTTTACATACATCCTGTCACGGTCTGATATCGCCCTATTTTCACGTGGACTGCAGACTGTGATGTATGAGTATGATCTCACTTTTGGGCCTGAATGCCTATGTCCTCATCCTACGGGGTCCCATGTGAGGTGGCCCTTTCTTTGGGCACACTTCACTTTCCACATATCTGCTTGCTTTGCACCTTGCACCTTGGGGTTCCTAATGCTCACAGGATGCAGAAATAGTCAATGGACACTTCTGTAATTCTTAGCAAAAGGGTTCTTGATGTCTTCAACAGGACCGTCTTGGTGAAGGGTTTCGGCTCAATGTATATTGTTCCATTTATTCTCTAAAAGTGTCAGCCATTTTTGTTCTCTCACTGATGCTGTTCGACCCGTTGAGAGTTCCTCCAGCAGAATGTTTATTTGACGCTCCAGATTCCAGTCACTGGAATTCATGCCAATGGAAACTAAAAATGTGAATTATTTTTCTTTCTGTATTTTGCTTGAATGTTCTCTTATTTTCTAACTGTACACCTGATGAAATATCTGAACAGAATTTAGTTTTTATTAATGTATAACTAAGAAGATTTAAAGCCACCAACAGTTCATCCTGTGCATGAAAACTGAACACTGCTGTGGGAGGTTTATGAGTTTAACTTAAAAATTAATCTTTGTTAGCAAGAAGACTAGATAAAGGAACACCTTATGATCATGTACATTTGGTTAACTCACTGAAAAATTACTTTGCACTTATATATAACATTTCAGAAGTATGGTTTAGTGTAGTGGTTAGTGCAACGTGGGTTCGAATCCAGCGCTGTCTGTATGGAGTTTGTACCTTCTCCCCATGACCTGCGTAAGTTTCCACCAGGGGCTTGGGTTTCCCCTCATCCTGCAAAAACGTACATGGTTTATAGGTTAATTGGTGGCACAGGCACATGGGTTGGAAGGGCTTGCAACTGTGGTGTAATTCTAAATTAAAAAAAAAAATTATTGTTCTTTGAAAATGCATTTGGATGAATGAGCTATTGTTTATTTCTTGCTGCTCATTAAAAATAATTGTGACAAACTAAACGATTAAGACCTATTTCCCTCAGTAGAGAGTCCTTTAACCAGGGCAATAACTTTAAGTTAATTGGTGGAAGGATTAATAGGGAGCTAAGTTTAAACAAAAAATTCCCACAAGTGGAAGTTAGTGCCTGGAAAGGTAGAGGGTTAGGAACATCCATACCACAGTGAGAAAGCATCAGAAAGGGCACGCAAATGAGCCACAGTCTGCAGGGTAATGGAACAAGAGACGTGAAGTGAAAATCAAATTGTTGAACACCATGCACACAACGGGCCTCCTTCTGAACTAGTTTTTATGAAGCTGCAGGAACACAACTCGGTCCGTGCATGGGCTCATGGAGAATAACGGCAAGGTGGAAGAGGAACTTGGGCCCTCCAATAACTGTTAAAATGGAGGCTGTTGGTGAGCAATTAACACAGCATTTCAAAACAGTTCAAGCTTAAATAGCTGTGCATTCCCTCTATCCCTCTAACAGTCAAAGTTTTCAGCTTCTAAGATCTTTTGATGAACTAACTGATATAATTGTAATAATTTAACAGTATCAAATTTTTAGAAACTGAAATTAAATAAATGCGATTGTACAAGTACAATATACAATGAATGTTTTTATGTTACAAAATGCACTCATCATAAATGCAATGGGGCAAAAAGGCTTCCTTCTAATCTGTAGGTTTTATGATTCCAGTCTGATAGTTTTGCTTTGAGGTAATGGTGTTACCAAACAACAACTTGTCTGTAACACAGCAGGGTATCGAAAAAGAGCTATCCATGAATGTCATCAATATTAGGCTAGCAGGAGACCTTAAAACATGGGAGCGAAGATAGGCTATTCAGCACATTGCGTCTACCCTGTCATTAATCATGAACTGATCCACTTTCCCGCTCAGCCCAACTGACCAGTCTTCTCCTCATAAGATAGCTAATCAAGAAACTATAAATCGTTACCCTAAACACACCCAATGACCTGGCCTCCGCAACCACCCGTGGCAACAACTTCCACAGATTTACCATCCTCTAGCTCAGTGGTTTTCAAATGTTTTATTTCCACTTAAGTAATCCCTAAGCCACAAGTGTTCTGTGATTAGTAAGGGATTGCTTAAGGTGGGATGTGAGTGGGAAGGGAAGGTTGAGAACCACTGCTCTAGATCCAATTGTTAATGAAATACTTTGCTTGAGAAAAATTGTCATTGACCCATTTCCTTTGGAGTTATGAAACCGTGCACATAATGAGCCATTGAGGTACAATTACAACAGTGGTTTTCTTCAACACTCAAAAGTGTTCAGGAGCAAAATCTTTGTTGTCCAGTCTAATCCATCAGTGGGGTATCAATCATTCATTAATATGCATGCATGCAATAGTGCCATAAAAATACGTGGAAGCACTCGTCAGAGTTTCACATCTCTTTTTTAAGGTGTTTCTTCTTAAGCCTCCTTTTCAGAAGAAAAAGATCCAGATACACAATTCGCCCTAAAATGGCAGAAGCACAGATGAGGCCTCCATGCACTGCTCCAGCTACCCCATTGGAAAAGACATCCTGACCTGCAAGAAAGTACATCAAAATAAGTGGATGGAAAGGTAGAGCACAGTACACGACCTTCTGCCTACAATATTGTGCCAGTCCATATCAACTTACTCTCTGATCAATCTGATGCTTCCCTCCCATTGCCCCTATTGTATCAGCCTCAACCTCTACAGCCTTAAAAGTGTGGAAGAACAGACGAACCTTGGGGTCCAGATCTATAAACCTCTTAAGATTTCTGCGGAGGTTGATAGTGTAGTTAAGGAGGCTTATTGTAAGCTGGCCTTTATTAGTCAGGGGATTGGTTCAAGCGTCTTGATATAATGTCGCACTTTCACAAAACTCTGCTTAGACCAGACTTTGAATATTGTAACAAGACAATGCTGGTGAAACTCAGCAGGTCAAACAGTGCACTTTGTATACTGTAGTAAAGATAAAGACATATGACCAATATTTCAGGCTAGAGCTTTGCATCAAGGCGTGATCAACATTGCATTCAATTCTTGTCGCCTCATTACAGGAAGGACCTGGAAGTATAGAGAGGGTGCAGAGGAGATTTACCAGGATGTGGTCTGGATTTATGAGGCAGACTTTTCTCTTTGGATTGAAGGAGAATGAGAGGTGACCTAATTGAGGTGTCCATGTTTATGAGGGGCATAGATAACGTAGACAGCCAGCACCTTTTTTCCAGGGTGAGAAGACATCTATACAAGCTGAGGCGAGGAAAGTTTAGGGGAGACATCAGGGGTAAGCTTTTTTTAAACAGGGTAGTGAGTGCCTGTCATGCATTGGTAGGGGTGATGGTAGAGGCTGGTACAATACAGACATTTCAAAGACTCTTAGAATGGCACATGGATGGAAGAAAAAATATAGTGTTATGAGTGTGAGGTAGGGAAGGTTTTGTTTTTTGAAAAGGCAAGCCAAGGGTCCTGTAGTGTGCTGTAATGTTTTATGTTGTTTGTACCCCTGGCAATGCATTCCAGGTTACTACAATTCTTTGTTAATAGGAACCTACCTCATCCACTCACATTATATAGATGATCTCTTGTATTGGCAAATACTGCAAAATGGTGGTAGCTGTCCTCTCTATCTATTCTCATCATAATGTAATACACCTCTATGAAGCAGCCTCTCATCCTCCGTTGCTCCAAAGAAAAAAAACCTCCTAGCTTGCTCAATCTTCCCTCATGAGGCATTCTCTAATCTAAAGAGATTCCCAGTAAATCTCTACACCTTTTTTGAAGCTTCCACATCCTTCCTGTAATGATGCAACCAGAACTGAACACAATACTCCAAGTGCAGTCTAACCAGAATTTATAAACTGCAATATTATATCTTGGCTCTTGAATTCAATCCCCTGACTAATGAAGGCCAACATGCAATATAGCTTCTTAACAATCATGTCAACTTGTATGGGATCTTTGAGGGATCCATGGACTTGAACACAAGATCCCTCTATTTCCTCCACACTGATAAGAATTTTTGCTCTCCGTCTTTGGATTTGATCTTCCAAAGTGCATGACTTCACAGTTTTCCAGATTGAACTCCATCTGCCACTTCTCTGTCCAACTCTGCATCCTGTCCACATCTCATTGTAACCCATGAGAACCCTCTGCATCGTGAACAACAGCTTTAACCTTTGCATGGATTGCAAATTGAGAAATAAAACAATCAGGGCCAGAAAAACTCTTTATAATGATTTTGGAGTTTGTATTAGTTATTTTGAGATAATATAAAATCTTAAACATGCTGGAATCATGGTTAATGCTCTGGAAGCGTTTTGATATGGCATAACTATTGTTTGTGAATATTTTTGGGAGTTTGAACACACAGGTCATCAGAATAAGATCCAAACTCCAAAAATATGTACGAGATTGACTCCTCCTGCCAATCTTCCTGAAATCAGCAATTTATAAAATTAAAAGATGAAATATTGGAAATACAGTACTTAACATCTGCAGTTTTTAAAGTTTTTAAAAAAATCTGGTGATATTAGTTTATTTCAGGTAACACAAACTTTTGTGAAGCATTTCAAAACTTTTACCAGAACTTTTACCAAGGCTGCACGGTTAGTGCAACATAAGCGACCCTTGTTTGAATCCTGCACTGTCTGTAAGGAGCTGATGCGTTCTCTCAGTGTCTGTGTGGGGTTTCCCAGGTGCTCCAGTTTTCTCCCACCCTTCAAAACATACGGGGTTGTTGGGCAATTTGGTGCAATTGGGAGGCACGGACCAGAAGAGCCTGTTATCCTGCTGCATGTCTAAATTTCAAGTGAGACAGGTAGCAAGAAATGTATCCATTAATTGTCTATACTAAGGATAATGAGGGCAATAGAGTAAGTGGAATGCTACTACAGCATTAGCAAACAGGGTTCGAATCTGCACTGTCTGGAAGGAGTTTGTACATTCTCTCTGTGTCTGCGTGGGTTTTCTCCCACTCTTCAAAACCTATGGGGGCTGTAGACTAATTGGGTGTAATCAGATGGCACTGGGTCGAGGGCCAGAGAACCTGTTAGCATGACGTATGGCTAAATTCAATTTACATTTATAACTAGACTTTCCAAGTATTACTTGTGTGGGTGGCATGGACAAAAGGGAAAACAAGCAGCAAAGTAGAACTGGATATAAATTGGATTTCATTCAGATCATTCTCTCATGCAGTTCCAGAGAACTCAGCTCTGACACACACATGACTCACGTATATTCTCCTGCTGGAACCAGTGTTATGCCATTCCTGACTTCCAATAAAAAAACTGTCTACACTGTGATCATTCAAGGGAATCAGGCATAGAATGAAGGCCACACCTGATATTCAGCCTGAGAAAAGTATATTACAGAAGTGGATGGTGGTTCAGGGCAGATACCGCAGGTTGAAGAATTACAGTCTGGTCAGTGTTCTATGAGTCATTAATCACTACTATTCTGGCAGCTCCAAGGACAGGAAATATTACCACACAAGGAGATTAGCTGACTAAATTGTGGTTAGATTTCTTTTTCACAATTTGTGCCTGAAAACATTGGGCGATCAATATACAATCAACACTTGTTTTGCTCAAATAGACTCAGCGAGGTACTTACCAGTGAGATAAAGGTTTTTCACAGGAGTCTTTGCTCTGATGGAAGCAATAACTTCAGGAGTGAACCGAGCAAGGTCCTGTTTGATACCGTACATCTCTCCGCGAGGAGCAGCCAAGTAGTACTGATTGGTGAGTGGGGTTGCAGCTGTGATGCATTCAATCTGGGATATCCACACATACATTAAACAAGTACTTCTCATAATTATGAATTCATTATTTTTCATTAGCCAGTAACCCTGTTAACATGATGTCACCCAATGGTGGGTAGAGCGAGGGTCTATGGTTATCAAAGAGGAGGGAGGAGTGAGGTCAAAATGTCATCCTGGAGCTGGTAATGAAGAATGAGTACTGACCATCAGGAGGGGAGAAAAAGGAACAAAAACATAATAAAGGGAAACAATGTGGGCAGTTCACTTGATGTTGGAAGATTTAGATTTCATTCTAGAAGGTTGCAAGGTACCAAGGCAGAAGATGAGGTGTTATTCTCCCAGTTTATGCTACACCTCACAATGGTAGTGAAGGAGGCCACAAACTACCAAGTCAAAATGGGAGTGAAATGAAGTGTTGGGCAACTGGAAGCTCAGGCTCACCCCTCGGATGGAACACAAAACAATCACCCAATATGCACGTTGTTTCTCCAGTGAGAAGCAGTCCGCATTGTGAACATTGAATGAATAGGCTCGAGAGAAAGAAATGCAAGTGAATCGTTCCTTCCACTGGAATGATTGGAATCCAGGATAGTGGGGAGGGTGGACGTGAATGGACAGGAGTTGTATCTCCTCTGTTTAATGGGAAGGTGCAGCAGGGTAGGGAGTGGTAGGTGGCGATGGAAGAGCAGACCATGCAGTCGCTAGGGTGAATGGCCCCTTGCAAAATGCAGAGGGGGAAGATGTGACTGATGGCGAGATCACATTGGAACTGTCAGAAACGATAAAGGATACAGTGAATGCCCATGGAAGTTTACCTTTGTTCTGTCCCTGGGAGAGGGTAATAGAAGAACTGCAGTTGAGTATTGGTGGTGGGATTGGACATGGAGTTAGTAAATGAAAATGGATCATTCTCAAAACTACCAGATAGTTGTGCAATCCCATTCAATGTCCTTCAAGGGAGGTAATCTACCACCCTTACCTAATCTGCTCCACATAACTCCAGTCCCTTGATTACAATGGAATTTGTCTGCACCATGGATCATCATAATACATTCAATTCAGCAGGCAATTATGTCTGGATGATAAGTACCAGCCTTGCTAGAAAAAAAATTAATTAAAAGGAGTTAAGTTTTTGAGATACCTTATCCTTCAGTTGTGGAAATAAATCTATCGCCCAGTCTAATAGTTTCCTGGCAATTCCCATCTTCCATTTTTCATAATCCTCTCCCCTACTCTTTACTTTTCCATCTTTCCACTCCTCGAACCACTCATAGCGAGCCATGGTCAGAATGGTCATGCATGAGTGTCCTGACAATCAGAAAAACATGGAATCATTCTCCAGGCCATTTGGAATAGATGGCTTGTGAACAGCTAAAGGTTAGAAAATGAGAGTGGCACAGTTAGCATGGCGGATAGCTCAACGGTGTAACAGCGCCAGCGACTTGGATTCAAATCTGCCGATGTCTGTAAGGAGTTTGTATGTTCTCCCCCCTGTCTGCGTGGGGTTCCTCTGAGTACTCCAGTTTCACCCCACTGTTCAAAACATGGGGGGTTGTAGGTTAATTGGGGTATGTGAGCAGCACGGGCTTGTGGGCTGGAAGGCCCTGTTACCGAGCTGTATAATTAAATTTAAAAAAAATAATGTTATAATTGCCTAAAGATAGTGTCTACTCTACATACAGCAGAAAGATTAGTCAACCAAATCAGTCCTTGTTTATAGAGGTACTCACAGTTCCCCTCAACACAGACTGTAAGTAGCAGCAGACTCAGTTCGGAAGTAAAATATCCACTAAAAGTTTTTTAATGCTTTTTGATCATTCTTCTCTCTCTGTCTTTAGATTGCTAGACAATAATTAGGTTCTGTGTTCTTCACAATTTCACCGATTGATTGCCGTTTGTTCAATCACAAAACCCAGATGATTCCATCTGCATTGTGAATGTGAACAAGTCCCTTGAATGTACTGCATGTCTCAGGCAACATTCAGTCACTTTTACAACCAGGAAGGGTTAAAATATAAAGAGAAAGTTAGTAGTAAGTCAAATACAGCTGCAATACATAAAAATATTATGATATCTAAAATATTAACATACTTGGTTACTTTACCTCTAATGGCAATTATATAAAATTTGTATGTATCTATTGATATTGTTTCTTTGCTGTACAAATGCTGTGGCTTAAGCACAACACTTTCGTAATAATAGACATATTAACGGCATAAATACATGTAAACAGACTATTGGAAAAGCACAAATCTAGGTTACAAGGCTGGGTGTTCAATATTGAAGGATATCTGATATTTAAGGATCAAATGAAAATGAAGTGGGATGATGTTACTTGCAAAGGTTGAATTCTGTACAACAGTGAGGAAAGGTAGTAGTTGAGAAAAGTAAAATGTAGAACCAGTGGACCTGGAGCTCAGAAACACCAAAAGGCAGAAGCCAGAGGTGGGACTGTCCAAACATTTGCGGCAATAAATGGGACGGTAACAAAGACGAATAATCGAGTGGCCTATGACATTAGTACTCTGGATATTATGGGTGGCCTTAATCTATTTATGGACGGGTCAAACTAAAATAGCAACAAGACTGCGGACGATGAATTCCTCGAGGTTTGCTGGGATATTTTATTTAAAGCAGTAGGTTGAAAGGCCAACTAGTGAGTGGGCTATCCCAAATCGGGTACTGTGCAATGAGAAGGAGTTCGTTAATCATCTTGTTATGTGCGCCCCTTTAGAGGAGAGTCAACATAACATAATACAGTGCCTCAATTAGGTGGAACATTAATTTGAAACTAAGATGTTAAATCTAGATGAAAGAAATGAAAAAGATATGAATAGTGATCTGATTATGATTGATGAGGGAGTTTTATTAAAAGTCATAAGGGAGGAAAGGCCATGGTTAATAGTTAAGGATTATAGGAACTGCAATTAAATTATATTTTAAATTTTATTTTATTTACAGCACGGTAGAAGCCTATTCTGGCCATTTAATTAAACCCATGCCACCCAACTACAGCCAAATTAGCCTACAAGCCCCGAATGTTTTAAAGGGTGGAAGGAAACCAGAACACCTTCAGGTAACCCAGGCAGGTATGCTGAGAAGCTCCTTACAGTCAGCGCCAAATTCAAATCCGGGTCACTGGCGCCGTAGTAACGTTCTACTCATCACTGCGCTAACTTTGCTGCTTTAGTTATATAATCATTGTACATTCATTTCTAGTGCAGAGCTCAAAAGAAAAAGAGACTTAAATTGGTTAATCAAAGAAATTCAGGGAAGCAATAGATCCAAAGAGGAACCATATCAAGCTGCCGGAAAAGTAGCAAGCAAAAGGAATTGGAGCACTTCTGAATGTAATTAGGAAGGACCAAGGAATGGGTCAATGGAGCCAAACTAGATTGCAAGGAGCACAAAACCAACCCGTGAAAATTTCTAGAGCTATGGCGAAAGAAGAAAGATTAGTGAAAACGAACAAAAGATTCTTAAAACAGAATTCATAATGAGAACAAAGAAACTGAAGAATACTTGAAAAGAAACTCCAGTTCCATCTTTAAAGAAAAACACAAACAACCTCCTAGAAATCTAAGAGTCAAATTAAAAAAGAGAGGAATTCTAGGAAATTAGTATCATTAATGCTGGAGAGATCTCATCTTTGAAAAGTGGCGAGTAGGAAATGTAACTGCTCAATTGCGTGAGTGTAAAAACAAAACTACAGGCCAAAAGGCCAACATCAGTGGCTGGGAAGATGTTGGCGTCTGCTAACAAGAAAGTGATAACACATCGATGATAAAAATACAAATTGGAGTAAGTGTAATCAAAATAGATTTAGGAAAAGCAAATTATGGTCGAGACACCCAATGGAGATTTCTGAGAAAGTGACTTATAGAATTAACAAGGAAGAACAAATAGATATTGCATATTGAGATGTTCAGGTCCAGCATTAAGTCCCTCAGAAGCAAAGAGGAAAAATTGAAGTACCCGAGGTCAGAAGCAATAGACTCATGAATAAGAATTGTTTGACAAATAGAAAACAAAGGGTTAGGGTTATGCTTTAGTGATCATTTTTTAAATATATGAATAGTGATTTAGTGACCAATGAGATACTATGGGGAAGGTGCTGAACATTCCTATTTTTGCCAAAACCAGAACTTTGGGCGGGATGATGATTTGTGAGAAGGCTCCGAGAAGATTCAAAAACACAGAAATGCTAGAGGAACTCCTCCAGCATTTCTGTGTTTTTACAACAATCACAGCGTCAGAAGACTTTCGTGTTTCAATTCAAGAAGATTTAGACATAGTGAGTGAGTGGACAAATATATAACAGCTGCAGTAATGTGACATTTTGACTTGGATACTGTTACAAGCCCGGAGGACCCCAAAACCCAGCAGCAATAGATATTCACCAAGACAAATGGTTACTTAAACAAAAGTTGCTTTTAATTATCTTTAAACAAGAAAACAGGATTACACATGAACTTATCACTATTAACTTAACTAACCTAACTTAGCCCCCTTCTAATTCTAAGTGCATGTGTTTGTAATGTGTGCGTAAGTTCAGAAAAGTTCTTATTCCTCCAAGTTCACTGGTTGCAGGCAATTCTTATACTGTGCACAGAATTTAATATTTATGAAGTTCACCAGGCTTTGGTGCTTGAAAGATAAATGGTTTTCAGAGAGAGATTTGTTGTTCCTGGCCACAAACGGACACCTTTTAATCAGCCACATCAGTGTTTTGCCGAAGAAATTGCCCCATCAGGGTTTTTCCAGATGATAACCTCCTTCTTTCAGGTCACCACAGAGTTCCTTTTTGTTTTTCTTTTTTCAAGTAAAACTTTAGGCAGCCAATCCTCTCCTCTTGTATGGACCACAAGGGCTTTGACCAGGCGGAACTAAGCACTCACAACCTGTCTTCTAAATGGGGTTTTCCACAAACTTGCCAGCTTGTCCTGTTCCAGCCCCATTTGCTGTTGCTGAATGTCAAACTGCAGAACTGATCTCTCTCTCTCACTCTCAGAAAAAAAACGTTCACTAGTAGTCAGCTAAAGTGCTGGAGAAACTGCGCCAAAGTGAAGTAAAATACAATCAATATTTTGGGCCTGAACTCTTCAACAGGAAGTCACTGGCAATCTTAAATCAGGTTTAAAGAATTATTGAAGACCCCCAACATCCATCGCACATCATCTTCCACCTGCTACCATCATGGAGGAGCATCAAAATCACGAGAGCCAGGCTGGGAAATAGCTTATTCCCACATTCTGTTGGATTTGTGGAGTTCACTTAAATCGGTGCGGACTAGAAGGGCCGATATGGCCTGTTTCTGTACTGTAATTGTTATATGGTTATATGGTTAATTCTCTCCGCTTGCAAAAGCCACATGACCCTCTTAGAACAGCAAGCGGCACTCCAGGCAGCATGCAGTTCCAAACTACTCCTCAGATCTCTTTCATCTGTTGTTTTTCAAAACAACAATCCATTAGTGAAGTCTCTTAGGTACTCCCCAAAGTTTTTGCAAAGGCCTCCAGGAGCCGCCCTGTCTAGCTTGAGCAGAGCTCCAGTATTTTAAATGAGATATGTTTCGAAGTGTTTGTATGTGACCTACACTAAAAAAAACTGCCCCAATTTATATATATATATATATATATATATATATATACACAAAACAAACACAACATAATCTGTCACAATAGGAAGAGAGAAATTTAAATTTTATTTTTTCTTAATTTTGATTTTGTAAAATTTAGTCATCAAATAATTTTTTTTATCAGTTCTGTTAAGAAATGTATGTAATTGAGATTGTAAAAGATCTCTAATCTGTAGATAATGAAAAAAATTCAGTAGATCATATTTAACTGAAAGTTATTCAAAAGAAGTGAGAATACCCTCAACAAGTAAATATTTAAAACATTTAATGCCCAATCTATACCATTCTTTAAAAGTTACATGAATCATGAAAGGTTTAAAGAAATAATTGAAAAAAATAGGACTCAAAAGAGAAAATCTCATTAAACCAAAATGTTTTCTAAATTTTATCCAGGTCCTCAAAGTGTTTTTAACCATTGGATTATGTTAATTCATCTAAATCACACATGTCAAACTCAGGCCCGGGGGCCAAATTTGGCCCGTGATATAATTATATTTGGCCCGCAAGATCATATCAAATATGTATTAGAGCTGGCCCGCTGGCCACCGCGCCAGTATAGCGCATGCACAGCTAATACTACAAATCCCAGAATGCTTTGAAAATGCATTGGCATCAGCCCGCTAATCACCCCCACCGCCTCCGTTTACTTTCATTAGTATCTGCGACCTGTCGCCTAACTCACGTGTAATAAACCCCTTACGAAAAATGGCCAAACGAAAGACAGAAAACAGGACCTTTCAAGACAGGTGGGAGGCAGACTATATGTTCATCATTTTAAAAGACAAACCTGTTTGTCATTGAAGCAAGTTGTTATTCCTTTGACTTGTTGGCAAAAAAATACATTTAAAAGGAGCTTAAAGGCTATAGAGAAATATTATTTATTGAATATTTTATTTCTCATTTGTTAATGCTTCTCCTGGAAAGAGTTTAACCAGAACTATTATTAAACATTTATTTTAATAAGAAAAAGTTTAACATTACATATGTTGAAAGAAGAGAAAACATGCAGATGTTGTTGAAATTTTTCAATAAATATTTAGTTTGGCCCACGACTTAGTCCAAGTTTTTAATTTTGGCCCTCTGTGAATTTGAGTTTGACACCCCTGATCTAAATCAATGTTTCTCAATCTTTATATTTGCACTCACATATCAGTTTAAGTATTCCCTATGCCATAGGTACTCTGTGATCAGTAAGGGATTTCTTAAGGTAGTATGTGGGTGGACAGAAAAAGTTTGAAAACCACTGTTTTAATCGTACCTCATTGACTTGTTATGTGTACGATTTCATATCTATAAAAGGAAATGGGCCAATGACAAATTTTCTCAAGCAAAATATTTCAGTAACAATTGGGTCTAGAGCAGTGGTTCTCAATCTTCCCTTCCTACTCACATCTCACCTTAGGCAATCCCTTACTAATCACAGAGCACCGATGCCATAGGAAATACTTAAAGTTGAATGTGAGTGGAAAGAAAAAGATTGAGAACCACTGGGTTAAAGATATAGGAAGTGAGAATCCAAGAAGAGAAATGAGAGAAAATTCTACAACAGAATTAGATTCCAGAGAGATCCACAATGGACAGTCTTCGATTACTATAGTATAACCAAATTGTAAGATTTCATATCTTGACTGCCCAATAATAAAACCTAAACTTTGCCAAGGCTAAACCTCCATTCTTTTTAAGTTTAATTGATGTAATTTTTAATTTACAACCTTTCTATAATAGTTCAATATCTAATATTTATGACATGTTGTTGGGCATGAGAGGCTCCCTCAGATCAAATTTAAAAAGCCAATGAGGTAATTTATCACTGATAAGAATGCTGCCTGGGATGGGACCACAGGCTTGAGTCCTCCCATTACCAGCTATTGAGGGGCTGAGACTGAGGGGAAGTCCATCCAACAACAGAGGAGGGAGAAATGACTAGGCACCACAGGGGTGGGAATGGTGTATTTAGAGAATAAATGGAACAATATACATTGATGGGGATGTATAGATATGATTGACACGATGGGTTTGAAAAGACATTGAATTGGTTTCTTTTTTTGTAATTTATTGTGAATAAAGTCCATTTTTGGAAAAAAATGGCTTGTAATTATCAAGTAAAGAAATAAATAAGAATTTCAGTGAATTATATACATTGTAAGTCAATAAATAAACTGAATACCTGGATAGCGTTCCTTCCAGGTGAAATCCTTGGCTGAAGGAAAGGTAACAAACAACATTGGAATAGCATTGATAAATTCCTCCCTGCTTGCAGAACTGGTGTGGTTCATTCTGAAACATAAAACTCATGAACAGAAACAATTGAGCCTTCAATTCTCTATATTTTCAGAATAGCTTGAACCAAATTTGTGATTTCAAGTTATTTCCACTTCCGTCCAATGTGAACTGTCAGGGTACTGAAACAAGGTTACACTTGCTCTCAAATAGAAAGCAGTAGATGCTTTTATTTATTAATTCCAGATTTATTGTCAGAGTACATACATGACATCACATACCACCCTGAGAAATTATTTTTCTGTGGGTGGGGCAGGATCACCACGTATTGGTAGTTGTAGGGGCACGAGACACCCGAGGAGTGAAAGAACCACGCAGAGACCAAATGCTGCCATTAGGAAAGAGGTGTAGGTACCATAAGGTTGAGAAGCAGTTGCCACCCCTCCACCAGACTCCTAAATAACAAACTCAAGCTTATTTAAGGAGTCTTATTTTGTACATTATTACTGAATATTTATTTTCTACATTGATCAGTCAGTTTGTTTACATTTCTTTCTTTGTTAACATTTCTCTCTTTTGTATAGGCATCTTTCCTTGAGTACAGGGTTTGCACTAAAAGGAATCTCAGGATTGATGTCATATATGTACTCTGAATTTTGAACAGTGCCCTTTTATCAATAACAGGAAAGTAAGAAAGAAGGCATATTTTAAGTGGCAGAGAGGGGAAAGATAGAGAGCAAAGGGAACATTTGTATTTGGGTTGATTCCAGCATGGCGTGGGTAATAAAATTGTTTAAGACACAAATTAGGGCAATTGGAGAAAGGGTAAAGAAGCAGAGGGACCTGCTGGAATTGAGAGATGGAGAGCCCAGCAGTTGCTGGAATTCAGAAATGAAAGAATCTTTGAAATACTGAGCCGATCAACCAACAGACAGAAGAACTGTTACAGGTGGATAAACCGGTCAGTCTGACAGGATTCGTTGTATTCTACACAAAGCTTTGAGAGCTGCAACATGTCACAATAGAAGAGAAGGAGAGAGATGGATCATGAGGTGCTTCTTCTTGACTTTATATTAATAAAGACGGTTAGGTCAGATGAAGAATTCAAGCTATTGGTGACTTGGAAGCTCAGGGTCATGTACGCTGACAGGATGGAGGTGGAGGTGCTTTGCACAGCTATCATCCAATGTGCATTTTTGGAATGCAGAGTAAATAGCATTGTTGGAAGAAGTGTGATGAGAGTCTGCTTTGTCTATAAAAACGGATTGTGTCTTTGAAGCGTGGGATGGGACAGGAAGACATGAGATAATAGAGCGGGTGTTGTGTCATCTGCAACTGTATGGGTGGTTGGGGGAGAGGGATGAGTGGACCAGGGATTCGTGAAGGGAACAGCACTTTCAGAATGCTGAAAGAGGAGAGATAAAGATATTTGCTGAACGTGGCATGAATGATCAAGGATGATCCACTGGAGATGGAGGCGAGGACGAGGAAAACCTTATCATTATTCTGGCTCGGAAGAGAACAAAGGAGATATAATACAATGAAAATAAAGAAACTAGGAGGACAAAAAAGGAAAGTAGGAGGAGGTGCAGTTGAGAAAGATGGAGTCGGTGACTTTTGAAGGATATTGGCTGCAAACGTATCCCCTGAGATAGCGAGGAAGGAAAGGAAAGAATCAGATGTGAAGCATGTGAAAATGAGAGGAGGGTGGAAATTGATGGCAAAGATTGTGAAATCTTTGAAGTTCTGTATGAGTGTCAGAACCAATATATCCTCAATGTAATGGAAAATGAATTGAGCAAGGGGCCTGGAGTAGAACAGAAACATGAATTGTGCCGTACAACCCATAAACAAACAGGAAGAGCTCGGGTCCTGCAAGTTCCTGAGGCAAAACTTTTAACCCGGAGAAAGTGAGTTCAGTTGAGGAAGCAATTGTGTCATCCAACTCGCAGGCTAACTTGATGTTAATGCCATCAAATAATTTGAGCTACACTATGAAAAAAAATATAAAAGTGATTAAAATAAAAAAAAAAGAAAAACACAAAATAATTAAACTAAAAACCATTTTTTAAAATTTCAGTTAACTCAAAAAATATGAATTACCTGTAATATACCTCTCTCCCCCACAGCTCGTCATCTCCAAGGAAATAGCGTGCCAGGTCTAACTAATTTCCCACCACAACAGTTGGTGAAGCCACAGAATATTGTCATTATTGAATATTGATTGACTTTAGAAACAGAACGACACTGGCAAGAAGCACCCTAATAGGGGCTTTGTGCTTGCACCTGCTAATGCAGGAGTCACACACCTCCAGAATTATGTGGGCGACCTCCAGCATTTCTTGAAATATCTCAAGCCACTGGAGTTGATAGCAGTTAGTTTAAAGGAAGAAGAGAGGGGTAGAGGGGCAATATGTATAATACGCAAAAGTGACGAAGGGCTCAAATCTGAAACTTTGGTCACCCTATATTTTCTGTGGATGCTATATGATTTGCTGAGTTTTTTTCAGCACTTGTGGAATGCACTTGACCCCAGCATCTACAGACTTTCTTGGTTTAACTCTGGTGTGGGGGGGGGGGGGGGGGTGGAGGGGTGGGGAAAGAGGCAGTGTGTTTCAGAAAGTAGTTCTATGTGTGGGGACTGAAACTGAAGAATGTTGTACTTGCAATGTTGGTTTGAGATGAGCTTACCTTTACAGGTCATTGTTTTATTGGGTATGTTTGTTATCGATACTGGTACACGCAGCAAAATTATGTTCCATTCCCAATAACACCATCACCACTTTCTTTCAACCCTGTGCCCTGTTCAGTTACTGGCATTAGGACTGAGGTAAGTAGATGGTCCAGTGACTTACAGCTCATCCAAATTGTTGTTTCGATAAATCCAATAATTGCTTGCCTTCAATCCTAAATCTTCTTTTGTTCCTTTGAGACCAACGAACACAAGGAATGATCCCATGCTGTGCTGCACCATTCCAAGCTGTGACTGAATGGCTACATTGGAAGGGAGGGTGGGGAGAAAGATTATTGATCAGCATTCATGACCCAGATTTACCGGGATCGAGCCTGGCATCCACACTCATCACTTACGTTTGCCAATATCCGAGCTTATCTGCTCCAGAGCTATATGTCAGATCTTGCTGGCAAAGACCATTCTGCCGCTCAACAGTGAGGCTCCGATCATTTCAGGTCAACTGATCTGACCAAATCCTGGGAGTAGACCAAAACAAGCCCCATCCACAAAATCCCTCAGGAAACCTTTGATATTCATCACAGGCATTGTAATGTGTTGTAATAGGACATAAAACATTGAACATTACAAGACACTACAGGCCCTTCAGCCCACAATGCCATGCTGACCCATATATACTTACAAAAGGAAAAACTAAACCCTCCCTACCTCATAAACCTCTAATTTTTTTCTTTCATCCATGTGCCTGACTAAGTCTCTTACCCGCTCCTAATTTTACAGCCTCCACACCACCTCTGGCAAAGCATTTCAGGTGTTGACAACTCTGCAAAGGAAATGTACCCCCCAGTCTGTCCCCTAAACTAATGCCAGAGGTGGAAATGTTCCTAGAGACTCTGATTGTCCCTTGTATTGATTAAAAATCACCTGAATTGTTCAAAACGCTGAAATTATTTATGGCAAACACTGTGTAATTACACCACTAGGCCACCAGGGGTCATCCCGGTGACCTTGTCTATAAAGCAGTCCAGAGCTACAGTCTAGCCTTCCAGGTTTGTCTTGCAGAGACAAGACCTCTTGTAATTACATCATTAGGTCACCAGGGGTCATCCCGGTGACCTTGTCTATAAAGCAGTCCAGAGCTAGTCTAGCCTTCCAGGTTTGTCTTGCAGAGACAAGACCTCTTAGTGTACACATTAGTTTATGAAAGCTGTCTTATACTCGCACTGCTGCTGTGGTTATTGTCAGTACAATTTACTACACCACTAGGTCACCAGGGGTCATCCCGGTGACCTTGTCTATAAAGCAGTCCAGAGCTACAGTCTAGCCTTCCAGGTTCGTCTTGCAGAGAGACAAGACCTCTTGTAATTACACCACTAGGTCACCAGGGGTCATCCCGGTGACCTTGTCTATAAAGCAGTCCAGAGCTACAGTCTAGCCTTCCAGGTTCGTTTTGCAGAGACAAGACCTCTTAGTGTACATATTAGTTTATTAAAGCTGTCTGAAGATCCAGCTGCGCTGGATGGGTCACGTCTCCAGAATGGAGGACCATCGCCTTCCCAAGATCGTATTATATGGCGAGCTCTCCACTGGCCACCGTGACAGAGGTGCACCAAAGAAAAGGTACAAGGACTGCCTAAAGAAATCTCTTGGTGCCTGCCACATTGACCACCGCCAGTGGGCTGATAACGCCTCAAACCGTGCATCTTGGCGCCTCACAGTTTGGCGGGCAGCAGCCTCCTTTGAAGAAGACCGCAGAGCCCACCTCACTGACAAAAGGCAAAGGAGGAAAAACCCAACACCCAACCCCAACCAACCAATTTTCCCTTGCAACCGCTGCAATCGTGTCTGCCTGTCCCGCATCGGACTGGTCAGCCACAAACGAGCCTGCAGCTGACGTGGACTTTTTACCCCCTCCATAAATCTTCGTCCGCGAAGCCAAGCCAAAGAAGAAAAAAAAAATACTCGCACTGCTGGTGTGGTTATTGTCAGTTAAAAAATCCTTCACAGACTTACAAAATGGGCATTTGAGTTTGAAGCTGCTGTATCAGGTCATATTTAGCTGTGAAAGAGGCAGCAGATTCTCAGGAGGCAGGAATGTCAACGAGCTCCTGTTCCACTAATGCACTCTGTAGAGGGTTCAGTGGTAAGACACAGTCAGGAAATCTTAATTGGAACACATATGTTTGGGAATTCTGTACTCTGTCGAGAGTTCTGAACCTGTGAGTGCTAAATGCTGTAATTCTATGTGGAACTGCTGTAATAACCTAACAATATCTGGCCTATTCTGGTTGCATTCCATTGTGTGGAAAACTATGTACTGTATTTATATGGTGGAAAAGGAAATTCCAATATATTTAATGAATATTGGTTATTGGGGTCAAATGAATGTAGAAACAAGTGCTTACAGATCTACAAAGATCAATCCTGTGCTGCAGAGCTGAAGAGTATAGAGATTCTCAGTGAATTATCTTCTTACCAGGTTTGGCTTGAATTTCTTCTGGTAAAAGATTTTCATAAGTGTTGAATATTCCAGCATCTGATATCACTGAAGGTGCGTAAATACATATTTCTTCTTGCCCTTTACTTACAGCCACACCTGTTTGGAGATCAAACTCATGAAAAATATTAAAGCTGTTGATATTATTTTTCCTAAAATTAAATCTTGGAGGGATACCAAGATTATCTTAACTAAAAAGTGCAACTATCTCTCTTCTATCGTTCAAATGGTTAGCTATAGGGTGGCACGGTTAGGGTAGCGGTTAGTGCAATGCTGTTACAGCGCCAGCCACCAGGGTTGAAATCCACTCCTGTCTGTAGGGAGTTTGTACGTTCTTCCCATATCTGTGTTTCCTCCGGGTGCTCCGGTTTCCTCCTTCCCTTCACCACGTACAGGGGTTGTAGATTAATTTGAGTGTAATTGGGTGGCAATGGCTCCTGGGCCAGAAGGAATATCTAAATTTAAATTTATCATTTATGTTTTAATCATACATACAAGTACCAAAACAAAAGTGTATACATTTGTTGGTAATATTTGCAGTGTCAATGGGAATCCAATAATTAATAAAACACCATGTCCATTGATGGGTAGGTTTGCAATTGTCACTTCCAATTTCATTCATGTTTACCTTGCCTTTCAAAAGAATTGCCAGATTAATCTCTGATGTGGAACCAAGTTTATGGAGAGTAGCGTCTTCACTGTATTCAGCATCCAGTTGAAGAAGCAGATAGAAAATATTCTGCACATGACTAATGAGTTCAGAATTGAGTAAAATTAAATCCTCTGCAGGAGAGTGCAGGCATTATCAAGACTTCTCTGCAGAGGATGTTTAATTTTAAAATGGAAAAGTACAGAGAACGGGAGCGGGAGTTAAGCATGGAAGATATGGATGGAAAACAGTATAGAAGCTGAAGAGTTTAGAAATCAGAGGAAAATTGATTGGCAAAATAATGAACAATGACGTGTTAAACAGGCTAATCTATCACTTTTATCATTGTGCAATGCTGAACCGTCTCTCCATATTTTCACTTTAAATTTTGAACGTGAGTGGTAGATTAAGTGATGTGGATCATTATTGCTCCACAACTGATCATGCACTGGTTGGTGTGCATTTATGGAGCCTAATGATGTAAATTTGTCTCCATAAGTTCCTAGTAATGTCAATTTACTCTTGAGTGGGAAATTAACAGTATTCATCAAGATAATTACAGAAGTGAGGAGAGCTACGAGACCAATGTACTCATATAGCAACTTCCAAAAATTCCTCACTATAGAGCATCCAATGAGCTCTTGAGTGATGTTGAAATATAGTCTCTGTAGATCCATTCAGGACCTCAATCCATAAAGATAAATTTCTCTATCATATGACTGTGTGCCTCACTTTAATTACAGACTGTAATTTTCCTCTTTCTATCTTATACCAGATAGTGGATTCAGATGTCAATACAGAGGATCATCAAAATAGCCACAAGTAGATCATTGGGATATCCATTTCCTCCATTGACTACATTTTCTGGAAGTATTGTTGAAACAGGGCTCAAAGAATTATTGAGGACCCTTTCCATCCAGCACAGTATCTTTGACCTACTATCATCTGGAAGGAGGTTAGGAGCATCAAATTCAGGACAGCCAGGCTGGGAAATAGCTCCTTCCCATAGGCTGTAAGATTGATGAACAATCTCCCATAATTGATTAATCATTTCCAAAAATTATTATATAAGTATATATATATTTTTATTTTCAATTATATCTTCATGTGATTATTATGTGCTGTGCATTATGTGTGGATGTCCGTGGACCATAATCCAGAGAAGAGGCTGTTTTGTCAGGTTGAATACGTACAGTCAGATGATACTAAACTTGAACTTGATTTTTGAAGAGGTAACTTTCCCCTCTCATGACATTCCTTTCTCCAATCTGCTAGTTGCTCTCAAGACTGAAGTGCTCTTAACTTGTGCTTGACCAAAATACGAGCACCCAAGCTTCCTTATTCCCAACTGATAGTCTATAAAGCATTCAAAGTGCCCAAATAAACCAGGATAAGGAGTAGAAATATAAATAATAAAATGATTCGGATCAGATTTCCAAAGTGAAAACCAGAGTTTGCCTCAATCGCGAGTTACAGTGAAACATTGTCAACTTGAGCAGAGTCCTTTCAATTGAAAGGAGGAATTGGCCATCTTGATGAGACACAAGATGGAATGGTGATTAATGGACATAGTTCCTGATGGCTATCTTTATTTTTCTTTGTGCACAGGAAGGGTCAGTAAAGGAAGAATAGAAAGGCTTAGCTTTAAACTCACCACAGGCTTTTCCATCTTGGCTAATTAAGATCCGTTGCACAGGAGCACGCACAAAAACAGCTCCGCCTGCTCTCTGGATAACTGGAATACAGTGGAAGGCAATCTCACTGCATCCTCCTTTGGGATACCATGCTCCCCGCTTATAGTGATGCACCAGTAATGCATTCATAACAAAGCTAGTGTCTTTGGGAGCCACACCTAAACAAGCAAAGGAATTGTCTGTACAATCAAACAATCAGAGAAGCACCTAACATCCAGGATGAACAGGAAGAATCTGCAGAAGGCAAAAGATAGTCGGGCAGAAATTAATCATGCAATCATTTTCTTCCTTTGGAAATCAATAACCATATAACCATATACAGCACAGAACAAGCCAATTTGGCCCTACTAGTCCATGCCGGAACAAATCCCCACCTTCCTAGTCCCACTGACCAGCACCTGGTCCATACCCCTCCAATCCTCTCCCCTCCATGTAATTATCCAGTCTTTCCTTAAATGTAAATAACATCCCTGCTTCAACCACCTCCGCTGGAAGCTTATTCCATATCCCAACCACCCTTTGCGTGAAGAAATTTCCCCTCACGTTCCCCTTATAATTTTCCCCCTTCAATCTCAAACCATGGCCTCTGGTTTGAATATCCCCCATTCTTAATTGAAAAAGCCTATCCACGTTGACTCTCTCTGTCCCTTTTTAAATCTTGAACACCTCCATCAAATACCCCCTCAATCTTCTACGCTCCAGAGAAAAAAGCCCCAGGCTGCTCAACCTTTCTCTGTAACTCAAACCTTGACATCCTGTCAACATTCTCGTGAATCTTCTCTGCACTCTCTCTATTTTGTTTATATCCTTCCTATAATTTGGTGACCAAAACTGCACACAGTATTCCAAATTTGGCCTCACCAATGCTTTGTACAATTTCATCATAACATCCCAACACTGGAGAAACTCAGCGGGTTAAACCGTATCCTTTATCCAGCAGAGAGGTACCTGACAATGTTTGGCCCTTGATCCCCCTCATCAATGTATGAGCGAAAGTCTGTGGTTCTCGTAAAAACACCAGAAGGGAGAAACTCAGCAGGTCAAAGGGGGTCCGGGAGAAACTCAGCAGGTCAAAGGGGGATCCGGGAGAAACTCAGCAGGTCAAAGGGGGGGTCCGAGAGAAGCTCAGCAGGTCAAGGGGGAGGGGTCCGGGAGAAACTCAGAAGGTCAAGGGGAGGGGGTCCGGGAGAAACTCAGCAGGTCAAGGGGGGTCCGGGAGAAACTCAGCAGGTCAAGGGAGGTCCAGGAGAAACTCAGCAGGTCAAGGGGGGTCCGGGAGAAACTCAGCAGGTCAAGGAGGGTCCGGCAGAAACTCAGCAAGTCAAGGGGGGTCCGGGAGAAACTCAGCAGGTCAAGGGGGGTCTGGCAGAAACTCAGGGGGGGCCTGACCTCGCCAGGACCGTTGCCCACTCCCCCTCCCTGCCGCAGGCCGACCTGCGACTCATGGTGACGGGGCCGCTGATCCGCCGAGATGCCGCCCTGCAGCGAGAGCCAATGCCCCCGCACTGTCGTTGTCCAACCCGATCGCCCGCAAACCCCGCCCTCCCGCACACAGGCCTGAGTAAGTATGATGAACTTTAATCTCAGGATAAAACGGTCTTCCAATAGTTTTATGTCACAGTGATAAATATATTCCTGGTTAAAAATGGTCCTGCACCTGGATACAAGCTCATTAGGCATAAAATTTGAAAAGTGTGTAAATCAAAGGATATCTGTAGCAATGGAAAAAGGGCACGGCAAATAACCCTGCTAGAGTTCATGCCCACAATCAGTCACCCATTTGATTGTTTCAGGAATCATGTTATTCTCCCAAATTCTCTATAGCCCTCAGATTTTACTATTCGACAGCACACTAGCAACATTTGACAAATCCTCTATAGAGAAATATTATTTATTGAATATTTTATTTCTCATTTGTTAATGCTTCTGGAAAGAGTTTATCCAAAACTATTATTAAACATTTATTTTAATAAGAAAAAGTTTAACATTACATATGTTGAAAGAAGAGAAAACATGCAGATGTTGTTGAAAATTTTCAATAAATATTTAGTTCGACCCTCGACTGAGTCCAAGTTTTTAATTTTGGCCCTCCGTGAATTTGAATTTGACACCCCTGCTCTAGAGTATCAGGGACTGAGGGGAGACAGGAGAGAAGTGTATAAAATTATGAGAGCCATTAATGGAGACAGATTTTTTTCCTAAGTTAAAAATGTTCCATACTAGGGAATATAGGTTTTAAGGTGATGTGGGGGAGGGTGGAGCGTGGTGGTTGGTTGGGGGGGGGGGGGGGGTGGGAGTGGTTAAATTTAAAGATGATATGCAGGGCAAGTTTCTTATTACACAGAAAGTGTGATGGGTGCTTAGAATGGACTACTAGCAGTAGTAGTGGAAACTGATGCAATAGTAATACAGTAAAACCCCTGGTATCCAGCACTAATGGGGATTGGTAGATACCAGATAATTCAATTGGCAGTTGCTTGAGACTGCATGTTGCATGATTGGTGAATTTTAGCTAATTGGATGGAAAACATTCTACCATCAGTTATTTCTGAAGATCAGACAGGATTTATTAAACAAACAATATTCCTATTTTAATATATGTCGCTTAATGAGTACTATGTACACTCATGAGTGTATTCTTTCATTGGATGCAGAAAAAGCTTTTGATGGAATCGAATGGGCATACACATGAAAAATTTAATCTTGTTTCTGATTTTATTACATGGGTTAAATTATTGCATTCATGCCCATCTGCCACAATTCTTCCTAATTTACAACAATCTCAGCCTTTCAATCTGCAATGTGGTGACTGAACCATTAGCAATTGCTCTTTGTGAGTGCAAAGACATCCAAGGGATACAGAGGAAAGGGACTGAACACAAGGTCTCCCTTTACGCAAATGATCTCTTAATTTTTTGTTTTGGATCTAGTTTCCTCCCTTCCACATATGGATGCCTCTACTTTTAAAAATCTGTCAATTTTCAGAATATAAATTAAATTTGCATAAAAATGAACTCCTTTCAGTGAAATTCTCCTGTATCAATAAATGATGGTTCTCCTTTTAAGATCATTAAAAATCAATTTACCTATCTTGGTATTACAAAGTATCACAAACATCTTTTTAAGGAGAATTATCTTGCTATGTTTAAACAAGTGTAGACTTGTGTACCTTTGTCTGCAACTTTAGTTGGCTGTATAAATCCTATTAAAATGAATATTTTATCTAAAAATTTTTATATCTTTTTCAATCTATTCCAATTTTTGATTTGGGTATATATATCAAAGGGTAAGCAACCTTTCCTTAATAAAGTTCTTTTACAGAGATCTAAGAGAGATGGTGGTATGGCTTTGTCTAACTTTAGATTTTACCTTTGGGCAGTCAATATACCATGTTTACATTTTGGTCCTTTTTTCATAATCATTCTGACTGCCTATTATGGGTATCAATGGAGCTGAATTCCCCCCCCCACCCCAATTTTTTTTCCAAGCTAGCGCTTCTTGTCTCTTCACTTCCATTTTCAACTAAGTTAATAGATAATCCTATTGCTAAACATTCTGTAAGAATTTGGGCACAGTTTAGAAAACATTTTACATTTCATAATTTCTCTCAAGTATCTAATCACTCTTACAGCCTTCTTTGCATGATGCTATTTTTCAGAGATGGTATAGAGAGGGCATTCAAAGTTTTAAGGGTCTGTTCATTAATGGATATTTTGCATCATTTAAGCAGATTCCTGCTAAATTTAACTTGCCCAAATCTCCATTTTTATAGATATTTGCAAATCCGACATTTTCTTGTATCTTCTGATTTCCCAAGAGAGTGAATCAAATTTTGTAGATGAGTTTTTTTTTAGTTTATTGCCTTCTCGTAAAGGTTTACTATAAACTATTTGTGAGAATCTTTTAATATTTAAAACAGACTTCACTAGTTAAAATTAAAAATGCTTGGGAACAGGATTTAAATTTGACTATAATTGGATGCGGATTAGGACACAATTCTTAAATTGGTTAATAGCTCTTCACTATGGGCTCATCATTGTTTTTACAATTTAAGGTGGGACACAGAGCACACGTGTCTAAGGTTAAATCGTCTTATTTTTACTCTGACATGAGCCCCTGTTGAGACAGGTGTAAGAGCAGAGAAGCATCATTTGTTCTTCACTTGGCTTAGTCTAGAAAAATACTGGAGAGGTTTTGCAGACTTTGTCTCCAATTTTTAATAGAGATTTAGTACCGAATCCTTTCGTGGCCCTCTTTGGTACATTGGGAGGGAATCGTTCCTCTTTGCCCCTGGTTCAGAGTCACTCCATTTCTTTTGCTTCTCTTTCGGCGAGGCGAGCAATTTTACTTCAATGGAAGGATGCTGCCCCGCCTACTCATGATCAGTGGTTGCGTGACATCATGTCTTGTTGGTATATAGAAAAGATTCATTATTCAGTTCATAATTCAGATTAAGATTTCAGTCACTGAGGGTTGCTCATTTATGACTTACTTTCTAATTTTATAATTTCTCTTCAATGTAATTGAATTGTCGGACTAGTATCCTTTCCATGTTCTTTTTCACATTTTTTTCTCCCTTCATTTTTCCTTTAATCAAATAAAGAATCTGACATATTTGTTAGGAAGGGGTACTGAGATTTTTCTTTTTTGTTTTGTCTCTCCTTTTTTTCTCTTATATTTTCTTTCTTTCTATTATTAATTTTCCTTTTTAACTAAAAATATTTGGACTGTGAATCATGGGTATGTTTTACAATTTATGTTTGCTTTTGATATACTGATTGTTTTCTTAATTATGCGTAACTATCCATATCATTTTATTGTATTCATATGATAAATTTTTATTATAATTAATAAAATGTTTAAAAAATAAATTATTGAAGTGAACTGTGCTGAAACATTTTGTGTTCTATGTCTAGACATAGAACAGAACAGAAACAAGCCTTTCTGCCCAGATGTTGGCACTGAACAAGCTGTCCAAGTTAAACAAAGACTCTGCTGCTAAGATTGCAGTGTTGAAGCATTGATTATTGAAATTTCTGTTATCCATTTCACTGCTTCCATAATACCAAATACCTGCTCCAATCACTAGTCCATTAATAAAAATCACAATTTTATTTTGGAAGATTACCAATTTTAGTTAAAATCTACTGCGCAGAATGTATTAATTTTCTCTAAAATACTGATGGGAAATTTGGAGAATTTTTTTCTAGCTGGAGGACTCAGGGGCATTGGTGTCTGGTAACTTAAAGCTAAATTCTTGCCTGTGCAATCATTTGGCTTGGACTGTCAACTTCAAATCACTCAGAAGAAGGAAAGCAATTAAATACAGTCAAACCCTGGTATCTAGCACCTATAGGGATTGGTAGATGCTGGATAAGTGGATTTTTCAGTTGCTTGAGACTATGTGTTGAGTGATTGGCGAACTAACAGTGAGGGGCTCCAATTTTAAACCTGTATTTTTTTACCTATTTATTTTTCATGCTTTTTCTGCCCATTGCTTGAGGCTGCCGGTTGCTTCAGTTTCCAGATAACAGGGGTTTACTGTACCTAAATAGATTAAAATCTAGAGTTTAATAAATATTAATAATAAACATTCATTACTCACCCTATTTGGTGACCATCCAGATTGATAGCAAGATGACTGAATTTTGACTGCCCTCCGAAATGGTCAAGCAAGCCATTAAGTTTAAGGGAAATTAGTGACAGACCCGCACACATATCCTGCGCTTCTGAGTGGCCAACGATAGCATTTTATAAGGAAGAGCTAAACATTACTCATCAGGTATTGGCAATGCATTCTGAAGTTGGTCAGGCAATGCACTGAGAACCAAGATGGTGATTCGGAGCACTTAGTATGCACAAGGAAAGAAAAAGGAGCATTTGTTTCGGAATGGATTTCTGAACGTTAGGAGACCACCAAATCCAACGAATTAAAAAGTAACCATGAAAGTAGAAAGGGTGTCAATTGAATCAATATCAGAAAGGCTCCAATAGGCTAATATGATAACCTGAGAATTTGTTCTTATCTAAAATTTTAACAGTTGTAGCAGGCAAGAAAAGTCAGGTGGGAAAAAAGTATCCTCTTACCTGTGAACATATAGCAAAAGACAGCCCTTAGATCTTGGTCTTCGGTTAGCTCATTAACAACTTGAGTTGCACTAGTGCTGGCAACTTTAAATATCGTGGAGATCCAATGGATAACACCAGTGCTGACAAGAAATTTGGCTAATGGGAAGGGAATCATTTTCAGGATGGCCATCAGGGGTACTTGTTTCGAAGTTTGCTGCAACGTTAACAGGGGGATAAAAATTGTCCCAGTTACAATTCTTGGAACTGAAGGAACAATCACGTGATAAGGATATTTTGAAGCAATTTATTTAACAAAAGACCACGGCACTAACTCGGCCTGTAAGATTAGATGTGCATTGTATATGTTATTGGATGGAATATTTCTCATGTTGGTGTGAGTCTACTGTCCACCACAGACCTGCAGTCACCCCATGTTTGAACATACCTGATCCAACGCAGAGGTCTGTGGCATTCCGACCTCGAGCTGGGAGCCCTGAGCTGTGACACTGCTTTAAATTCCACATTAAACCAAACCCTAACCCTGAAATTCCCCTAAAGTTTTGACATCCAGTTTCAAAAGGTTTCTGCATTCTCAGGCAACCATCATCAAAAAAAAAGAATTGAATTAATATATTTCAACTTCCTTAAATAAAACTCTGAAATAATTAAAGTCACGGTGCAAATGATGAGCCAATAAGAGAAAGGAAATTAATTCATTTTTCTTTCTTCTAATCCAATGGGCCAGTCCTCATTCAGCACTGGGTCTGGGAGTCAATTCCCCACCACAAAATCTCAGCGACAGACAGCTCAGTGGGAATCTACCAGCAGCATGGATTGCAACATAGAATCATTGAAATTTACTGGACAAAATGAGACCATTCGATCCTTCATGTGCATCCCAGCCCCTCCAATGAGCCAACAAGTTCCATTTTCCCTCCCTTGTATGGACTTGGACTTGAATACTTGGACTTTTATTCAGCATGGCTGAAATTTACCTGCAAAACCCCTGCTATAAAATTCCAGGTTCACAGGTTATAATTTCAAAGGAGACTCTCAGTGATTTTAAAATCTATCAGTGCTATCTCGATGAAGGGCTCAAGCCCGAAACACCAGTTATGCTCCTCTATTTTTCCTTGTGCACCGTTTCTCCAGCATTGTGTTTTTACTTCAGCCGCAGTGTTTGCAGATTTTTGTATTTTTACTTCTGCTATCTTTTTAGTGGAATTTATTGAAACATTGTTAAAAAGTCTAGACAAAAAAAAAGTTTTAAATGGTTGAGTGACCACCAGAGGGAGCCGAAGGGGCAGCTGAGGGACAAACAGCTGGAAAAAAAAAGTTCTCTCATGCAACTGCAATCATAATCGTACCAGAGGAGCAACTATTCATGGCAAAATACCCAAAAAGTTTCAGAAAATTTTACATGCGTTATTTTTTGTTTCGGGGACTTTCACAACCAACTGCTATCAGGTTAACACAGAAAACAATTCCTCGGAGGGTAAAACATTCCACTCGAAATGCCATTTGTTTTGCAGGAATTTATCTTAGAAAATCAAGCAATGAGCTGCTTGCTTTTTGAAAGGCCTCTTGCAGTCATTCCCACATCACTACGTTTTGTCAGAATTGGGGTGAATTTCTTCGCTGGGAATAACTGCTGATTTCCCCATTCCAATATTTTATGCATTAGCTCAGAATCTGGTACACTCCAAACTCCAGCAGTAAGTGAGGCATGGTTAGTGTAACAGTGTTACAGCACCAATGGCCCAGGTTTGAATCCCGCATTGTCTGCTTGTACGTTCTCCCCGTGTTTGCGCAGGTTTCCTCTGGGTGCTCGGGTTTCCTCCCCCCCTTCAAAATATACGAGGGGATTGTAGGTCAATTGGGTATAATTCAGTGGCTTGGGATCGTGAGCCAAAAGGACTTGTCACAGCGCTATATGTCTAAATTTAATTTAAAATTTATATTGAAAAAAAACTTTGGTTCATTACAAGTCTGGCATGTCAACTACGAATCTTTTGAAAGTTTATATTGTTTGTGGCCTTAAATGGTGGTTAAGGGAGGAAGTCATTGCATTGAGGTCATAGAAATTCAGATGCCGTTGCGATGATTTTTTGGAAAAAACGTTTATAACCCACATTTACCTTTACAAGTTTCATAAATTTCTCTATTGCTTGCTCTTCCTGACGAAATTGCCTCTTCAAAGCATCAATAAATCCTTGCTTCCCGCTGTGTAGTTCATATTTACGAGCATTGTCACCTTTCCCCAGGATGATATTATCATATTGATTATCCATTGGAATCCACTCCAACTGCCCATCAGTGATTTGGTCCATGATTACCCGCAGCATTCCACACTTGTGCATTTGTCCTACATAATGGATGCCTGTCACCACAGGAAGGAACAGGTTAATTTACTGAATCTTACGCCATAAATTCCAGAGGTTCCCTGATTTCTCATTCGTTGGGCTGTCCATTCCTGCCAGCAGATGGCGCAACAGAGCTGTTTTTCTTTACTTTGGGTGACCTTGGCTAAGTTGCAAGCATAGTCATAGCTCTCCACTAGCCACCGTGACAGAGGTGCACCAAAGAAAAGGTACAAGGACTGCCTAAAGAAATCTCTTGGTGCCTGCCACATTGACCACCGCCAGTGGGCTGATCTCGCCTCAAACCGTGCATCTTGGCGCCTCACAGTTTGGCGGGCAGCAACCTCCTTTGAAGAAGACCGCAGAGCCCACCTCACTTACAAAAGGCAAAGGAGGAAAAACCCAACACCCAACCCCAACCCACCAATTTTCCCCTGCAACCGCTGCAACCGTGTCTGCCTGTCCCGCATCGGACTTGTCAGCCACAAACGAGCCTGCAGCTGACGTGGACTTTTTACCCCCTCCATAAACCTTCGTCCGCGAAGCCAAGCCAAAGAAAGAAAAAGTCACAGAATGGAGCAGCAATGACACAGGCCCATTAGCCCATCATGATTACCTATTAAAATTGCTTTAAGCCATGCTTATTTTAAGGATTTAATTCATTAATTAAATAAAAAATTAAAAAAATAAATAAAGTACCTGCTTGGCCGCAGCAAGGAAGAATTTCAATGCATATGTGTATTGTACAATGAGTAACACATGACCATGATCATTCAAGTACCTGTCCAGATTAACTGAATCCCGCAGTTCTGCTTCCACTCTAAATGACTCCCTTCACTTCTGACAAGAGGGCTGTGTAGTGCTGGAGATGAATATCATTCCCCCCGATGACAATTAGCCAGTTTGAAGTCTTATTTTCATGCATTACTAAGAACTTTCTGTATCATTTCCATCTAGGACGATCAACCCATATCCCTCTACAGTCTGCTGCTAACGTCTTCAGAGTTGATTGCATTTCTACATCTGGAAATTTTGAGATGATCCCCTGTATATCAAAATCCATGTCATTAATACATCCAGAGGAGAAATGGTGCTAATACTGAGCCCAAACCTGACGGCATATAAGACCCAAGAGCATACAATACCCCCCCCCCCCTCTATTTCAGCAGGGAATATTAAGATTATTTTTAATGCATTTACAGGAAAGCAGAATGCTTTTAAATCAGTTCTCATTCAGTTTGCTGTACGGCTTCTCCTTGGCAGTCTCTCCAGCCCCAGGACCCCGAGGTTGGACAGCCTTCTCACCAGCGGAGATGAGCGGTGGCTCTGGAAAGCAAGGGCCACCCAAGGGAAGGTGGCACGGGCCCACCTCCTGGACAGCAGCACCACCTTTGCGGGACTTCTTGAAGATGGGCAAGTGATTGGCGACCTACTCAGCGGCCATTGAGGCAATGCTGAGTGGGCAGTGGGGGAGGGGGGAATCCCTCCCTCCCTGATACTGAGCCACTCAGCGACGATGGTAACTGTCGACATTACTCACCCTAATTTCAAATTCGCATAAAAGACCTGGGGCATATTTTTGAGCCAATTTTTGGGAATATATGTTGTCAAATATGGTACTTTTTTGTCTGTTTGTTGTATATTTCCTTGACCTGCCACTGATGTTGACACTTTGCCGTTCCTTAATTCTGCTGACAACTCCATTTTGTGGAACATTTAATAAAGTCTTTTGAGGTCTCTTTTATATCCTCTGCTGATCTACTCAGTTTTCACACTATTGTCATCTTTAGAGAAACGTCCGCCAATGCATTTAGCTGTTGACCACATAGTCTCCAATCTGTAATGCCCGTTTCTTTTACTATTTGCAAATTACTCTTCAGTCAATGACCTCTAGTGATTCACTATCCTGCAACAACACCACTCACTAGATTTGTCCAAAGCTATCTCTGCAACCATCTCCCCTCCCCCCATCCTAGTCCCAGCTCTGTCACCTCCCCTCTGGCCTTCCATGTAACCCAACCTTCCTTAAAGTCCATAACTTTGACTCTGTCCCTTTAAACTCTACCCCGAGTCCCTCCATGGCATCCCTGAAACTTCTTCAAAGCTCTGAGCTCAGATAAATTTCATCTTCTGATGTTGTTCTGAATGCAGCTTGTTCCATGTGAGATCTCGCCAGTTATGTGAAAGGGATACGGATCAGGCAATTTGCTATTCTCTCACATTAAAGAGACAAGACTGATGTTCAAATGAGGAAACAGACTAACTTCTCATGAGAAGAATGTGGTAAAGCCATTGGGCGATGTATTCTGCAAGCTCCATAGGCAAGTTTTAGAAAAGGCTTACCAACATCAAACTCAAATTCTTTTTCAGTGAATGTGTGACAACAGCCTCCAGCCTGGTCATGTTGCTCCAACACCAGAACGCGCTTGCCAGCTTTTGCCAGCACAGCTGCCACCACAAGTCCTCCAATTCCACTGCCAATCACGATGGCATCAAGATGAGTGGGCACTCTGTCTGTGGTAAAACCTGAAAAGACCAGATGAGGGGAACATTATAATATGTTGTCACTCCTTTGCTCTTGGATAAGGGAAAAATCACAATTGGGTAAACCTTCCCAGTTTCCAGATATCATAAAACATTGATTCCCCACCATATAACTGGGCTTCAATAGTGGTTCAGTGAAGCAAAAAATCGTCATGGGAGAAATTGATAGAACAGTGCAGGCAAGAAATGATTGAAAAGACTTTCAACAGTGTCTCAACATCAAGATCAGATTTATTGTCAGAGTACATATAGACCAGTGGTTCTGAACCTTTTTCTTTCCACTCACCTACCACTTTAAGTAATCTCTGTGCCATCGGTGCTCTGTGATTAGTAAGGGACTCCTTAAAATGGTAGGTGAGTGGGACTGGAAGGGTCAAAACCACTGCTGAAACTACTGAAATATTTTACTTGAGAAAAATTGTCATTGTTCCATTTCCCTTCAGAGAGAAGAAGGACGAGTGGTGACTTAGCAGAGGTACACAAGATTATGAGAGGCCTAGGTTACATTCCAGGGCAGAAGCAGCAGTTATTTTCCAGGGCAGGAGTAGCAAACACCAGATGACAACTATACAAAATGAAGGGAGGAAAGTTTAGGGGAAAGATCAGTGGCAAGTTATTTTTCACAGTGAGTATGGGTGCCTGGAATGCATTACCAAGGATGGTGGTGGAGGCTGAAATAATAGGGTCATTTCAGAGACTCTGAGACAGGCACATGGATGAAAGAAAAATAGAGGCTTATTTATCTCACTGTTACCTTTGGGCAAAGGTACAGAAGCATGAAGATTAGCACCGCCAGGTTAAAATTCAGGTTTTATCTAACAGCTCTCAGCCTCTTCAACCTCCCCTTTCTAGTCAAACCATAAATAACTCCATTACCACTAAAAGATTTGTCTGCACTATTGAAACATCACTTTTATTTCATTTCGCTAGCCACAACTGTGAATATTTATTCATCTATCTTTTTATGTTTATGCGATCACTTTTTCTATTTTGGCATTTGTGTCATCATGGTCTTGACATAATGTAGTTACTGTATCTTAAATTCCTTGGGACATGTAAGATTTTTAGTGCATTTGTACTTTATACTCATGCGTCATTTAATTACAATTATTTACTTTTGGCTCCCAGTTCCTGCATATTTATTGGAGTTTAAAGTTAAATAATGTTCAAATTTATCTATTTCCCTGAGCCTCTTATCTCCTTTCCTCCAACTCTGTATTCACAGCTGCCCCCTCCCTCCATTAATTCAGAGCTTTTCGCTCCTGCCCTCCTTTCACACCCACCTCTTGGCTATTGACCTGTGCTTCTTCCCCTTCTTCCCTCTTCCCCCTGCCTTTTTATTCAGGCGCCTGCCTGCTTCCCCTCCCCCCCCATAACTTGATGAAGGGTTCAAGCTCGAAACATTGGTTATATATCTTTGCCTCCTAAGGATGCTGTAGGACCAGTGGAGTTTCACCAGCACTTTAATATATTGTGAGAGATTATGTTTTAAAGGAGATAAATTGTGGCAGGTTTTTTAGTGTAGGTCACAAACAAACACTTCACAACACAGATCTCAGTTAAAATCCCAGAGCTCTGCTCAAGCCAGACAGTTCAGGCTCCGAGTTCCTTTGCATCAACTTTGAAGAATGCCTATAAGAACTTCACAAGTAGGTGTTAATTGGACATGCTGTGGAGTAATAGATTATGGTTTTGGAAAGCAACAAATGAATGGACTCAACAGATTAGGTCCTGTGCCACAGTCTATCTGAATGCAATTTGCCGTTCTAGGAAGGTCATGTGATTTTGCAAGCAGAGGGAGTCAAACAAGCTTTTCTCTGTAAGAGAGAGAGACAGAATTCCATTCAACAGTCCTACAGCAGTAGCTGGGACTGGAACATGACAAACTGGCAAGCTTGTGGAAAATCCCATTTTGAAGATGGGTTGTGAGTGCTTAGCTAAGCCTGATCAAAACCCTTGTGGTCCATACAAGAGGAGATGGCTGGCTGCATAATATTTCACTTGAAATAAGAGAAACAAAAAGCAGCTCTGTGGTCACCTGAAAAAAAGAGATTATCATCTGGAAAATCTTGATGGGGCAAGTCTCTTCAGCAAAACACTGAGGTGACTGATCAGAAGGAATCAGTTTGTGTCCAGTGAGCAACAAATCTCTCTCTGAAAACTGACAAGAATCTTTCTGAGTGGTAACCATTTAACTTTCAAGCACCAAAGTCTGGTGAAGATTCATAAATGTTAAATTCTGTGCACAGTATAAGAATTGCCTGATACCCGTGAACTTGGAGGAGTGAGATTGGACTGTGAATCAAAGAATTTTTCTGAATTTACACACACACACACACACACACACACACACACACACACACACACACACACACACACACACACACACACACACACACACACACACACACACACACACACCTGCACTTAGAATTAGAAGGAGGTAAAGTAAGGTTAAGTTAATAGTAATAAGTTAAAGTTTGATCCTGTTTTCATGTTTAAAGATAATTAAAATCAACTTTTGTTTAAGTTACCATTTGTCTTGGTGAATTCTATTGCTGCTGGGCTTTGGGGACCTCAGGGCTCATAACATTATTGATTTTTCCCAATAGCTTATTCTATATCTTGGCACTTGAAGGTTTCTGCATCCTAGATGTTACCTCTCAGATACTTGCTCCTCTTGGCCTCATTTTTATGTTTCATGGAAAGTTCAGTAATGTTGTCTTCCTCCTTGGGGTTGGAAATGATCCATGCGGAAATGGATCAGTTTCAGTTCACCTGCCATAGCAACAGGTCTATGATGGATACCATCTCACTTGCTCTACACAAAGCCTTGGAACACAGGTCGGCATTCAACACCATCGTCCCCTCAAAATTAATCAGTAAACTTCAAGATCTGGGTCCTCAGCACTCCACTGTGGAATTGGATCCTGGATTTTTTCACCTTCAAACCACAGTCAGTGAAGAAAGAACATCTCCTTCACAATCTCCATTAGTTTTTTTTTGGCTTGGCTTTGCAGACGAAAATTAATGGAGGGGTAATGTCCACGTCAGCTGCAGGCTCGTTTGTGGCTGACAAGTCTGATGCGGGACAGGCATTAGAGCACCAAAGCACTTAGCCCCCTGCTCCACTTGCTTTTCACCTATGACTGTGTGGCTTGGTACGACAACAACACCATCTACAAATTCACTGATGATCCCATAGTAGGTGGGGGTTGTACATAAAGGAGTGATGAGTTAGCACACAGGAGGGAGATTGAAAACATCACCACCAACAACCTCGCACACATGGTCACCAGAATCAATGAGATGTTTGTTTATTTCAGGAAGGGGAAATCAGATATGTACGATCCAGTGATCATTGAGGAAATCAGGGATAAAGAAGGTGAGTCACTATCTCAGAATCTTTCCTGACTAATAGTATAATGAAGAAAGCACATAAACCACCTCTACTCACTCAGGAATTTGCAGAGGTTGGCATGACATTGGAAACCCTGGGAAATTTTGACAGGTGTCTGGAGAAAAATATCCTGACAGGATGCATCACTGTCTGGTATGGAGACACCAATAAGCCTGAACAGAAAGTACTGGAAAAGGAAGTAAACACAGCCCAGAACATCAGGCAAAACCCTCCCCTCCACTGAGAACATCTACAGGGAACACTGCCGTCAGAGGGCAGCAGCTATCATCAAGGATCCACACCACCCAGCACACACTCTGTTCTTGCTGCTGCCATCAGGAAAGTGGTATAGGTGTGACAAGATTCACACCACCAGGTTCAGGAACAGCTGCTCCCCCTCCACCATCAGACTCCTCAACAACAAACTC
This sequence comes from Narcine bancroftii, assembly GCF_036971445.1. NCBI lineage: Eukaryota > Metazoa > Chordata > Chondrichthyes > Torpediniformes > Narcinidae > Narcine > Narcine bancroftii. The sequence continues at coordinate 86,833,543 of NC_091480.1, forward strand.
AATCAAGGACTCATACTTTTGCACTTTCTGATTTATTTTTCTCTGCATTACACAGTTTGTTTTCATTTCTTTATTTGTTTGCCTGTGGATGTTGAATACAGTTTTTTTTTGCACTCCTAATAAATGGTAATTCAGCCTGGCCTGCAGGAAAAGGAATCTCAGGGGAGCATGGGGTGATGGCGTAAGAAGACGAGGAGTAATTCCACCTCTCCCCAGATGAACTAATTAATGCCCAAATTAAAGATTTTGGAAAAGTTTGAAAAGTGTTTTTGAAGGTGTCTGAATACTGAAAGAAGACAATGACTACTAATATAAAGATGCCGAAAACTCAACTACAGAAGAAACTGCCTTACAAGAGTGCAGTGGAATTAAGGCCTACTTACCATCCTGAAGCCACGGAGTCAACGAGCCTATCTTCCAAAGCCCAGCACACTCCAGCCTGGCTAAGTATTACACTGATGTCTTTCTTGCAGTCGTAAGATGGCACCGGCACTGCGAGCTCCTTGGCTGGCTCTGATATGTGTCCCCATGATGTCGGGTGCGCGGATGAGCCAGTCGAACGACAGGCGTTGGTAACGTTGCACAATCCCGCGGCTGTGCTCGGCGGCGCTGGGGCCCACATGGGCACATCGGAAGATGTGCCTCCGTGGGCGGTGACACTGCCGAGGGCATGCGCGGTGTGTCGCAGGTCTGGGATCTCCTCGATAAGGTTTTGGCTGTGGGGGAGGCCAGCCGGAAGTGGGCAGAGAAGCACGGTCCTGCGTCGGTCGGCATGTTAACACGCAGTAAAGCTGGCAAATCTATAATGTGCAGGTGAAGAGGAGGAGAGAAGCCCTGCCTTACTAGAATGGACCCAAGAAGAAGCTACTACTGGTGTAGAAATTAAGGAAGGTAGGCCTCAAGGAGGAATGGGAGAGTTTGCTTTTGATGCAGTCTTTACAGTATTAGAAGGTATTGCTCATCAAATGGGCAATATGTCAACTCAGATGTCTACACAGATGGATCATGGGTTTATGGATATGTCAGCTAAAATGAATAATATTTGTGAAGAAGTGGCATCTATAAAGAAAGATATGACCGTTGTTAAGGCTGATGTTAATAGATGTTTGAAAGTGGTGGATACAGTGCAAGATAATTTCAAAAAATTGAAGAGGCATTTCATGATTGTAGAGGACAAGTGGAACAGAATAGAAAAAAATTTAAAAAGTGGAAGATTCTTTTGTAAGATGGGAAATCCAGAAGAGAGAATTATTGAAGAAGATTGATTCTTTGGAAAATCAAGGACGACGGAATAATATGAAAATAGTGGGACTTCTGGAAGATATTGAGGGTTCAGATCTAGTGAAATTTAAAAGAAAAATGGATTCCAGATGTATTGGGTGCAGAATTTTTTTCCGGATGGTTTGGAATTGGATAGAGCGCATAGGGCATTGAGGAAGAAACCTTATCCAGGTCAACCACCTCGAGCAGTTTTAATTCGTTGATTGAGATATCAGGATAGGGAGATGATTTTGTGAATTGCGGTGCAGAATGCTCGAAGACATCAAACTCCATTGATGGTTCAAGGTAGTAGAGGGATTTTTTTAAATGCTGATTTGAGTCAGGAGATTATTAAGAGATGTAAAGAATTTAATTCAGCAAAAGAAGGGCTGTGGAGAAAGGGATACAAGTTTACCTTTCGATATCCTGCTGTGTGGAAAGTTTTCCACGAGAATTTTCAATCTCAGTTTTTTGGGAATGATCACGATGCATTAATTTTTGCTATTTCTTTGCTGGAATTGTGAGCAGTTGATCGGCAATTGCCACCTAAGATGAAATTGTCTGATAAGAAGAATGGAAATGGGGATGAAAAGAGAAGAGCTACGTCAAATAGTCTGATTGAAATTGAGGATACGGAACAAGTTTTGGGATTGAATTCTTTGGGAATGTGATGTGATTGAGATATATATATATATATATATATATATTTGTTGAGAGATTTGACTGGATGAGTCTAAAGTTTTCGATGGTCATCTGGCACTAGTGGTTGAAAGACTAAAAATGCTGGGCAGATGAATCTGCTGATCAATGGCCAAGGTTACTCATCCAGTATTGTCATTGACTCCGAGGAATTCCAATTTGTAGAGTCTGCTTGTAAAAACCATCCACCATATGCAATCCATAGCTTCATGTGTCCCTGATTGAGAGGCTAAACAGGTACTATACCCTGCTCAAGGGTGACTTGTAGGCTATCGGATAGAAGGAATGCCCTATACCTAATTTTGCTGAGCAATTGTGCAGCTGCGACACTGTCGTAAAGTCATTATTATTTTTTCTTCTTGAGTCGCCACTTGAGATAAAAGATGACTTCTTACTCTCCAGTATGATAGATTCTGACTGGGTCCCACGTCAGCTAAAGACCTTTCCACTGAAGGAACAGGACATGCCTGATAGGGTGGACAGGTGAGTCGATTGAGGTTGTGTACTCTTTCCACCACTGACCAGCACCCAGCCATCACCCTCCATACCTCTCCCATGTCCAAATTCTTCTTAATTGTTAAAATTGAGCCCTCATTCACCACTTCAGCTAGCTTCTCCTCTACACTCTGTGTGAAGAAGTTCCCCTTTATGTTTCCCCTAAACTTTTCCCTTTTCATTTTTAACCCATGTTCTCTGGTTTGTTATCTCACCTACCCTCAGTGGGAAAAGCCTATCTACATTTATTCTGTCTATCTCCCTCATAATTGTAAATACCTCTGTCAAATCTCCCCTCATTATTCCCTCAAGTCCAAACATGTTTAACCTTTCCCTGTAATTCAGTTGCTGAAGTGCAGGCAACACCCTAGTAAATCTTCTCTGCACTCTTTCTACCTTTCCTGTAGTTAGATGACCAAAACTGCACACAATTCTCCAAATTAGGCCTCACCAATTTCTTATATTACTTCACTATAACATCCTAATTTTATACTCAATACTTTGATGAATGAAGGCCAATATGTCTAAAGCTCTTTACAACCCTATCTACCAGTGACACCAGAATCCTTATTCCCAGATCCCTCTATTCTACCACACTCCTTAGTGCCCTATTTATCATGTATGTCCTTTCTCGGTTTGTCCTTCCAAAATGCAACCCCTTACATTTGTCAGCATTAAATTCTATCTGCCATTTTTCATCCCATTTTTCCATTTGGTCCAGATCCCTCTGCAAGCTTTTAAAACCTTCTTTGCTGTCCACAAAGCCTCCAATCTTGGTGTCATCTGCAAATTTGGTGATTCAATTTACCACATTATCATCCAGATCATTGATATAGATGAGAAACAACAATGGTCCCAGAAATAATCCCCAAGGCACAGGCCACCAATCTGAGGAGCAACCATCCACCACTACTCTTTGGCTTCTCCTGTCCAGCAATTGTCGAATCCAGTTCACTACTTCACCATGAATACCTAGTGTCTGAACCTTCCTGACTAACCTCCCATGTGGGACCTTGTCAAAGGCCTTACTAAAGTCCATATAGACAACATCCACAGCCTTTCCTTTATCAACTTTCCTGGTAACCACCTCAAAAAGCTCTGCAAGATTGGTTAAACATGACCTACCACACACAAAGCCATGTTGACTATCTCAAATCAGTTTATGGTGATCCAAATAATTGTATAGTCAATCTCTTAGATCACCTTCCAACGATTCACCTACTACTGATGTCAGGTTCACCATCCTATCATTTCCAGGGTTACTTTTGGAGCCTTTTTTAAAAAAAAAAACAGAACAACGTGAGATACTGCCCAATCCTCCGGCACCACACTTGTGGCTAGAGTCCTTGCAATTTATACACTAGCCTCCATCAAGGTCCAAGGGAATTGCCAAGTTATATCAATCAGAATCCCAGGGAGATGTTAACAGAATTGATTTTTTTTGGTCATATATAGTATTACAAACATTAAATTTAACTAAACAGGCAGAGTTAAACACTCCCATGACCTCAAGAGAGGTAGAGGAAGCATTAAGTTCTTTACAAAGTCATAAATCTCCTGGAGAAGATAGATTTCTGCCCGAATTTTATAGAGTTTAAGGATTTAGTGATACATTTATTTAAGGATATTTAAAAGAAAAGCAGGCATTGCAGACCCATACTCTCCCTGAATAATCTTCAATAGCAATAATCACTGTAATAAATCCACTAAAGCAATCATCTTATAGACCTATCTCTTTATTAAATTTAGATTATAAGATTGCTAAAGTTCTTGCAAATAGACTGACAAAATATCTACCTAAATCGATACATATGGTTCAAACAGGTTTTGTGAAAAAGAGACAGTCAGCTGATAATATGAATAGATTATTGAGAATAATTCATTTAGCACAGAAAGAGGTGATTTAAATGTAGCAGTGTCATTGGATGAAGAAAAGGCTTTTGATAGATTAGAATGGGATTTATTGGAAAAATATGGAGTTGGACAAACTTTTATAAATTGGATAAAAGCTCTCTATCATGAACCAAAAGCTAAAGTGGTAACAAATAGTCAAATTTCTGCTTCATTGAGATTAACAAGATCCAGTGGACAAGGGTCCCCATTATCACCAGCATTGTTTGTTTTAGCTATAGAGCCTTTAGCAAAAGCAATTCATAGGGATCTGGATTACAAAGGTTTTTAGAATTAATCAAGAAGAACGTAAGATTTAGTTTATTTGCTGATATATTTGACAGAGCGAGCAAATTCATTACAATTATTGGATTTAATGTTAGAAGAAAATGGTACAGTTTCAGATTATAAAATAACTTGGGATAAGAGTGAAATTTTGCCTCTCACAAGAGGTGATTATACTATTTGCCAAAGAACTACTCAGTTTAAATGGCCAACTAATGGAATAAAATATTTAGGAGGTCGTTCGTGGCTACTGCCAATCATAGGTGCCGCCGTTATGGGTGCAGACCCTGCGGTCATGGGATTTTTAATAAAACTGCCCTCAGCTCCTTTAATAGGCTGTTCAAAGCCTGTGTGGAACTGACGTCAGTTGATTGGGGGGTTGGACACCACGGGAGCGCTATATTTTCGCTCCTCACTCCCCACTGGTCCGCACCAGTGAGAGGGCTGCCATTACAGCAGCTCGGGCAGCGCTGTCATTTTCATCCATAGTCTGTCTTTCAAAGATGTTTGAAAATTCAGTTACACCATGCTCCCTTTGTAAATACGTACATAATGGAATCATTTGTTGGAACTCAAAATAGTAAAGGAAACAATGTTATCACAGTTATTGGAACCTCTGTTCAAAAAGTATAAAACTTGGTGGACTTTGAGCTTAGAGAGATTCTCCTGAGTTGCTCTGGAGTTTCTCAGAGAGATGGAGACATTTTCTGGAATGCCTGCTTGTTCTGAATAAAGACCTTTAATATCTACAGTTCCAGTCTCCATGTGGCTCACACACGGCTTGTCTTTGTTAGAACATAAAATGTAGAACATTGCAGCAAGTACAGGCCCTTCAGCCCTCAATGTTGTGCCAGCTTATATATTCCTACCAAAAAATATATATTAAACACTTTCCTACCTTGGAACCCTCTATTTCTATTCCATCTATATGCCTGTTTAAGATTCTCTTAAATGCCCCTAATGTTTCAGCCTCTACCACCATTTCTGGCAAGGTATTCCAGGCACCCACAACGCTGTGAAAAAACTTACCCCTGATGTCTCCCTTAAACTTCCCTCCCTTCACTTTGTACAGACACTCTCTGATGTTTGCTATTCCTGCCCTGGCAAAAAGGTGCTGGTTGTCTTCCAGAATGAAATTATGTCTGGATTCCTATCAAGTCTTCACTCCTAAGAGTAAAGTCCAAGCTCTGCTAACTTTGCCTCAATAGACAATTCATCCTGGTGTATCTCTGCACCGTCCCCATAGCTTCCACGCTCTTCCCATAACGAGGTGACCAGAACTGAACAGAATACTTCAAGTGCGGTCTCAATGGTACAAAGTTACTGATCAAGTCTGCTAAAAATTAACTGTAGAGTTCAAAATTATGAACGACCCAATTCCTTTTAAAGGGTTAGATCCTCCATAATAAATAGCACATGACTTCATTTAATAAAAGTCTGAAGATAATCACAAAAATAATTCAAAATAATTTGAATATCGATATTGAAATGAATAGCAGGAAGTCAAAGTTAAAATGACATACCTTGCTTAAGAACTTTGTCCCTGGCCTTTTTGTCCAGCACCAAAGGTTGAGGTAGTTTTCTGGTGTCAACAGCAAAAGGATTGGGACATGTGCCAAAATAAAAATACAATAAAACTGATATAAGGCAACAAAACCCAAGAGACAAAAAGAGCAACATGTTGATTGAACATGGACACCGACGTCATAAGGAGTCAGAGATCAAAGGCTGGCCAGAGAGAGATAAGTGCAGGAAGCAAAAACAGGGACTCGCACTGTTTGTGCGATGAAAGCACGGCATTTCAACAGAAATATCTTTTATATAATCTTGTTACAAGCCCAGAGGACCCCAAATCCCAACAGCAATAGTATTCATCAAGACAAATGGTTATTTAAACAAAAATTGCTTTTATTTATCTTTAAACATGAAAACAGAATCACACTTTAACATTACTGTTGACTTAACTAACCTAACCCCCCCCTTCTAATTCTAAGCACATGTGTAAATAATGTGTGTGTAAGGTTAGGAAGGTTCTTTGATTCACAGTCCAATCTCACTCCTCCAAGTTCACTGGTTGCTTGCAATTCATAGACTGTGCACAGAGTTGAACATTTATGAAGTTCACCAGGCTTTGGTGCTTGGAAGGAAAATGGTTACCACCCAGGAAAGTTCTTGTCAGTTTTCAGAGAGAGATCTGTTATTCCTGGATGCAAACTGATTCCTTGTAATCAGCCACGAGAGTCTCCTGCTGATGAAACTTGCCCCATCAGGGTTTTCCAGATGATAACCTCTTTCTTTCAGGTCACCACAGAGTTGCTTTTTGTTTCCCTTATTTCAAGTGAAACATTAGGCAGCCAACCATCTCTTCTTGTATGGACCACAAGGGCTTTGACCTGGCTGAACTAAGCACTCACAACCTGTCTTCAAAATGGGGGTTTCCACAAGCTTGCCAGATTGTCCTGTTCCAGTCCCAAATGTTGCTGCTGAACTGTAGAACTGTAAAACTGAATTATCTCTCTCTCACTTGGAGAAAAGCCTGTTTGACTCTCTCTGCTTGCAAAACCACATGACTCTCTTAGAATAGCAAACTACATTCAGACAGTCTGCAGCACTGATGAGTTCTTTCATCTGTTGCTTTCCAAAACAACAATCTATAGTGAAGACTCTATAGGCACTTCCCACAGCTTTTGCAAAGCCACTTGGAGCCGGACTGTCTGGCTTGAGCAGAGTTCTATTATTTTAAGGAGATCTGTTTTGAAGTTTTTGAATGTGACCTACACTAAAAAAACCTGCCACACTATCTCCCAAAAACATCTATATACAATATAAAACACAACATATTTTGTCACAATTCAATGTCATTTCATCTATGCCAAAGGCTGAATATTCTCAAAATTACCTCAGAACAACGTTTTGTTGTCAAAAGGTGCAGCCTAAATGGTTTTGGAATCAGCATCTAGAACCATTCTTTCACCAATGTCCACGTGAGAATGCAAGTTTCAAAACGTAAACTGGAAGGGAGAAACTAGCTGAATTCATTTCTTTCTTGTTATCAGCTAGAGCTGATGACCTCCTTATTCAGCAAGGTAGTAAAGATTATTACAAGTGGGTAAAGGACTTGACCCTGATTAATGAATCCCAAGAAAATTCAAGAAATACGTATTTATTTGGAGCAGTCTGTTCGAATGTTCTGTAAGCCTAGGACAGTGATTCTGAACCATGGAGACAGGGTGGGGCCGTTTCCCTGTGGGCCAAGGAGACTTCCCAACCCACCGAGGCCAGAGTGAGTCTGAGGTCATATTTCGGTCCTCCTGTGTGACCTTGGGTGGGGTGGTGTAAGGTAAAACATCATGAGATGGGAATGTGTAAGGAGTTACCCTGCCCTGTACAGGGCTGTAACAAGATGTAAATGCATCCTTGTACTTACAAGATAAGAGAGACATTGATGGATTGAGAGGCAGGAAGCTAGCAGGGAAAGGATAGCAACAGTTTTAGTCATTGGACAAGTAATGATATGATGATGTTCTAAGCACATATCCAAGGGTATAAAAAATCACCATTTTGCTGATAACGGCAGAATGCATTCTCCGACTAACATGGTTAGTCGCAAGTGTTACAATCCGGTAATAAAGAACAAAGAACCCTGATTTCGACTCAGCCTGGTGTTTGTCTCACTCATTCATGAACAAAGCAGACCTAACAGTGGTGAGTATTTTGCCACTTAGATCAGTGAAGTCATCCAGCCATCTCTCAATATTACTGCTCAGCATTTAGTAACAGTTTCTGTCAGACCCCCAAACAAAACAGATTCAGACTGAGTCGGAAGTGGGTGTTTTCTGACTTCTTGTTATTCTTCACTTCAGTCAGGACTCATGAAGCTCCTGTTTATAAGGTAAGGCACATGATAGATTTCTCCTCTAAAATTGGATATGAAGTATTTTTGAAAAATATTCATCGAAGATTTACCCTGAACAGGATTGTGTGACTGTAGGTTATGTGACAAGTTTACTTGGCTATTGCGAGCAAATTAAGAACTTTCAACATTCAAGAAAACATCCCAATGCAAAATTAAACATAAACTAACAGGCCATGTATTATGGATGGTGATTATTTGGAAGATGAATTGTAAATTGCAATACAATTAGTGTTTTGATAAATTTTTTCCATGCTTATCATAATTTAGATATTCATTTCATCTGGAAATTTCTCTTTTTGTTGGATATTATCCTTTTTAGACTTTTGGAAATAGATTTCTTTTTGAGACAAATAACTATATCTGTTACGTCAATAGACATTGCTCAGTCACTGCCACTAGTGGGCCATGGCATGTTAGGCTGGAAGCCAGGTGGGCCTTAGACTGAGAATAGGTTGAGAACCACTGGCGTAGGAGTTCTGATTATATAAATATATGATTTTTAAGCTACGAGACAGACTCTCTTGGGGTGAGACTAGCTTCTTGTAGTAACGAAGTTCTTACACTTTGCAAAGTGATTAAAAATCTATTTGTGCACCTTGTAGTGAACTGGAATTCACGGCCTATGGGTAGATTTGTGACCGGCCCCTCCTCTTGGCTCCGCCCCCATCGGTACCAATATAAACCCTGTTTTCTTGCCTTACCTCCAACCTAAGACTATTGTAGATACCTGTTGTTAATTATAAGCTAATAAAAGTGTGCTTGTACTCCATGCAAGTCTCCGAGTACGATCAATCATGTTACATATCTGTATTTGTTTCTCAACATCCAAAGGTCCACATGTTCATTCCATTCTGCCACAAACCAACTTTTGATCATGACATATTTTGCAGCTCTGATTACTCATGTCTCACAATGCTTAATAATCAAATTAAACCTCATTTTAGTCCAGTGGTTCTCAACCTTTTTCAGTTTAAGGTCCACTTGACTTCTGACCTAACATGCCACATTCAACCAGTGTCAATGACTGTTTGAGAATTTCTAGTCAAAGGCAGCTCTGTAGTTGTGAAATAAAACATTTAAGAGTCAAACCATAAATAAAATAAGCTTTGCATACATATCAAGGCCATATAACTTCTTTAAGAGACATTGCCCTTAAAACAAACAGTGATGAAAATCGAGTTAATGGAATCTTCATTTAGTGATATCCTGTTTCCCAAAATATTTTCTGACTTGGCAAATACCTAAAGTATTTTTTTTGTGCCTTCCTTGACCATGTCTCTCACAAATCCCTTCTTCCTTGTTTTCTCTCTGCTTCACTCTCTTCCTGGTTTATTTCTTTCGCTCTATCTCACTTTCCTCATCCCATGCATTCCTTGTGGTATTTTCTCTTTGCTTCTTGCTCTGTCATTTGCCTTCATTCTCCCTCTGACCCTATCTCTTTGTCTCTGTCTGTGCACAGCAATAGAATCTGCAGAGAATTGATAACACTCTCAAATTAAAAGCAAAATATGACAGCACAATTAACATAGCAGTTAGTGCAACGCTATTACAGCAGCAGGGATCCAGGCAGAATCCAGGAGTTTGTTTGTTCTCCCCCTGTCTGCATTGGGTTTTCCCCCACCCTTTAAAACATACGGGAGTTGTAGGTTAATTGGACGTATTTGGGCGGCATAGGCTTGTGGGGCAGAAGGGCCTGTTACCATGCTGTATGTCAATACTTTAAATTTAAATTTAAATGACTTATTCTCAAGGGTCAAATAGTTAATATAGCTTTAAACACATTCATGCCTACTTCAAGGAGTCTTCCAAACTTGAAGGCTCTACGATGCACAAAAACATTATGCTATTGACCACAAAAGCACTTCAAGAATTCCATGTAAACCAAATCTCTAGCAATCTCCCAAGCTTTACCATTTATAGAACCCAATAAATAACACCTACTTGTGCAGCAGTCCAGGCCATATGTTCTGTCATGCCATAATTGATACACCAACTTCCAGACAATTATTTATTTCAGGTACTTCTTGCCTCCACTCGCGTCTAGGATGTGCCTTAAACTTCTCCTCTGCACGTTTTAACTCCTGACAGTTGAGCAAAATTGTCAACACATTTGTGAAGGGGGTGGGTGTAGAGTGATGGGTAGAGTGGGGTCATCTGCGTCCATTGCAGATCTGAACAACAGAAGCATTTGTTGACAAGTTTTACACTGCCAATAAAAACAAATAAACTTTACTTCATCAAAGCATTTTTCTCTAGCATTCCTGGTTGGACGTCAAACAAACAGGACAGGTAATACAATCAATAGGTTAGATTGTGTTAATTGACTGATTATAAGCTTGTCGTTTTTGCCTACTTACCCCATCTATCTGTATAATTTGCAGTCCAATAAACTCATCACTTTCACTTATTTTCATGACATTTCCTTTCATGAAGCCCTATCATCTAATTTGAAGTTTACATCATCAAAGAGAATTATTCTCTTAACCAATGTAACCATTTCTTGAACAGCTTGGACAGTTTCTGTAAATAACAGAACTTCCCTTTGATTCAGTCAATGCCACATCTCTCTTGAACTCGTTTGTGCTTGACAGTTCTGTTATTAGGAACCAATTTTTTTGCTGATGTCCATCTGTGTTCAAAATTCCTGGATTAATCTCTGTACCTGCAGAAAGACCACCTGGGGGAGGGGGGGGGTGACTCACCTGGTCGGCTGTCAATCAGCCGACCCGAATATAGACATGAGCAAACCCCTCCTGAGCCAGTCACATGAGAGCCACTGAAGCATGAACTGGTGTTCAGACTTTACCCGAATAAAGTCTTTCGGATTTTGTGCTTGCTTGTTACCTCAGCACACCACACATGGTATGGGGGCACCAATACTAAGAGAAAAGACCTGAAAAAGGTAGTGGACACAGTCCAGTATATCACAGGCAAAACTTTGGACCTTCAAAGATGTATGGGGTCACATGGGTGTATTTGGACATCAATGGCTCGTGGTTATTGAGCTATACCTCTAAATCTGAATTTTTAAAAAAATTAAACACTAAATGTTGGAATCCTCAACAAGGAATAAGGGATGTTAATCTTAAAGCACAGGATTGTTGGTTATACTCAACGCATGAGACGAAAAAGGAGGACAACAGATATTTGCACACTTCCTTCATCTCTGACATCCTCTGCAAGTGTGCCATCTGTATTGACATCTTTCCTCATGGTGGGGGTGGGAAACACTTACCTCCAGTTTTGTCAGTCTCTGCAAGTTTGGGAGGGTGTGAATATTAATGGCACCATTTATTAGCAATTTGTCAAGGGTTAACATCCTTCTCTGGTTAAGATGTTATTAGTGTGTTTAATTCCTTTGGGAACTGCATAGGTATAATTTTAGCTCTTGATTACATATGTGAACTACTCTAATGCGATTCCAAATTCCTTCTTTGCCTATTTCATTTCTCTGTGGACCATTCAGTCGGGTGTTAGGACTAAAGGCAATTGCAGTCTCGTGCATTAAAAGCAATGTGGGGGAGGGGGGGGTGGGAATATTATTTCTCAACAATCACCCAAAATTGTAGCACCCTTTGATGTTATGGAAGTGAAAAATTCAAGGGCAGTGGTGAAATTCAGTTTTAGACATAAAACTGAATGACAAGTCTACAGATGTGCTCCTCCAATTCTCCCTGACTATTGGGTGGTCTATAATACAACCATATCTGCGTGGTCACTCTTTTCCTGTTCCTCAGCCCCCTATGGGTTGCCCTGTCTAAGCACAGCTGTGATATTTTCCCTGACTAGCAATGCCACTCCTCCCCTTTTCATCCCTCCCCCCTCTATCATGTCTGAAACAATGGAACCCCAGAACACTGAGCAGCCAGTCCTGCGCCTCCTGCAACCATCTCACTAATAGCAATAATGTCATAATTCCACATTACAATCCATGCCCTAAGTTTGTCTGACATTCCAACAATACTTGTATTGAAATTAATACACCTGAGAACATTTTTATCAATTCTGACTTTACAGGCAGTTCTTGCATGACATTTATTTTCTTCCATCTCATTATGCTAACATCTGGTTCCCACCAGTTCAGGTGCAAATCATCCTGTCGAACAGGTTCAATTTTCCCTGGAACAGAGTCCAACTGTCTAGAAACATGAAGCCCTCCCACCTGCACCATCCCTTTAGCCACGTATTTAGCTGAATTAATTTCCAATTTCTAGCCTCACCTTCATGGGGCATGGGTAGCACTCCTGAGGTCACAACCCTGCAGGTCCTGTCCTTTAACTTTGCACCTAACTCCCTAGACCAGTGATTCTCAACCTTTTTCTTTCCACTCACATACACTTTAAGTACTCCCTATGCAATAGGTGCTCTGTGATTAGTAAGGGATTGCTTAAAGTGGTATGTGGGTGGGAAGAAAAAGATTGAAAACCACTGATTTAATTTTACCTCATTGACATGTTATGTGCACGGTTTCATAACTCCAAAGGAAATGGGCCAATGGCAATTTTTCTCAAGTAGAATATTTCAGCAACAATTGGTTCTAGACCAGTGATTCTCAACCTTCCCTTCCCACTCACATACCACCTTAAGCAGTCCCTTACTAATCACAGAGCACAATGCATAGGGATTACTTAAAGTGGTGTGCGCAAACAGAGGAACTACTGACATGGTCTTTGCCCTCAGACAGCTCCAAGAAAAGTGCAGAGAGCAAAACAAAGGACTCTACATCACCTTTGTTGACCTCACCAAAGCCTTCAACACCGTGAGCAGGAAAGGGCTTTGGCAAATACTAGAGCGCATCGGATGTCCCCCAAAGTTCCTCAACATGGTTATCTAACTGCACGAAAACCAACAAGGTCGGGTCAGATACAGCAATGAGCTCTCTGAACCCTTCTCCATTAACAATGGCGTGAAGCAAGGCTGCGTTCTCGCACCAACCCTCTTTTCAATCTTCTTCAGCATGATGCTGAACCAAGCCATGAAAGACCTCAACAATGAAGACGCTGTTTACATCCGGTACCGCACGGATGGCAGTCTCTTCAATCTGAGGCACCTGCAAGCTCACACCAAGACACAAGAGCAACTTGTCCGTGAACTACTCTTTGCAGACGATGCCGCTTTAGTTGCCCATTCAGAGCCAGCTCTTCAGCGCTTGACGTCCTGATTTGCGGAAACTGCCAAAATGTTTGGCCTGGAAGTCAGCCTGAAGAAAACTGAGATCCTCCATCAGCCAGCTCCCCACCATGACTACCAGCCCCTCCACATCTCCATCGGGCACACAAAACTCAAAACGGTCAACCAGTTTACCTATCTCGGCTGCACCATTTCATCGGATGCAAGGATCGACAATGAGATAGACAACAGACTCGCCAAGACAAATAGCGCCTTTGGAAGACTACACAAAAGAGTCTGGAAAAACAACCAACTGAAAAACCTCACAAAGATTAGCGTATACAGAGCCGTTGTCATACCCACACTCCTGTTCGGCTCCGAATCATGGGTCCTCTACCGGCATCACCTACGGCTCCTAGAACGCTTCCACCAGCTTTGTCTCTGCTCCATCCTCAACATTCATTGGAGCGACTTCATCCTTAACATCGAAGTACTCGAGATGGCAGAGGCCGACAGCATTGAATCCACGCTGCTGAAGACCCAACTGCGCTGGGTAGGTCACGTCTCCAGAATGGAGGACCATCGCCTTCCCAAGATCGTGTTATATGGCGAGCTCTCCACTGGCCACTGTGACAGAGGTGCACCAAAGAAGAGGTACAAGGACTGCCTAAAGAAATCTCTTGGTGCCTGCCACATTGACCACCGGCAGTGGGCTGATATCGCCTCAAACCGTGCATCTTGGCACCTCACAGTTCGGCGGGCAGCAACCTCCTTTGAAGAAGACCGCAGAGCCCACCTCACTGACAAAAGACAAAGGAGGAAAAACCCAACACCCAACCCCAACCAACCAATTTTCCCCTGCAACCGCTGTAACCGTGTCTGCCTGTCCTGCATCGGACTTGTCAGCCACAAACGAGCCTACAGCTGACGTGGACATTTACCCCTCCATAAATATTCCTCTACGAAGCCAAGCCAAGAATGTGAATGGAAAGCAAAAGATTGAGAACCACTGCCCTAAACTCTCTTTGCAGGACCTCCTCATCCTTTCTACCCACGTTATTGGTCCTTACATGGCTGCTCTTCCTCCCTCCTGACAATACCGAGAACTCGATCTGAGATATCCTGGCTCCAGCGAGGCCACAGACCATCCAGGATTCTCGATCTTTCCCACAGAAGTTCTTCTCTGTGTGGTGGAACATGGTATTGCGGGCACATTCCCCACTGAGCTGGAAAGGCTGGCCCGCCTGCGGAACTGGTAGCCCCTCCCCCTGTAGCCTAATAAAGGCCGTTAGCCCTAGACTCCTCCCCATACCTGCCCTTGGACTTTTTTTTGAATATTTTATTTAAATTATAAACAACCATGATTACACCAATATAATAAAATACAAATATATCCTTAAATTTAACATGGTATATATATATAAATAAAACAGGAAAAAAACCCTTCTATTCACCCCTAATCCCTACAATGATACACCCCCCTCCTCCCATCTCTAACCCTATTTACCCCAATTACCCTTAAAAAAAGAAAAGGAAAGGAAAAAAAAGAGAAAACTAAAATAAGAATTGATTGTGGTTCTCGAGCAGTGATTCTCAACCTCACTATATCCAGATCAAAATCTTCAAATCTTCCAATTAAAAAAATCCAAATATGGGCTCCAAACCTTCCCTGGCTCTGGAACGGTCGGGAATTCTGCACATACGTGGTGATGAGGAGCACGACTTGTGGAGATCCTTCCACCCACGCTTGTAGTGGCCCCTTTCTGATCGGACCAGGGTTTAGGGTTGGCAGCGCCTGTACCAGCGAACCCACGGGCAGACTTACCTGCCCTATCATACTTCTGGGGTCTTTTCCTGCCTTCCACCACAATTCCAATACTGTGGTCCCTCGCCATCTCTGTCCTCGGATGCACGTGCATGCTAGTCGTCCCCAGATTCCATTCCTCAGAAAGAGTCTCCAGGTGGTCGGGAATGCGCATTGGAGCAGAAGCTGCTTCCATCCTCTTTGGCTTGGCTTCGCGGATGAAGATTTATGGAGGGGTATGTCCACGTCTGCTGCAGGCTCGTTGGTGACTGACAAGTCCAATGCGGGACAGGCAGGCACGGTTGCAGCGGTTGCAAGGGAAAATTGGTTGGTTGGGGTTGGGTGTTGGGTTTTTCCTCCTTTGTCTTTTGTCAGTGAGGTGGGCTCTATGGTCTTCTTCAAAGGAGGTTGCTCCCGCCGAACTGTGAGGCGCCAAGATGCCCGGTTTGAGGCGATATCAGCCCACTGGCAGTGGTCAATGTGATAGGCACCAAGAGATTTCTTTAAGCAGTCCTTGTACCTCTTCTTTGGTGCTCCTCTGTCTCGGTGGCCAGTGGAGAGCTCGCCATATAACACGATCTTGCAGAGATCCTTGTAGCTATCATATTAGTTTATTAAATTGTACTGACAATAACCACACCAGCAGTGCGAGTATAAGACAGCTTTAATAAACTAATAGGTACACTAAGAGGTCATCTCTCTGCAAGACGAACCTGGAAGGCTAGACTGTAGCTCTGGATTGCTTTATATATAAGATCACTGGGATGACCCGTGGTGAGCTAGTGGTGCAATTACATATCACCACAAAGATCTCCACCTCCCCTCTTTATTTCATCTCCCCATTGTCCTTTCCTTATCTTGTCCCACCTATTACCAACCATCTCCCGTCTCTACCCTCCCCCCCTTCACCCTTATCTCCATCTTCTCTATTTATGATTTCACCTACCGCCAACCGGCCTCTCACTTTTTACCTCTGCTGTGCCAAATGCCCATCTTACCTATCCCCTCATCCCCCCGAACCAATTCCACCGATTACTCACCAACCTCTGCCTCACTCCTCCCTCTCTCTACTGGCTACCACCCCTCTACATTGAGTCCTGATGCATTGTTGGACTCTTCAATCAGCTTTCTTCCAACCATTTGTTTATTGCTTGATTATTTATTTACATGTTGATTTATTCATGATCACTCATAACCTGATTAATGTTCTCTCAGAGCAGATTGATTGGGTGTGGCTACGAGAAGGAGATAAGAACATTATATTTTTACTAATGCATAGTTTTAGTATGTATTACTAATTGTAATACAAAACTGGGACTTTAATTGTTAGGCTGGAAAGCTGTACATGCGTTTAAACAAGATTGTCTGCATTATTCGGATTGTGCTGCAATAGCAAAACCTGCTGGAGCAGGTCACTCCTGCACCTGCAGAAAGTAAAGAGGAACCAACATTCCGGGTCTGAGCCCTTCATCACGGTATGAACAAAAAAGCAAGGAGGCGTCTGACTGAAAAGGTGAGGAGAGGGGCAAGGAGAGGAGAGGAGAGAGGAAAGGGGAAGGAACGTTGGCAGTAGGTGTCATAAGTAGATAGAGGTGGGAGCATAGAAAATAAGCTGTTAAGTATTGGGGGAGGGGGTAGCTCCGAACAGAAAGGGAAAGGGGGTGGAGAGCTAAGTGAAAGGAAACAACGAGACAGGGAAGGAGAGAGACTTGGGGAAGTGGCTTAACAGAAACTGGAGAAGTCGATGTTAATGTTGTCTGGTTAGAGAGTATCCAGACAGAATATCAGTTATTATTCCTCCAGTTTGCATATGGCCTCATCGACAGTGCATGAGACAACGGATAGATATGCCTGTGTGGTAATAGTATGTGGAATAGTATATACTGTTATTGCAATGAAACAAACTCCCAATCTGAATCCATTGACTCAGGTGTAGTGAAGGCTACACCAGAAGCATTGAACACACTAGATGACACTTGCAGTTTAACATAAAATGTTGCTTCACCAGGAAGAACTGATTGGGGCCCAAATAGTGGTGAGAGAGAAGGTATATGCTCAAGTGCAGAATTTATTGCAGTCACAGGTTTCCCATGGACGCTCTGATTTCCATATACATACGGATTCGTAGGTCATTTGACCACTGAAAATTGCTCTCGGTATATAGGTGAGCAAGGGGGATGTTGATGCAAATGTGGGGGGAGGGGGAAGGGTGGGGGGAGATGGGATCTGAGTAACGTGGGTGTGCGATGGTGAGTGAAGACTTGGTGAAGATTGCACGCTGGGTCTCGGTGACTCATACACAGTATATGTGCTCCTTGTCAAAATTAGTTTAAGAATCCTTGCCTTTACCACCGTGGAGCAGGAAATTATCCAAAGTGAACAATGGGAGGAGGGGAGAGAAGGGATTTTAATTGTTAGGCTGGAAAGCCTAACAAGCTTTCCTCTTTTTAACCAAGAGGACCAAAGTAAGTATGGAATATCATCTACTGGATTTATGAAGCATTGTATTTCATGGAAAACTGCTCCAGAAAAGGAAGGAATATACCCCGTTCGACATTAACCAGGCTGACCTTAAAAGTCATGAGTAAAACACGAAAGTCTTCAGGCACTGTGGTTGAAGTAAAAAGACAATGCTGGAGAAACTCAGCAGGTCAAACTGTGTCCTTTATGTAGCAAAGATAAAGACACAGAACCAACATTGAGAGGGCTCAAGCCGAAACATTGGTTTTGTATCTTTACTACATAAAATATACTGTTCGACTGGCTGTGTTTCTCCAGCACCGTGCTTTTATTAGCATGGATAATGATTTAATTAAGTACTTGGAACTAATAAATATATCAGATTCAGGCGTAAAAGTTAGATAGGAAATGCTCACGAGGAAAGCAGTATTAATAATGGTTTAAAATGAACAGAAGTTAAGTGAATAATATTATGAAATGGTAATGAAAGGGCAGGTAAAGGGGAAGTTCAAGGATATCAAATTGAAGCAGGACATAGAGTATATGAACAAAGTGTCAGAGTGGAGGATGTTAAAATTATTGAGCCAAACATGAAGGAATACCAAAGTGAACAAAATTAACTGATGGGACAGGTTTAACCTGGAGGTTGTGCCTCAGAATACATTGTTCTTGCAATGGCTACCAGCAGTCAAGTCTAGGAACTAAACACATCGGGGTCATAAGGCCCTCAGGAAAGACGGGAGAGGGGGAGAAATTGTTGAAGTAAATGGAGCTGAAATAGCTTCAAGATGAGAGAGAATATAATGAAAAGGAATGCAATGGTTGGGATTGTGTCGATAGATTTTAAAAATTGGAGAAGGATTGAAGATTGTTGAAGTGGCAAAGTTCATGGGTATGTTGCCTGAGTGCTCCACAGGCCAGGAGTTCTATACCAGCTTAAGGTCCATCTGCATGGATTTCAGATATTCACCCTGTGACTTAGTGGTTAAGCACTAGAGCCTGATGAAAATTCATAAATGTTAAATTCTGTGCACAGTATAAGAATTGCCTGATAACAGTGAAGTTGGAAAAGTTAGAAGTGAATGAATGGACTATTAAAGCAAAGAACTTTCCTGAACTTACACACATTACAAACATGTGTGCTTAGAATTAGAAGGGGGTTAAGTTAGCTTAAGTTAATAGTAATAAATTAAAGTTTGATCCTGCTTTTATGTTTAAATAAAATTAAAAGCAACTTTTGTTTAAGTAACTATTTGTCTTCGTGAATTTTTATTGCTATTGGGTTTTTGGGTCCTCTGGGCTCGTAACAAAGTGAGGGATTGTCCTTTTCGGATTGAAATAGTTAAAGTTTCGGGATCTTAAACCTTTGAAGTTTTGCGATTTATTAGTTAATTGGTTTTTTTCCAAGCTAATTTAAAGCTTGTGTGTATGAAAGAACAGCAGCAATGGATGTTAGTACATTTTTGTAACAACCATCATCTGTGGAGCTGCAGAGAAAAATAAAAGAGGAACTAATGGTCATTGCTAAGGAATTGAAGCTGGCTGAAGTTAAGCATTGGATGAAGAAAATACAAATACAAAGGATTTGAATGAAATTTTATGTAGGTGAGGGAGAATTTGTTAAGAAAGACTTCGACAATTTTCCGGAGGATAGATCTATTGAATTGCAATTGGAATTAGAGAAATTGAGTGGGTAGAAGAAAGAGTGCAATGGGTTTGAATTGCAGAGACAACAATATGAGTTAGATGTAGCTGAAAAATCGAGGGAGGATGTTGAATGAGACAGTCGGTTTCAATTAGAGAAGTTAACAATCGAGATGGAATGAGGTGAGAGAAGTGTGGCTATAAATCCTGGGAAGAGGTTTTTGGCTAGTACAGAGGTAAATTTAGTTCCTCCTTTCAGTGAGAGAGAGATATATAGATACATATTTTCAGCTTTTTGAAAAGGTTGCTGAGAGCTCAAGATGACCAAAAGAAAAATGGCCTCATGCTCCAATGTATTGAAGGGAAAAGCATGAGTTGCATACTCTAGTTTGACTACATATAAAATGGCAAATTATGATACTATTAAACAAGCTGTATCAAAAGCTTATGAGTTGGTTTCAGTTGCATATAGACAAACATTTAGGAGTTTGGTGAGAACATGGAACCAATCTTATATGGATTTTGCTCTGGGAAAATCTGTATATTTTGACCATTGGTGTGCCTCAAAAGGAATAAATAATGACTTTGACAGATTAAGAGAATTGATACTAATTGAGGAAATTAAAAGGTGTGTTCTCAATGAGATCAAATTATACCTGGATGTGAAAGACATGGGGACATGGCAACAAACAGCCAGGTTAGTGGTTCAAGATGCCCTGATACACAAAAACAAATTTCAGAATAGTGAAGCCTTTTCAGAGGGTTAATGTGGAGCAGACTGGTAAACCTGGAATTAAATCTGGGGAGAATATAAAGAAACCTGGTCATGTTCTTGCAAATTATTTAGTGTTGAAAAAGAAACGAGTAAAGGAGATATTACCAGAAGCATGTATTCAGACTATTGAATTTAATGAGAACAAATGTTCCATAGCTGGTAAGGATCAGAGGGCTTGGTTTCAGTAAAGGATGGAATTTCCCAGGTTCCAGTTAAGATTCTTCGAGATACTGGGGCTGCCCAGTCACTGTTGTTGGAGAATGTTTTAACTCTTAATCAAAAGACGGACACAGGAGAGATGACTTTGATTAGAGGTGTTGGAGGTGATGTAGAGTCAATATCTCTTCACAACATAGTGTTGAATTCAGAATTAGTTAAAGGACCAGTTGTAGTAGGAGTTATTTCAAAGTTACCTATGCAAAGAGTTTCATTCTTATTAGGGAATGATTTGGTGGAGGATAAAGTTGGGTCAGTTTTGAGATTAACAAATAAGCCTAGAAAGGATGAGGTTGATGAAAATTGAGATATAAACTGCATATGCTGTAAAAAGGTCTTTGTCTAAGAAAATAATGAGAACAGAGTAAGATCCAGTTGATAGACTTGTCCAGTACTTCTGAAATAGTCCAGAAGGAGCAGGTTAAATGTAAGAGTCAAGATTTGTCTTTGTCAAGAAAGAGTTAATTGAGCAACAAAAGACAGATTCTGATCTTGTTGACTTAAGGGAAAAAGCTGTGAATGAGGAGGCGATTAAGGAACTCTGTGGATATTACTGGAAGGGTGAATTGTTAATGAGGAAATGGAGACCTCGTTATGTTCCTGCAAATGAAGAGTGGGTGGTGTTTCATCAAGTAGTAATTTCTAGAATTTACCAGAATGAAATTTTAAATTTGGCCCATAGTACATCTTTGGGTGATCCTCTGGGTGTAAAGAAAACCATGAATAGAATTTTGAAACAATTTTTCTGGCCAGGTTAGAAAATGGATGTTGTAAATTGGTGCCAGACATGTCACATTTGTCAGGTTTTGGGGAACTTGACCAGGGTCCTCCAGTAGCTCCCTTGCAACCTATTCCTTTTGTTGGGGAACTTTTCCCTAGGGTCATTGTGGATTGTGTGGGTCCCCAGCCTAAAACAAAAGCTGAGAATCAGTACTTGTTACGGCATCCAGATTTGCAGAAAGCTATGACATCGAGGAATATTAAATCAAAAACCGTGGTAAAGGCTTTGGAAAATTTTTTCACAGATTTTGGATTATCTAAAGAGATCCAGAGTGATCAAGGAAATAACTTCATGTCTGGGTTGTTTCAGCAGTTGGTTTATGAGTTAGGAATTAAGCAGATCATTTCATCTGCGTACCATCCCGAAACTCAGAGAGCTTTGGAAAGATTTCATTCTACTCTTAAAAATATGATGAGGATTTATTGTCTGGAGAATGGAAAAGATTGGGACGAAGGTATTTATTTATTGTTATTTGCAGCAAGGGAGGCTGGGCAGGATTCACTAGGTTTCAGCCCTTTTGAAATTGTGTTTGGACATCAGGTTAGAGGAGCTTTAATGTTGATAAAAGAACAGTGGGTAAATGAGGATGCGCAGTTGGACTTGCTTGATTATGTTTCTAAATTTAAAGATCGGTTTCAAAACTTGTGGACTTCGGCTCAAGAGAATTTAGAAATGGCTCAGAGTAAAATGAAGTGTTTATTTGATAGGAAAGCTCAAGTGAGAAATTTGAAGACAGGAAGTAAAGTGTTAATTTTGTTCCCAACATGACAATCCTCTGAGAGCGAAATTTTCTGGACCATATTAAGTGAAATTAAAACTGAATGATGTTAACTATGTGATAAACAAACCAGATCATAGGAATACAAACTCAGGTTTGTCATATAAATATGTTGAAACCTTATTATGAGGAAAAAGGTAGTGGAGAACAGTCTGTATTAGAGGTGTTAGTTGTTGCCAGGGTTGAGGAAGTTATGGATCATAAGATTATGGAAACAGAATCTTGTGAGGGTATCCGTAAAGAAACCATTTTGGAAAATCTGAAGGAAAAGTTAGGCTATCTTAAATCACATGAACAAAAGCAGTTGCTTTTCAAATATGCAAATTTGTTTCCAAAAAAGAAATCAGTGATTTGTCATGATGTGGATGTGGGAGAAGCAAGTCCCATAAAACAACACACCTATGCAATAAATAGTCAGAAGAGTAAAATTATAGATCAGGAGGTGGATAGGTGTTGAAAAATGATATTATTAGACCTTTGAACTCAGATTGGAGTTCTCCGTGTTTTATGAAACCCAACACCCAACCCCAACCAACCATTTTTCCCCTGCAGCCGCTGCAACCGTGTCTGCCTGTCCCGCATCGGACTTGTCAGCCACAAACGAGCCTGCAGCTGACGTGGACTTTTACCCCCTCCATAAATCTTCGTCCGCGAAGCCAAGCCAAAGAAACTGTTAGGTTCTGTACAGATAACAGGAAGGTTAATTCAATAACTAAAACAGATGCTTATCGTATTCCTAGAATTGATGAGTGTATTGATAAATCTGGGAAAGCTACATTTCTTACTAAGGTGGATTTGTTCAAGGGTTACTGGTGTGTGTCAATAATAGATAGAGGAAGGATTATTTCTGCATTTGTAACACAATCTGGTTTATATGAATATAACGTGCTACCTTTTGGCATAAAAAATGCCCCTGCAACTTTCCAAAGGATGATAAATTCAATAATCTCTCTCTCACACACACACACACACACACATACACACACAGTAGGGGCCTCCTTATTATGAGGATGGGAATGGGGGCAGCTTGTTGCCATGATGTGGAGATTTTAAATTGTTACCCAGAGTTTCCATTTTGACTCCAGTCATCTCTGACCAAGATGGTTACAATGGAGACTCTGATCTTTACCTTCATCTCTGGATGGTCCACAATCTCATCCTGGCCTGGACTGTCCCTGCCTTGTGAAGCCAGCTTGCTGTGACATAAACTGCCCCTGATGGCAAAATCATCTTTTGCAACCTCTAAGTGATCAAGGGAGGTAACCACTTTAGTGAATCCCTGCTGTTGCCATGTTAAGAGGCAGTTTAAGAGGGTCTGTCTTCTTCTGGATCTCCATCCCATAGGAGGAGGATGGTTCCTTTCAGTCAGTTTGTGGGGTTTGATTTGTGTGCCCTGGAGTGACTGTCCAGGCTGATCCTTGACAGGCTCTGCTTGTCACATACTTGGCAGGTGAGGCCAGGAAGGGCAATGGGGCAGAAGCTCTGTTGTGGCCCTTCCTGTACCTTTCCTCCGTTGCCCCTTTGAGCTTGTTCTCAGCGGTGTCCACACCTTTTTTTCTGATGGCGTCCCTCCACTAAAAGCGATCTAGAGTCAGATCATCCTGTATAGAACATCCTTGTACCATAGTCACTGACCTCCTCATTTTCGGGTACCACTGGAGAATTGGTCGTACATGATGTCCTTGGGCAACCTTCCATCAGACATTCTGACAACATGCCCTGCCTGGCGTAGTTGGACTGACATCACCAAGATTAAAACTGCTAGCATTCCCATTCAAGAAAGGACCTTGATATTGGAGATGATGGATGGAGAGATGATCGCCCAGGCCGACTGCAAGGCATTGGAAAGATGATCGGAGACCTTGACTTGCCAGGTGCAATTGGTCAAGCTGGTGTAACTGACTCTGGAATGTCACACATTCATATAGTAAGGCCTGTATAACAATGGCCCTGTACATTTTACACTTGGTGGCCAAATTGATGTTCTGTGACCAAACCCGATCTTTCAGCTGCTCAAAGGCAATGCAGCCCTTTCTGGTTTTTGACTTAATTTCCACCTAGAGAAACTGAGGATGTTATAGTGGTGCCCACGTAGCAAAACTTGTTGACAGCATTAAGACAAGTGTCATGAAAGTTGGACCTCATAGTTGTAATGTACATCTCCCTCCCTACCACCAGACACCCCCTCCCCCACCCCACCAGCAGCAAAGCCAAAAAGGCAATCTGGGAACTGTATGAGGCTATAAACGAACTGCAGATCGCACACCTGATGGACTGATCATTATCGCTGGTGATTTTAATCAGCGAACCTCAAGTCAAGGCTACCTGAATTCCATCAGAACTTTGCTATGAGAGGGGTGAACACATTGGACCTTGTGTATAAGAGCATTTCTGACACATATCAGGTGGAGCCCCGACCCCACCTCGGATACTCAGACCACATCTCTGTAATGCTGATGCCAGCATACAGACTGCTCATCAGACGCTCCAGACCAGACTGGAAGCAGGTTAAAACTTGGCCAGTGGGAGCCACTTATGCACTTCAAGAGTGCTTTGAACACACTGACTGGAACATGTTCAAGGAAGCAGCAACTGGGGGCAACTGCATCAATCTGGAGGAATATACGGAAACAGTGACCAGCTACATCAGTATGTGTTTGGACGATGTCACTGCGCCTAAGACCATCATAACTCACTCCAGTCAGAAGCTATGAGTGACAGCGGAGGTGCGCATGCTGCTCAGGAACTGAGATGTGGTCTTCTGTGCCCTAGCCATTGCAAGAGCCAAGGTGTCTAAGGCATCAGGGAAGCAAAGCATGTGCAGGCCCAGCGCATTCACAGTCACTTCCTGGACAGCAAGGATATGTGATGCATGTGGAAGAGGATCCAAGACATCATCAACCATAAGAAAACACCATCTATCTCTGCTGGTGATGCCTCTCTCCCAGACGCACTCTTTGAGAAAAATGGCGTTGCAGTGAAGAAAACCACACCCTCTCCTCCAAATGACCAGGTGTTGTGTCTTGCAGTTGCTGACATGAGAGCTAAGTAAGGTTAACTGTGGAAAGCTGCTGGACAGTTTAACATGCCCAGCAGAGTGTTCAGGGGATGTGCGGCTCAGGTAGCGGATGTTCTCACCAACATCTTTAACATCTCCCTGAGAAGCGCCATAGTCCCAATGAGCTTCAAGGCCGCCACCATTATCCCTGTGCCAAAGAAGCTGTCTGAGTCCTACCTCATTGACTACTGCCCTGTCACACTCATGACCATCATCATGAAGTGTTTTAAGAGGTTTGTCATAGGGCAGGTGAAGCTCCTGCTGCCCCCATCACTGGACCCCCTGCAGTTCGCATACAGACCCAACCGCTCTACAGACAATGGCATCACCACCACCCTCACCCACCTGGAAATCAAGTATGTTCAAATGCTGTTTATTGACTTCAGTTCAGCGTTCCACAGTACCTGATAAGGATGATGAGCCTATTGGGTCTAAACACCTCCCTCCGCAATTGGATTCTTGACCTTGTCGGGGAGACCTCAGACAATCCAGATCGATAACAGCATCCCCAAGACCATCACATTGAGCTGCCACTCCCCCCCCCAGGAATGTGGCTGAGTCCACTCCTGTTCACTCTGCTGACCCACGACTGTGCAGCTAAACACAATTCAAGCCACATCATCAAGTTCGCTGATGACACGACCGTGATGGTTGTTGACTTCAAGAGGTCCCGGGGTAGTCAGGGGGTGGAGGGTGTGTGGCCATGCAAAGGACTTAGACAGACGTGTTTTCATCGAGCTCTCCATGAAGAGTATCAAAGAGATGGTTAAAATCTTAAAATTAAGAATTTTTTGGACAAAATAAAAGCTAAGAAACCAAAACAGCCAAGAACAAAGATTGAGGAAGTTTTCACTCAGCCAAGAACATCAAGTGAAAGCCCGGAAGGGAATGGCCTCAGGTCAGCGGACCCTGGCAGAGCTGAAGAGTCGGGACAAGAACTAAATATTATCCTCGAGAAAATGGAAAACTTGAGTAAGCGTCGAAAATGTAATGAGAAACATGTTGAAAGGGTGACTGAAACTAAATAAATCGTTGAAGACTTAATGGAAGGAATGAACCAAGTAGATGTTGACTTGGTAAGAACACAGGATAATCTAAAAGCTTTGGGGAAAATGTGAAGAAATGGGAGTTGGACAGACAAAGTCCGATGGACAAGATCGACCACGGAGAATTTTAGCAGGTGGATTAATGTTTGAATCAATTGGACTGAAAGAAGGAATCGTGGGAAGAGATCTGGTGAACTTCTTTAAAACATGGATCCCACAAGTGCTGGGAGAAGACAAATTCAGAGAAAGATTACATATTGAAAAGGTTCACCTGACCCTTGGACCCAAAAGAGCTGGCGATCAATGACCACGACAGACTTTTGAGTTACCAGGAATGGGAGACAATTCTGGGAGCAGCATATGAAGCAAAATAATCTCAGCTGAGATTGATCATGAGAAAGGAAAGGGTTTCACAATGTAAAAAGACAATTGTATTCCAAAAACTTGAAATATTTGATGATATACCCACAACTCTGATGTTCAAAGTAGCAGAAGATAATTGACAATTTTACAAGACTAAGAAAGAGGTGGAAGACTTCTGTGAAAACTAAGGCTGCCTAAGAAGAGGAAGAATGGGTCTAAGTAAAAGCATTTTTTAAAAAAACTCTCTTGTATTTATTATTGAAAATTAAATTTTATTGAAATGTTCACTGAGAGCTTGGTAAAGAGTGAAAACTTTGGAAAAGTAGTAGCAGAGTGGAGACTCCAGTCTAAGGGGGAGAATGGTGGCCGGAGAGAAGCATTTATAAAAGATGGTGCTAAAGGGAGGGGTTCTTCTTCCTCGAAGGATTGCGTGGACTTTTTTTTTGCAGGCTTTCAGGGTTTCCTGTTTATGTCACCGTCAGGGCAGGGACATTGTATGTGTTTTTTTAAAGGGGAAAGATCACTGTATTATTTAAAAAATTGATAAGGTTTTATTGTTAAAAAATATTTGCTTAAAAATCAATATGGATAGAATGCTAAAATTTATTAGTCTTAATGTAATTGGGATAAATGGTCTGGTGAAAAGGAAATGGAACTTGGCACACCTAAAAAAAATTAAAGGCAGATACAGTCTTTCGACAAACACGTCTTACTAAATCGGAACTTGCTAAATTAAAAAGAGGATGAGTGGGACAAGTAATATCATCTACATTTGTCTCAAAAGAAAGAGGAGTAGTGATTTTAATTAGAAAACTATACCAATAATAATTGACCAAGACCGAAGATTTGTAATGGCACATAGTAAAATTTATGCAGAATCATGGACTTATGAATATCTATGCACAAAATTAGCCTTTCTGAAGGATATCTTTTTAAAAACAGCAGAGAGAAGACAAAATATACTGGTCAGAGGAGATTTCAATTTCTGGCTAGATCCAATATTGGATAAATCAACCAGAACAGCAACAAGGGCAAAGCCTACAAAAATGATACTATCATTTATGAAAGATCTAAATTTAACTGATATATGAAGGCATCTTAACCCTGTAGAGATTATTCATTCTACTCAAGGGTACATGATTTACATACAAGGATTGATTTGTTTTTAAATATCTACCCAGTTAAAAAAGTAGAGTGGTAAAAACATAATATTTTGGCGAGACTTTTATCAGACCATTAACTTTAATTATTGCAATAATGGGGAAACAAGAAAGTGTGTATAGATGGTATCTCAATGCCACACAGTTGAAAAGGAAGGACTTTAATAAGTTTATTCAGAGACAAATATAATTATTTTGTGAAACTAACCTTTTTTCTACTGTTAATAGCTTTTTAATATGGGATATGCTTTAAGCTTATCTTGAGAGAATATGCTACAGAGTTGGATGGCTTAGAGAAAGACATAACAACATTGGAAAAAGAATATCAGAGAACATAAGTACAATAAAAATATAGATTATTAGAGAATAAAAAATAAAACACATTACAAATGTATAGAATGGAAAAAAACTATATTAAAAACTAAACAAAAATATTATGAATTAGGAGAACAGCACATAAAGTTTGATCTAGGCTGGTAAGGGCAGATGAGTAATCTAGAATGATAAATGCATGAAAGCAGAGGCTGATATTACAAAAGATAATCATAATGAAACTATATAAATCAGAATTATTAGGAGATGAAAATGAGATGGACAAATTTTTAACAAATGTTGAACTTGCAAAATTAAAAGAAAGAGGACGAATTAATTTAGATGCCTCTTTTACAAGAGAAGAAATCGAGAAAGCTTTGGCTATTTTACAAGCTAACAAATCTCCAGGGGAGGATGGGTTTCCTGCCACGTTCTCTCGACAACTTAAAGATTTATTGATGCCTCTTATGATGGATGCATTGGACCAGGTGGTGGAGACCCAGACATGCCTGGAATCTTTTATTATCACAGTGCTACTGAAGAAAAGTAGATACCCATGTGAATGGGAAGGTTGAAAACCACTGTTCCTGTCTGAATTGTTACTGAAATATTTTGCTAAAAAAAAAAATTGTCACTGGCCCATTTCCTTTGGAGTCATGAAACCATGCCAATTCTAAATCCATGCAGCCATGGTTCCATGGATCCCCATGCCTCATATCTTTCTGATTGAGACTTTCATGGAGGACTTTGTCAAATGTCTTACTAAAATCCATAGACACCACCTCAACCACTCTAGCTTCATCAATTTCTTTCGTTACCTCCTTAAAGAAATCAATTAGTCATGTGAGGCACAACCTTTCTTTCAATCTTGCTGACGGTTCCTGAGAACACTGTGCTTCTCATGCTCATAAATTCTGTCCTTCAGAATTCTCTCCAAAAGTTTGCACACCACTGGCATAAGATTCACTGGTCTACAATTCCCACGATTCTCCCTATTAAAACAAGAGGATGACATTTGCCATTCTCCAATCCTCTGGCACCTCCCATGTGGCCAGCAAGGATGAAAAGATCAACACTAATGCCCCAGCTATCACTTCCCTTCCTTGCCACAGAAACCTGGGGTATATCTTGTCTACCCCCAGGGACCTATCAATCTAATGTTTTGAAGAAGATTCCTCTTTCCTGATCTCAACATGGTCCAGTTGTTTCATTCTGACACCTTGTCCAAGGTACTTTTCTCTAGTGAATACTGAAGTAAAGTATTCATTTGGGACCTCCCCAACCTCCTCTGCCTCCAGGCACCTGCTGCCTCCTTTATCCTTTATTCTCATCATCCTTCCATTCTTCACATATGCACAGAACATCTTGAGGTTCTCCTTAATCCTACCTGCCAAGGCCTTCTCATGCCCCCTTTGAGCTCCCTTGTCATTTCTTAAGATCCTTCCTGGCGCTGATATAATTCTCATGAGCTCTTCCTGTTATTTGCTTCCTAAATCTAACGTGTGCTTCCTTCTTCCTCTTAATTAGTTGCCTCACCTGTTTTTTCAACCACGGTTCAACCTGTTCCAGTGGGGAAGCCTGTCCAGAATCCCATGCATGTTATCCCTAAACATCATCCACATTACAACTTTGCTTTCTCCCATGAACATCTGTTCCCAATTGACTCTCTCTAGTTCTTGCCTTATCCCATTGTAATTAGCCCTTCCCCAATTAAACACTAACATTTTGTCTGCTTTTATCCTTGTCCATAGCTATTCCCCAAAACACTGCCCCACCCAGAAGTCTGTCACCTGACCAGGTTCATTACCCAGTACATGATCCAGTCTGGTCTTTCCCCTGGTCCACATAATGAGTCAGGAATCCTTCTTGGACACATCTGACAAATTCTGCCCCACCTCTCCCTCTTGCCATTAGCAGGTACCAGTCAATATTTGGGAAGTTTAAGTCTCCCAC
Source organism: Narcine bancroftii (assembly GCF_036971445.1). NCBI lineage: Eukaryota > Metazoa > Chordata > Chondrichthyes > Torpediniformes > Narcinidae > Narcine > Narcine bancroftii. The sequence goes on from NC_091480.1 coordinate 86,863,547, forward strand.
AACAGCAACCCTGTAATTTCTGCACCATTCCAAAATCTGCCTTTCTGTCTGTTCCTCAGTGTTCCAAGAGCTATTTAGGGGCCATAGACTACTGATAATTGTTCCCTTTCTATTTCTGACTTCCACACACACTGACTCAGTAGACACTATCTCTGCAGCATCCTCTCTTTCTACAGTCATGATAATAACCCTGACCAGTAATGCTACTCCCCACTCCTCTTACCTCCCATCCTATTCCTTTTAAAACACCTAAACCCCAGAACCTGTATCAGCCAATCCTGTCCTTCTGCCAGCCAAGTCTCTGTAATGGCCACAACATTATAATCCTACATACTGATTCATATCCGTGTTCATCTCCTTTATCTCTAATGCTCCTAGCATTGAAAAAGATACAATTCAAACCCTCCAACTGACTACATTTATGCTTCCGCAATTACACATTTGGATCTCAGGAGCATCAAAGCGAGAGGAGAAGCAAAAGCCTTGGGAGGCAGAGAGGTGAGTGTAACTGAGGTGGTTGAATAAAGAGCAAAGAGGCAACTGAAGGGTTAAATAGAATGTTGATTTGTGGGAGTGAGTAATTGAGATGATTAGCGGGGACAAATAAAAGGAAGGGGATTTAAAGAGGAGTTGGCCAATGGGGTGTGGAGTGTGAAGTGGAAAGTTTGGCTTGAGAGGCTTCAGAAGGCTGAGGAAGAGTTCATGTCCAAGAAGGTAAGGTCTTTGATTTTAAGGTAGGAAGGGTTAATGGAGAGAGCTAGGGAAGTGAAATGTTCTGAATGCAACATGTGGGAAATATGGGACAGCATAACTGTCCCTGATGACTACATCTCCAAGAGGTGCATCCAGCTCCAGCTCCTGGGAGACAGTGTTAACAAGCTCCTGTTGGAGCTGGATGAACTCTGGATCATTCTGGAGGCAGAGATAGTTATAGAGAGAGGCTTCAGGGAGACTGCCACCCCTAAAAGGCAGGAGACAGGAAACTAGATGACTGTTAGGAGAAGCAGACGGGGCAGAGCAACCCTGTGGCTGTTACCCTCAACAAGTGTACTGTATTAGATCCTATTTGGGGGGGTGGAAAGAATGATCTTCTATGGATAGTCACATCTCTGGTATAGTGGCTGGCCCCCTGACTCCGAAGAGAAGGTGGAAGGAGAAGAGGAGAGATATGTTAATTGGGGACTCATTGGTTAGGAGAGCAGATAGGGGGTTCTGTGAATGTGATTGAGGGTCCTGGATGGCATGTTGCCTCTCAGGTGCCAGGGTCAGGGATGTCTCTGATCAAGTTAATAGTTCATTATGGAGGGGGAGAGCAAGCAGCCAGGTGTCATGGTTGTTGCAGAGCAAGAATCAACGACCAACACCAGGGTAACGCTTCGGAAGATTTTTATTAGCAAGGTATCTTGGAGCCTAGCACCCAGCCTGAGCTTGCTCTGTTCACAGCCAGTTTTAACAGAGTTTATATACAATAAATGGCAGTGCATTCCTGCATGTGGGCTTCCTGTTGCAGTCAACTTGACAATAATTTATCATTGTCAAAGTTTGGCAATAATTTAATAATTGTTTAACAGAATTCCAAAGCTTATGTCTGCAGATAAGTGTGTTTGCAGATAAATTGCATGTTGAGGTTCCCTGCCTCCACTTAAGCAAAATGCAATTGACTCTTGTATGTTCTTGTAAGCAACTTATGGGTGAACACTTAACCCTTTGTGTTCAGATTTTCCTCCACAATGGTCCACGTGGAGACCAATGACATAAATAGGAGAAGGGATGAGGTCCTGAAGATGGAATTAAAAAGTAGGACCTCCAGGGTGGGAATCTCAGGATTGCTGCCTGTGTCACGCGCCAGGGAAGGTAGGAAAAGGAAGTTGTGGCAGATGAATGCATAGCTGAAGAGTTGGTGCAAGGGGAAGGGGTTGTTTATGTGGAGTTTGCACATTCTCTTGTGACTGCATGGGTTTCCTCCAGGCAGTGGACTTTGATGCCTTCCATCAACAGATGCTTGAAGCATTTCATAATGGTGCGTTCAGTGCCAATGAGTGATAGCCATTGAGGCCTGTTATTGTTGACCTCTTTGGTACTGGGATGATGGAAGCTGCCTTGAAACTAACAGTGGGGATGGACTGCTGTTTTACTTTTCCCAGTATCCAAACAAGTATGTTGTCTGGTTCTACCATCTTGTGTGGGTTTACCTTGGATAGGGTCATCCTCACCCCAGCTACACAGGGGGCCCATTCATCATGGGTTCATCTTCGGCGTCAGCTTGTTCTTATCAAACCTTGCATCAAAGATGTTCAATCTGTCCAGAAGGGACGTGCCATTTTTTTTGATTACCAAGTTGTAACTATATAACCATATAATAATTACAGTATGGAAACAGGCCATCTCTGCCCCTCTAGTCTGTACCATCTAAGTGAACTCCCCTAGTCCCACCTACCTGCATTTTGCCCATAACCCTCCAATCCCCTCTCATCCATATACCTAAATGATTTTTCTGCGACCAGGTCATTCCACTCAGCCACCACTTTCTGACTGATGACGTTCCATCTCATGTTACTTCTAAACTTTTGACCCCTAACTCTTAACTTGTGTCTTGTGATCTGTTATAATTTTGATCCCATGTGCCTCATATAGCCAATGTTGCAGCGATGTCTATGGATCTTCTGTGTGCACCCACCTTTTGCTTTTTGGATTGCACAGAGAAGTTCAGCCCTGACAGATTTTAGTGCCATCTTGTCTCCTGTCCCGAAGGCAGTATCATGAGCTCTGAGAAGTGCCAGAATCTCTGCATCCAACCATGGTTTCTGGTTAGCTCTGGTTGCAAAGCATTGGATCTCCATGGCATCCTCAGTGCACTTTCTAATGTAGCCATGTACTCTTCTGTTTACATGGGCATTGTAGGTGGCTGCATCCTTGAAACAGTTCCAGTCTGTGGTCTCAAAGCAATCCTGTAGCACTGCCACGTTGTGATCTCCCTGCGAACTGGTTTCATTAATTTTGCAAGCAGTCTGTATTCTGGGGTTAGCAGGATGGATATGTGATCTGAGTAACCAAGGAGGGGGAAAGGGCCAGCCTTTGTACACATCAAGGACCTTGGTGTACACCCAATCCACAGTGTCCTCTCCTCTCCTGGCGAATTTGACATGCTGTTGGAACGGTGATAGAACGGCTTTCATGTTGTCATGGTTCAAGTCAATATTGACAATCATAGCACCAATATGGTGGGACATCTGGTCTTCACAGACGGCACCATAAAGCTCCTTCTTTGCTTTCCAAAGGTGGAACGCAAACTGTAGTAATCACCAATGGCTTAGAATTCCCTGAGCAGGTATCCACATTTCACCATCGGGTACTGTATCTGCTGAGCAGGATAGAGACATTACAATAGAGACATTTGTGTACCAGTTCTCATTGATGTAAACGCACAGATCCCCTCCTCAAGGCTTGTCAGAAGCGCCAGCATCTTTATCTGTTCTGAGGGAAATAAGGTCATCTAGCTGGATTTCTGAGTCTGGAATGAAGACCTGGAGCCGCATTTCTGTAATCACCATAGCATAGCAGCCCTGCAGTTCTCTCTGGCTCAGATGCAGACTCGGGTATTCAATTTTCTTCTCCACTGGTCTTGCATTTGCAAGTCAGATTGTTGGAAACCTGGATCTGAAGGGGTTAATTCCAGCTGTGGTAGTGTGTTGTAATGGCAAGAAAATGAGGTCCGAAATTGGATGGCACAGTTAGTGTGGTTAGTGAAATTTTCTCTTTCAGATCTTAAGCAACATCCTTTGTTTATCTAGGTTTACTTATTTTCCTTCAATACAAATTGCATGTGGCACCACAATGGTGTAGTGTGCAGAGCTACGACCTCATAGCCCCAGCAACACTGGAGCACACTGGGCCTCTGGTAGAGTTTCCATGTTCTCTTGTGACTGGATGGGTTTCCTCCAGATGCTCTGGTTTTGTCCCATATTCCAAAAGCGTGCAGGTTGGAAGGTCAATTGTTAATGCGCAATTATCCTCAGTCTGTAAGCAGGGGAAATAATCAGAGAGGGTTGAAGGGGAAATTGGGGAGAATAAACTGGGACTAGTGTAGGAATGCACTGCTTGGTGAATAGAACAAATTTGATGATTGGAAGTGCCTACCTCTGTGCTCCATGCGTTCATGAATCCATGATTTACTTTTTTTTAGCATCCCAATTGATAACAAATGATTGCAAGAATTCTATACAAAATAAATCTATGATCAATTTAGTGCAGTCACAAACCAGACTCTTGTGAACAAGGAGCAAAAACCAAGTTCCTTGAGGTTGAATGAGAACATAAGGAATAGGAGCAGTAGGCGATCTGGCACATCAAGCCTGCTGTTATGATCGGCTCATCTCCATCTACCTGGCTTTTTCCCATATCCCTTAATTTCCCAACTTTGGTAAAAATCTATCCAAACTTGTCTTAAATATATTTACTGAGGTAACCTCCATTGCTTTAATGGACAGCAAATTCACCACCCTCTGGGCAAAAGCAGTTCCTCCTCACCTCCAACCTAAATCTACTATCCCGAATCTTGAGGCTATATCCTCAAGTTCTGGTCTCCTCACCAATGGAAACAACTTGCCTACTTAGCTTTGCCTTTCATAATTTTGTGTTTCTATAAGATCCCTTCTCATTCTTCTGAATTCTAGCAAGTCCCAGACAACTCAATCTCTCCTCATAGGCTAACCCCCTCATCTCTGAAATCAACCTAGTAAATCTCTGCATCACCTCCAAAGCCAGTACATCCTTCGTCAAGTAAGGAGACCAGAACTACATGCCATACTTCAGGTTCAGTCTCACCAGTACCTTGTGCAGTTGCCGCATAACCTCCTAAACTCTATCCCTCTAGCAAGGAAGGCCAACATTCCATTTGCCTTCTTTATAACCTAATGCATTTTCAAACCAACCTTTTATGATTCACATACAAGCACTCCCAAGTCCTTCTGCACATCAGCACGCGGCAATCGCTTGCCATTTAAATAATCTAATCTTCCATTTTTCCTTTCAAAGCAGATAAGGTCACATATTCAAACATTGTACTCCATCTGCCAGACCCTTGTCCACACACTTATTATCTACATCACTTTGCACACCCTCTGTATCCTCTGTACAATTTGCCTTTGCAAATAATCTAGATCGTTTAGGAACAGTTGCAGAAACCAGCACCGATCCCACACTAATTGCCAACCAGAGAAACACCCCTGCATCCTAACTCTGTTTTCTATTGGTTAACCAATCCTCCATCCATGCTAACACATCAGCCCCAACTCTATACATCCTTATCTTCTGTGAGTCTTTTGTGCAGCACCTTATCAAACGCCTTCTGGAAATCCAGGTAAGCAACATCCATCCGCACCCCTTTATCTACTGCGCTGGTTATATCCTAAAAGAACTCCAGAAAGTTTGTCAAAGTTTGACATCCAAGTTAGGCTGCTGATGTATCAACAACAAAGTCTGACAATATTGGTCTCCGGGCACATACAGTGAGCACAGCATAGGGGGCATATCAATGGTTCAATCAAAATTTGAACTGAACTCTCATTCAGACTATTTAATATTCATTAACCATTCTTTCTATTTACACCTGTCTGCACCCAATTGTTACCAAAAATTGCTTAATCTAAAATCAAGGGTGCAAACTTTGAAGAACTGTTCCAATTCACAATGAGCTCGCGAATAATCATCATTTCTTGCATTTTCAGAAACTCTGACCTATTATGGAGAAAACAATGAAACTAAAAGGACAAACATCCGTGGAAAGAGTTCTACCAAGCAAAATTCATATTTATAAATCTAAGATAAAAATAAGCATCATAATCTTGAGTTTTATTTCAGTGACATCTATTTCTATTGTTTTTAGACATGCGAGTAAATCTAAAATGGAAGAAAATAAGTATCCAAAAGCTGTAATGGTGGATTTAAAAAAAGATAATGATGTACAATTAAAGATGATTCCAAAGGGAATATGGACAATAAATTCTATTGGAAGACTTGGCAACCAGATGGGGGAATATGCAACACTCTATGCTTTGGCAAAGCTGAATGGTCATCAAGCCTATATTTTGCCTTCCATGGCCAATTATCTGTCTCCTCTCTTCAAAACTACCCTTCCGACCCTCCATGAAAGTTTGATCAAAAAATTACGTTGGCAGGGTTATCCTCTACATGACTGGATGGAGAATGCGTATTACAATATTCCGGGGAACTATCGATGGCTCTCGGGATATCCGTGCTCCTGGACCTTCTATCATCACTTACGAGATGAAATTCTCCGAGAATTCACCTTTCATGACTTTATCAAGGAAGAGACAAATGCATTTCTCAGGAAAATTAGTGGGGAACGGAAGAATATCACATTTGTTGGTGTTCATGTTCGAAGGGGCGATTATGTAAGGGTCATGCCAAATATTTGGAAAGGGGTCATAGGTGATAAGAAGTATTTAGACAAAGCAATGGATTACTTCAGAAATAAATACAAAGATGCAATTTTTGCAGTGACAAGTGATGGAAAGGATTGGTGTAAGAAGAACATTGATAATGCCAGAGGAGATGTTTTCTTTTCAGAAACTTCAAACAGTCCAGGTCAAGACCTTGCCATCCTTGCTCACTGTAATCACACCATTATGACAATAGGAACATTTGGCTACTGGGCAGGCTACCTGGCTGGGGGGGAGACCATTTTCCTCGATAATTTCACTCTGCCTAATTCACCATTTCTGAAAGTGTTTAAGTATGAAGCAGCTTTCTTACCTGAATGGATTGGCATTCCTGCTGATCGATCACCTCTACTGAATTCAACAAAATTAAGTAAAGCAAATTAAGCTTCTTTAATTGTATGCTTTGTGATGCAGCAGTTAGTGTAGGGGTCTCCAAAGTGATTAATTTCAACCCCTGGGGGCTTGATAGGGCAATCCGAGTGATCAATAAATGCCAATGGGTTAAAAGGTTGTTGATAAATGGTTTTGGGGGGGTGGGTCTTCATTAAACTTTTGCGGTCAAAAGCTGGGGTGTGTCTATGGAAAATAGCACCTATGGCAGGGGTGGATAACCTCTCGAAAGTTGGCCTTGGTGACTCCATGTTATATTTGTCTTCGGCCTCTTAATAAGTAGAGAGTGAAGGAGTGATGGAGCAGAGAAAGAGATGTATGTCCAGTGCCCCCACCACCACCCCCCATCTGGTGCTGCAAGGAGTCCATGCCTTGCAGTCCATGAGGGATCAAGGGTTCTATGAAGGGGTCAATGATCTAAATTTTGGCAGATACCTTTATTGCTCTAATGTCAGTAGGCATCTGTCATCTTAAGAATTTATCCAAAAGACTAAAATTTTCCCTGAACAAAGAGAAGATGTGTTGGGCTCAATGAGTCAGTCAACATTTCTGGTCGAAACCCTTTATCGAGACTCTACTTCTCTCATTTGACCAGTGCCCTCCATGGGTGATACCTGGCTCTCTGAGTCCCACCAGATTTTCTTTGTTCACTCAAGATTTCAGCTTTTGTGTTTCTCATGTGCATTAACTATTTTCAGCTCATAGATTCAAGAAATAATTTCTGGTACAATGGTACAATAAAGTTGCTGTGTCCAGATCTTGTAATGGTAAATGAAGACAATAATTAAATAAATAAATTTGTATGACAATTTTTTTGAATGTAGACTGCAATCATTCTGAGTTGAGGAAGAAATTATAACTTTTAATCAACCTCACAAGTTAAAAAAATTGTATTACTGAAAAGGTCTTTGGAAATCTCTAACTGATGGTAATGTAATGTTATTCTTCATCCTTCCTATGAGTTCTGCACCATCTTGAAACAACATTTATCATCCAAGTCTCCTCCTTTCCCAGTGCAACATCTTCCTGAAATCTGTCTCTGCTCTTCACCTTACCCCATGAGGCACTGTCTTCCCCTCCAAATGCAAATACTCTGAAGAACCTTCTTTTAGTCACAGGTCCTGTTCATGGAAGATGGTTGGACGTCAATCAATCACTGCAGTCTCAGGATTTCCTCAGAGAAAAGTTTGACCCTCTATCATGTGGTCACAAGTGAGGATCAATTCCATGCAAAGCTCATCAGCATTCAAGTGGTAAGACCGAGAAAATAATTATAAGTCATAAAGATATACAGCACCGAAAGAAACCTCTCTGCCTAACTGATCTCTGCAAACCAAGTTGCCTACCTGAGTTAAACCCATTTGCCAGTATTTGGCCCATAGCACTGTAACCCTTTCCTATCCAGGAACCTGTCTCAAAGTATTTTAAACATTGTAATTGACTCTCCAGTGTTGCCCATGGCTCACAACCTGGAATGATGCTAGGGTTCAATCTCAGGGGAAAAAGAGAGCGAGCTGGAAGGGCCTGCTCAGGTACGGCCAAATGAGGGAAGATGTTCAAGCGAGCTAATTGTAGGGTAGGCTAACATTGATTGACTTTCGACCTGCCTGGCCAGATGACCCTCCAGGAGCACGCACATGGATTATCATTTGTTTGCAGCAGTTTCCTATCCAACCTGTTGGATAATTGTCTGTGCTCCCCTTGCTATGTTACTAATTACTCTTTCTCATTGTAACTCCATGCTGTGCAACTGAACTCATGCCCTGATACGTTGAATAACTGTATGAGTATTAGAGTTGTCTTGCTAGAACCCTTCATACTGTACCAGGTAATAATGTGACAATAAACTTGAACATTAATGCAGCTCCAAAAATAATCAAGAGCTTGATACCACCATAAATATTTCCTCTATCACAGGTACACAATGGCTACAGTGTACGTCATCAACAAAATGCATCTTCCACCACTGAGAATGCTAAGTGAAGGAGGCATACGGTAAACACCACCACTTCTGACCTCATTCTGTAAATAGCAGTTCAGGAGCATCTTCACCACCCTCCTCCTGTCTAAAAAAAAACACTCATCTTAACCCCCCCCCCAAAAAAAAATCACTTTTATTCATCACCACTCCTTTTAATTCATCTTCTTGAGGCCATAGAGGAATGAACAATAAATTTTCATACACAGTGGCCTCCTCCAAATTTGAATAAATGATGAAACCTTTTTGTTCAGATCTACTTTTTAACCTTATTTCTTTACTCAGGCATTTGATCTCTTCATTAAGAACCACTTGCACAGCCTGCTCTTGTAAATATAATACATCATACAGGCTCACAACTAGTAAGCTAATACATTGCGCCCGTCAGATTTATGCCCAGGAGCTCTTCTCTCATCTTCCTTTTATCATTTGAAGTTTAAAACAAATAGTGGATTCAGATATGGAAATGCAAGCGCACTGATAACTGACTTCACAAGTCTGAAATGAGATGATGTTAGATGCAAACTTCATTTTCTTTGAACAAGCAAACAGTAGGCACCACATAATCATTCTCGGATGAATGACGGAACATGGGGCTATTACAACAGCAAATGGTGCCAAGAGATAATTCACTAAAGAAGCCCATGGTGGAGAATAACCAGGAAGAGGACAGTAATGTAAGGGTGGAGGGAGATTAGGATGATTGAATTGAGAGGGAGGGTGGTCATTTATGACCCAGCCAGGATAGCAGACCATAATACATAGGAGATCCTCTTTGCCATTTTTATGGTCCTGTGGATTGACTTCTGATCCATTTCTATGCAGCAACCGTACTCACACCATGATACAGCTGCCAAGGACGCTCTCAAAAGTGCTCCTGTATGCCTGTTGGCCAGTAGTGATGCCTGCTTCACCCGTCTCTGGAAGCGCCTTCCTGATAAGTGAGGAGATATGCGTTCATGATAGGTCACTAGTTAAGTGAAGTCGAAGGAACAATCTGTGGTTTTTGCCTCCCTGCACAAAGCTTGCCTTGATTCTGAGAGGAAATTTCAATGATAGATGAGTATAGATCCAGTGGGAAGTAGCCATTTGGCAGTGCAGTCCAGAGCATCCAAGACAGTCTACAGGAGGTATAACAGATGGAGGATTTTCATGGACTGTAAAGGCAGAACTTTAATTTTAAATTTTTAAAATATGTAATTTTCTGAACATTTAAAAAGAAAGTTGTAATGGAGCTGTATAATTTCAAAAATAAAATTGATTACAGTTTCAATTAAAATATTACTATAAAATAAATAATCTTAACTTACCTTTTTCATCAAATTCATCCAAACGATCCGTGTAGCGGTTAGACCAACTCAATGACAGCACTAGCAATCCAGGTTTGTATCTGTTGCTGTCTGTAAAGAGTTTGCTCTTTCTCCCATTGACCACGTGAGTTTCTTCTGGGTGCTCCAAAGACATATGGAGGTCACATTGGTGTATTTTGGCAGCAAGGGCTCGTGGGCCGTAAGCGCCAATTACCGTGCTAAACAAAAAAAAAATTAAATGTTGGTATCCCTCAAGAAATAAGATATGTTAATCTTAAAGCACAATATCATTTGTTTTACAGGACACGAACCCAACAGATATTTGCACACTTCTTTTTATCTCTGACAACCACCACAAGTTAAAAAAAATAGTGGATTCAGATATGGAAATGCAAGCGCACTGATAACTGACTTCACAAGTCTGAAATGAGATGATGTTAGATGTATTGACTCCTTTCTCCATGAGGGGAGGATGCCTACCACTAGGCTGGTCAGCCCCTGCCACTGTGGGTGTGAATATTTGTTAGCAAGTTGTATGGGTTAATATATAGCAAGATGTCATCAGTGTGTTTAATTAAGCCTGGTCCCATTGGGAACTGCATAGGTATAATTTTAGCACCTGATTACGTGCGAACTATTCTAATGCCATTCCAAATTTCTTTTTCATTTCTCTGTGGACACAATGCCAGTCTCGTGCTTAAAAAAAATGCTGAAGGAACTCAGCTAGTCTTGAGGTGTCCATAAGAGGTAAATATATATTTCAACCTCTCATTGCTACCTTCAGAGGTTCCCATGTGCTTAAAAATGGTGTCGATCATCCTGGTGCCCAAGAAGAGGAGGGTGGAGCTGCCTCAGTGACTATCACCCAGCAGCACTCACATCCACTGTGATGAAATGATTTGAAAGGTTGGTCATAGCGAGAATTAACATGTACCTAACAAAGATCTGGACCTCAAACCATAAAAATCACATAAACTAAATCAGAACTCTCGGAAATGTGTTTTACATGTGGTGTGGAGATTGGAACTTTTCTCCATTCAACCTGGCTGTGCACAAAGGTGAGATCCTTCTGGGAGGACCTGGCAACGTCCTGAAAAAAATTGCAAAGGTGGATTTTCCACAGGATGCAGAATTGTTCCTTCTGGTTAACATTATGGACATGGGTTTTAAACTGCCCAAGTACCAAATTCAGTTTGTGAAGGCCAGGAAAGATATAGCAGTCATGTGGAAATCCGACTCCCAACTAAATATTACATGATCGAATGTGGAAATGCAGAGTTGTATTCCCCATGTATGATTTAAGGAATAAATATGACACATTCGCAAGAGTGTGGCAACCTGATTTGAAACTAATAGGTGTATAGATATAATTTTCACCCCTTCAGAATGGAGGAAATTAAGTAACCCGTCCCAACAGGGAAACAATTGGGATCAAAGAAGTGGGATGTGGCGCAGACAACCTGCTTTTGATTTTTTTTTTGTCTCTTACCCTTTTTATTTAAGTACCTGGTGTTTTGAGATGACGGAGCATGCATATACTCTTGTTGGGCACTCACAGCTCGGAGCACGCAGATGTGTTAGTGTAGAATGTTTACTGAGAAAACTCAGCAGTGTGAAAGGTACCAGTGAGGATACCACAGTGGGTGTGTGTACATGTTTGGGGAGAACACCAGAGTAGTACATTTGTCTATGTGTGCATGTCCGTGTGTCCATGTAAAAACAAAATTCTTGCAATGACATAAGTAGAACTCATGGGAGTGCCCGTTCCTTTCATTCTATTTTTTGTCTTTTTTTTTGTTCCCTGAAATTATATGGCAATTTTTGTGGTAGAGAAGTAAACATCAGAAAATCAAGAGGAACATATGCAGAAATAGCAAAAGAAGGGGCTGGATCTTGCGAGGAACTTTGTAGAAAGTTTATGAGATTTTTTTTAGAGTAGCTTGTTGACGAACCTGCGAGGGAGTCGGGGATTGAATGTACTGGATTGGGTGCTGTGTAATGCACCAGATGTGATTAGAGAGCTAAGAGTCAAGGAACCATGATATAATTGAGTTAAATTTGAAATTTATCAAGGAGAAACTAAAGTCAAATGTGTTGGTGTTTCAGTGAAGTAAAGGGAATTGCAGTGGCATGAGAGAGGAACTAGCCAAAGTCTGTTGGAAGGGGGAACTTTGGGAAGACGGCAGAGCATCGATGGAGGGAGTTTCTGTAAGAAATGGGGAAGATGCAGGATAAATACAGACCAAACAAGAGGAAACAATCAAATGGAAAAAAAATGACACAAAAGTGGCTGACAAGGGAAGTCAAAACCAACATAAAAGCATAAGAGAAGGGTGTATAAGAAAGCAAAATGAGTGGGAAGTTAGAGGACTGGGAAGTTTTTAAAAACCTGTAGAAGGTAGCTAAAAATCATAATGAGGGAAAAGATGAAGAATTAAAGAAGGTGACCAAATAATGTCAAAGTGAATATAAAAATATCAAGAGTGGATACAAAGAGCTTCTTCAAGTATACAAAGAGTTAAAGAAATGTGAGATAAAATGATACTGGAGAAATAATGATCCTGGAGACAGGGGAACCAAATGAGTATTTTGCATCAATTTTCACTGTGGAATACAGAAGCTGTATACCAGATTTCAAAGGGTACATTTACTATTTCAAGGGAAAAAGTGCTCAGAAAGCTGAAAGGTCTACAGGTGGATAAGTCTCCCTGTCCAAACAGATTGCACCCTTGGGTCCTGAAGGAGGTAGTGGTAGAGATTGTGAAGCCATTGGTAAGGATCTTTCAGGAATCAATAGATTCTGGTCTGGTCCCGGAGGACTGGAAAATCATAAATGGCACCTCACTATACAAGATGGAAGTGAGGCAGGAGAAAGGAAATTAAAGGCTGGTTAACCTGATATCAATGTTTGGAAAAATGTTGGAGTCGATTGTTAAGGATGAAGTTACGTGGAGGCACGTGGCAGTCATGGTTTTCTTCAGAGAAAATTTTGCTTGATAAATCTATTGGAACTCTTTGATGAACTGGCAAGCAGGCTGGATAAGGGTGAAGTAGTGGATGTTGTGTATTTCGATTTTCAGAAGGTATTTGACAATGTGCCGCACGTGATGTTACATAACAAGACAAGAGCCCATGGTATCACAGGAAGCATTCCATCCTGGGTAGACCATTGACTGATTGGCAGGAAACAGAGAGTTGGAATACAAGGATGATATTCTGATTGACTGCTAGTTGCTAGTGGTGTTCCACAGGGCTCGTTGTTGGGGCCACTTCTTTTTCATGTTGTATATTAATGATTTGGATGATGGAATGAATGGGTTTGTGGTCAAGTTTGCAGATGATACCAAGGTAGTTGGAGGTAGTATTGAGGAAACATGCAGATGGCAGAAGGACTCAGATAGATTAGGAGAAGTGGGAAATGAAATGTAATGTCTGAAAGTGTACTAACATGCAAATGGTAGAAGAAATTGCACGCAACACCATTACAGTGCCAGCGACCCAGGTTCAAATCCAGCACTGTCTATAAGGAGTTTGTATATTTTCTCCATATCTGCGTGGATTTCCTCCAGGGGCTCCAGTTTCTTCTCACCTTTCAAAAACATTGATCGAGACCAGACCTGGGTTCGAATCCCGCGCTGTCTGTAAGGAGTTTTGTATGTTCTCCCTGTAGGTTTACTCCAAGGGCACCTTTTTTCACCCATCCTTCAAAAACATACCGGGACGTCGGTTAATTGGGGTGAAAAGTTGGGCAGCATGGACTGGTAGGGACAAATTGGCCTGTTACGGTGCTGTATGTCTAATTTTTAAAAATAAAAATTTTAAAAATACGGGAGGTTTTTAGTTAATTGGGGGTATTTGGGTGGCACGGGCTCATGGGCCGGTACTCTGCTGTGTTTAAATTTAAATGTAAATAAATAGGCAGACTATTTTTTACATTTGGAGAAAATTGAAACTACCCAGATGCAAAGGATAGCCTGAAGGTTAACATGCATGTTGAGAGAGTGGTGAAGTAGGCAAATGCAATGCTGGAGAGGAATAGAATACAAGAGCAGGGTTGTGCTGTTGAAGTATTATAAGGCACCAGTGAGACATCTCCTGAAGTATTGTGAGCAGCTTTATTGAAGAAAGGATGTGTTGTCTTTGGAGAGGGTTCAAAGGAGGTTCACTAGGATGATTCTGGGAATAAAAGCTATCATCTGAGGAGTGTTCCAGCTCTTGACCATTGGAATTTAGGAGGATGAGGAGGGCTCTCACTGAAACATTCTGAACATTGAAAGATGTTGACGGAGTAGATATAGAAAGGTTGTATGCCACGCTGGGAGAGTCTAGGACAAGAAAGCACTACTTCAGGATGGAAGGGTGTCCGCTTAGAACAGAGATGTGTAAGAATTTCTTCAGTCACAGAGTGGTAAATCTGTGGAAATTGTTGCCATAGGCTGTTGTGGAGGCCAGGCCATTGGCTGTATTTAGGACAGAGATTGGTAGGTTCTTGATTAGCCCGGGTACCTTAGGAAATGGTCATTCCAACTGCAATTCAATAGATCTATCCTCCGGAAAATTGTCTAAGTCTTTCTCAACAAATTCTCCCTCACCTATATAAAATTTCATTCAAATCCTTTGTATTTGTATTTTCTTCATCCAATGCTTAACTTCAGCCAGCTTCAATTCCTTAGCAATGACCATTAGTTCCTCTTTTATTTTTCTCTGCAGCTCCACAGATGATGGTTCTAACAAAAATGTACTAACATCCATTGCTGCTGTTCTTTCATACACACAAGCTTTAAATTAGCTTGGAAAAAACCAATTAACTAATAAATCACAAAACTTCAAAGGTTTAAGATCCCGAAACTTCAACTATTTCAATCCGAAAAGGACAATCCCTCACTTTGTTACGAGCCCAGAGGACCCCAAAACCGAGCAGCAATAGAAATTCACCAAGACAAATGGTTACTTAATCAAAAGTTGCTTTTAATTATCTTTAAATATTAAAACAGGATCAAACTTTAACTTATTAATTACCAACCTAACTTAAACCCCTTCTAATTCTAAGTGCACATTTATGTAATGTGTGTGTAATTTCAGAAAGGTTCTTTGATTCACAGTCCAATTTCATTTCTCACTCCTTCAAGTTCACCGGTATCAGGCAATTCTTACACTGTGCACAAAATTTAACATTTATGAATTTCACCTGGCTTTGGTGCTTGAAAGGTAAAAGGTTACTGCTCAGGAACGTTCTTGTCAGTTTTCAGAGAGAGATTTGTTACTCGTTGGACACCCAAAACTGATCCCTTCTGATCAGCCACTTCAGTGTCTTGCCAAAGAAACTTGCCCCATCAGGGTTTTCCAGATGATAGCTTCTTTCTTTCAGGTCACCACAGAGTTCCTTTTCTGTTGCCCTTATTTCAAGTGAAACATTATACAGCCAACCATCTCTTCTTGTAAGGTCCACAAGGGCTTTGACCAGGCTGAACTAAGCACTCGCAACCCATCTTCAAAATGGGATTTTTCCACAAGCTTGCCAGCTTGTCCTGTTCCAGTCCCAGCTGCTGCTGTAGAACTGTAAAAGAGAATTTTCTTTCTCTCTATTTCTCTCTCACTCTTAGAGAAAACCACATGACACTCTTAGAATAGTAAACTGCACTCAGACAGACTGCGGCTCTGGACCTAATTTGAGTTCGTTCATCTATTGCTTTCCAAAACAATAATCCATTACTCCACAACATTCCAAATTAACACCTGCCTGAGAAATCCTTATAGGCATCCTTCAAAGTTTTTGCAAAGGCACCCGGAGCCTGGACTGTCTGGGTTAAGCAGAGCTCCAGCATATTAAATGAGATCTGTTTTGAAGTGTTTGCATCTGTGTGTTACCTAACTAAAAAAAAACCTGCCACAATTCATCTCCTTTGAAACATATCTATATGCAAAATAAAATATCACATAATCTGTCACACTGCAGACTGAAACGAGTAAAAAGTGTCCAAAAATTAGCTTATGGTGGCTAATCTGAGTTTCCAGTTGCATGTCATTTAGACTCCCCTACCCATAGCACCATCAGTCTGTCTGTCCTCAATGGCCTCTGATTCCATGAAGAGGCTGAATGTAAACTAGATGAACAGCATTTTAGATTCTGCTTTTGCATCCTGCAGTGGAATTTCTAATTTCTAATTTCTGGTAACCCAAACAGAGGAATTGAATTCAAGAGTAGGGAGGTAATGTTGCAACTGTATAAGGTACTGGTGAGACCGCACCTGGAGTACTGTGTCCAGTTCTGGTCTCCATATTTGAGGAAGGATATACTGGCTTTGGAGCCGGTCCAGAGGAGGTTTACTAGGTTGATCCCTGGGATAAAGGGGTTGACTTATGATGAAAGATTAAATCGTCTAGGATTGTATTCGCTTGAGTTCAGAAGAATGAGAGAAGATCTTATAGAAACATATAGGATTATGAAGGGTATGGATAGGATAGATATAGGAAGGTTTTTTGAGCTGGCTGGGGAAACTAAAATGAGAGGACACAGTCTCAAGATTCGGGGGAGTAGATTTAGGACAGAGATGAGGAAAAATAGTTTTTCCCAGAGTAGTGAATGTTTAGAATTCTCTAACCAGGGAAGTGGTTGAGGCTGCTTCATTAAACATATTTAAAATTTGGTTAGATAAATTTTACATGATAGAGGAATTAGGGGATATGGGGAGAAGGCAGGTAGGTGGAATTAGGTCATAAATTAGATCAGCCATGATCTTATTGAATGGTGGAGCAGGCTCGATGGGCCATTTTTGGCCTACTCCTGTTCCTACTTCCTATGTTCCTATGTTCCACTTCCACCAGTCCACTGAGTGTCTCTCTCCCTTTCTTCATCCCACCCCTACCAGTTATGAAAATAGCCCCCTTGGTTCCATCTGCAAATCATCCCTTCCTTATCTCGCCCCACCTATCACCAACAATCCTCCATCTCTACCCTCTCCACCCCTGCTTCTCTCCACCTTCGCTATTTATATTTCACCCATCTCCTGCCAGCCTCTTTCTCTACTCTTCTCCTGTGTCACATGTCTCCATCTGTGCATCTTGCCTACCCCCTCGCCCCTCCGAGTGGATTGCACCAACCTCTGTCTTACTCCTCCCTCTCACTGCTCTGTACGGGCTACCTTCCCTCGACATCTAGTCCTGATGCATTGTGGTGACCTAAAACGTCAGCCATTCCTTTTGCCTCCACAGGTGTTGCTCAATCAACTTTGCTTCCAACTGTTTCATTTTTGCTTGATTATTCATTCACATGATTTATTCATGATTATTTATATCCTGATTAATGACAGGTTGATTGGGTACAGCTCCAGGAGGTATATAAGAGGAGAGCATTTCTGCTGATGCACAGTGTTTCGACAAGACACTCACTATACTGGATTATCATCGACATGTTGGAAAGGTGAATTTGATTAAACAGAAACGTCTGATCAAACTGCAGAGCATTACCCTAAACCATTGGATCAGATCACACAGCAAAGGGGAACCAACATTTCGTACCTTTGTCAAGGTACGAACAAAAAGCAAGTGACTGAATAAAAGGTGAGGAGCGGGACAAGGAGAGGAGAGGAAGGAGGAAGGGACAGGGGAGGAATATAAGACTACAGGTACCATTGATAGATATGGTTAGTGAGTAGAAAAAAGCCAAGGAATGATAGGGGAGAGTGTAGCCCTGAATGGAGAGGGAAGGGAAGGAGTCAGATAATCTTGGGGAACAGGTTTGTGGAAACTGGAGAAATCATTGTTAATGCTGTTTGTTTGGAGAGCTTCCAAACAGAGTATTGGGTATTGTTCCTCCACTTTGCGGGGATGGGGGGTTTGGTTTGGCAGTGCATGAGGTGAAGGACATACATGTCTGTTTGGAAATAATGTGTAGAATTAAAATGTTTGGCAACTGGGAGGCTCTGCTATTGCCGCAGATGGAGTGAAGGTGACAACAAAACTATCTCCCAGTCAGTATCCATTCCCTCCATTGCAGAGGAGGTCTCACTGGGAGCACTGGCTGCAGTAGATGACCCTTGCAGATTCGCATAAAGTGTTGTTTCACTTGGGGATCCGGAATGGTGTGAAGGAGAAAGTGTCAGTGCACGAGTAGCATTTTTTGCCATCACAGGGGTATGCACTGAGAGAGCAAATTAATAAGAAGGGATGAGTAGACAAAGGGAGACCCAGAGGGAGAAGTCCCTGCAGAAAGCAGAGCAGGGAAGGAAAGGGAAGCTGTGTCTCGTGGTGGGATCACGCTAGAGGTGGGTGAAGTTGCAGAGGATATGTTGGATGCAGAGGCTGGTCAGGTAAAGTTGTGGAGGCTGGTGTGTCTCAGGGCAGAGTGGCTAAGGTAGATGTGAGGAATATAGAGGTGATACAGATAAGGGCTGAGTTGAGACAGTAGAGCAAGGACCTCAACCAGTCTCTTTGCTGTGAATTTTATAGGCACTTCGGGTATTCTGCTTCCTCTGCCTCAGTTTCTTCATTTCTTGCTTCCTCCAGTTCGATCAGCTCTTCACTGAAAAGCTCTTCAGCCTCAATGCCAACACGCTCATGAACATCCAATTTTAGCTTTTTCCCAAGCACTTATATTTTGCCATTTATTTCATCAACTGCAGAATCTTTGTTAAAGCCTTTGAAAGGGTTCACACGTCTTCAAAATTTTCTTCCAAATGTCATTGATGCATTGCCTTGCGACTTTTTCCCATGCTGCAGCAATGCTCTAGATAGCATTTAGAATGTTAAAGCTTTTCCAACTCAGAGTATTCGGCCACATTCAGTCAATTCAACAGCCTGGGCAAGTGTATGGCATAAATAGTACACTTTGAACGCAGCTTAGCCTGTTGAGTGCAGTTGTGTTGGGGTGGCAAAAACGCAACTTTTAAATTGGTATGCATGTCATCGATGTGGTGTGGTTGCCCTGGAGCCTTGTCAGAAATCAGAAGAATCTTGAATGTCTTGACAGCAATATTCTTTTGCCTTGGGAATAAAACACTTCAAAGACCAATCTTCAAACAATGCTAATGTCATCCAAATGACTTATTATGGTGATTAAAAAAAAACAGGGTGTATTCTTGAATGCCCTCGGGTTCTGTGGTGCACTGAGTTATCGGTAAGCAAGCACAAATTCAGAAATGACTGTACACAGGCTTTATTCCAGTAAAAATCTGAACACTAGTTCATGCCTTGGTGGCTCCCTTTGTGACTGGCTTAGGATTATATTCAGGTCGGCTGATTGACAGTCAGCCAGGTGGAGCCAGCCCCTTAGGAGGTCTATTCAGGTCGGCTGATTGACAGCCAGCCAGGTGGAGTCAGCCCCTTAGGTGGCCTTCCTGCAGGTACAAAAATCGCCCCTTGCATTCGGTTGGTAGTCGGATCACCGCAGGTTCTTTGAGTGGTAGATTAGCAAAGGCTTCAATTTGAAGCCTGCAACATCTCCACCCAAAAGCAGTGTTACACGATCTTTGAACGCCTTGAATCCTGGCATTATCTTGGCCTCTTGATTAAAGTAGGTACACAAGCTTGTTCATCAACATTAAATATTTGTCCTGGCAAATATTGTTCAGCAACAATTATCCTAGGCAGCTCTTCCTTCAAAGCTTTGGCACCTTCGGTATCGACACTTGCTGCTAACCTTCACATTATGTAAATTTTGATGCTTTTTGAAGCATAAACATTTGCATGTCTGTAGGATCATCAGCGCGCTTATTACGTGCAGCAAAAAGACCTCTTGCTTTATCCTTTATTGTCAGTAGGGCTAAGCGATATTCACTTTTGTATTTGATCTTCCATCCACGTCTCAAGTAATCTTTCCATATAATTAATTGGCCCAGCTCTTTTCCTCGTGATGGTAGTGGAATTCACTGATGGTGATGATTTCGCTGCATCTCTGATTCGATGCTTGTCCTTCGAGATCGACAATTGCGAAAGTCCTAACTCACGCGCTATAGCCATTACCAGCTTTCCGCCTTCAAGCTGAGGAAGTATCTTGAGTTTTGTCTCCAGAGTAATTGCTTTCCCCTTTTTTTCTTCTCACCAGAACCAGGAGACACACGTGGGCGTCTCGTAGACATGATGGGATACAAAAACACGAATTAAAAAAAAAACGCTTTCAACACTGTGTCGGTTGTTTACACTTGCGACCGTCTACACACGTTCTCGTGATCGCTGACGGAGTCGTGCTGTGAGGTTGAGAGCATGCTACAGCAACAGTTCAGAATTCAACATTCAAAGTACAGATTCTACCCTTCATAACTACGAGAAGCAGTAAGTTGAACCATCAGAAGTAGAGGAATATCTGTATTAAATGAACTTTTTCTCTGTAACACCACACTTTTGTTTTATTTTGGATAACCTGTTGTGTTAGGCATGGGTGAAGTTATCTGAATATCAATACTAAGTTTTTCACATTAATTCACAATACAACAAAAATAATTCAGTTCAGTTTAATATGGGGAAATAAAATGTGATTTGTGGAAGATTATTGATATTCAGCAAGGAGTGGCCTGACAAGCATATTTCTGTATGCTATTTGAGATCCCTTTTGACAACTGTGGAATAGTGGCATGCATGGTTTCAATGTGGATTCGACCTCTTATTTGGATTGGGATAAATGATATGTCAGGGATTGTTCAGGCATTAAAACAAATTCAAAAAACCTGCCTATTCAAACAGCAAAGGGTCCTGAGCAGACTTCACAGGGTTAATATGAGAGGATTCTCCACCTGTCCAAGAATCAGGAACTGGGGGGGGTTACTGATTAAAAATAGGAGGTCGGCCATTTTTTCTCTCTCAGGTGGACATGGGATTTTGGAATTCTCTTCCTCAAAGTGCACTGGAAGCAGAATCTTTGAATGCTGTTAAGTAGATAGATTCTTGATAAGCAAGGGGACTAAGCTTGGAGTAAATGTGAATGTGGAGTTGATGCTACAATTTAATCAACCATGATCTTGCTAAAAGATAGGATGTGCATGAGGGGCCCAATGGGCATCTGTTCTAAAGGCAGATGTCTAAGGGAGCACATTGCAAGTGATAGGGCACCTCTGAGTTTCAAACATCTTTGCTAGAACAAAGTAATTCACATATATGGACTTACAAAGAAGTGGATTGCAGTGTTTGTATTTAGTTCTGGCATGAGGTTCATAATGGAACCTTGTTCCACCAAAATTAATTCCAAATACCTGCTCATAGAGAGATATACATTTAAACAGACACTTCAGTCAACTCTTAAAGTGCGAGGACAGCTCTCTCCATGCCATGATTAATTCTCTTCCCCCCTTTTAGTACCTTTGACCTCTTGTCTTCAATTCCTTCATTAAGCACAAGAGCATCTCAATATCCACTTTGCACAAACACTCATCATCCCTTCAGATCTTCTTTTAACCTTCTCTTTCCCAAAGAAAAGAACCCCAGCCTCTGCAACCTGACCTTGGAACAGAAAATCCTGCATCTCTGGTACAGTTTTTGTAGCTCTCTGGAACTTCTCTAACGGCTGCTTCCAGGTGTCCAAAATTGAGCAAAATACTCAAATTGAGCCTGGAGAAGTACTATAGAGATTCATCGTGATGTCCCTACCATTAAACTCTTTGCATCTATTGACAAGGCATTACGAATGTGTCGCGCAATACACTAAAGTGGTGGAGAACTCAACAGGTCATACAGTATCTATAGGAAACAAAGAGTAGCTAATGTTTTGGGCCTGAGCAAGGTATGAGCAAACAGCAGGAAGGTGCTTGAATAAAAAAAAATGTGAGGGAAGGAGAGGAGAGGAAGGAAGAAGAGGCAGGGGTGGAGTACAGACAATCAGGTGGTAGGTGGCTATGGGTGGGAGGGTAGAAGAGAAAAAAGTTGAGAGATGCTAGTGTGAGGAGGTAGCTCTCTGAATGGGAAGGGAAAGGGGTGGGGGGGGGGGGTGGCTGCAGACTTTCTTGTTTAACTCTCAATGTGTTCCACCACTTGTAATGACTTGTGTCCCGATACTGCCCAGTCCTTACGCTTCTGCTCCACTTTTAGTGCAGTATCCCTTATTCTGGATTGCTTTCCCTCATTCCTCGAGTCAAAATTCATCACCTCACGTTTCTCCACATTCAACATGATCTCCCGTTTCTCTGCCCATTCTGCCATCCTATTGCTGAAATTTACCACTGTCCTCTTCACAGTTCACAATATTGCCAGGTTTTATGACATCGATGACGGTTAGCGCAGAGCTTGGTGCAACGCTGTTACAGCATCAGCGACCAGAGTTCAAATTTGGTGCTGTCTGTACATTCTCCCTGCATCTGCGTGGATTTCCCCTGGGTGCTTTCGGTTTCCTCCCACCCTTCAAAACTTACTGGGGTTGCAGGTCAATCGGGTGTAATTGGGAGGCATGATCCCATGGGCTGAAAGGGCCTGTTGCCATGCTGTATGTCGAAATTTAATACCAATTAAAAATTGTATTTTTCACCCCAATGTCTTGGTCCTTAGTATCAATCAAGAAAAACAACAACTGTCCCTGAACAACTCCAGCCATTTCATGTGTATGTCAGTCCTGTTCCCTCTGAATTTGTTCCAATGCACCACTTCTTGTATTTGATCTCTATATTAATTACTCTGGTTGAATCCGCAAATACAGGTCATTCTTCACGTCCTTTTGGTTCCCTTGTCAATCACAAGGGGGAAATGGGGGTTATTTTTGCAGGAGGTTTAGATACAAAAGGAGAGAAATCTTGCTGAAGTTGTGCAGGACTTGGAGATGATGAAGAGTTTGCCCTTGGTGCAAAAAAAGCTGATGCCATTGTTGCGTTGGCTCACAATAAGTCTTGGATGACAATATTGTCCAATGAAGAGAGATTGAGGAAGATTGCCCTGGACCAATGGGACTTGGAAAGAACAAAACATAATCACATTATAATAAATAGCATGCAGAGGAGTTTTGACAGGGCAGCTATAACAATGTATATTAAAGGATGTTGCAGAAACTTTATCTCAATCACCCCAACTCTTCTGCTCAGAAACCAAAATGGCTGCTGCAGTCTTGAAAAGCTTGATTTGACCTTTCCCCTCACTCTCCCAGTCAGCACTGTCCATATTTTTATTTTTCAAGGTCTGATCGAGTTTTCCATCCTACCATTAATTCTATACATGTCGGGGGTGGAGGGAGGGAAACTTTGACAAAGTTGCTGCAGAGTGTTACTGGCTAAAGCACCACCACAGACGAGCATTCTCGTCAAGACCCTCACAGTGGAGTTCCACAAACTCAAATCACATCATTTTTTTATTTTTTAGAAACAAAGATAACAGAAGGTGATTCAATGCAATTTCAATAGCTGCAAAGCTATTTATTTCAACATTTGACTGCTGACAAGTGATTCCACTGAAATATCTGCAAAGGGAGCACGTTGCAAATGACAGGGCACCTCTGAATTTCAAACATCTTTGCTCGAACAAAGTAATTCACATATATAGTCTGTGGACTCAGAACACAATCATTCAAAATAAATTTGTGACGGCTTAGTCTTTGGGTCCACAAATATCCCAGTTATTGATAGAATGAGCTCATAGGCCTCTGGCTGTATTTGGCTTGCTAAGTAATGAAACAAATCTGGTCTGGCAGCTTCCTTGCTCTCAGTGTTGCAAAATACTCTAACTGAAGGGGCGGCATGTTCGCAGAGCCACCAATCCGGGTTCGAATCCAGTACTATTTGTGTGTTCTCCCCATGCCCACGTGGGTTTCCTCCAGGGGCTCCGGTTTCCTATCTGCCACCAAGATCATAGGCTGGAAGGGCCTGTTACCATGCTGTAGCTCTAAATCTTTTAAAACATCACCTGCTCAGGATCCTGCTGTGGACTTGTAGTGTGTGCTATGTAAAAACTATGGTTTGATTACTTAGCTGTCCTTTTAATTTCAAAACTGATCAAGCCTTGTTTTTTAAATTTAAAATTTTAATTTAGACATACAGTAACAGAGCTTTCAGACCCCGGAGCCCATGCAGCCCAATTCCACCCAATTGGCCTACGACCCTGGTTAATTTTCAACAGAGGAGGGATACCAGAGCACCTGGAGGAAACCTACACAGACATGGGGAGAACTTACAAACTCCTTACAGACAGCGCTGGATTAGAACCTGATTCACTGGCGCTGTAACTGTGTTGCACTAACAGCTTCGCTAACTGTGTCGTCCAACAGTTTTGAAAAGGTTTGATTTGAAGATTGGCTCCCATTTGTATCAATCTCTGCTATCCACTTAATTCCATGACTCCTGTATAAACCGTAACATTCTCAGTCTTCTGTTATATTTTTCCTTATATAAAAAAAAATCAGGTAGTGGTACACAGGAGAATTTAAGAGAAAACGAAAATGAAAGTGTTACAAGATTAGCGGGTGGTCATTAAAAGTGAGATGCGTAGAAACTTATCCTAGCCCAATGGTGATTCTCTTGAACTCTCTACTCCAGGGAGTGGGGGAGGCCAGATTGTTAGGTATCGAAAGAGGCGGTGAATACATTTTTGAAAGATCAGGGAATTGAAAGCAAAGGGAATTGGCTCAGAGTGATGAGATGAGGAATGGGTTAGATCAATCATAATCATATTGAATTGTGGGGTTGCCTGTTCACAATTCAATATCACCCGGGTGCCAGTTAGCTTTGACTACTCTAATTGGACCATTCAAGGGCATTCTCAAATTGTCTGTGACATCTGCTACACTTTGCAAATCTGCCATAACCTTTGCCTTCAGTTACCAAAAGTGCTCTATCTCTCGTGAGAACATTGGTCATTTAATTTTCATTAAAGATATTAGAAATTTCTCCCACAGATTTTAAACAACAGCCTTTGTTTACCCAGGTTTATTTGTTCTCCTTCAATACAAACTGCACATGACAACACAATGGTGTAGTGTGCAAAGCTGCCGCCTTGTAGCTCCAGCAACACTGGTGCAATCTGGAACTCTGGTGATGCTGCGTGGAGTTTTCCTCCAGGTGCCCCAGTTTTCCCGCATATTCCCAAAACTTGTAGATTTGTCAGTCAAAGCTCAATTGCCCTCAGTCTGCAGGCAGGGGGTGTAATTAGAGAAGGTTGAAGGGGAATGTGGGGAGGGTAAACTTGGATTAGTATAAGAAGAGAGTGCTTGATGGACAGGACAAACGATGATTGGAGAGGTCTGTCTCCGTGCTCTGTGTGTTCATGAATCCATTGTTTTTTTAAGCAATCCCGATCAATGGCATATGATTGCAAGAATTCAATAGGAAATAAACCTGTGTCAATTTAGTGCTGACGCATATCAGACTCTTGTGAGCAAGGAGCAAAAAAACCAAGTTCCTAGAGGTTGAATCAATCATCCAAGTTAGGCTGCTGATGTATCAACAACAAAGTCTGACAATATTGGTCTCCGGGCACATACAGTGAGCACAGCATAGGGGGCATATCAATGGTTCAATCAAAATTTGAACTGAACTCTCATTCAGACTATTTAATATTCATTAACCATTCTTTCTATTTACACCTGTCTGCACCCAATTGTTACCAAAAATTGCTTAATCTAAAATCAAGGGTGCAAACTTTGAAGAACTGTTCCAATTCACAATGAGCTCGCGAATAATCATCATTTCTTGCATTTTCAGAAACTCTGACCTATTATGGAGAAAACAATGAAACTAAAAGGACAAACATCCGTGGAAAGAGTTCTACCAAGCAAAATTCATATTTATAAATCTAAGATAAAAATAAGCATCATAATCTTGAGTTTTATTTCAGTGACATCTATTTCTATTGTTTTTAGACATGCGAGTAAATCTAAAATGGAAGAAAATAAGTATCCAAAAGCTGTAATGGTGGATTTAAAAAAAGATAATGATGTACAATTAAAGATGATTCCAAAGGGAATATGGACAATAAATTCTATTGGAAGACTTGGCAACCAGATGGGGGAATATGCAACACTCTATGCTTTGGCAAAGCTGAATGGTCATCAAGCCTATATTTTGCCTTCCATGGCCAATTATCTGTCTCCTCTCTTCAAAACTACCCTTCCGACCCTCCATGAAAGTTTGATCAAAAAATTACGTTGGCGGGGTTATCCTCTACATGACTGGATGGAGAATGCGTATTACAATATTCCGGGGAACTATCGATGGCTCTCGGGATATCCGTGCTCCTGGACCTTCTATCATCACTTACGAGATGAAATTCTCCGAGAATTCACCTTTCATGACTTTATCAAGGAAGAGACAAATGCATTTCTCAGGAAAATTAGTGGGGAACGGAAGAATATCACATTTGTTGGTGTTCATGTTCGAAGGGGCGATTATGTAAGGGTCATGCCAAATATTTGGAAAGGGGTCATAGGTGATAAGAAGTATTTAGACAAAGCAATGGATTACTTCAGAAATAAATACAAAGATGCAATTTTTGCAGTGACAAGTGATGGAAAGGATTGGTGTAAGAAGAACATTGATAATGCCAGAGGAGATGTTTTCTTTTCAGAAACTTCAAACAGTCCAGGTCAAGACCTTGCCATCCTTGCTCACTGTAATCACACCATTATGACAATAGGAACATTTGGCTACTGGGCAGGCTACCTGGCTGGGGGGGAGACCATTTTCCTCGATAATTTCACTCTGCCTAATTCACCATTTCTGAAAGTGTTTAAGTATGAAGCAGCTTTCTTACCTGAATGGATTGGCATTCCTGCTGATCGATCACCTCTACTGAATTCAACAAAATTAAGTAAAGCAAATTAAGCTTCTTTAATTGTATGAAGTAAAACACGAAAATCTGCAGACACTGGTTAAAATGAAAAACAAAATGCTGGACAACTCAGCAGGTCCTTTTAAACAGAAAGGGTAAAAATACAAAACTGACATTTCAGGTTTGAGCCCTTCATCAAGGTATGAGAAAATATCGGAAGGTGTCTGAACAAAAGTGAAGGGGGAGGGGTAGTCACAAAGCAGGAGGAGGGAAGGAGGGAACTACAGTGATCGTGGAGGAGGGATGGATGGGTGAAGTGAGGGGAAAGGTAAGGAGGAGAACTGGGAAGGGGAAAGGAAGTGGGGGGGGGGGGAAGGGAAAAGGAGAGCATAAACCGCAAAAGTTGATGTTAATGTGACCAGGCTGGAGAGTGCCCAGATGGAAAATCAGGTGTGGTTCCTCCAATTTGTGGGTGGTCTTGGTGAGACAGTACATACGACCATGGACAGACATGGGAGTGTGTGACACAGAACTGAAATGGTTGGCTACTGGGAGTACAGTCATGGGAAAGTGAGCCTGGAGGCAGAGGCAATGGAAGAAGAGTTCAGCATCATGGCATGCACGGAACTCATTAAGGAGTGGGTGGAGGGGGATGAAGGTATGGCTTCTGCTGAGGGCCAAGCGCTCCGAGTCAGAGAGAGGAAGGTCAGAGGGGACAGCAAAGACCAAGCAGGGATCAGAGAGGGAATCTGTGTTGTAGCCAACCATCTCAGTTCTTTGTCACACTCCCATATCTGTCCATGTCCTCATATACTGTTCCCTCAACAGCCCCAGCGAATTGGAGGAACAACACATGATTTTTATTATCAAAATCTATTAATATAACAAAAAGCATGTCATATCATCTACATATAATAAATTTAATTTAAATCCATACTTTTTTGTTGATTTAACATTATTTTAAATATATAATTCTGGATAGAAACTAATCAAGTTATGTTATACCAAGCCTTGGTCTAATGTGATAAGATAATTAAACATGAATTTAATCAGTTAATCTAAAAAACAAGGAATAAAAAAGAAAAAAATTCTAAAAAAATCTAAAACTAAATCTAATCTACCCCCTCCCTCTAATTAAAGTTTACCTTATAGAAGGAAAAAAAGTAAAGATATGGATCCAGTAGCAACCTTCAGAAACCTGACAGGGAATCGCTGGAACATCCAAATCATTTAAATCAGCCAATCCTGATAGCATTCTTTGAATGGGCCCCATGTCTTTTCAAATTGAGACTTTCTATCTAATTTTCTCCAAACTTAAATAGGACATTGCATCATGTAATCACTGTGTATGAATAGGTGAAGATTCATCTTTCCATTTCCTTAAAGTTACTCACCTGGCTATCAATGAGCTAAAAGCTAAAACTTAATCTGCTCTTAGTTTGAATTGTGCAAGG
Organism: Narcine bancroftii; assembly: GCF_036971445.1. Classification (NCBI taxonomy): domain Eukaryota; kingdom Metazoa; phylum Chordata; class Chondrichthyes; order Torpediniformes; family Narcinidae; genus Narcine; species Narcine bancroftii. The sequence goes on from NC_091480.1 coordinate 86,891,808, forward strand.
CATTGTTTATTACAATTCAAGGTAGTACATAGAATACATAGGTCCAAACCTAAATGATCTTATTTATATGCAGATGTTGATCCACCATGTGAGAAGCGCAAAATTTTTAAAGCCTCATTGATCCGTATGTTTTGGGAGTGTCCCAAATTAGGAAAATTTCAGGAAAACATGTTCCAGTCTTTATCAATAGTTTTTAATATAAAAATAAAATTTTTATTGCCTTGTTTGTTTTTTCTCATGAACCGTGTGTGCTCATCTTATAAGTATTGCATCTTCAAGCAAATGTCACCTCGTTCATCTTTCTCCAACTTTACTCAATCAGTGAAGATGTACAGCAACCTTTCCTCCACAATCACACTCAATGCCAGCACTCCACAAGGAGGCGAACTCAGTCTTCTGCTCACTTTATACCCACAATTTTACAGTTAAATACTGGTCCAAGTTTATCTTTACTGTTGACACCACAGTTATAGGCCAAATATCAAATAATGACAAGATGGAACACAGAAATAAGATTGGGAGTCTAGTGGGATGTGCTAAAATAACAACCTCTCCCTCAATGTCGGTAAGACAAAGGGACAGATCATGGATTTCAGGGGTGGGGAGTAGAACTCAAACTTCTGCAGTGGAGACAGTGGATAGTTTTTGTTACCATTTCCAGGGTCTTGAACTGGACCAATGAAGTTTTGACGGTCAAGAAGGCACACCATCGCTCCTTCTTTCTTAGAAGAATAAGTAAGTTTGACATGGTCTCCCGTGGCAATCAACAACTTCTGTGGGTGCACCATCAAAATCATTCTCACTGGATGCATTACAGCGTGGATTTCAGCTGCTCTTCCCAAGATCAGAAGCTGCAGAAGGTGGTGAATGGAGCTCAGGTGGTATCCCTTTCATTGACTCCATCTACATCTCCTACTGCCTCAGAAAGACAGCTAGCATACAGAAGGTACTGAGGTACACTCTAATCTCCCTTTTCCTGTTGAGGAAAAAAATCATTGAGTGTGAATTGCACACCAATAGGCTTTTGTCCATGAAGCCATCAGCCTATCGAACAAATTCTTCAACAGTTTTCTTGTGCTGTGTTCAAGAAGTGGCCAGTCTGAACACAGTTCTATAACAAACCATAATCACATGTGGGAGAAGTCTCAACAAGGCTCACATACACAGGATTTTCTTGGCAACTACAGAGCACCAAACTACATCCAGCTGATTGGCGAGATTTTGAGTTTATTTTATGGAGTTTGAGCTGCTAATCACAAAAATCACCTTAAAAAATTTCCTATCTCATACTCTTTTTTAGATAAAATGAGTTTTTCTGCCATATTTTAAGTCTACTTCAAGGATACAAATCATGTTTTTTATCAAACAAGGGAAAAACCAGATTGGACCAGGATAGAGCTAGATAAAATAGGGAAGAAGGTATCAGAACATATACTTTATAAGTGGGATGAAAAGTTGGTGCAATATAAAAGTTCACCAGTACTGCACCATTTACTCAACATATGGAAGAAGATTCATGTAAAAAAGAAAAATAAAACAATTAATATTGACTCAAAATCAACGAATCCCTTTCACAATAGATAACCTTTCCTTTAGAGAATGGGAGAGAAAAGGGATCAAAAGAATAGAAAATTGTTTTTTGGGAAATAATTTATTATCTTTTGAACAAATGAAGTACAAATATGGTATAACTCACGGTACAATGTTTGCATGCCACCAGCTGAAAACCTACTTAAATGACAAATTGGGAAACAGACTGAGGTTACCAGAAGGAAGCAGCTTTGAATATGTGATTACAGACACAATGATAATTAAAAGATTTATAACAAACATGTACATCAAACTGCAAGAGAAAGAGAACGATGAAATAAGCTGTAAACCCAAACAAAAGTGGGAACGAGATCTAAACATAAAGATAAAAAATTAAAAATAGGAAAAGCTATGCTCCGGAACTATGAGAAAAACAATAAACACGAGGTTACGCATGATACAATATAATTGGTTACACAGGCCCCAAAAGTTAAATAAATGGGACCCAACAGTATCAGATAGATGTTTTCGCTGTAAGAAGGAAACGGGAACAACAGTACATGCAATTTGGGCATGTGAGAATGTGGAAAAGTTTTGGGAAGATCTAAATCAGGTATGATCTAAATCAGGTCTGACTCATTTCCTGTCAAACCTTCAGTCAGTGATTGCACAGGTTCATTGACCACTTTCCTCTCTCTCCATGGTTGTGTTCACTTTGGTTATTCATTATAAAGAATTTGTTCTAGCTTTTTTTTGGTGTAGGCGTTTGAGTTTTATAACGTTCCTCACCGTCTTAGCTGTAGAATGAAAAGTGAAGATTAGTGAAATGAAGCCAGCTTCACCAAACACAAGAGCCATGCTTCTCCACAATGAGCCTTCTGTAAGGTCAATTCCCCCCCCCAAAACTTTAAAAGTATGAACTGTCAGTTGGGATTAGATGAAATCAACATGGATTTATGAAAGGAAAATTGTGTTCAACACATCCAGTTCATATAATTAACAAAGTCGAACAATTAGATATCTTCGGACTATCTGCACAACTTTGTGTTCCCTCAGGAAATGATCGCGCACTGACATTACAGGACTGGGGATCAGCAGGTCACATGATGCTATTCTGGATGGAACTGCCAGGTATTAAATGAACGATTCATACACAGATCTGAATATTAAGGCTGCACAGCACCTGTCCTTTGGGTCTTAACTTTCTCACTGGGCTCCCAGTACAACAATTAGGAGGTAAGGTCATATGGTGGTGACCTGTTTGAACAACAAAGCCTTCTGGGTCCAACGGGCAAATAAGAAGCTCAGTGTTTGATTTATACTTCAATGTTAATAATGACACTAGTCCATAAAGTTGGGAATGTTTACATCTTACAAGGTTACCTGGAGGAAAAGGCCGTCTCCTCTCCACACCTTCCACATCATTTGCTGACACATTCTGTATTCCTGCACCTTTAACTATAACATCAATCACACTCCAACGCTTTGCTCTGATCCTGACCTTCACGATTGCCTGTCTTTCAGTACCAGTCATTAGGTCCCCAGATAAGTATGAGGTCAGTTTGTTTAGGGCAGACTCAATACTGAATAGCTTATTTCGGTTCCTAGGTCTTATAATCTTATGGTCATATGGATTGGTCCACTGAACTCCATACAGGGAGAACAATTCATAATGTGAAACCAGAAGTTAGCCATCTTCTGCTCCGAAAAGCCCGCATTTTGCTTCATCAATATCAGACCTTCTGCCTCATGTCCTTTTCCAACACTATCCCATGGCTCCATGATCCCCTTTGAAAAATGAAGACCACAACCCAGAATGTGGGTTTCCTCCAGGTGCTCCAGTTTCCTCCTACCCTCCAAAAACATATGGGGTTGGTAGGTGAATTGTAGTATTTAGGTGGCACGGACTTGTGGGGCAGAAGGGCCTGTTTCAGTGCTGTGACTCTAAAATTAAAACCTTAAATTAAGCCTCCAGAACCCTGACAACCAAAGAATTGCAGAGCCCTTCTCAAAACCAACATAACTTGTCTCTTGTTACTTAGTTGGGAGACATCTACCCTGCATCTCACCAATTGATCTCTGTGAGAATTTTCTAAGTTTTGATGAGATCCCTTAATCTGAATTTGAGAGAGTGTAGTCCCTGAGAATAACTTAACCAATGCCCTTATTCAGATACAGGAAGAAGAAGTAGATGTAAAATCTGTCCGGATTAATGCTTGAGAGATTTCACCTAAATCCACCATCTTTCCAAATTGAAGACTGAAATTCTGTATCCATTCTTTTTGCTTTTGCAGTTGTCCATTTTGACCATCAGGTTGCATATGAAATATAGGTAAAATGCATTAGCCATTCAATTTTCCCACAATACATCCATAACAACAGTCATGAAGTTCTCAGTACCTGATTACCACATTTCCTTTACCCAGCCCAAAATGTTCAGATTATATCATCGACTTCTATAGATGCCAAAGGGACCAGCTGAGTTGCTCCAGTATTTTGGAGTATTTACCACATTACCTCATTATCACAAAAATGTATACAATATCTTGAGCTCATGAAGGGCTTTTTATCTTGCTTTGTCTAATTCTGTTGAATATTCATTTCATATTTCATATTTTTGGGTAATTCAAATTATATGTTAAAATCAATCACCTCTAAACAGGCTTAGTGCCATAGTAAATGCTGGCATTGAAGTGACAAAGGTAAAAGACATTTTTCCCCTCAAATGGGAGGTTGTTGTAATTGGAATTAATCTCTGTGGTGTGCTGACGTAGCAGCGAGCAAGGACAACACTCAAAAGACTGTACAACAAGTTCTATTCAGTTAAAAGTCTGAACACCGGTTCATGCTTCAGTGGCTCCCGTGTGACTGGCTCAGGAGGGGCTGGCTCAGGTCTATATTCGGGTTAGCTGATTGACAGCCGGGCAGGTGGAGTCAGCCCTTAGGTGGTCTTTCTAAAGTACAGAGATCGCCCCCTGCAGTAAGTTGGTGGTCATATCACCACAATCAGGCAATATCATCTTTATGTGACAAAAAATAAAATGTTGAGACTTGTTAAAGAGGTGGGAGTTGTTTTTAGAAGACGCAGCGATTAGTGATACGGAATTGATCAAATTTATATCTCGTGTAAATTCAGCTGGGAGTCTTGAATGCAAAGAAAATTTAAGGGGCCGCAGTCCAGTTCTGAAGCCATCCTGTCACTATCCGAGGATGATGTGCGGGCTGCCTTCAGAAGAGTAAAGAAAGGAAATATTCCAATCCGGATGGAGTACCGGCCAGTCACTGAAAACCTGTGCTGATCAACTTACTAATGTGTACGTGGATATCTTCAACATCTCACTCTGAGGGCGCATGGCACCCACCTGTTTTAAACAGTCCTCAATCCCACCAGTACCCAAGAGTGTGGTAGCCTGCCTAAATTACCTCCAACTAGTGGCAACTAGTTCCACAGTGATGAACTGATTTGAGAGAGTGGTGCTGAGGCATATCAGCTCCTGTCTGAGTGGAGACATGGATCCATTCCTATTAACTCACCGCAGCAACAAGTCTATGGAAGATGCCATCTCACTAGCTCTACGAAATACCCTGTAACACCTGGTCAGCAAAGATGCATACATCAGGAAATTCTTTATCAACTACAGTTCGGCATTCAACATCATCATCTTGTTGAAACTTTAAGACATGGAACTCAACTGTGACCCCACTGTGTAATTGAATCCTCAATTTCCTCATCTCCAGACCACAATCAGTGAGGATTTGTAAGAACATCTCTTCCATCAGTACCAGAGCACCACAGCGATGTGTACTTAGCCCCCCTCCCCCCACTTACAATACACCCAAGACCATGTGGCTTAGTATAACAACATCTAGAAATTCACTGATGACACCATGGTAATGGGCTGTATTAAAAGGGGAAATGAGTCAACATAAAAGGGGTAGATTGAAAACTTGGCTGAATGGTGTACCAACAACAACCTCCCCCTCAATGGCACCAAATCCCAGAAGCTGATTGTGGATTTTAGGAAGGGAAAACCAGAGTTCTACATTTCAGTGATGATTGGATATTAGAGGTGGAGTCGGTGAGTAAATTTAAATTCATGGGTTTTACTATCTCAGAGGATATTTCCTGGACTGAGGAAATTGTGTACTATGGTTTTTTTTTGCATTACCAAGAAGTGGCAATTCTGCCTCGCCTGCAGGATGAAGAATCTCAGGGTTATATGTGAGGTCATGTATGTACTCTGATCATAAATCTGAAATCTGACTTGAATGAATCATTTCAAGTGCAACTAAAGTGTCATTCTTAAGACAGAAAACATTCCTATTCAGTGCACTGCATTCCAGGTATATAATCTATTTGTCTCCAAATTGGAAAAAAACAAATGCACTTTGAAATATACCTCCATTCAGTATGCAGAAGTGACCCAGACATTTTGTTTTCCTGTTTGTTTAATTGGCTATCACTTTCCCACTTGGATCTCCGACACTTGGCCTCTTGGATTGTTTGGGTGATTTCTGGTTTGGTCTTTCAACCAGGAGAGTTACCTCCTTCAGGATTGTCATTTCAGAGAACCTACATTCCCATTTGGTTTCAGTTTGAAGGCTCATCAGCTTGTAATATTAGCCTTGCTTTTCTCTGATGGTCCAAAAAACTCCAGAATCTGAAAACCAGAATATGCCACAGGCACTAATTAGGCCAGACGACACCAGCAAATTTCACGTTTTCACTCTCCCCGATGTATTCAAGATAATGCATTAGTTTCTTCTGTAATAAACCCATGAAAGGTAAAGTCACAGAGAATTTCTACTTGTAAGCAATGATACAAGGTCCTGGAGCCATCGATATCCTGACAGTAAAAGATAGTCCCCTGGGCTATTATAATGTGCACCATCCATCCATCCAGTAATGAAGATCTCAATGTTGCCGATGTATTCTTTGGATCAAAATGTCATAGCTGGGTGGAAGGGTAATTTATATAGGAAACAGATAATTGGTTACAGATGGCGAAATGTAGATGTACTACCAATTATTCATCCATCTGTTAGCTAAATTGTTTAATAGAGTTAATTGTCCAAATTTCCTTTGTTGAAGGTTTCACTGTGGCAGTGTTTCTCTGCATTCATTTTCAATTTAATTCGTGTTTGGTTATCAAAACTCTTTGCAGGTGTGACTACTTTGTTGGGGATGTAGGGGTGTGTGTGTGTGTGTGTGTTTATAATGGAACAATAATGAGATGAAAGCAACATTTAAAATTAAAATTAAAATTTTCATCTTGGGTTTTCCATGGACAAATACTCTTCAAAAAATCTTACTTGATGAAGGTTCTCTACTGAAACAGAGACAATTCTTTTTCTCCCACGGACGCCGAGTTCCTCCAGAAGATTGTCTGCTGCTCCAGATTCCAGCCCTTCAGTGTCCTGTCTGACTCATTTCCTATCAAACCTTCAGTCAGTGCGCAGGTCCACTGACCACTTTCCTCTCTCACTGTGGTTGTGTTCACTTTGGTATTCCATTATAAAGAATTAGTTTGAGCTTTTTTGTTTGATACACCATCAGTTACTCCAAAAAACTGAAGATGTGCAAACTGATAGGCTTTATTTGTTATAGAACAAAGGGAGGTCCAGGCTGCTCGACTGTCCTGCACTGGGAACTGTGGAACAGCCACCTTTATTCAGGAGCTGTGAAAGGGACCACGGGTACAGTCAGCCAATGGGTGTACCCAAACAGGCAAATATATACATATAGATGTTTACCACAGGCTTTTACTTGAATTTTATGAAGTTCCTTACCCTCTGAGCTGTAAAATGAAGATTTACAAGAGCCATGCTTCTCCACAATGAGCCTTCTGTTAGGTCAATCCCCCCCCCCCCAAAAAAAAACTTTAAAAGTATGAACTGTCAGTTGGGATTAGTTGAAATCAACATGGATTTATGAAAGGAAAATTGTGTTCATATAATTAACAAGGACGAACAATTAGATATCTTCGGACTATCTACAAAGGTTTGTGTTCCCTCAGGAAATGATCGCGCACTGACATTACAGGACTGGGGATCAGCAGGTCACATGATGCTATTCTGGATGGAACTGACAGCTATTTAAATGAATCATTCAAACACAGATCTGAATATTAAGGCTGCACAGCACCTGTCCTTTAGGTCTTAATTTTCTCAATGGGAGTTAAAGTAAATGGTGGTGACCTGTTTGAACGATGAAGTCTATTGGGTCCAGTGGGCAAATAAGAAGCTCAGTGTTTGATTGATACTTCAATGTCAATAATACATACAAGGTTGTATGTTCATACTCCTGTATCGAAATGTGTAACGAGGAGGAAAAGGTCGTCTCCTCTCCACACCCTCCACATCACTTCCTGACACATCCTGTATTCCTGCACCTTCAACTATAACATCAATCACGCTCCAATGTCTGGCTCTGATCTTGACTTTCACGATTACCTGTTCTTTAATTCCAGTCATTTAATTGCTCTTCTGGAACATTTCGAGAAGATGATGTGTTACAAATATCAATGCTGCATTTCACCTTTGTTGATGACCGGATGTGCAATTTTAATTAAATGGAAAGGTAATACCCCACCTACATATACACAATGGCTAAGGGATATTGTCTTGCTTAAATTTGGAAAAGAAATAAATATCTGGTTAATAATTCAAATATTAAATTTCAAATGACATGGGCTTCTACCACAATTTTGTGTTAAACTGGAATCTTGGCATTGTGTTGTCCCAGAGGTTGAGAAATGTATTTCTTTTTTTTTTCTTTTATTATGCTCTATTTTATTGGAATTTGTATTTAAGTTCTTTATTGTTACTTTTTTTCTAGCCTTGTAGCAGATTTCATAGTTGTCGTGTTCAACTGAAGCTGGTGCAACAGGATCTGTCCTGCTGTTTTCAGCTTTTCTTATTTTAATTTCATATAAGGAAACACATTCCTGCTGTGACAGCACAGAAGGTCAAACAACCTGTCTGTATTGGGAAGGACTGAGCCTGTCACGTGACAGCACTGTTCCCTACCTAGTCAAAGGACACACCAGCTGTCAATCTGACTTCACTCTCCAGCCTGCCTGTATTTGACCTTGGGCCATTGGGTATTGTAATTGGCTTAACCCTCCTGACACCGAGCTATTAACACCCTGTAAATGATCTGGGCTTGTCCCTCCAGCACTATTCTTTGGCTTGGCTTCGCGGACGAAGATTTATGGAGGGGGTAAATGTCCACGTCAGCTGCAGGCTCGTTTGTGGCTGACAAGTCCAATGCGGGACAGGCAGACACGGTTGCAGCGGTTGCAGGGGAAAATTGCTTGGTTGGGATTGGGTGTTGGGTTTTTCCTGCTTTGCCTTTTGTCAGTGAGGTGGGCTCTGCGGTCTTCTTCAAAGGAGGTTGCTGCCCGCCAAACTGTGAGGCGCCAAATGCATGGTTTTGAGGCGATATCAGCCCACTGGCGGTGGTCAATGTGGCAGGCACCAAGAGATTTCTTTAGGCAGTCCTTGTACCTTTTCTTTGGTGCACCTCTGTCACGGTGGCCAGTGGAGAGCTCGCCATATAACACGATCTTGGGAAGGCGATGGTCCTCCATTCTGGAGACGTGACCCACCCAGCGCAGTTGGATCTTCAGCAGCGTGGACTCGATGCTGTCGACCTCTGCCATCTCGAGTACTTCGACGTTAGGGATGAAAGCGCTCCAATGAATGTTGAGGATGGAGCGGAGACAACGCTGGTGGAAGCATTCTAGGAGCCGTAGATGATGCCGGTAGAGGACCCATGATTCGGAGTCGAACAGGAGTGTGGGTATGACAACGGCTCTGTATACGCTTATCTTTGTGAGGTTTTTCAGTTGGTTGTTTTTCCGGACTCTTTTGTGCAGTCTTCCAAAGGTGCTATTTGCCTTGGCGAGTCTGTTGTCTATCTCGTTGTCGATCCTTGCATCTGATGAAATGGTGCAGCCGAGATAGGTAAACTGGTTGACCGTTTTGAGTTTTGTGTGCCCGATGGAGATGTGGGGGGGCTGGTAGTCATGGTGGGGAGCTGGCTGATGGAGGACCTCAGTTTTCTTCAGGCTGACTTCCAGGCCAAACATTTTGGCAGTTTCCGCAAATCAGGACATCAAGCGCTGAAGAGCTGGCTCTGAATGGGCAACTCCAGCACTATAAAGGAGCCATGTGCTACTTGTTCTCTCTGTCAGTTTGAGACCACCCTGCTTCACTTCAGGTCTAGAAATGTAGAAGGGTGCTGAAGGAACTGTTGTTAAGATGTGCACTGTTAAAAAGGGTTGGGAGCATTTAATTAGTGTCCCTTGTAGCATCGAGCTGCGCCTGCACCGAGTCAAGGGTGGGTGGGGCGTTGTAGTGATTTTTCCCTGATCATTGTATGTACCAGTTCATTGTATGAATGTGTGTGTGTATTTTGTTCCCACGCTATTTTCCCCATATTTATTATTGTTTGCTATTACTTTCCCATGGATGCTAATAAACTCTGTGTGCGTGTGCTGCATCAGTTTCTATTTTCCCATACTTGCCTTCTGTAAATAAAACCCTTCACTACAAAAAAAATTGTGTTCAGAGTCCTTGCCTTGAGACCTACCTAACCTGTTTCGTCACTCACAACACTGCCACACTCAATCGACATTGACTAATCTCTCCATTTATTTTACACACGCCCAAATGAAGCAGTTTGCTCACACTGTAGAACAAGAAACTTAGGTGATAACTTTTTTTAATTACTTGAAATTAGATATACACAAATATTTCACTAAATAATAAGAGAAACTGCTGTCTTCATTAATAAATCGATTAACTCTTGTTTTAACTTCAGTATGTAACACAAAAGTAATAGAACAGAGAAGTATTGCGTAATTACAGTATACTGCAATTTAAACAGGGATCATTCAACAGATAACCTAAACATTTAAAAAAAAAATTACAAGGGAAATCACAATTGTAACTTTACGGACAACATAGATTTTCTTGTTTTCGTAGAAAGACATACTATTGCTTAGTGAACACACCAAATCACAGAATTTACTAATAATGTATATAACACTGTACATTCACACACAATGTCTCATCATTTGCACGATTTAGTTTGACCAGTCCGAACACTTTTCCTTTCTCAATTTAGAAAAACTACAAACAAAAATACTGCTCACAATTTATTTGAGGCAGGGATACAAAAAGTAACCACAGTTTCAATTAAGCATTCACTGATAATCACCTGCATAATACATCTTTTTGTTACTAAGAAAAATATTTTGACTTGCCTCTGCTTAAGTAGGTAAAATCTAGACCAGAATACAAATAATTTCAATGTGCACGTCTTACAGAAGATTCTCCACCACGTAGAGAAGGCAAGTATTAAAGGAGGATGAAAGGTAATATACAATTGCTGCATTTAAAAAGATTAAAATGTTAAATCCAAAATACACCCCTCAAATATAATTTGTATTGTTAAAATCATATTTAATTGGAAAATAATATTTTAATGTGTATATAAATGACAAAAGGCAAGTAATTGAAATTTTACTTGGATATAACATTCTGAAATTAACTATTTCTAATAAAAAACACATTGCATGAGTATATAATACAAAGAAAATATTTATCCAACAATGAGAAGAAACATAATGTTACTGTACTGGAGAACACTTGACAAAGCTTGTGCATTAGAACTGTAGACTTCAAAAAAAACAAAGTATTTATTGTGCAGACTTATGAAGCACTTGGTCGGAGTGTATATGAGTGCAACACACATCCAACTCTCCTACATGTAAATTATCATGATGATTTGCATCCCGAAGCAGCAGAAAGTAAAAGCTCCTTTACTTGTACAACTCCCCATGCCCTTCATTGTGAAAGGTAGTGAATTCATTAGTAATTTACATCTGTATAATATGTACAATTTGCTCTTTCTCAAGCATTGCTTATTCTTTCTCTGAGCTCTAAATGATATCCTGATAGAGTAGCTATAAACAGGATGCAGCTTAAAGGGACAGCACTTTTCATAAAGAGGAACAGTGCTCTAGTCTTAACTAAAATAATTATATTCTTTAAAGTATTAGAATTGGTTTTTGAAGCCTAAAATAGGTCCATTGGCCTCTAAATTAGATTGAACTTTACTCTTTGGACTCCAGCCATTTTTAACCTTTCATAATATATACCATACTCTGAACTGATGAACACCAGTTATGAAGACAGTACAAACCAGCTGGTGGTTGGGTAAAAAAACCAGTTCCGCAAAACTGGAACACGGAGTGTACACACTTGTTGGTACAGGTAGACCTGGACAACTGAGACACAGAGTTTATTTAAATGAATGGCATCATTTCAATAATGACATGTACAGATATATTGATTAAGTGAATGTTTGTGCATTTTGATATATTTTAAAAAAGAAAATGAAACGTCTGGATATTTTGCAGGACGTCAAATGCACAAAACATTTTGATAAATTCTGATACAACCGTACTCAAGATGTTTAGCAACCTCATCCACAAAAAAAAATACAAATTTGATTACGTTACATTTGATTAAGAAAATTTGATTCTGTAATATGGATTTTGATACAATAAATGCATGGGCATTCAATTTAAATAAAATGCAAAGCAATATGAATTAGTGCAAGCATGGTCAGTTTTCTGGCCACACATTTTGATTGAGTGAACATAAAGTAAAAGTATGATTAAGTGAGAGCATGCCCACTTTGATCCTGTGAATGCACTAATATTTAATGAAATGACTGTACAAAGATTTTTATTAGATGAAATGGATATATGTATTGAGCAAGTGTAAACATAGATATTTGAACAGGTGTGTGTGTGTGTGTGTGTGTTCAATGAATCCAGCAGCATTTGATCGAGAATTGTTTATGGATATTTTTTCATTAATGTTTTAGATATGAAAATAGTGAATATTTTAAACAATCAAAATTAAATTATTCCAGATTAGTTGGTTGTAATGGTTGTCCAACAAAATGAGTGTTGTTTATTATTTGGGTAAAATTTAGTGCAGACTGTTGGGCAGTTCAATCCTGGGATAAATATTAAACCCTTCTCAACCCACTGACTAAAAACTATTGAAAGGACATGACAATCTCCCAACATATTCATTGACTTCTAAATATCCATTAAAGAGATAATGTTTTGATACAAGAAAAATGTAGCAATATACTTTGAACTTCTATGTATCAAAATTGAGGGGGGGGGGGAAGGTGGCAATTTTTAAATGCGCAGTGGTAATTTAGAAGGAATTTTGTTACTTTGCTTTCCATCGACACTGGGGCAATTTTTATAACATAAGGCACATCAGCAATTGTTATAAACATTGGTAACAAAATGACATTAGTAATCCCTTCCACTGTTTGTAAACTTTTGGAATGTATACGGAATTTGAAGAGAAAATATAGAAGAAACAGGTATCAGGCCAGGGATCGCTCTTGGGCAACCACAGCGTGATAATCCAAACGTACACATAATGAATTTATCATTTTGTTAAATGAGGTAAAGTGCAGCATTTGCTCACAGTGTTTTGATTAATAAATGGAACCAAAGTTCACAAGTGGAGCACAATACACTGCAATAGCATCACATATTTAGGATGAATCTCCATTCGGATGTCTTACAGTGGACGGCAAAGGATACAATGACAGCTAAATTAACTCACCAATTAATTCTGAATTTGCCCTGCTCCATAATGATTATGGCTACTATACTTGACAGCATAAAAGATCCACTTTTTTCCCTAAACAAAATGCTCAGATAAAAACAACAACCCCAGGTTGTACGTGTGAAGCTGAATATGTTGAGGAATCATCGTCGCTGTTCACGCCGCCATCTTGCATTGCACACCAAAATACAAATGCATGATATTGCCACAAGGCCCCGGTATCAGGGAGGATTCCCCCCCCCCCCCACCCGGTTATCTGCTTGATATTGCTGCCTGGGCCAGGTATTAGGCAGGGAGGGATTCCCCCACCTTAGGGTGCCCCTATCCCTAACCCCTTGAGCACCACCACCCCAAATTGTAACCCTACCCCTACCATCACCCCCTCTCCCCAGTCTCCCCATTACTGCTGCTCCCTCTATCCTGAACATACAAGGAACACATACCTGTTTCTTCCATGCTTGGTACTCCTCCTCCTTCCATGTCCTAGCGTTCATTCTCAATTACCGGTATACATACAGCATGGTGGCCACCAAGGCCTGCATACCTGTAAATACACTAAAACATTTACACTAAAAAAAATCTTAATATTCCCTACTGAAATGGGGTTCTTATATGTTGCTAAATATGGTATTTCAGAGAGTGTGATCTCTTGGAGCTGAAAATATCACCTTGTCGAATCTGTATCTATGCCAACACCTTAGTGCATATTATTAGCTATTTCTTTGGTAAGGCAAAGTCAACGGACAAATAGCACCATACAACTACAATGGGTATCATTTCCCCTCATTGCCATAGACAAAAATCAGTTCAGATATCCCATAGAGGTACAATCACCCTCCACCTGTCCCATTAACCCATATAGCTAGTCTCACTCTTATTCCCTTAGATCTCAACCTTTTTGTACATCACTCACATACCACCTTAAGTAATCTCTTACTAACCACTGACCAGCTCTGGCATCCCAGAGGGATTACTTAAGGTGGTGTGTGAGTGAAAAAAAAAAACAGATTGGGAACCACTGCCTTAGTTCATCCATCCTGCCTCTTACCCTGAAACTTTAAGTTACCGTTTTTAAAAATAAATATTTCTTTCAAAGTTCTGATGAAACGTCAAGTTTATTTCTCTTACCTCAAAAATGCTGCCTGACCTGTTGCGTGTTTCTGTCATTATTTCAGATTTCCAGCACCCTTTTTTAATACTATTTTCATGGCCCATTACTTTGATTGGTTGGTGTGATGTGTCTATGTACAGATGGTAGTGTAGGATGATTGTGATTGGCTGAGAGCGTAGCCCCACCTATTGGGAGGTCTTAAAGGATTGCTCCTAGCCAGACCAGGTCATTCTGGACTGGTCGACCTACATGTGATATGCTCCAGTCTTTTAGTTAATAAAAGCCTTGGTTTGGATCAACAAGTCTTTGATTCTTTCGACACGCTCTACAGTTGCTATTTACCTAAATTATCATAAATTCATATAATTGATCATTGAAGCAATAAATGAAATGCAGGTTTTGAATCTGTTTTGTTGCTATCGTTTCCACAAAAGACTCAAAACCCTCCTTAGCATTGAAATATTGATATTAAGGTGTGAGGAATAATTTTATTTTGGCCTTATTTGAAAATCATTTCAGAATTTTCAGCAAGAAGCCTAGAAAAACCTAAATCAAACCATTAAGAGAGAAAGAAGTGACACATGGACATTCGCAGATGCTGTAATTGTAGTCAATACACTCAAGGAAACTCAACAGGTCCTGCAGCATCCATAGGAAATCATGGATAACCAGCATTTTGGGCCTGAGCTCCTCCCTCTGCCCCTTCTTCCCTTCACACCTCCACCTTTCTATTTAGGTGCCTGCCAGCTTTTTGCTCATACCTTGACAAAGGGTTCAGGCCTGAAACGTTAGTTCTATGCCTTCTGTAGATGCTATGGGACCTGCTGATTTTCTCCAGCACTTAGTCACAGTGCGAGAGGGGAAAAAAAAATTCTGGTCATGGCTGTGATCTCAAAAATCAGCTCAGCCTTGATGAACATGATTAGGACAGCAGTAAGCACAACACTGTTACAGCACCAGCGATCGGGACTTGGGTTTGAATCCCACGCTGTCTGTAAGGAGTTTGAATGTTCTCCCTGTGTCTGTGTGGGTTTCCTCCCACTGTTAACCAAGCATTGTAGGCCAATTAGGTGTATTTGGGCAGCAAGGGTCTGTTACTGCGCTGTATGTCTAAATTTTAAAATTTATACTAAATTATTGAATAGCCTCAATGCATTATATGGCCTTCTTAAATTTGCAGGTAAATAAACCCAACTATAGAGTAGTAGAGTATTGATTTTAAACATTAAATATTGAATAGATATCATTGAGTCTTTACACAGTTCCCTTTAGATAAAGGGAATATCCGAGCATAGTTTTTAAACAGGTGCTTGAGAATAGAGTTGCTTTGCTGTGCAATTAAGAAACACAACTTAGGTTCTTACAGTAATTTTGAAGAAAGGAGCAAATTTCAGAAAGATGCTAATTATTGTAAAGCTTAGCGGCCTAAAAGCAAGCGCTGTCCCACCTCCACACTGCAGGCTGACACTACTTTTCAGACTGAAGCAGATTCAAGGATTCAATAACAATAAATATTGGATTTTGTAAACATCGAGTGTCACACTGTTCCATGAAATTAATGCTCTACAAAATGGCAGTCACATACAACTTCCAAATAATTGCTCAATGTTAACCTCATAGTTAAGTTAAAAATGATTATAAAGGAAAATATAGAGACTGATGTATTGGGTTTCAGAGAAAGAATTCCAAGAAGAGGCTGTTATTGGAGAGACAAAGTTGAAATACAGTAAATCCCCTGGCATCCAGCACCTACGGAGATTGGTAGATGCCGGAGAAATGAATTTTACGGTTGCTTGAGATTGCATGTTGAGTGATTGTCAAACTAACGGTGAGGCACGCCAATTTTAAACTTCCTTTTTTTAACATATTTATTTTAAGTAATTATTTTGCTGGTTGCTTGAATCCCAGATAATGGGGTTTTACTGTACATGAATAACAGAAGAAGGAGCTTTGAAAGATGTCACCATCACCAAACAGTGGATTGGGATATACGGACACCAAATCATAGTTTTATGAATATGTGTATAAAAAAATGCATGTCAGTTAAATAATTTTCCAAAGTACGTGGTTGCCAAATTATAATGTATGTTTAATAAGTCCTCAAGAGACCAGGACTAATTATTTCCCTGTTTATTTTTGAGAAACACAAGAATAAGTGTAAGATTGGAAGACATCACTGTTTTTTTTCTCTATTAACTCATCTCCCATGACAGGTTCAAAAAAAAGTGACAGGCCTAGATTCCAGGAGGACATGCAAGTTTTTTTTTCAAAAAAGATGTGTTCCACAGCAATGTCAGATATCAACATCAAAAAAAAACACCTCTTCAAGAATGACAAGAAACACTTTTCCTCAGTGTCTTCTGACCTTAAAGTAAAACCTGCAAAGCATAAATTCCTGCTGGAGAACAATAACAAGGTTTTACAATTCTGTGATCAGTCTTCACATGGAACACACAGCAGTATGAATTATCGAAGGAAGTCATTGTTTTGGCTAAAAGTAATCCACAGCAATTGTATACTATCTCTCCTGTTTTTTAAAAATTAAATTCATACTGTCTATTTTTAACCATTGATAAATCCTTCATGTTACATATATAGATATTTTTAAAATTTGTTACAAAGTTAAAAATACAATAAAAAAAAACAACATTTTAAAAGCACCCCTAGGGATTTATTTAAAAAAATGATCTTCCCAATATGAAATGATCAATGATAGAGATGATCTGTGATCAATGGAAGAAATATCATTTTACAATCAGTTAGGATGAGAAATACATCATTAAACAAAATCTAAAAGGATATTCAGCTATTTAATGATGAAAAATAACTGTTGTAATTCATCATCTGTCAAAATTTAACCTCAGGTCTTACAAGGTGTAAAGCTTCCTGGAAATGCGAGTAGATTGGGCAAATATAATTAGGATTTTTGATGTGCTGTGGCATTGACATGGGGCACAGCGACTAGGACCATAATGTCCAAGAGACCTTGGCTACTTATGCAAATTCAAGCTTTCCTTTGCAGTCTGGGAACATAAATTTAAATAATTACATAAAATCTAAAACAAATGGGAGCATCAGTCAAGTGGATTATTGTACAGCTTGACTTAATTCACTAAAGGGGTGAGGTGGAGTTTCAAGGGAAAGGAAATTCGTGATCTTTATCAATGGTTCTGATGGAGTTTTAAACCAAACCTGAAATGGCCAAGAAGTCATTCTGTTCAAGGGCAACTGAAGAGGACAACAAGTGACATTGACTCCAAGATTCCATGGTGGAATAAATGAAGGAAAAATAGGGTTGAAATTTATCTATTGTTGCATGCTAAGTGCCCGATAATAACACTGGACAAGAATTTTTTTTCAAAAGGCTTGCTTCTTGAAAAAAAAATTGGGGATTACGAGACACAAATTCAAGCTGAACCCAAAGATAATTTCAGGTTTGCTGTATCACGTAGGATGTTGGAGAAACATTAAATTAACTTTTTTTGAATTTAGCATGTTTAATCGCAAAATGACGCTGACACATTGTATTAGTTCAACTGACCTAAAAACGTTTTGCCATTGATTTTCATTTGTACTGAGCATCGGATGCCTCTTATGTCATTATCCAATAATAGTTGGCCAGCATTGATAGATTGCAGTTGCCCTGATACCGCTTTTCTATGTCCTGGTGAAACCTTTCACCATGTTGGCCACTGACGGCACCAAGAACAGCCAAGTGTGAAGGCAGAAAATGAATTTCCAATGACATGTTGCACTTCACAGTTTGGTTTGCTTCAAGGATGTTGTCAATCAGTTAGGTGCAGTTTCGTACTCTGTAGTTGCCAAGAAAATTCTCAACAACATTTCATGCTTTTGTATGGATGAAGGAGACTTAAAAGTATGACAGGAGATAACAAAAATAGGTGATATCTAAAAAAAAGTATGTGAATGGAAAATTTTAAGTTGTCTTAATCCATACAATACACCCCAAAAGCGTTCATAAAGCAAACGTTTCATTGTCCAGTGTAAGTGCAAAGCTCATAATATACTAGTTCTGAAATGACTTTAATTCAAAAGGGGAATGTGTCAAGCATACATTGCTGCAGTGAGAATATAGCATCCGAGGATAAACATGTATAGCACACACCTCTTCAGTGCAATAATCAACTCCAGGGAATTCCAACCTGTTGACTCATGAATGTATTGCATTTGTGGAGCTGGAGGAGGGAAAAGAAAATACGGCCTCTCCCTGACTTACGACCTATGTGACTTACGACCATCCGTACATACAACCGAAAGAAAATAACAGCTGTCTGCGGACGATAGTGATCGTCTCTCAGTTGCCATTCAGTAAGCGCCATAAGCTCACCAAAGAAGATGGCGAGCAAGAGGGAAAACCCATCCCCTGCTGATAGATCGGGCAAGAAGACGAAGAAGATGCTCGATTTGCAATTGAAAATGACTTGATTTACGACTTCTACGTGCCATGTTAACATTCTTTTGACTTGCATCTATTTTGAGATACGACGGTCAGAACGGAACTTGGATACGTGTTGGGGAATCGCGGTAATGTAAAATAATCTAAAGTCGAGTTTCTTCAACTGCGCTCCACTGGCGATCTGTGGAATGTTATCGGTCCTTGGTGACAAATATGACTGATGTAATAAACAAGGAATGTGCAAGAGAAGGTTGTTCATTTGATCTAAAAATGAAAATTCAACAATATTTATCACCAAAGCAAAACAAAAATCTTATTGGTGGTCTGGGATGAAACTTGAGCTCGCCAACCATCTCCTCTACCCCAACACTGGTGGTCCATGGGTTGGCCCATTGTAAGTAAAGCAATACTTAAGGGGTTCTGTGGGTAAAAAAAAAGTTTGAGAACTGCTGATCTCAAGTGCTTACATTGATGGATTCAATACGATAAACAGTGTATTAATAAGTAACCTAAATAGAGCCCTACAGATATTCTAATAAAATAGAAACAATTCAATGAAAATTATTAATTTAAAGAACAAATGAACACTGGTATATTGGCATAACAACAACAAAAAAAAGTATTTTGAAGTAAATGCTAAAAACACGAGAAATACTCAGCAGGTCAGGCAGCATCTGTGAAGAGAGACACACAGCGTGAACATTTCATGACAAGACCCTTTTAACAGAATCCTGAAACATGCTGTAGCTTCTTTCGCAAATGCTTCTCGACTGCTGCCTACTTCCAAACTTCTTTAAAGTTTGAATATTTTTTGAGGTTCGAAATATTTCTTGTCCAAAATGTTTTTTTTTTGTTCTTTTTGAAAATCCTAGTTTCATTTTATATGTATTTCATTATGACATAGACGGAGGAAGCTTTGTAAATGTCTAGACTTCCACCTTGATGACCTGGGTTATAGTTGCATTGCATACTGATCCACGGTAGTACAATATCTGTCCATAAACTGGAATTACAGTTGACGAACTTGATCTAATTCCACTGAAAGTGCAAGATTGTGAATACATGTTGTTACTGCTCTGTAACTGTAAATTCAGGAGGAGGATAACGTTGGTTATTCTGTTTATAGGCATAACCACACAGAATGATTTGTATCCAAATTACATTAAATCAAAAAGAAACCTGTCTATCAAATTGAGAGAAGTTAGAAGAAAACATGTTTCAGCCCAGAAGTGAACTTAACGACAGTACACAAGGAAGGCCCGATTAAACCTTTTTCTCCAGCTTGTAAAATCAAGTCCAGTGAGCCATTAAAAAAGAGATACTCTTCCACAGAGACCTTGTCGTCAGTAAATATTAGATCAAGACGGAAAGAAAAAGTCCTGGAGAACAAGAGCTACAGAAAATGAATGTCCAGAGCGAGGTCAAAGCAACATTGTTGTATCTAATTTGTTAGAGTCAAAAGAGTAGGAAAGTCTAGGACAAAACTGTGCTCACAGGTATTTGCGCATGAGTACTTTAACAGGTTTGTACAAAATACAAAATACCTCTTCCACCTTTGAGTGCATGGCAGTAGTTTGCCTTCCTGATTCGGACAGTTATATAATTGCATTAAAGCATTCATGTGCAAATATCTCTTAAGTTTAATTTTTTTTTGCACAGTTATTACTGGAATGACAATCTTCTGCAGTCTCATGCAAGTGTACTGTTGGACAGAATTTTGTAGATTTTGAAGAAGCCCTTCTAAAACAATAGCAATGATTTTATGTTTGATTCTGATTTAACTTGCAATTCAGATTCTGACATTTGCCCATTTTAGGGTAATTTTGAAATGGAACAAAAGGTGAACCATCGCAACCAAAACCAATACTTCAAATTCCACCGATGGTGATATTTCCCGATAGGCAACAGGCCAATTATTTATAGGAGTGGAAAAGGCTGGAAAATTTCTGCAGGTCTGGCGGTGTCACTGGAGAGAGAAACGGTTCCAGATCAGTGACATTTTTCCATCACTAGGATTTTTAGCCTTTCCAGCATTTTCTCCATTGGTCTCAGATTTCCACCAATCACAGTAAATATTCCTGTGCTTTAATTGTTTGCAATTCTGCTGAAATCTTGTAGAAAAACAGCATTGTTTTTTTTTCGCATTAATTTAATTGACAGAATCAAACATAAACCAACAAACTGGACACAAATGGCCTGTAATTCTGGCCAGTTCCTATATTGTTTGAAAAAGTTTAAAAAACAGCGCAAAGGTAGCCTGCGAGCATTCCTAGCCTTTCCTTTCAAAACCATTTTTATTTATGATTCATCATCAATGGGAATAATATACTTGTTGGAAGCAGAACTTGTTTCCCCCATACTGACTCATTCAAACTGATGTCTCTTTAGTTCTGAAGGACTTTTTCCTGCTCAGTTACCGGAGTCCCATGTAAAACACATTTCTCTACCCTGTGGAAGAACATTAGTAGACCCAGCTCACTGGCACCCACTGGGGCTCTGTGCAGAGTTTCTCCATGGCAGACTGAAGCTTTTGGAAAGCTTTGTCGAGGTTATCGTTCACAATGGTGTGATCAAAGTAGTGGTTGTACGCTCGCTGAATGCGGGAGCTCTCGTCCACCGTTTTCTTCAAATCAGTGTCCTTAAATAAATAAAATAGACTGGGAATTACTTGCTTTTGCATGAAATGCATCTGTGTCTGCCTTACAAAGCATTCTGCATTAAATAGTTTTATAGGTTGGCAGACAGGATTGAAAAGTTACAATTTATTAGTGGATCCAAACATTGGATGTTGGGGTTAACGATGCAACTATCAATATAGTTTCCTCTGGATTCAGTGTGACCTGCTGAGTTTCTCCAGGACTTGCACTGCACTAGACCCCAGCACCTGCAGACTTTCTTGTTTAACTTTGTTTCTACCACTAAGGTCCAAATAACTGTGGATTGGTGCCTAATGTCTCAAATCACACCAAGTGATGGGAGCAAACTACCATCACTTCTCCAAGCGTTCCCGCCCAGCCATGGGACATATTTCCAAGGTCCAGGGTGGATATCAAATGGAAGCTGTCATTCTCACAGCCAGTGTGTGTCACCTGCACTGCACACAGCAGCCTCAGGTCATCACCATTAATAAGCAGCATTGCTGTAACAGACTGGCCACATACATTCTCTCAAACAACACCAAGTTCCTTCATCACATGTTCTCCTTCTGAGGTCTTTCAAGAAAAAGGATGAATTGCTTTTATTTTGGTTTTAGAGGTGACTGACGTGACCAATGTGGGGCCCACCACCAACTGTACCAGAGATTGGTGATGGTGGTGGTTGTGGTGGTGGGGGGGGGGGGGGGGGTGGGTGGTAGTTTTGAATGGATGCACTCCTTCCATCATTTACACTGTATTTCTACATGTTCCCCAAAGGTTGTGTGCCAATCTGAATCTGAATGTTTCTTCTCTACTTGAAGTGATCTTCAAGCGGACATTCCCAAAAGTTAAATTGAAGGTTGCCCTTTCCCATATCAGGGGAATCTAAAACAAGAGGGAATATATTAATGAAAAGAAAGAATTAAAGGGACGTGAGGGGCATGTTTTATTTTTAAACAGAGTGGTGGGTATATGAAAGAGATGGGACTTATACAATTCCTAATATATTTCTGTCAATGGTTAATCAAATACTCATAGTTAATCAAATTTTATTGTCAATTTTAAAACTGTATTTAATTTTACTTTCCAGTGAAATGGTTAGCGCAACACTGTTACAGCGCCAGCAATTGGGACCACGACGGGCGGGGTGGTTTGAATCCCACGCTGTTTGTAAGGAGTTTGTGCATTCTCCCCATGTCTGTGTGGGTTTCCCTGAAGTCTCCAGTTTCCTCCTATCACTCAAAACCTACCAGAGCTTGTAGATGAATTGGTGCGATTGGGCGGTAAGGGCTCATGGGCCGAAATGGCATGTTACCGTGCTTTATGTCTAAATTTAATTTTAAAATTTTAAAATGTAAAATTGAAATATGTAAATTAATTGAGGTTTGATGACCTTGCCAATAAATAGGTACTTTTTAAAGAAATTAAACTTACAGTTAATTGTTTTGTTGTAACACCAACATCTATAGCAGCCCTATGCATTGCTCGGAGTGTGTCCAAGTCCGGAGCCTCAACAAATACCACGTAAGGCATGAATTCAGATGTCCGCAGAATCTTCAGTGCCTGCAAAAGATTTGAACACCAAAGGAATGTTTCAGAATCATCACCTTCATTATAAACACCTGTACAATCAGCAGATGTCAGGGGACATTTGAAATTTAACAAACATTAACCATGGCCACTATTTCTCAACATTGGCCTAAGGACCACTGGGGTTATTAAAGGTAGTACTCACAATAACACAACAGTGATTAAAAAAAATCACTGATATCATAAACAAGTAATGTGTAAAACAAGGTGGTAAATTTGATGACAATAATTCTCAAAACATTTGCCCAACAAAATGAAACCAAAGCTCCCATTGGTGGTCTGGGCAGGACCTTGAGCTCGTCAGAACATTCAAGCTTACGCCCTAGCATCAATTGATAGTCAGTGGGCTTGTTGCAGGCAGAATGCAAAGGAATTAGGGTGGTCTAGGCCTGGATAAAAAAAAAAGTTGAGAACCACTGACTGGAAAAAGTTGCCCCATTTAACATGTGAAAACAAAAGATGCAGGGATTTTGAGAAGCATATCCAAGTGGAAAAATTATGTCAGGCCCCGATGAGGTGCTTAAGATCTTACTCTTGATGGATTAGGAGGAGTACGCTCTAATAGTTCCTCTTCCCCACCACCAAAAGCCTAGAGGACTGCTGCTACCGCAAGTCTATCCTTTTTACTGACTGTCATTCAGACATTGTTTTGTTTTCTGTTCATTTGCTAGTAGTTGTATCATTTGTTCAGGTGGTTAATCCAGTGCTGATGGACCTTTTAGGTATCAACTGGTATTTGACTGTGCTAGAAATCCTCAATTTTTCATAATATACATAAATTACTCAGGCTTCTGGCACGAACGGGGACTCGCTGGTAAAGTGTCGGTGATCAGTGGTGAGCATCAATTTTTTTGGGTGAGAATTAAACATTACTTTAATGCTTAAAAAGCCTTAACTTGTTGTTTGTCATTGTTTAAACACTGTTATGAGTGATTTACTATTGCCACAGGGATGTTTTTTAAAAAAATGATTGGTTCTCCAAAAAAACCGTTTATCCGAGTTTTAATTCCATCCATCTTGGATAATCAGAATTGCACTCTATTAGTATATTACCCATAAAGCAAGCTGTTTTGGTCAGTCTAAGCATGCCTGGGCATGCACTCAGTATCAGTATTAAGCAAATGTTGTCTTAGGCCTGCTTAGTCAGGATAGATGCAGCCAGGCTATAAAAGTAGCTCAGATTCTGTATACAGTTTCTGTGTGTTACATTGATATAGATTGAATGCATGTAGGTGCACATGTTCTTCAGGCAATAGCGCAGCCAGTGCAGTTAACAAAAGCATTTATTGTCTTCACGAAGATTCAATACAGCAGAAATCTGTCATCAATATCGCAAAAGATGCTGTATTCTGTTATCTTTGTGGAGAGTTTACGTTTAATGCTAAATTCAATAAAAGTTAACTTAATGTTTCTCCAATTTCCTATATGATACAGCAAATCTGAAATTATTTTTGTATTCAGCTTGAAGTTGTCTTATCATAATCCTTAATGCTTTATCAGGAAGTAAATCTTTAGGAAAAAAAAATTGTTGTCCAGTGTAATTACCCAGAGTATGAAATTTATTGACTTCAACAATGATTGGAAGATAGTTAATGTAGCTTTTAATATTTCCTGCAGGAAAAGTCTATTCCCTGAAATTACAGATGTTTAATTTAATTTTCAAATTGTATGTAACAACAATCTCGGTGCTTCCATTTCAATCTGCCCCTACCTGTGGGTTTGCATCCAAGATACATATTTTTCCACATTCAACCACCTCATGAATGGAATCAATCTTTGTTCCGTAAAGGTTTCCTTCATATTCACCGTGTTCCAGGTACCGACCACCTTTGATGTCATTTTCCATTTCGGCACGGGACACAAAAGCGTAGATATGCCCATCATTCTCATCTTCCTTCGGTTTCCGTGAAGTAACTACAATGGAAAGACCCAGCATGAAGCTTAAAAGAAAAGTCATACAGGAGGAATGGAGATCAACTGGCAGAAGCACATAAAAAAGTCTGAAAAGATGAAAAACAGGACATTTCAACTATTACTCCAACACATGGACATTGATCAAGGTTGTTAGACATGGCACATACATCAGGAGTTCTGTGGACAGCAGCCATCAAACTAGATGATAAGCAATTCTCAATCTTCTCTAATGGGGACTATCATCTGTGGAGAAAGCTGACTCTCAGTAAAGGGTAAAAGAAGGCTGTTTTAGATGTCTGGATTCCCAACAAACATGTTTGACTGTTCAGAGGTGTTCTTGTCAGTAAAGACAGCATCATACAGCCCAACATGTTCACATTGACTACAATAACATTCTGGGCTCGTCCCGTTTGCCTGCATTTGGTCCATATCTGTCTCAGCTCTTCCTATCCATGTAATCAGCCCAAATGTCAGTTGAACGTCAAAATCATTCCCATTTCTATAGCTTCCTCTGGCAGCTCATTCCAGATATAGACCTACTTCTGAGTGAAAAAGTTTCCCCTCAAGGTGTCTCTTCAATTTCCCCTCTCATCTTACACCTACAACTCTGGTTCTAGAATCTAGAATTGTCTAGAAATGACTGAGACTCGCTTTATCTATGCCATTCATACATTTATGAGGTTATATCTCAGCACCTAAACACTGGAGAAAAAATCCCCAGGGACTCCAGTTTCTGGAGGCAATTTTAGCTCCTCAGTCTCAGTAATATTCATATGACTATTCTATCCACTTGTTTCAGCTGAACGACATCCTTCCTGGAGCTACGCGACCAGAAAGAGGTATTTCACCCACACCTTAACGCAGCTGCAACATGATGACGCAACTCTAACTGACAATGGTAAGCGTGCCAAATGCCACGTTCACCACTGTGTCCAACAGAACCTGCAGGGAACACAGAGACCCATGTCTCTCTGCTTCACGATACTCTCGAGGGCCCATCCATTCAGAATGCAACTCCTGCCCCAGTTTAACTGTCCAAAGTCCCACCACCTTGCACCTGTAAGCTATCAAAGCAGAAATAGGCCATTCAACCCCTCAAATCTGCTTCGCTAGATTGGTTATGCTGGTCTGATTGATATAATTTTCCAAGGTCACCTTCCCTGTTCCACCTCTCCTTCACTCTAAGTTCACCAGCAAAATTCCAGAACGGTGAATACTGGACATATGATAATCAAAGATCATGGGAAAACTTTCCAATTAGACTCACAAGGGATGGTTGTCCCAAATCTCATTGGATCAGACATGATGAGTCTGTTCTTTAAGCTTCTTCTCCCAACTCCTTGTGCTCCTATAAGAACGAGAGTTTTCCTCTGAAATGGTGGCATTTTTGCTACTTCCTCATAGATCAGAAGTTCATGTCGATCAAATTCTAGAATTAAACAGAGTTATCCGAATAACACTTAAAATTAGAGTTTTTGAGTATTTTCGATTATAATCTTGTCTTTAGAAATTCCAACTCTACCCTAGCTTTGGGGGTAGCTTAAAGAAATAGTCGGATATTTTGTTAAAAACATATTTTAGAGCATACTTTTCAAAACATAAAAGGCTGGAGTTGCAATTATTTGACAGGTGTATCTTTATGGTTTGATGAACAGGGTGCGGCTATCATCTTTGCAAATTCTCACTTTCTTTTACTGGAAGCAACATACCTATTCTACTTTATCAAGTTTATCATCATCTGATTGGACATATACAACCCAACGAAACAGTGTCTCTTCAGACCATGGTACACGCAGAAAAGCACACAGTACACAAAAGATTGCGTGTTGCTAGACAACATAGTTAATTATCTTCATTCAATTGTATAAGTCTTCTTTTCTTCTTTGGCTTGGCTTCGCGGACGAAGATTTATGGAGGGGGTAAAAGTCCACGTCAGCTGCAGGCTCGTTTGTGGCTGACAAGTCCGATGCGGGACAGGCAGACACAGTTGCAGCGGCTGCAGGGGAAAAATGGTTGGTTGGGGTTGGGTGTTGGGCTTTTCCTGCTTTGCCTTTTGTCAGTGAGGTGGGCTCTGCGGTCTTCTTCAAAGGAGGTTGCTGCCCGCCAAACTGTGAGGCGCCAAGATGCACGGTTTGAGGCGATATCAGCCCACTGGTGGTGGTCAATGTGGCAGGCACCAAGAGATTTCTTTAGGCAGTCCTTGTACCTTTTCTTTGGTGCACCTCTGTCACGGTGGCCAGTGGAGAGCTCGCCATATAACACGATCTTGGGAAGGCGATGGTCCTCCATTCTGGAGACGTGACCCATCCAGCGCAGCTGGATCTTCAGCAGCGTGGACTCGATGCTGTCGACCTCTGCCATCTCGAGTACTTCGACGTTAGGGATGAAAGCGCTCCAATGGATGTTGAGGATGAAGCGGAGACAACGCTGGTGGAAGCGTTCTAGGAGCCGTAGGTGATGCCGGTAGAGGACCCATGATTCGGAGCCGAACAGGAGTGTGGGTATGACAACGGCTCTGTATATGCTTATCTTTGTGAGGTTTTTCAGTTGGTTGTTTTTCCAGACTCTTTTGTGTAGTCTTCCAAAGGCGCTATGTACAACTGGATAAAAGAGCATTCTTCGGTCCTCGGTGTAAAAATGTGCAGAATCATACAGTACAAGATTTTGATGCAGTAGACACATAAAAATAAATAAATATTGTTAAATAAATAGTAGTCACGGAAGGGTTGTGTGAGCAGTTCCTCAGTCATCTTGCAACCTCTGGGAAGAAGCTGTTTCTCAGCCTGGTGGTTCCGGCTCTGGCACTTCTGGATCTCTTTCCCGACAGGAGTAGCTGGACAATGGTTGGGGTCCTCAACCATTCTACGTGCCCTCTTCATACAATGATCCTGGGAGATTATGTCGATGGGAGGGAGGGAGACCCCAGCGACCCTTCCTGCTGCTCTTATGGTCCTTTGGAATGACCTCCAACCTAATGCTCTACAGCAACCATGGCACACGTGATCCAGCTGGCCAGGATGCTCTCTATGGGAATTATTAGGTGGGGGATGAGTACAAGAGTTGAGAGGTCATGTTGCAGATATACAATTATCTGATGAGACCACACTTAGAATATTGTGTAACATTTCTGCTCACCTCATTATAAGAATGTGGAAGGTTTAGAGAAGAGGCAGAAGAGATTTACCAGGATGTTGCCTAAAATGGAAATGAAGTCTAGGCTAAATAAGAAGCAAGGTTAGCAGAGCTAGAGATTTTCTCTTTGGAGCATAGAAGGATGAGAGGTGACTTAACAGAGAGGCATAGGTAAGGAGGACAGCCAGCACCTTTTTCATAAGGCAAGAATAGCAAACACCAGAACACATCCATTCAAAGTGAAGGGAGGAAAGTTTGGAGGAGACATTGAGGTTAAGTTTTTTTTAAACACGAAGAGTTGTGGGTGCCTGGAATGCCTTGCCGGGGTGGTGCTGGAGGCTGGAACATAAGCAACATTTAAGAAACTCCAGGGCAGGCACATGGATGAAGGAAAAAATAGACAGTGTTATGAAGTTGGGAGAGTTTAGTTTTTCTTTTGGTAGTGTGACATATTATGCTATATTTTAAATTGTATATAGATATGTTTTAAAGGAGATAAATTGTGGCAGTTTTTTTAGTTTAGGTCACCCAGAGATACAAACACTTCAAAACAGATCAAATTTAAAATGCTAGAGCTCTGCTCAAGCCAGACAATCCAGGATCCGGGTGCTCTTGCAAAAACTTTGAAGAGTGCCTATAAGAAATTCACAAGTTGGTGTTAATTGGACATGCTGTGGAGTAATGGATCATTGTTTTGGAAAGCAACAGATGAATGAATTCGGAAGATTAGGTCCAGAGCCGCAGTCTGTCTAATCTAAAAGGGTCACGTTGTTTTCTCTGAATGATTGTGTGTGTGTGTGTGTGTGTGTGTGTGTGTGTGTGTGTGTGTGTGTGTGTGTGTGTGTGTGTGTGTGTGTGTGTGTGTGTGTGTGTGTGTGTGAGAGAGAGAGAGAAAAAGATTCCGTTCTACAGTTCAGCAGCAGCTGGGACTGGAACAGGACAAGCTGGCAAGCTTGTGGAAAAAACCCATTTTGAAGACTGGTTGTGAGTTCTTAGTTCAGCCTGGTCAAAGCCCTTGTGGTCCAGACAAGAGGAGAGGACTGGCTGTATAATCTTTCACTTGAAATAAGGGAAACAAAAAGGAACTCTGTGGTGACCTGAAAGAAAGAAG
Organism: Narcine bancroftii; assembly: GCF_036971445.1. Classification (NCBI taxonomy): domain Eukaryota; kingdom Metazoa; phylum Chordata; class Chondrichthyes; order Torpediniformes; family Narcinidae; genus Narcine; species Narcine bancroftii. Next base: position 86,920,922 of record NC_091480.1, read on the forward strand.
TTATCATCTGGAAAACCCAGATGGGGCATGTTCCTTTGGCAAGACACTGAAGTGGTTGTGGGAATCAGTTGTGGGTGTCCAACATGCAATAAATCTCTCTCTGAAAACCAACAAGAACCTTCCTGAGCAGTAACCATTTACCTTTCAAGCACCAAAGCCTGGTGAAATTCATAAATGTTAAATTCTGTGCACAGTCTAAGAATTGCCTGCAACCAGTGAACTTGGAGGAGTGAGAAGTGAGATTGGACTGTGAACCAAAGAACGTGCACACACATGCTCTTAAAATTAGAAGGATGTTAAGTTAGGTTAAGTTAATAGCAGTAAGTTAAAGTTTGATCCTGTTTTTATAACAAGGATAATTAAAAGCAACTTTTGTTTAAGTAACCATTTGCCTTGGTGAATTTTGGAGTCCTTTGGGCCCTTAACAGTAGAATGTATAGGGTGGCACAACATCAAGTGCCAAAGGGCCTGTACAGTGCTGCACTGTTTCTATGTTTCATTGAAAGATGGAACAAAAGGATATCTCCAGACACATGAAATATCCCTGTCCATGTATTCTTTACCGCTTCAACATCATAATTTCATAAAACAAGGCACCATCAGCAGGAATGTGGAAATTTCCATATCAAATGTTTTGTTCATTGGGATAAATGTGACCCCAGAGAATAATAAAGAATGCCATATTATCATTGAGTAAATGTGTAAAAGTAGATGTGGCTTCAGCTTAGCACCTCAGCTAAAAGACAGCACCTCCAACCCGTGGAAAAGAATACCAGACTCTAATTTTCATTGTCTTAAGTTGATGCAGCGGCTCCTGAACACACGAAGCTCTGTGAAGATGCATTATGGCCAGTAAAGTAGCATTCTGTGGCTTGTCACCTTGTCATGGTAGAGAAGCTTGTGAGGTCCTGTGATCCCGAGAGAGATGCTATCTGGTGCTCCGCTCCTGGCAGGGTCACCCATGGCAGCAAGGTCCCTGACAAGGAATAATCCAACCAAGTCCTCATGGTGGAACAGGCGGAAGAAGGTACTCTGAACTCAACGGCTGTGGAGGCGGATGAAGGCTGCAACAGATCCATCAGCTCCAGTCGCCATTGATTTCATGCCAATGGAACTGTGATTTGTGAAGTTACATGAGATTCTTGGAGTGCAACATTAAATTCACGATAAACACACACCCAGGCATCTTCACTCAGTGGATCAACGGTACGAAGGCCATCATCCTCAACTACAAGGGATAGCCTCAATGACAATGATCTGTGGGTACAAGTATTGCTTAATTAGGTTATGATAGTTACCTGCATTTTTGGTGGTCAGATACATCATCTTCTTCTTCCTTTTTCCACCCATACTCCCACACAAAGCACCTGTTATTGAAATGATATATGGAGAGATTTGAGTTACAAATGGCATAGGTTGCTTTAGGTGATATTGAATTTAGCATTGAGGTTAAATCGGCCTCTTGTAGTGAATTAAATTGCTGTGTCCAATATAATTGTTAATGCATGACCAGTGATAATCATCCCAGAACATGCTGCAAGAATTGGTCAGGTCACATTTTCACCCTTACTAGCTTGAACCCATTCTGCCACCATTCTCCTCTGCTCCCCGAACCTCCAAATCACATTACCTCTCATTTTCTGGCAGTTGATCAAAACTGGCTCACACCCTCTTCTCAGTCCAATACAACTTCTCTAACGGAATGCACATCGCTGATTGCGCTTTCGTTTAAGGTTCAGTGGATGTTGAGTATTTGGATTTTCTAAAGGCATTTAACAAGGTGCAGCAAGTGAGGCAAATAAGAACCCATGGTTATAACAGGAAGCATGATTGCATGTGTAGAGCATCAGCTGATTGCCAAGAAGCAGAGTGGGAATTCTCTGGTTGGCTACCAGTCGCGAGTGGTGTTCCACAGGGGTTGGTGTTAGGGTGCTTCTTTTTACATTGTATAGTAATGATTTAGATAATGGAATGAATAGGTTTGTGGCCAAGCAGCAGATAGAGGTGAAGTAAACAAGGAGACTGCAGAAGGACTTGGACAGATTAGGAGAATAGGTAGAGAGGTAGCAATGTCTGAAATACAATGTTGGAAAGTGTACGGTCAGGCACTTTGGTACAAAAATTAAACAGGAAGATTATTTTATAAATGAGGAGAAAATTGAAAATACCCAGATGCAAAGGGAACTGGAACGCCTCGTGCAGGATAGCATGAAGGTAAACCTGCCAGCGGAGCTAGTGGTGAGAAGGTAAATGCAATGCTGGCATCATTTCAAGAGTAGAAGAGGGTGGGACCAGACTTGGGTTGACTTCTACACTGTCTGTTTGGAGTTTGTACATTCTCCCTGTGTCTGCATTGGGTTTCTCAAGAGGCTCTGGTTTCCTCCAACGGTTCAAAAATGGGTGTAGGTAAATGGCATGGACTCGTAGGGCCAAATTGGCTGTATGTCTAATTTAATTTAAAAGAGCAGGGATGTGATGTCGAGGATTTATAAATTACTGATGAGGCTTCACTTGGAGTACCATGAGTAGTTTTTTAGCTCCTCATTTAAGAAAGGATGTGCTGACATTGGAGAAGGTTCAGAGGAGATTTGCGAGGATGATTCTGGGAATAACAGCATTATCATATGAGGAGCATTTAACATCTCTTGGCCTGTACTCATTGGAATTTAGGAGACTGAGGGAGGATCTCATTGAAACATTTTGAATCCTGAATGGCATGGACAGAGTAGATGTAGGATGTAGTTGTTTCCCATGGTGGGACTGTCTAGGACATGAGGGTACAACTTCAAAACTGAAGGGAGTCCACTTTGAACAGAGGTGCAGAGGAATTTCTTTAGCTAGAGTTTAGTAAATCTATGGAACTTGTTGCCACAGGTGATTCTAGAGGCCAGGTCATTGGGTGTATTTAAGACAGAGATTGATAGGTTCTTATTTGCAGGGCATCAAAGGCTAAATAGCCTATTTCTGCTCCTATGTCTAATAGTCTTAATATCTTCTCACATTATGCAACTGGAATCTGAGAACATACAATAATCCCATTTGAAAACATTTCATGTTAAATTGGGAGTTTTTATGCTGTTGGTCTCGACAGTACAAACCTCCCATTGAAATGGAATACAGTAAAAAAAACCCTGGTATCTTGCGCCTATGGGGATTGGTAGATGGTGGATAATTGCACTTTCCAGCTGCTTGAACATGTGTGTTGCCTGATGGTGAACTCATGGCGAGGCGAGCCAATTTTTAACTTCCTTTTTTTTAACCTATTTATTTTCTGTAATTTTTTTAATGGTTGTTTGAGGCTGGCAGTTCAATGAATTCCAGATAACATGGGTTTTACTGTATCATAAAATTAAAATCGTAATTGTATAGGATTAACAAAACCAGCTAATTCACGTTGGCAGGATATTGTTACCAATGTGATTTATGGGTGTGACATTCAACTTTGATATGTGGAAAGTGAATAATGAAGAGAAATTAAGACGAGATTGTTAAATGCCTTTTTCCAAATCCTATTTTGTTACTCGTTTTATCATCCACTCTTTTCTGACTACATTTCATCAAAGGTAAATTATTTGGATCCTGTTTTGTTTGACCAAGTAAGTTGGATTAGACAGGATGCAGAGTTGGTCAGAAAAGTGGCAGATGGAGTTCAATCCAGATAAGTAAGAAGTGATAGCTTTTAATGGCTAATGGGAGGATACGTAACAGTGTGGAACAGTGGTTCTCAACCTTTTTTCCCCCTATGCCATAGGTGCTCTGTGATTAGTAAGGGATTGCTTAAGGTGCTACGTGGGTAGAAAGAAAAAGGTTGAGAACCACTGATATTGAAGAACAGAGGGACCTTGGACTCCAAATGCCTAGATCTCTCAAGGTTGCTACGCAGGTTGATAGGGTGGTTAAGAAGGCTTATTGTATCCTGGCCTTCATTAGTCAGGAGATTGAGTTCAAGAGTCATGAGATAATGTTGCTGCTTTTTAAAATTCTGCCTAGACCACACGTGGAATATTGTGTTCAGTTCTGGTTGCTTCATTATAGATAGGATGCGAATGCAATAGAGAGGGCACAGAAGAGATTTACCAGGGTGTTGCCTGAATTGGAGATGTGCTGACATTGGAGATGGTGTCTTATGAGGCAAGGCTGACAAAACCAAGGTTTTTCTCTTTGGAGTGGAGAAGGATGAGAAATGACTTAATAGATATCTATGAGATTATAAGAAGTAGGGATAGGGTGGACAGCCAGCACCCTTTTTCTGGGGCAAGAGTAGCAAACACTGGAGGACATCTGTATAAGGGGAGGGAAGGGATGTTTAGGGTAGACAGTGGGGGTAAGTTTGTACACAGAAAGTAGTGGGTGCCTGGAACGCATTGCCAGGGTGGTGGTGGAGGTCAGTACATGAATGGAAGAAAAATAGGTTATGGGTGTGAGGTAAGGAAGGTTTAACTTGTTGAGTGGGTTTATATAGTTGGCACAACATCATGGGCCAAAGGGCCTCTACTGTAAAGTTTAATGTTCTATGATTAAAATTATAACTCTTAACTTGAGTAGATTTAACCATGTGTTATAATTGCTTCTACAAAGTTCAGTCGGGAGGAAATACATAAATCTACAGATCATCCAACACTTTCCTGATGGTGCGGAAAAATCCCAGTCTCGTTTGACAAAAGCTTTCCTTTTTTCCTCCAACAACTGACTCGGGATAAGGCCTGCGCTCCCTCCCTCCTTCACATGGCAGGCCTAGAAGACAAGATGTCAGCAAAGGGTTAAACAAAACTCGAATGGGTGCCTTTACTCAGGAATGCAAAATTCAACTTATTCAAACGAAGTCTGTGGAAGAGAAATGCTGAGGACCCCTGCCCTTTGAAAATAGGGCTATGGCAGCATCTAAACTATTTTGTCAGAAAGTGAGTCCAATAACACTGGAGAACAAAGATTTTGTTTCCTGAACAGGTTTGGGTGTATTTTTATGGATTTTGTGCAGCTGATCACAAAAATGCAAGACCCACCTATCTCTCATCAATATGGGTACACCAACTCAAATCGGTGTGGCTCAGATACCAGTGACATTGGTCATCCACTGAGAGGATGTCAAAGTGTAATGAGCATTTTACTCTTTTTGGAATGAGGAAGCAGAGGCGAACAGCATGGGAACTGGCCCTGTGGGCCAATGAGTGTACGTGGACCATCAAGCATTCATTCACACAATAACATTTGATGCTCCCTCCCTTCCTTCCCATCTGCACGTTCTGCTCCCTGGATTCCACTGTTTTTCAGTTGTTTGAAAGCAAACATGAATACAACTGCACAAACAGACTTTCTATCACTTTGCAAAGCATGAGAACTCCATTACAGCATGAAGCACTGCCACTAGTATCGTTCTCAGGAGTCTTTGCCTCGTGGCTTACAAATCTTATCTTTTATACCTTCCTACCACAACTAGAAAATTTGAACAGACTGCTCCACATAAGTATATCTTCCTTAGAATTCTCTTGAGATTCATTAATCAGGCTCCTACCGCTTACCCAATGGTTAATAGTCTTTTACTGCCTTACCAAATAAGGAACTGTTGTTGTTCTCCAACTTTGCCAAATTATCAAAACATATCATGGAATGTTCTCCACAATATTATTAACATAGAATAATACAGCACAATGCAGGCCCTTTGGCCCTTGATGCTGTGCCAACCCTCATATCCCTTCCTTAAAAAAAGTACTAAACCCTCCCTCCCCCAAGATCCTCTATTTTTATTTCATCCGTGTGTTTGTCTAAGAGTCTCTATGTTCCAGCCTCCACCACCATCCCCGGCAAGGTATTCCTGGCACCCACAACTCTCTGTGTAAAAAAACACCCCTAAGATCTCCTCTAAACTCTCCCACCACCTTAACTTTGTACACATGTCCTCTGGTGTGTGCTGATTCTGCCCTACGAAACAGGCACTGGCTGTGCACCCTATCTATGCCTCTCATAATCTTGTAGACCTCCATCAAGTCTCCTCTCATCCTCCTATGTTCCTAAGAGAAAAGTCCCAGCTCTGCTAACTTTGCCTCACAAGACTCATCCAGGCAACATCCTGGTAAATCTCCTCTGCACCCTCTCCATAGCTTCCATATTCTTCTTATAATGAGGTGACCAGAAATGAACACAATACTCTGTGTGGTCTTACCAAAAATTTGTAGAGTTGCAACATGACCTGAATTCAATTTCCCCTATTAACCTGTGACCTTGAGGGATGGATTGATTTGAACCCCAAGGTCCCTCTAATCATCCACACTCTTAAGTAACCTACCATTAACCTTGTATTCAGCCTTCTGGTTAGTCCTTCAAAAATGCACCACCTCACAGTTATCTGGATTGAAATCCATCTGCCACTTTTCTCCCAACTCTGCATCCTGTCCATATCCTCTTGTAACCTTTGACAACCCTCAGCTCCATCTACAACTCCTCCAACCTTTGTGTCATTCGCAAACTTATTGACCCATCCTTCCACTTCTTTATCCAGGTCATTTATAAAAATCACAAAGAGCAGGGGTCCCACAACGGATCCCAGCCATTGACCTCCAAGCAGAATACTTCCCTTCTACTACTTACTCTCTGTTTTCTTCCTATAAGCCAATTTCTTTTTAACCATACAGCTAATTTTCCACTGATCCTGTGACTTATGACTTTCTGGATGAGTTGCTCATGGGGAACCTTGTCAAATGCCTTGTAAAATCCATGTAGACCACATCTATCACCCTACCCTCATTCATTTCTTTTGTTACCTCTTTAAAAAAACTCATTTAGACTGCCGAGTCACAACCTTCCCTTCACAAAGTCATGTTGACTATCCTTGAGTAGCCTGGACTTCTCCAAATGCTCATAGATCGTATCCTTAAGAATCCTCTGCATTAGCTTGCACCCCACTGACATAATGCCCAGGATTCTCCCTGTTACTTTTTTTAAACAAGGGCACTACATTTGCCATTCTCCAGTCCTCCTGCTCCTCCCCTGTGGCCAATGAGGATTAAAAAACCATAGCTATTCGCCCAGCTATCTCTTCTATCACTTTCCACAGCAATATGGGGTATATCGTTTCTGCCCCAGGGTCTTATTAATCTTGATGTTTTTAAGAAAATCCAACAGTTCCACTTCCTTAATCTCCCCATTGTCCAGCACACAGGTGTTCAATTTTGACCTCACTGTGATCAAGATCCTTTTCCCTTGTGAATACTGATGCAAGGTATTCATTTAGGACCTCCCCAACCTCCTCCCCCTCCAGGCATATGTTGCCTCCTTTATCCTTCAGTGGCCACCCCTTCATTCTCATCATCCTTCTGTTCTTCACACACGTATAGAACATCTTGGGGTTCTCCTTAATTCTACATGTTAAGGCCTTCTCATGCCCCTTTCAAATTCGCCCAAGTCCTTTCTTATGCTCCTTCCTGGCTCCCATATACTTCTCATGAGCCCTTCCTGTTTTTGATTACCACTTTAAAACTTACTACCTACGATCTTGGGAACAATGCACCCTTTAACCCTCACACCTTGCTGATAGGGGAGGAAACTAGAGCACCCAGGAGAAATCCACATAGTCACACACAGAATGCCCAAGCTCCAAATAAACAGACAACTCCAGAAGTCAGGATTGAACCCAGGATGCTGGAATACTCTGGCAGCAGTTATAATTGCTTTCCATTTTGTCCATCTTGCTTGGCTTCTGCTGAGAAAACCATTTAAGAGCCATCTATCACAGGACTCAGTGCCAGAGGATTTGACTCTGTCAAAGGAAACAAGTTCGATCGGTTCTAAGAATAGTGGGTCTAGGCACAGGCTGAATGTAGAAATAATCTTTATTGAAACATATGCACAACAGTGAATATGCACGCAGATGCTCTCAATTACACAACACAGTGCAACGAGTCACATCGGACTTAATAGTATCAACATTAGCAACTGTTTATACAGCCTTTATCTCAACCAAGGGGTACAATATGCTATCTACAACTACAACAGTATACAACAGCCCCAATCCCTATGCAATGCACACGATACCAATGACTCCTCCAGCGTTGTCCACAGCAGGGTTCACCTTGGGGCCGAAGAACAAAAGAGGAAGAGCCACTGCATATGGTGGACTTTAGAGTACAGTAAGCTAGAGGGTCCAGCCCAGATAATCACCAGGTGCTAAATGGGCCAATGGTCAGGAGTGCATGAATAGGTGGATAGAGTCCAAGCTTGATTGGCAGGTGATATGACTTCAGACTGGGGTTCAGATGGAGAGGTCACGTGACCCTCCACAATACACACTACACTCAGTACCAGGGGATTTCTGAAGATTCTATCAAATGTCTGCAAAACTATTTATAGAATATTACAGATCCAGAGAAATTAAACCAATGCAGAAGGATTTGTACTGGAAAGACAACAGTGTTATGTGCAGTCACCGGCATTACCTGCCACCAGTTGAGGTCTTCCTGATTGACAATCTGTAATATATCTCCATAGGTAAACTTCAAGCCAGCTTCTTTGCAAGGGATCAAGTTATCATTGATGGGTTCATACTCAAAGTGACACTTCACAAACACCTGAAAGGATTTAAGAAATTGAAATGATCACTTCAACATTCTCTAAAGTGAGTGTGGCATTAAAATAAAGGTTTGCAATTATCTCAGACCTATGATGTGGTAAGATTTCAATTCTCCATCCCGTTCCCTTGCTAACATGCCTGTCCATGGTCTCATGTACTGCAAGATTGAGACCACCCGTAAATTGGAGGAACAACCCCTCATCTTCCAACTGGGCACTGTCCAACTGGATGGCGTTAATATCGACTTCTCCGGCACAGGGGTTGTCAGTTAATTAAGGTGTTTGAGTGGCATGGACTCGTGGGCCGGAAGGGTTCGTTACCATGCTCTTTGTCTAAATTTAAAAAAAAAAATATATTTTGAGATGCCTGCCAAAGAGATTTGGAGCCGGTTGGGAGAGAGAATTAGCTGCACAGATTGAAGATTCTGCTTCTAATTGTCGCAGTATTGAACTACAGGAAATGTATGTTCATCCATTATCGTACACTAAAAGAGCTGGTGCCTCACAGCTCCTGTGACTGGGTATCAGTCCTGAACTCTAGTGACGTCTTTGTGCATCCCTGTGATGACGTAAATTTCTTCTGGCTCTCCTGTTCCCCCCCCCCCCCCCCCCCCCACCCTGCCATCTTGAGAAAATGTTTCATTAATTGGCCACTGTAAATTGTTTCTAATGGTTAGGAGGCAGTTGATGGGAATGTGGGGAGAATTTTAAAAAAGAGATAATTAGAAGTGGGCATCAGCAGGCGATGGTCTGAAAGGCCTTCCTCTGCACAATATAACATAATACAAAATGCACAGAAGAAGATTACATGATCGCTCGTGTAAAATTCTGTAAATAGGTCAAGAACCAGGGGGATATATAATGCACCATGGTCACAGTGGGAATGAATAACAACACTGTGAGATCAAATATTCTCCATTAATCCATGACACACAGAATTAAAAAGCAATTAATTCATTTTAATCTTGTATAGAAATGCGATATTGAAATGCTGAAGAAGGTAGAAATAAGTTAGAGGATAATAATGAGGCTTTTGTGGGTCTAATTGCCATGAATATATGAATAGGCCTGAGTTCTCCGTGCTGGTGTGCTTTCTGTTTCAAGGAAATCATTTTCACATTCTCTCCAGTTCATCAATACATAATAGCTGTACAGTTGTCTTCAAAAGCCTTGAACATTATCAGTGGTTCTCAACCATTTTTGGTCTAAGGCCCACCTGGGTTCTGGCCCACTAATGGCAATGACTGAGAAATATTTTCAAGTCAAAGGCAGCTCTGTAAGAAACATCTTTATTTAAAGGGTTTTATTTAACAGTTTAAAGAACATACACTGAACATAAAACTCTCAATCAAAATCAAAGCTCAAGACATTTTAAGGAGACCCCCTGTTCCTGAAATTTCTTCATCAGTTTCCACATCCTTGGTGCTGTTGTAGATAATGCACACCTGAGATCTGCCTCCCCTTCTATGTGCTTTCATGCCTTTAGCTTCATTTGCAGCAATATCAAAAAGCCTGATTCACAAAGATAATCTTTGTGAAGGGCAGGATCATTCCTTCACAATGTTGGGGTACCTATCTGTCAGTTTGGGCCAAAACTCAGAGATGAACAAAGACTCAAACACATCTCTGCATCCAGAATCATTTCGAAAGTCAACGATTTCATCTTGCAGATCACCAGGGACTTAACAAGAAAGTGGTTCCTTGCTATTGCCAGTCCTTGTAACATACCCTACAGTCACAAAATCCCATCCAGGGCAAAACTTCAATGAAAATTTTTGCAAAAAATAATTTATATCCAAGTTTAGAGGAGAAATATATCATGTACCTTACCTTATAAACAGGAGCTTCATGAGTCTTGACCGAAGTGAAGAAAAACAAGCAGTAAGAAGACACAACCCTCTTTTCAATCTTCTTCAGCATGATGCTGAACCAAGCCATGAAAGACCCCAACAATGAAGACGCTGTTTACATCCGGTACCGCACGGATGGCAGTCTCTTCAATCTGAGGCGCCTGCAAGCTCACACCAAGACACAAGAGAAACTTGTCCGTGAACTACTCTTTGCAGATGATGCCGCTTTAGTTGCCCATTCAGAGCCAGCTCTTCAGCGCTTGACGTCCTGCTTTGCGGAAACTGCCAAAATGTTTGGCCTGGAAGTCAGCCTGAAGAAAACTGAGGTCCTCCATCAGCCAGCTCCCCACCATGACTACCAGCCCCCCCACATCTCCATCGGGCACACAAAACTTAAAACGGTCAACCAGTTTACCTATCTCGGCTGCACCATTTCATCAGATGCAAGGATCGACAATGAGATAGACAACAGATTCGCCAAGGCAAATAGCGCCTTTGGAAGACTACACAAAAGAGTCTGGAAAAACAACCAACTGAAAAACCTCACAAAGATAAGCGTATACAGAGCCGTTGTCATACCCACACTCCTGTTCGGCTCCGAATCATGGGTCCTCTACCGGCACCACCTACGGCTCCTAGAACGCTTCCACCAGCGTTGTCTCCGCTCCATCCTCAACATCCATTGGAGCGCTCACACCCCTAACGTCGAGGTACTCGAGATGGCAGAGGTCGACAGCATCGAGTCCACGCTGCTGAAGATCCAGCTGCGCTGGATGGGTCACGTCTCCAGAATGGAGGACCATCGCCTTCCCAAGATCGTATTATATGGCGAGCTCTCCACTGGCCACCGTGACAGAGGTGCACCAAAGAAAAGGTACAAGGACTGCCTAAAGAAATCTCTTGGTGCCTGCCACATTGACCACCGCCAGTGGGCTGATAACGCCTCAAACCGTGCATCTTGGCGCCTCACAGTTTGGCGGGCAGCAGCCTCCTTTGAAGAAGACCGCAGAGCCCACCTCACTGACAAAAGGCAAAGGAGGAAAAACCCAACACCCAACCCCAACCAACCAATTTTCCCTTGCAACCGCTGCAATCGTGTCTGCCTGTCCCGCATCGGACTGGTCAGCCACAAACGAGCCTGCAGCTGACGTGGACTTTTTACCCCCTCCATAAATCTTCGTCCGCGAAGCCAAGCCAAAGAAAGAAGAAGACAGAAAACACCCACTTCTGACTCAGTCTGAATCTGTCTTGTGTGGAGGTCTGATAGCATCCGTGATTGAGTGCTGAGTGCCAAGCCACATACATTGAGGGATGGCCAGATGACCTCAATGGCAGATTTCTCGCCCCCCCCAACCCCCCCACCCAAGGTCACCCAGGAGGACCGAGCATAACCTCAGACCTACCCTGGCCTTAGTGGGTTGGGAAGTCTCCATGGCCTACATAGAAAGATGCTGTGGCCCACCTATTGGGAACCACTGTGGTGTTCAGTAGAAAGTGTGGGGGTGGGGGGGTGGGTGCACGCCAGGAGAACATTTTTTTTCTTGTATCTAAATCCACAACCAAAAATCAAAATTTTAAGACAGAAGCAATTAAAATTCCATACAAAGAATCTTCTGTATGCCTCTGGGCACTGCAGGCTTGGAGTACTTAGCACTTTGTAGATCAATAAGCCGAAAATTGGCCCTGGCAGAATGTAAAATGATGTTGTATCACTTAAAGCAATGTTATTCACACCATTTTGCGAATGATCGAATGTGGCAGGGAAACAAACTTTCCAAAATCGAGAATTTCCAAGTGATTTAATAAGTTCAAGCAATATAAAATATGGAGCAAAAGTTGCTGCACTGATCAGGAATCAAATTCCTCCAAATAATTTGGTATGATCTTCACTGAATACTGTTTACAATACTGTACCCCAAGTTAATTGGCTGTGCAGTGTCCTGGGATAGGGGCCCTTTTTGCCATTTCCACTGGGCCACCCTTAATTGGGACACTAATTGCTTTGCCACTGAACACAACTCATCCCTGGGGATCGGAGTGTTCTACCTTCAAATGGAAACAGGCGACTTTCTGCTGTCCCTTTTCCACTGGTTTTATCAGCACGCCGGCGTCAGCAAATGTGTGAGATAGGAGTAAGGGTAGAGGAAGTTAATTCCAGGTGTGAAATAACGTCATTTGATGCTGGCATTCGGACTGTGTTCTTTTTCCACTGAACCCTGTCCCAGTAAATTTCCAGTTAATTCTTGGGACAGGTTGCCAGTGGAAAAGGGACTTAAGATTATTTAACACAGCATTGTTAGCATAGGGGCAGCATGGTGAGTGCAACGGTAAGTGCAATGCTGTTACACCACCAGTGACCGGGGTTGAAATCCGGCACTGTCTGTAAGGAGTTTGCACGTTCTCCCATGTCTGAGTGAGATTCCTCCAGGTGGTCCAGCTTTCACTCACCATTCAAAACGTACTTAGGTTGTAGATCAATTGGATGTAATTGGGCCACCATGGACTCATGGGCTGAATGGGGCTGCAACCTTGCCGTATGTCTACATTTAATAATTGAAACAAATGGGATCAGATAATGTGCAGCCCTGTATTGCAAATTGATGAACACTGACTGCAAGATTCCCCCTTCAAATATCATCTAGATCAGCAGTTTTCAAATTTTTTCTTTCCACTCACATACCACTTTAAGAATTCCCACTGCCATAGGTGCTTTAAGTGAGGGATTACTTAAAGTGGCATGTGGGTGGAAAGAAAAAGGTTGAAAACCACTGTTTTAATCGTACCTAGTTGACTCATTATGTGCACGGTTTCAGAACTCCAAAGGAAATGGGCCAATGACAATTTTTCTCAAGCAAAATATTTCAGTAACAATTGGGTCTAGAGCAGTGATTGTCAACCTTCCCTTCCCACTCACATACCACCTTAACCAATCTGTTACTAATCACAGAGCACCGATGGCATAGGGATTTCTTAAAGTGGGATGTGAGTGGAAAGAAAAGGTTTCAAAACCACTGATCTAAATGTTGTGTGTAAACATTGCGATTTTTAAGTGAAAAACTTTGAAATCTTGTGAGTCCACTTGTAGGATTAATGCTTTTCCACAATTTTGTAAGCAGATTATACAGCTTCAATTCATAGTTACCTTCTCTGTTCAGACATGTGTTAACAGTTGCTCACTATCTTAGATTATTTCCTTTCTTTATTTGGATGTTGCTCTGTGAAATCTAATATATTTTATGCAAAACTTCAGTTTCGGGTCGCTGTCTGTAGCAATTTTGGAGAGTTTGTGTGTTCGGTCCTAAGATGGCAGCATCCAATATGGCGTCTACCACGGCTTGAACACAATGCTACTGGTTTCAAAGAATGCGACGTCCAAGATGACCGTCCGCACGTAGCGCTGCTGGACTGAGTGACTTGGACTTGCATACTTTTGCATAATGGTCTTTCTTCCCGCAGTTGAAGCAGACTAGGTCTTTTGCCGGAAAGCATTTCCTCAGGTGCTTGTCCAGGCTGCAGAAATAGCACGGAGTGCAGCAGCTGCGCTCGCATTACTGGCGGGATGAGGCATTAGCAGAGTCAGGTGATTGCGGAGTTCAGCAGCCAGGGTTAGATCGCTAGTAGTATGTGGCGATGGCAGTGCCTGGGGAAACCACAAGGCGGCCACGTTGATGGCCAAGTAAGCTTCTATATTTTGGATTCCTCGGGTTGCTGTTTTGAAGTGGCCAGGAAATGTCTCACATAGACTTCATTTACCTTCTTCAGAAAGTCCATCGCCTCCAGGAACGATGTGGCGTCCATGATCATTGAGTATCACCTGCAGCTTGTCATTCTCTGATCAGATGATGGCAGATTAGGCTTTGAAGCAGCTAATGTTCAATGTTGGTGGAGGCTTCAGGTGATTGAAGATCAATGTCCAACTTCTCTGGCTTCAGGGATCTGCTTCATTGTCAAAATTTAATGTGAACAAAATTGATGCACCCAAAAGAATGAAGTTATATAAAATTGATAGGCTTTTATTCACAATAGAATGGAGAGACATCCATGATGGTCAACTATCCTGGGGAAGGGGCAGTGGAACAGTCACCTTTATTGAGGAGGGGCCACAGGTATGACTAGCCAATGGGCTGGACCAGACAGGTAAATAAACAAACAGTAGTTTACCACAATTTATTTCTTGATTCATAAAGAAATAAATCTAGAACAATAGTCAGATAAAACTTGCCTTGAAAAAAAACACAACAAGCTCACCTTTGATCAACTTGTTATTTTCCATATGTTCATTATTGAAAAAAATGTCTGTTTACCTTGCATAATGATGAAATACTTATATATTGACTTAAAATTTTTACAACATTGGATTTTATAAGGTCTATTTATAATAAGCAAACATGGTCTCATAATCTGTAAGCTGACATTTCTTAGTTCCTTGTTTGAAGAGGTGAAACATTAGCAGAATTGGATGACTGATATCACATAAGTTAATAATTAGCTAGTCAGTCCTTACTTTTCTTTATATTCAGTAGCATTTCATTTGATTATTGTTGAGTTAAGTAGTTTGAATATAAATAAAAGGATCCATTGTGCACCTCGGCTTCCTATGGACTTTGCACACTTGTAGCTAAAACCCATCAGCTGTTTGGCTTCAGCTTTTCCTTCCAAAATATCAAGGGCATTTGCTTTTGAAATAATGTTATGACTATGTGGAGACTGTGGTTTTCCTCGTATTTTGAAAGGTTTAGAGAGGGTGGATGCGTGTAAGATATTTCCCTTGGTGGGTGAATCGAGGACAAGGGGTCATAATGTGAAAATTAGAAGTTATCCATATAAAACAGAGATTAGGAAGAACTTCTTTAGCCAGAGAGTCATGGATCTGTGGTACTCGCTGCCACATACAGCAGTGGAAGCCAGATCACTGGGAGTATTTAGTCAAGAAATAGACAAGTATCTCATTAGTGAGGGTATCAAGGGATATGGGGAAAAGGGTGGAAATTGGAACCAGTGTTAGTAGTTTAGTGTAGATTTACGGAACAGACTCAATGGCCTGCTTCAGTCTTGTGAAAAAGATTTGCACCCAGATTACCTGCAGTCCAAGATGTTAATCCAACTTAGCTCTTTCTTTCTTTCATGGTCCAAAAAACTACTTACGAACAGTGTGAAGGTTAAGTTCTATGCTGTCATATCATTATGGCTAAGTCCATTTTACGAAAAGATAAGCACTAATAGTTGTCTCAATGTTGACAATATCCAGCATGGATTTCAGATTGCTCTATTTTATTTGATGCCTACATCACCAGGGTGGATGTTAGAAGTGGAACCTTTCACTACCTGTAAGGCACAAAGGGATGGAAGGTACTGCAGAATACAAGTTCTCTATTTCATGGGTTCTTCAGTATAATGAGAGGCACGGTTGGTGCAGCAGTTAGCCTTTACAGCGTGATCAGACCCAGACTTGGGTTTGAATCCCATGCTCTCTGTAAGAAGTTTGTACGTTCTCCCCGTGTCTGTGTGGATTTTCTCCGGGGGATCCGGTTTCCTCCCACCTGGGGTGGGGGGGAGGGGTGTAAATTGGGCACCACGGACTTATAGGGCCGAATTGGCCTATTACACTACTACTTTAAAAGTTTTTAAAATGGAATCCTAGTTTATTACAATTTGTATGAAAACATTTCAACTAAAACCTGCACTGACATTGAAGTAGATGCAAAGTAAAGGATAATTATTATTTTAGGTAAAAATAAAATCACCCTCTCTACATCAATGATTCCAACATCCATCTCTTTGAGCCAAGAAAATTAAACATGCAGTTTTCAGTCATGTAAGTCTACACTGCATTTCCAATTAAAATTCCATTATTAATCATCACAAGACAAATTTTTATCCTTTGCTTTTGCATGAAACAATTGATATAATTATAAAGAGATAATAAGGAAAAAAATACACAAGTGAGATTCACTTAAAATCACAGTCTTGCTTTGGAATTTTTTTTTTCCTTTTCCAATCCTCCTTTAGTTACTTGACCAAAAATTTGATTGAGCAGCTCAGTGTGAAGTTTTGTTTGATCATATGAATACCTTGGCCATTTTACTAGATCTTAAACGTCAAACAAATGCTCAATCACCAATCTGAAAGCTTGGTCTCTAGCTACCATCTTGAAATATGGATAACATTGGGTATTCTTGCTCTCCTAATCTGGTGGTACAGCTTCTTGACTGCTAAAAGCCTCATCTTCCAACTCGCCTTCACAAATCTACAAGCCTGAGATTTTAGACTGATCAGTCTTCATTGAATATTTGTTGGAAGTTTGGTTTTCAGAGAAGGTGACTGGGTGATAATCACCTTGGGAAAACAATGTGACTTTACCCTTTTCACATCCAGGGTTACAAAGCACTCTTGAATAGAATGAACTGATTCACTATAAGCATTTGTGAAAATAATCTATTGAATACATGCATTCCACTGATATTAATAAAAGCATGGCTCTATAATTCACATTTTGGTTTTATGGTCAATGAATCAATTGCTCAACCCAATCTCTAATAAAATATTCTCTATCCATTGCTTTGGCTTATCCAGTTACGAGAATTTAATTTCAAAATTGATTAAGGGTGTTATGGATAGCTCAACACTATAAAAGCCCCAGCAACCCGGGTTGAAATTTGGAGCTGTTTGTATGTTCTCCGCTTGTCTGTGGGGGGTTTCCTTTGTGTGCTCCAGTTTCCTCTCCCCCCCCTTCAAAAAACATGGGAGTTTGTAGGTTTATTGGATATAATTGGGCGGCACAATGTATATTGATGATTTAGATTATGGATTGAATGGTTTTGTGGCAAAGTTTGCAGATGACACCAAGATGGGTGGAGGAGTCGGAAGTGTTGAAGAAACTGAAAGGTTGCAGAGAGACTTGGATGGCTTAGGAGAATGGGGAAAGAAATGGCAGATGAGATACATTGTTTGAAATGTACGGTTGTACATTCTGGAAGAGGAAATAAACAGGCAGATTATTATTTAGATGGGGAGAAAATTCAGAATTCAGAAGACTTGTGGGTCCTCGTGCAAGATACCCTAAAGTTTAACCACCAGGTTGGATTGGCAATAAAGAAAGCAAATGTTATGTTGGATTTCATTTCAAGAGGAATAGTGTATAAGATTAAGGAGCTGTTGATGAGGCTCTATGGGGCACTGGTGAGATCTCATTTGGAGCACTATGTGCAATTTTGGGCCCCGTATCTTAGAAGAGATGTACTGATGTTAGAGAGAGTTCAGAGAAGATTTACAAGGATGATACCTGGAATGCAAGGGCTAACATATGAGGAATGTTTAGTGGCTCTTGGACTGTATTCATTGGAGTATAGAAGAATTAAAAAAGATCTCATAGAAACATTTCAAATGCTGAAAGGATTGGACAGATGTTTCCCTTGGTGGGTGAGTCTAGGACAAAAGGGCACAGTCTTAGAATTATAAGGGACCCATTTAAAACAGAGATGAGAAATTTCTTTAGCCAGAGGGTCGTGGATTTGTGGAATTTGTTGCCACATACAGCTGTGGAGGCCTAGTCTTTGGGGGAGTTTAAGGAAGAGATTGATAGGTATCTAATTAGTCAGGATATCAAGGGATATGGTGAAAAGGCCAGAAATTGAAACTAGATGTGAGAACATTTTAACTCATGATGGAGTGGCGGAGCCATCTCAATGGGCTGAATGGCCTGCTTCTGTTCTTTTATCTTGTGATCTTATGAGATGTAACTGACACAAAATCTTGCAGCTTGATTAGAAGTGGGCCATTTGTTTAGTGGTTCAATCAAGGTACGGCACACATCAGTGGGATGCAGAGTGTCCCAGTATCACTTAGTTTTTCATATCACTTTGGCATTTATGATCTGTATTGCTTGATGAAATTATGGATTAAGACTATAATTTCAATGTCCTTCCATTATTCATTGCAATTTAAAGTTCACTTTTATTGATCTCTACATTTTGCTTTGTGATAGCAATTTATTTTAAATGATAATTTAAGTCAAACACAATCTGCTGGGGAATTCAAGAGGCATCAGTGGGAGGAAAAGAATGGTCAATGTTTCGAGCCAACTCTCTTTATCAGGGGAAAGAAGAACTGATTTGAACTTTGTGACATCATATAATATCAAGGGATAAATTAAACACTATCCTGTAAAAACTCAGCGAATAACAGTGGTTTTGTTCCTCCTTTGATGGGGATTCAAGAAAAGTATGTGAACACTGTGCATCAATTTATGCCCATCAGAAAAATAATGCTTGAAATGAGTACATAATAGTCATAAATTAAGACCATAATAGCAGCTGAGAGGATCACTGGGGGTCTCCCTCCCCCACATTAATATGATCTACTGGGATTGTTGGTTGAAGAAGGCTCGCAAAATCGGTCAAGCCCCCGAACACCCCACAGATTCAGATTTCTTGTCAGTACATACATGACATCCCATACAACCCCGAGATTCCTTTCTCCTGCAGGTGCGGCAGAATTACCACTAATTGGTAGTGCAACAAGAATAAACTGTGCACGGCACGAACATGTAAACAATCAAAAGAACTGTAAACAGATAACAAATATAAGCAAACTGACTGTGCAATACAGGGAGAGCAAAGAAAATCAATAAAGTGAGAGCCCTTCAATGAGTCCCTCATCGTATTTGATGTTGAGGAGTCTGATGGTGGAGGGGGAGCAGCTGTTCCTGATATGTTCCACACACGCTGCATCTTTCAGTTACTCCCATTGGGAAAGAGATACAGGAGTATCACAGCCAGCACCACTAGGCTGAGGAATGGCTTCTTCCCATGGGCAGTGAGACAGTTGAATGAATAAATGAATTCTGATACTAACCCTCTGGGACTTCACTGTTTAATTGAACAATATTTGTTTATTTTTATTTCTGTAGAAATGTACTCCATATGTATCGTTTGTCGGTACATAATTATGCCTGGATGTGTGTTTGTCTGTTTTTACACTGAGGACTGGAAAACACTGATTTGTTGAGTTGTACTTGTACATTTGGATGATAATAAACTTCGTGTGTGGTCTCACCAATGATTTGACATCCCAACATCTCTGCTCCATTCCTTGTCTGATGAAGGCACCCATGACAAACACGTTCTTTCAAAATACAAGATTATTTTATTGTCATGTAAAAAACAGTTAACGTGATATTACACGAAATGTCCTTTAGCTTACCATAAAGCAGTCAAAGATTCGCTGTCAGCAAAAAT
Organism: Narcine bancroftii; assembly: GCF_036971445.1. Lineage (NCBI taxonomy): Eukaryota > Metazoa > Chordata > Chondrichthyes > Torpediniformes > Narcinidae > Narcine > Narcine bancroftii. Next base: position 86,940,570 of record NC_091480.1, read on the forward strand.
TTCCCAGTGCCCCTTACAGCCGCAGAAAAAGAACCAAAAGAGAATCCTTCCAGAGTCTCTGAGTGTCCATGGTTTCGCCTCCAACACTCCTGCAGCCTCCGCAACAACACAGCCTTCAGGCCAAACTGTCAGTAACCCGAGTTTCAGATGCACTCCTCTGACACGATCAAGAAGCCTCTGGCACCCTCTCGCACCTTGGTTTCAATACCTGATAGTCCCTGCAGCCAGTCTCAGGCCAGCCTCCAGCAGTCCGCAGCCAGGTGCAAGTCCCTTGACCGCAGTCACCAGCAGACTGCAGCCCATCCCGTGGGTCATCCCCCCTCCTTCTCAAACTGGGGGTGATATTTCCATTTTCTGGTACCCTGCGCCAGTCCAACTCAATTTTTCTCGTAAAAACCCATTTTAAATTCAAGTTAACATAAAATTATCAGTTCTTCATTTATGCACCAGCTTCTTAATGCAGAAACTTGCCAAAAGCAGGCATTTTACTCATACCTTGAAGAAGAAGGGCTCAGGCCTGAAATGACGGTTATGTATCTTTACCTCCTTTGGTCGCTGCGAGACCTGCTGAGTTTGTGTTATTCACTAGTCATAATGTCTGTAGACTTTTGTATTTTACTTCAGTATAGAATTTCTAAAATCAGCTTGTCTGCCTATTCTTCACAACATAGTCTATCCCTTTTGCATTTGAAAAGCTCTGAATAACTTCCAATATATTAAAATTCTTTCTTAAATGAATGAGCATAATATGCACAGTACTCCAGATGCCATCCTATCAACACCCCACAAAATGCAACCCCTGCTAGTTATAAAAGGAAGGAGAGAGATACTGACCATGTATGTAGACAGGAACATGCGAGAATCCACAAAAAGTGGACTTGACATGGGTACTTTAAAAGTGCCAACAGGATTAGACAAAGTCAACGTGTCTTTATGAAAGGCAAATTGAGTTTAACAAATCTGTTGGAAGGTAAATATGAGGAAAGGAGGGAAAACCAGTGGTTTTGGACTTTATAGATTTTGGGTAATATGGTTGGTGTAGTGTGTAATGCAACACTATTACAGCGGAAGTGCCCTGGGTTTGAATCTGCCGCTGTCTGAAAGGTGTTTATATGTTCTTCCTGTGTCTGTGTGGGTTTCTTCTGAGTGCTTTGATCTCCTCCCATGTTTCAAAGACGTACGAGTTGGAAGGTTAATTGGATACATGCGTGTATTTGGGCAATGCAAACTCATGGGCTGGAAAGGCCTATGGTTATACCTCTATATTAAATACTTTTTTAGTGAAATGAAATAAGTTAACAGTCAGAAAAAATAAGAATAAATGAGACATTCTCCAACATTGTGCTATGTAGAAGTGACTAGTGGGACCAGGGAGGCCACTGTTAGGTCTCAGTTATTCACAATACACTTTACATCAACAATCTGGATAAGGAAACTAAATGTAATATTTCTATGTTTGCCAACAAAGAAGAAATTGAATGGGATTATGGGATACAAATAGGCTTAAAGATGAGTGAAATAAATTGAATACATTTTAGAATCAGTAAGGTAATAATGAGCTCTATAAAACTCTGGAATATTGCACTCAGTTCTGGTTGCCTCATTACTAGAAGGACAAGGGAGAGGGTGCAGAGGAGATGTACGAGGATGTTGCCTGAATTGGAGAATGCGTCATATAGGCAAGGTTTACAGAGCCGGGCCTATTCTCTTTGGACAAAAGAAGAAGCAATTTAACAGAGGTCTGCAAGATTATGAAAGGCAATAGATAGGGTGGACAGACAGGGATGAAAGTAGCAAACACCAGTGGACATCTGTACTAGGTGAGGGGAAGAAAGTTTAGGGGAGATGTCAGGAGGGGAGTGGGTGCCTGGAATGCTTTGCCAGGGATGGTAGTGGAGGGTGGTATGGACGTGGTTATTTGCATTTGTATATAGCACTATTTTTTAACTTCTGGTTGGATGCCAATTGTATTTCATTGGGCTTTGTATTTTACTTGGCACAAAGACAGTAAAGTTGAATCTAATCTAATAATAAAGACATTGAAAAGGTTCTTGGACAGGCACAAGGAAGCAAGAAAAAAATAAGGGGTCATGTATGAGATAGGGAAAGTTTAGTTTGTTGAGTAGGCTTATATAGGTCTCCACTACATCGTGGGTCGAAGGCTATATTGTACTGTAATTTTCTATGTTCCTTAGTATAAGAGTGAAGTATGATAAATGAGCAATGTTGACATAAAGAGAATCCTGGGCATCCTTGTACATATGTCATTGAATGCAAATACAGTATGGCAGGAAGTCATTAAGAAGATAAATGGCATATTAGTTTTCACTGTCAATGCTTTTGAATATACAAGAATCTCCTGGTATAATTGCCCTGGGGACTGGCTCATGAAAGCCAGGTTTCAGAACCAGGATTTGAGAAGGTGTTGAAGGCAAGATGGGTTCCCAAAGGGCCCTGGGAACTGAAGGCTTCCTCATCATGTCGGAGGAGGTTGATTCTGGGCTCAGGCTGCCAATGGATTGAACAGAACTGGAGTCTTTTGTGACTGCAGAGGCTGTGAGCGCCCAGTGACTCGGCAGAGACTCTTTCACTTCTCTCTCTCTGATTGTACTGAGCGCTGGGCAATGCTCATGGAAAATCTTTGTCCACCTCAAGGCAGACTAAAGGCAATTTCAAGTATAATGACATTTTTTTAAAATTAAATGACAATAAATAGTGTCTAAACTGAATTGTACAGACCCCTATTGAGACCACGCTTGGAGCATTGTGTGCAGTTGTGGTTTCGGAACCTAAGAAAGGATAAACATTCCATCAGGGAAGTGCAGGGAATGCTCACCAAACTGATTCCTATATAATGTCAGTACTGTCATTTAAAGAGAGATTACATGAGAATTTAAAGCAGTGGTTTTCAAAATTCCCCCATAAACTCACATTCCACTTTAAGCAATCCCGATGCTGTAAGTGCTCTGTGATTAGTAAGGGATTGCTTAAGGTGCTTTGTGAGTGGGAAGGGAAGGTTGAAAACCACTGTATTAATCGTACCTAAATGACTCGTTATGCGCATGGTTTCATCTCTCCAAAGGAAATGGACCAATGACAATTTTTCTCAAGCAAAATATTTCAGTTGCAATTGGGTCTAGAGCAGTGGTTCTCAACCTTCCCTTCCCACTCACATCCCACTTTAAGCAATCCCTTACTAATCACAGAACAAATATGGCAAAGGGAATGTGCGTTTAGGGGGGCACTGGCTTAAAGGAATGAGATTTTACCTAATAGAGTTGTACAGTTTGGAAACAGGCCCTTCAGCTCAACTCAGCCAAGATGCTTTGACAAACTAGTCTCATATCCCTCACCTGTGAACCTGTCAAAAGGTCAACTGTAGCTGCCTCTACCATTTCCTCTGGCAGCTTGTTCTGCTTACCCACCGTACTCGGTGTGATGAACTTCACCCTCAGGTCTTCCTTAAATTTTTACCCCTCTAATTTTTGACTCCCATGGGTGAAATTCTGTGACCATCCACCTTATCTATGCCACTCATGTTTTTATAAATATCGACAAGGCCAGCTTCCTCTGTCCCAGGGAAAAGAGTCCGAGTCTATCCAATCTTTCGTTACAACACAAACCAGGCAGTGCCAAAAACAATCTCGTGAATCTTTTCTACACCATCTCCAGTTTAATCACACCCTTCACATCCTGTTCCACATGCAGTCATGTACAGCTGCAACAAGACATTTCCAACTCTTGTGCTTCTTGTAAATTTAATTTTTTTAATTGTTTTTTTTTGGAAATACAGCGCAGTAACAGGCCCTTTCGGCCCATGAGCCTGTGCCACCCAAATACCCCAATCCACCTCCAACCCCTGTACATTTTGGAAGGTGGGAGGAAACCAGAACATCCTGAGGAAAACCCATGCAGACATGCGGAGAATGTACAATCTCCTTACAGATGGTACTGGATTCGAACCCAGATCACTGGCACTGTAACAGCATGGTGGTAACCACAATGCAAGCCTACTTATGTTGAAACTTTCACAATTCTGTTTGGTCTAGGGGTTATATATTTCCTGGCTTGGGGGGGTGGGAGAAGGGGTCCTGGAACAAGGGGGTCTCTGGAAATAGTGTGAAATATTTAGGACTAATTTAAACTAATCTGTTCTATCTTAACTTTCCCAATTTCATGCAACTTGGTTCATCTCTCAAATTTCCCTATTATATAAATCATATTAGCATGGTCAACAATTAGCAAACGAGTGAAAACAACTGCAGCTCTTACCTGTCGCGGAGGATGTGGTTCCTGGTAGCTCGGCAGGATCTTAAGGATGACACTTCCACTAACATTCTGGAGCATTTCTTGTAAGACCTTTGGATCATTTCCAACCTCTTTTCCATTCACCTCCTTAATGATGTCCCCAACATGAAGCAGGCCTTGTTGGTCGATCATGCCTCCGTGAAGAATCCGAGCAATTACAAGCTCACTGTTTTCAACCCGGAATGTCACACCCTGGAGAGAAGAAGTACTACGGCTCATTATCGAATGACAAGCTGCTCCACTTACAAGGGATTTCTTTGTTATCAGGGAACGAGAACATTTTGTGACAAATGTTATATTTAAATCAAAAATGAAAAGAGGCAAAGCAACACATTGAATATTTGATCTTTTCACACAAAAATAGTTGACTTAAAATACTATTCCATGTGCCCAACAGTAAAAGTCTGAAAATCTGGACTGCTCGGGGATTGGTTCAGTCTAGAATTTCTGGATTCTCGGCTGGTAATTTTAAAATTTAAACTTAAGGAGAATAAAGAAGAGATGAACGAGTAAGGTTTGATAGTTTGTTAACAAATCATTTTTTCTCATACAAATGCGAAGTACAAAAAAATTATTTGTTCATTTCCGCAACTTCTGTGCAGCTTACCCATGCACGCACACACATAAAAGCCCACTAAAGTTTAGACATTTGAGAGTTATCAAAAAGTCTGGATTCTCGGGTGGTCCAGATTTTTGGACTTTTACTGTATATATTAGCATTTAATCTGATGCCAAAACAAGCAATATTGCTTCTGCACCCAGGCCCAATCTAATTCTGCCAGTATTCTTATGGTTCCAAAATTACCACAATATACATTGATCGTCTACTTAAAGAAAAATTAAGTAAATGTTGGAGTAGAGTTTAATAGGCTGAGAGCCAACAAATGCTTATGGTGTAATTGAACTCTACAAGATTAACATGTTATCACACACAACTTCTGGGTTCCCCTGGATGAAGGAAGGACATTTTGGGAAGCAACAAAAAATTAATATTATTGAACTGTATGACATAAAAAGCAACAATTAAAAGAGAAATGTGACATGTATGGAATTACTTCTCCACTTACACCACTTCAGTAGGACTTCTGCTCCACTCACAGGTACTAATGGCAGAATTCTGTAAGAATTCTTTTGGGTTTTGTTGGATGGGATTGTTGCAATAATAAACATAAGTTGTTCAATTAATACTTTTGGCATTGAGTGTTAGTTACAAGACTCACACCTTAGAGAACTCAGCCATGGTACCTCCAGTGAGTATAGGGAAGGAAGGAAGATATGAAATAAAGGTGTACAATAATCAGGAGAACTTGGAAAAGGTAGGAGCATGGAGACTGGATGACAAATGGCGAGTAACAGTTTCTGACCAGTGGTTAGTTTGCAGTGAGACACTGAACCAGATAAGTTCTAGCAGTTAGATGTGAAATGCCTGAGCTGTCAAAAGTCACGACAGTAAATCTTTCATATATGACTTCATTCTGTAAATCTTCCCCTCACACAGCAATCACCAGATGCCTGAAACAGGCCAAGAATAATATTAATCGCTTTCCAAGAATGTTGCATTTCCTAAAATATTTCCGAAAGAATTATTTCACAAATCTGTAAAGGAATTGTTTGGAATGGGAAATATTCAGAAAATCTTTTTTTTGTGATAAATACTAAATAGGACTGATATAGAACCGTAAAACATTACAGCACAGAAACAAGCCCTTCGGCCCTTCTAGTCTGTGCCTAACTATTATTTTGCCTACTCCCACTGACCTGTACCTAGTCCATAGCCCTCCATACCCCTCCCATCCACGTACCTGTCCAAATTCTTCTTAAATATTAAAATTGAGCCCGCATTAACCACTTCAGCTGGAAACTTGTTCCACACTCCCAACACTCTCTGTGTGAATAAGTTCCCCCTAATGTTCCCCCTAAACTTTTTCCCTTTCATCCTTAACCCATATCCTCTGGTTTGTACCTCACCGACCCTCAGTGGAAAAAAAGCCTACCTACATTTATTCTGTCCAGACCCTCATAATTTTTTAATACCTCTATCAAATCTCCCTGAATTCTTCTACACTCCAAGGAATAAAGTTCTAACCTGTTTAACCTTTCCCTATAACTCAGTTCCTGAAGTCCGAGCAACATCCTAATTAATCTTCTCTCACTCTTTCATTCTTATTGGTGTCTTTCCTGTAGTTTTCTTCTTCAATTCATTACTTTGAAAAAAATTCCCTGTAGAACACAGTTAACTCTTTCATAAATTCAGGATACATTGTCCACTCACAGTGCAATTGCGAAAAGACTTTCCCTATCTTGAGATAATTCTCAAAATAGAGGAAAGCTGTTGATTGTTAATCAGTTAATAAAGTGGATTTGTCCCATCTTGACTTCTCCATTTTTGTTTTGTATCTTAGTAGATTCCAATTTCTGGACTCACTGTCTTCTTTCCCCCCCCCCCCCCGCCACCAATCAGGGAAAAACTTTAAACATGTGAAACTTGTAGGGTCTCACGCAGACCCTTTCCCAAAGGTGTATAAAGGTGGGATGAATACTCCATATGCTTTGAGTTGGGGCTCAGTGTAGAGAATGAGTTACTGAACTCTTTCCTTCTACCCCTCACTTCCTCTAGCATTATCAAGGCTAAAAAAAAAGAGAAACTGTTATATGGTTAATTGTTTGCTGTTTGTTTCATTACAGCACGGGCTGACTTTCACAGGGTTACAGGTCAATTAAATGTAATTGGGTGGCATAGAATTGTGGGCTGAAAGGGCTTGTTACCGTGCTGTATGTCTAAATTTAAACTTAAAATTCAAATTTAATTCTGTTGTCATTTCAGGTTTCTTGGATCTGCAGTTTTACAAAATGATACGTTTAATGTCCGTAGTTGATAAAAATCAATCTTATTGTATTTTGGATATCTGCTTTGCATTATGAACTTATGTCTTGATTAATAAGATTATATGTAACAAGATATAGGAGCAAGTCAGCCATTCAGGCCATCATGTTTTTTCTGCCATTCCATCATAAACTGATCCATTTTCCCCACTCCTCTGCCTTCTCTCCATAACCTTTGACACTCTGACTATTCTATCAATCTCTGATTGAAATATACCCAATGACCTGGCCTCCACAGCTGCCTGTAGCAGCAAATTCCAGAGGTTCACCACTCTCTGGCTAAGGAAATACCCCTGCATCTCTGTTTAAATGTACACCCTTCAATCTTGAATGAGACTCTGGAGAAAATATCTTCAAAATCGAAGAGTTTCAGTATCCAAAATGCAGTAAAACACCTTGCATCCAGCACCCATGGGGATTGTAGATGCAGGCTAGATGTATTTGTGAGTTGCTTGACAATATGTGTGGCATGATTGGCAAACTAACCAAGAAGCACGCCAATTTTTAAAAGTTCATATTTTTAATGTATTTATTTTCCTCATTTTTTTGCTGGTTGCTTGAATTCCAGAAAACGGAGTATGACAATCCTGTTATGCAACAGTCTACAATCAATTGAATTTCTGGAAATAAGAAGTGAACTGGATAAGAAGTGAACTGGAAATATTGATTGAACTCCAAATAATTATTCAAGGACCATATTTCTTTGTCCAAAAGAAGATGTTTTTCATCAGGCTAAGCTGGTAAGTTCAAATTGTTTCAGTGGCTTGGGCTATGGTTTCACTCCTGTAAATTCTGGGTTTATATTTACTAATGTACAAGGTCGCATGCATCATATGCACAGCGTGATATTCATTTACTAAAGTAAGATTTTTTTTCTGATCTTGTTAATGTTGGTGGAAGTAAATAAATACAATATATAGCAGAATATTCTCTCCCTCCAATGCAAGATTAAATTTGCATTTTATTAAGCAGACCAAAGCGATCTTTTTTTATACCTGAAAAAGTGAGGCAACATAGAACTTTAAAAGTTATTATTTCATGAAAATAAAATGCCTTTTTTTGAATTTACCCTTATACCATCTCTTGGCATATATTCTACCAGGATCATCTCAGTGTCTCAGCTTTTTTCTGGTCACATTATTATAGGAAGGATGTGGCAGCTATGGAGAGGATGCAGAGGAGAATCACCTGGATTGGAAAATACGTCTTATGAGGTGAGGTTAACAGAGTTCGGACTTTTCTCTTTGGAGTGAAGGATGAGAGGAGACTTAATGGAAGTCTACAAGATTCTGAGAGGCATAGATAAGATAAACAATCAGCACCTTTTTTTTTTCCAGGGCGGGAATGGCAAATTCCAGAGGAAATCTGAATAAAGTGAAGGAAGGAAAGTTTAGGGGAGACATTAGGGGGTAAGTTTTTTTTTTAAAAACACAGTGAGTTATGGTGCTTTGCCAGGGGTGGTGTTGAAGGACAAAACATTAGGGGCATTTAAGAGGCACTTAGACAGTCACATGGATGAAATAAAAATGGAGGGATATGAGGTAGGAAGGGTTTAGTAATTTTTGATAGGAACGATGTGGAGGGTCGAGAGTACTGTGTCGTAGTGTTCTGTGTTCTACATTCATTGCATACCAATGCTTGACAGCTTCACTACTGGTGTTTGTATGGAATGAAGTTGAGACGATACAACAGCAAGAAGGGCACAGATGATATAGAGTCTTTTTTACGTCTTATTAATCTGAGAGGATACAGGACAATAAGCATCTCTCTCAAACTGATTGGATATTTGATTAAAATTACAGAGCTAAAGGAGATTGAATGGAGGGATGTGATCATAAAAGCAGATTAACTTTTCTGTGTATTTTTCTAACACATTTTTCAACTAAATACAACAGCTGTTATCATTGCTTATCCTCATTGAGTGCAAATTTTAGTTTACATGTGTACGTTGAGTCAGTTTTTTTTGCACTACCAATAGGTGGTGATTCTGCCCCTCCCGCAAGGAAAAAAGAATCTCAGGGTTGTATGTGATGTCATGGATATACTCTGACAATAAAGCTGAAATCCAATAACCCACTCCATTCACTCATCTCACCTCTGACCTTTTACACCAATCACCCTAACCCCCAACCCTTCAATCATCTCAGGCTCTGATTCTAGCTCTCCAATCACCTGCCTGCTCGGTTCTCATCCTCTCCCTCAACCTCCCTCTCGCCCACCCAACGAAGAGCCAATCCAAAAGTGGACTCTAAGGGCCAAACCCCAATCCATCCTCTTCACACCTGCTCCTTGATCTACCCTTTACAGCAGCAAAACCAGGATGGGGGAAAAAAAAATCCAAAAAAAAGTCTCTTCCACATCAATTGAGGATAATTGACCTGAAACTTTAATTCTGTATCTCTCTTTATTGGTACCACTTGACCTGCTGAGTGCTTCCACCAATTTTTTTTTTTTGGTTTCAAAGAGATCTTTGACCTCATTCTGTCAAGACTCCCTCAATATTTAGTTGGAAGAAATTTCTGCTTATTTGGTGCAGATTCTTGAATGAAATATGATTTCGACCATCCAATATCTTTAATGTATTAAATACATACATATATAATGTATATTAAGCTAAATTATATCTGAATCTCTTTACCTACCAAATGTTCACCCTTGACCTTGCGAATCCCCACCATTCGGACTGCATCAGGTGGGATAGGCTGATTGTTGAATGTGGAGTCCATAAAAGACTCTGGACTTGGGGGTGGAGTTTCGTAGTTTTTGGAGGCAACTGAGTCATGAGCTTCTAGTAGAGACTGCGGGAAGAACAGATGAACTCAATTTTACAGACATTTGATCATTCATCTTTTACTAAAATATATCAACATCCAATCTTGAGATTAATTTCATCTGAAATATTATGCTTACATAAGCAAATGCTTCATGAAAACACAGCAAATGTTAAAAATCTGAAATAAAATAGGCACTTGCTCAGCAGATAAGGCAATGTTTCAAGGAGCAATACAGAATAAACCAGTGGGTCTAACCTTTTTCTTTTCACGTGAGTACCACTTTAAGTGTTTCCTATGCCATAGGTGATTAGTAAGGGAGTGCTTAAGGTAGTATGTGGGTGGAAAGAAAAAGTTTGTAAACCATTGTTTTAATCGTACCTCATTGACTTGTTATGTGCATGGTTTCATAACTCCAAAGGAAATGGGCCAATGACAATTTTTCTCAAGCATATTATTTCAGTAACATATTATTTCTAGAGCAGTGATTTTCAACATTCCCTTCCCACTCACATATGACCTTAAGGAATCCCTTACTAATCACAGAGCACCGATGGTATAGGGATTATTAAAGTGGGATGTGAGTGGAAAGAAAACACTTATTAAACATTTCAGATCATTCAACCTTGTATCCTGTCACAAGATCTTTGATTTTAATTCCTTTTGTGGGAGAATTGTTGTGGTTTGCAATGACTTATCCAGCTGGCAATCTTTTTTGTGACATCTAGATTTCACTGTGATAATTTCTCACTCGCTGAAGTTATATGTTTGCCATGCCCAGTTTGTGTCAAAGCTAAATCTATATTGTGAAACAATCTCAAGGCTCAAATTGGCACTGAACAAAAAAAAAAACAATGGTCTTCTCTGCATGCTAAATCGTCTTGATTTCAGGCCAGATGCTCAGAGGTATTTCGTGGAACAGAAGCCACCTTGTTTTACCATTCAGGGTAATCTGCTACCAGCCTCATCTCTTCTTTTGCCCCAGTTTTGGACAGTCCTCAATTTGCCAGTCTTTCAAAAATCCATCTACTTTTCCTTTAAACATGTCTTGCAATTCCCACCCTTCAATGCAGAAAGGAATTCCATGCAGGTCAATTTTGTTTCCACACTTTGTAACATTGTGCTCTCATTTGAGACTGACTTGAATGGAGAGTTCACACCAGGTGCTTGTCAAGATTCCGTTTAAATAAGATTGAATAAGATAACATTTTTTAACTGAGTTTGACACGAAACATCAACCCAAGAATTAGCCTAGCGTATCTCTCCTGAACAAGCACCCAATGACGCTATATCCTTTCTTAAATAGGAGAAACAGACCAGCTCCCTCCTTCAGGGAAGGAAGAAAGGCAGGGAACCAAGTAAATTGCTGTCAGTGTTCCTCTACAGATGTTCATGCTTGAATAGGCCCTCAATCGGCTGTGTTCAGTCCATAAGATTTTAATTCTGTTATCCAAGCACAGATGTCAGCTGTTTATCTTTGATGCAACAGGCTGGGACCCTCTTGCAGAAAAGATACACAATAATCCACAATTGCTAAGTGACCCAGCTGCTCATGAAGCAACAATTATTTTAATTTGCTGTTTTCAACTTAACATATCTTCATGAAAACATACCCCTTGCATCCAGCACCCATGGGGATTGTAGATGGACTATGGACTGATCTTTTGGACTGCAGAGTGTGATTATAAAGGATGGATTTCTGCTAAGAATTCTGTGCAACCTGTGGTACAGCGGAGTGCTGAATCCCGAATTGCTTGGAACTTTCAAGAACAAAGGGAGAATCCAGCTGTGAAGTGGCAGAGGGCAGCTGGAGAGCTGTATGAAATGCACATGCCTAATAAGTGAGGATACGTAAGTTTACTACATAGCAACATCAGTCACTGTTCTCCCCAAATGTTCAATATGATGTCCTTGGTTATCGGTTAAAGAATTGAATTTGGACATTGAACTTTGAGATTGAATTCCATGGACTGTGTTTTTGGACTGACTTACTTAACTGGGATTTTTCATTTTTTAAATTTTTAAAAAAATTTTCACACTATGAACCATATTGACCAAAATACACATAAACATTTCCCTCTTGAATATACAGTGTCATTTTCTCCCCTTTTTTCCCCCCCTCCCTTCCCTCCCTCCTTCCCACCCCCCTCCCCACCCACTCAACGTTCAACATATACGATACATTAAACCCATTAAACAATGTCATCACACAATGAAAATAAACAAGAAATTTGTGTCTTCTGCTTTTACACACTGGGTCAGTTCATTTCGTCTTCTCATTCTGTCATTTTAGGGGGTGGAGGTCCGCGGTAGGACTTCTCTGTTGTGTTCCATGTACGGTTCCCAAATTTGTTCGAATACTGTGATGTTATTTCTTAAATTATACGTTATTTTTTCCAATGGAATACATTTATTCATTTCTATGTACCATTGCTGTGTTCTTAGGCTATCTTCTGATTTCCAGGTTGACATAATACATTTTTTTGCTTCAGCTAAGGCTATGATAATAAATCTTTTTTGTGCTTCATCCAATTTGAGGCCTAGTTCTTTACTTCTTATATTACTTAGGAGAAAGATCTCTGGATTTTTTGGTATGTTGCTTTTTGTGATTTTATTTAATATCTGGTTTAGATCTTCCCAAAACTTTTCCACTTTCTCACATGCCCAAATTGCATGTACTGTTGTTCGCGTTTCCTTCTTACAGCGAAAACATCTATCTGATAATGTTGGGTCCCATTTATTTAATGTTTGTTGGAGGGGAGGGGGATGACACTGTGTATATTCAAGAGGGAAATGTTTATGTGTATTTTGGTCAATATGGTTCATAGTGTGAAAAATTTAAAAAAATCCTGTAGGCCATCTATACAAATTAAATTATCAGCCATTAATGAAGACATTACAAGACGACTTAGAACATTGGAAGGATTTTTGTTTTTGAGTATTGGGTACAGACTGCAATGGTCTGGGTTTTTCACATATACACTGTTTATAAATATATATCTGTATATTTGCTATAGCTACTTATAGTGGGATTAATTGTATTAAGACATTACATTGTTAACAGTCATTAATAAATATAGAGTTAAAATTTAACCCTTCTGAATTGTGTCTTCCGTTGTTGCTGGTTTGAGACGTAACAATTTCATTTACAGCTATTGCAACATGTCGATGAAACACTTAGAAATTAATTATACTTAACAGAAATTAAAAATGAGACTCATCTCAGTTCTGACTGAGGCTGAATGTGTAATAAAATCAGCAAATTTGTAAAATATCCCCATTTAACTATAATATTCGTAAATGATAAGAAATTATAATTTAATAGAATGTACTGCTGCATTAGTGGGTTATGGGATATTTCCTTTACGAATTCAGGGTGGCACGGAAGCAAAATACTGATGATAATTTAGGCTGCAAACTTGAGCTTGACTCAAAACAGATAAAAGATGCAAATTTATTGGCTCTAACCATGGTCAGTGCTGTGCTGTTACCTTAAAAACCAGTTTAGGAAACAATTTTTCTTTAACAAAACTACCTAGAATGTAAAAAAAAGCAGGTTGACTCACATTTCCAGAGGAATCAAGCGATACTGAAATATGGTAGGTCAAGATTATATATTTTATCAATACGTTTCAACTCTTCAGTAATCTTCCAGTGGAATTATACTTTTATAACTCTCCAGAAACACAGAGATTCATGTACTGCTCAAATCTCAGTACATCAGCTGAGGAATTACAATTGGGATAATCAAGGAAATCATGGAATAAGAAGCTGTCAATTGACATGGCCACCATGAAACACACAAGGCCCTTTCATATAGGGAAAAAGTCCAAATGTAAAGGCAGAGAACCTCCGCCAAAACATATAACCACGTACCTCTCTGAATGTGCGGAGGCTGTCTCCCAGCCACATAATCCAACCCCTCTTGGAGAGGGATAATCGCCGAAGTGATCTGATTCTCCAGCCGCGCTAAGCGGCTCTTTAGGGACGGGCAGGTGATGCCATCAGCCCGCGACCCATCTCCCCACTCTTCCCTCTCCCTCCGAGGCAGAGCAATGGCCGTCTTTCCTACCCATAATCCCCCACACCCCACAACTGGAACTGTTCTGGGAACTACAGAGCAGTTCCAGCTGCCTGGGGGATTATGGGTAGGGAAGATGGTCATTGCTCTGTCACGTTTTTAATGATGGTGGGGCTACGGCACCGTTGGATTCGGAGGGCACTACGAGGTGCCTCTGTATGTGAATGGGATGCTGGAGCAGACTTTTAAGGCTGCTGTCTGAAAGGTAAGTTCTTAGTTTTCCTTCCACTCCTGTAGCTGGCCTTAAGGTGGAGGCCTGACATGAAATGGCCTATAGTTTTCACTGATGTTCTTTAGGGAAGGAATTATCCTGATCCTCTTATTCTCGTCTAGTCAAGACTCAAGAGTCTACCACGGGCTGCCAAGTGACAACCTGGATATTTGGAGCATGGGCCAGGAGGGGTGAACCTGCCATTTTGCAAAGTATCTGCAGATTTAAAAAAGGCAAAAGTGAAATCCAGTTAGAGGTTGCTGGAAAAACACGAAGCATCCGCGGAAAGAACCCTTTGCTGGAACTGGGTCTCTGACTTGAAACATGCCACTCCCTCACCTGCTGCTTGTTTCCTACAGTTTCTGATATATCTCAGAGTTGCAGCATCTGCAGGGTTTTTGACTTTCATAGGAATCATTTTGCTCCTGATGAAGAAGGGATTATTAAAAAGAGGACGGTGTAGCCCTTAATCCTTAACGAATACTTTGTGCATTACAGCACTATCCTTCTGTTTTTCGTGCCTTGGGGTTCTCCTTCATTCTACATGTTCATTGTTCAGGCACTGGACTAATACCACAATACCATAATTAAGTTAAACGTCGGGAGATTTGAGAATGATGGTATTTATCATCTATATGGGTAAAATGGCCAATGTCAGAAGACATTAAACAAGATGAAAATGAGTCCAGTAAAAATATTGAATAATAATTTCCCTTACCTGAAAATGTGGCTCTTGGAGAATATGTGTGAGCTCTGCTGCGGTATCATTCTCCTTGGCGATGGGGATAATATCATCAATGATCTCCTTCACCAACTCCAAGTTGTTATCACGTACAGCCTCCAGCTTAGTGTCTTCCAGCTTGTCATGGGCCTCCAAGATTTAAAAAAAAATCAATTTAGCAATCATAAATATATGGAACATGACAGGAGGTGTGCAAAGTGAAATATTCACAGGAAATGTCCATTGTAGTGTTGCAGACATAGGAAAACTACATCTGGAAATATCGGCAGAAGAAAATCCATCCTCAGTTTTCATATAAATATTTAATTATGGTCCTAAATGTGTGCTTGATTTTAATGGTCATTTGTTTTAATATGACAAATTTACACCAAGCTTCTCTGCTTTTTAAAAAAAATTTAGATCGATTGCATCATAGCTAATGAGTGAACTGTCTGATTCAAACTGGACAAGACAGCTGTCCTCTTGCCTAAGGCAGGACATTCTGCACAAGAGCTATCAAGCACTCCTACTTAAGCAAAGACAGGAAAAGATCATCTGAGCTGCAATGTTAAGTCATCACGTACCTGGATGGGGAAAAAAACCCAACCAATTCCAAAGGCACAATGCCCTTGAATTCAAACATCACAGAACATTTCAAAGCTGAAATAACGTAAACTGACATCAATCTTACTTCTGCAGACATCAGTTGTGAAGGAGAAATTATCAGGGCAACACCATAGAATATACCGTTATCTAAATCACCCACTGTATATTTTCTTGAATATCCTAAATGCTTAACTCACTCAGATCCCCAATGTAAAGTACTACTGATGAGAACGCATTATAAAAGAACGCATGGAAGTATCCATGTAATATCAATTTGACATTCAAAATCCCAGACGATTCCTTTTTCTAAAATTAATTTGAATATTACTTTCTTGAATATTATTTGCTTAAATTGACAGTAGTTGTCAATCCAACAGGGACACAATAAGAGCACAATTATTAACTAATTTTATAATTTTTACAAGGAGCAAGATTTTAAAAAATGCGTAAAGACACGTAAGACAATCAGGATTGACATATAAAAACTGCAACTCAAAATACTTTAAAAATTACACTCAGTTTTACAGCTTATGAGGCAACTCGTTAGATTGTGAGGGTCTTGCTCTGGGAGAATTTTTTTTAAATACCTGAAATTTTCATCGGATCATTGATTTCCCTTGATTAAAGTGGAGAAGATTGCATACTGTTTCTGCAAATCACGAACAGCAACTCTGGTGTTCCCACATTAAATTATAACTTGCAGGAAAATCTTGAAACTGCTCTCCCCCATTCATTGAGGAATGATTCTGTTTGCTAATAATTACAATGTCATTTGCAGATCATAATTCAAGGCATGAACTATTTCTGGCTGAATGCATTCGTAAGTCATTGTTTTGTCCTTTCAGCACCCCCATTTATACACTGCAATCAGTTTAAATTCTTCACCCAAATGTTAATCATTCAAATACATTGATCCAGAAATCATAATCATTCACAGCAGGATTGCTCTGGGGATCCTTGGCAGCTTTAGCCGATGACCTTTAGCTCAGATGTTCAATTCTATTCTGGTTATCCCATTACTGGCACATGTGGGGTCTTTGGAAAGGGTGCAATATTCAAGATTACTTTATTGCCATGCAGTAAATATAGAAAATGCAACTTTACCCAAAATTTCTTTCTGCCTGCCATAAGGCAGACAGTTATGTTTTTTTACACAGCCGCCGCGTTCCGGAAATTATTCCCGAAATCCCGGACCAACAGTCTGTGTTTAAAAAAAATCGGAGTGGAAATGAGTGACTCCGTTCCCGTTCCGAAATTTTACCTGTGGCACCCCTAGACTTTATTGCGGATTGCCTGCAGTCTAAACTGAACTGTGGGCAGTCCACCATAATGGGCCAATGAATACGACGTGACGGGTGACACTGATCCACATCCAGCTGACCTAACTACTGCACCTCAGTGATATCCACTCTGGAATGGCCACTCTGGAAGGTGCATGTGAAAATTGACAGCAGAAAAACAACATTATTTATATGCAAAATAAACATAAATGAGTTGCCATTAGTACTGCCCAACGACGTTTACAGTAAGACAGAGAGAGCAGCATAAGGAAGTCCCTTCCGAGACACTGAGGGTCTGTACCTCCAGCACTCCTGCAGTCTCCGCAATGGCTCAGACCCGTTTGATCCATTGGCAACCCAGACTCCAGATCCAGCTCTGAAACAATGAGGAAGACTTCAGTGCCCGATGCCCTTGGAGCCACCATCTTTGGAGCCAACCCACAGTTAGAATTGGAAGTATTTGGAGGTGACAAGCAAGTTGGATAAAGGAGAAGTAGGGATGTTGTGGATTTGGATTTTCAGAAGGCTTTTGAAAAGGTGCCACACATGAGGCTACTTTAACAAGATAAGAACCCATGGTTTAACAGGAAACATATTAGCGTGGGTAGAGCATTGGCTGATTGGCAGGAAGCAGAGAGCTGGAATACAAGGATCATGTTCTCTTTGGCTACCAGTTGCTCGTGGCATTCCACAGAGGTTGGTGTTGAAGCTGCTTGTTTTCAATTTGTATATTAATGATTTGGATTGTGGAATTAATGGCTTTGTTGCTGAGTTTGCAGATGATACGAAAGTAGGTGGAGAAGCAGGTAGTGTTGTGGAAACACAGAGGCTGCAGATGAACTTAGATTTGGAGATGAACAGAGAAGTGGCAAATGAAATATAATGCCGTACAGTGTACAGTCATGTACTCTGGTAGAAAAAAACTGGCAGAGTATTTTTTTAAAAATGGAGAGTAAATTGAAAATACCCCGACGAAAAGTGAACTGGGAGTCCTTGTGTAGGATAGCAGGAGGGGAAATTTGGTGAAGAAGCCAAATGCAATGCTGGCATTCATTTCAATATACGAGCAGGGATGTGATGTTGATGCTTTATAAGGCACCGGTGAGACCTCACTTAGAGTATTGTACGCAGTTCTGGGCAATTCATTAGAAAACAAATGTGGTGATTTGGAGAGGGTTCAAAGGAGGTTCAGTAGGTTGATTCCGGGATTGAAAGAGTTATCATATGAGGAGCGTTTGACAGCTCTTAGCCAGTATTCATTGGAATTTAGGAGAATGAGCAGGGACCTCATTGAATCATTTTGAATGTTGAATGGTGTGGACAGAGGAGATGCAGAAAGGTTGTTTGACATGTTGGGAGAGTCTAGGATAACAAGGCACAACTTCAGGATTGAAGGGATCACGCTAAGAACAGAAATGCATAGAAATTTCTTCAGCCAGTGGGTGGTAAATCTAATGGAATTTGTTGCTGGAGGTGGTTGTGGAGGCCAGTTCATTGGGTGTATTTAAGACAGAGATTAATAGGTTCTTGATTAGCCAAAGCATCAAAGGTTATGGGGAGAAGGCCGGGCAGTGGAGCTGAGTGGGAAAATGGATCAGCTCATGATTAAATGGTGGGGGAAGACTCAATGGGCTGAATGGCCAATTTCTGCTCCTCTGTCTTACAGTTTCAGGATTTTAATTAAAAATAACGGGCCCTTCAACAAGTCATTTAAAGCCTGTATGGAGTATGGGCGTTAGGACCAGGCGGTTGGACCCTACGGAGAACCATTGTGTCTCTGCTCCCTGATCTCCCGGGTCCACGTCAGAGGCAACGTTGCCATTACAGCAACTCTGGCTGAGTCGCAACTATTTTTTTGCAGAAGAAATTTTACAGGACGCTGCCTGGATTAAAGGATTATGTGCTACAACAAAGTGAGGTTGAGTGGTTTTCTCGGGAGTGTTGGAGGTTGACAGAATATCTGATCCATTTATAAAACTGTGAGAGGTATCGATAAGGCAGGCAGTCAAAAATCAGGTTATAAATGTCAAATACAAGAGAATATGCTTTTAAGGTGATGTTGGATAAGAGCTGAAAGAAGATATGTGGGGAAGCTTTATCTTAAACACAGAGAGTGGTCGTGCCTGAAACAGAATGTCAGGAGTAGCAGTCGATGCAAAGATAATAGTAGCATTTAAGAGGCTAAATGCAGGGATTTGAGGAATATAATTCACAAGCACGTGAAGGGATGTACTTCAATTTTGGTATGGTGTTTGGTGTAGCCATCACTGGCTGAAGGTTCTTTTCTTGCACTGACTGTATTGTTCTATGTAATAATACTCACAAAAAACATATGGTACAGGTTGCACCTCTTTTATCCGGTGCTCTGTGGTCTGGCAACTCCCGTGGTCCGGCATGTTTGTATCTGCCGCCGTTAGTACAAACTCCTTACAGACAGTGTGGGACTTGAACCCTGGTCCCGATCACTGGTGCTGTAAAGGCATTGGTAGAGTTGGTGGTGAAGAAGGCAAATGCAATGCTGTCATTTGTTTTGGGAGGAATAGAATATAAATATAAATTTTTACATTTTAAATTTAAACATCCAGCACAGTAACAGGCCCTTCTGACTAACGAGCCTGTGCTACCCAATCGCACCCAATTAGCTGACAACCCCGGTACATTTTGGAGGATGGGAGAAAACAGGAGCACCCGGAAGAAATCCACCCAGATACAGGGAAAATGTACAAACTCCTTACGGACAGCGCTGGATTCACATCTGGGTCGCTGGCACTGTAACAGCGCTGTGCTAACTGCCTCGTCAGCCGTGATGCCAGAGATTTGATGTTTATAAGCTACTGGTGAGACCTTGTATGTGAGCAGTTTTGAGCTTCTCATTTAAAAAGCATGAGTTGACCTTGGAGACGGTTCAGAGGAGGTTCACAAGGATGATTACAGCAATGAAAGGATTATCATATGAGGAGCATTTGACAGCTCTTGGCTTGTACTTGTGGGAATTTAGAAGAATGAGCAGGGATCTCATTGAAACATTTTGAATGTTGAAAGGTATGGACAGGGTACTTTGATTATCCAAAATGGTTGGGACTGGGCCCATTTTGGATAAATGTTTTTACAGAGAACCAGTCATTTAAAACAAAAGCCCAGCAGCAACAACAAATCCCTTGTAACAGTGTTTATACAACAACTATCAACAAGGGAAGGCTTTTTAAGCATTAAAATAAAGTTTAATTCTCACCAAATAAATGTTGGCCACTGCCGATCACCAACACTTCCCCACCAAGGACCTACTCGTGTTGGGGGCCTGAGGGACCCGCTCTTGACTGGGAGCTCGATGTCCCCCACTGCTGCCTGGAGCCCAAGGTTCCCGCTGCTTCCAGGGCCGGGCACCCGAGGTCTGCTGCTGCGGCTGGGGCCGGGAGCCCAGAGTCCCCAGTTGGTTTGGCTCCAAAAAATTTTTAGATAACTGAGGATTTCGGAGAATCTGATTTCGGACAATCGGAGTTGTAGAAAGGTTGGCCCTCATGGTGGGAGAGTCCAGGAGGGCACAACTTTAGGATTAAAGGGCATCGGTTTAGAACAGGTTTGGAGAAATCAGCGGGGGGTGATGAATCTGTGGTATTTGTTGTCGCAGACGGTTGCAGTGGCCAATTCACTGGGTGCATTTAAGAGAGAGATTATAGGTTCTTGACTAGCCAGGGCATCAAAAGTTATGGGGAGAAGGCCGGGCAGTGGGGCTAAGTGGGGAAATGGATCAGCACATGATTGAATGATAGGACAGACTCGATGGGCTGAATAGCTCACTTCTGCTCCAGTCTTATGGTCTTAAAAAGGAACAGCAGTATGTATTTATATCCAAATTCTAGTGGTTAATTTCCCAACAATCTCGTCGATGAGTTGTTTTCAATTCAGATTTTCCAGAACTCATATGTAAGCTTGCTAAGTTGACGCCATGCTTAGTGTGTGGTGAAGGCCAGTTTCTTGGTGGCTGAGTCAGAACTACGTGGCATCCGTTATGAAACTAGTTTATCTTAACTATTGTTGAACAGCAATTCAAGAGTACATCTAGACCCAGAGGTCTTAAAACTAGAGCCAAAAATTTTTTTCACATCCAACGTGTGCTCCCATGATTCAACAGTGAATGCTCCACTAGGCCAAAAGGCTAAGGAAAATTAAAACCACAAACTTTTAACTATTCTAATGTTCTTTGTTCTAATTTTGAATGGGAGCTTTAGTGGTTTGTGATAAACATACAGTTATGTCCCCAAATGAACAAACTTCATGTTTACTGATTGGTAGGGAGGGGGAGACAAAGAGGAGTCGATGCCTTTATTGGCCTCAACTTACAATTGACTCTGCAGCCGATGATTCATTTTGTGCTGCCTTCGTCTGACGCAGATGCACCCTGCAAGTTAACTGGTGTGATGTGCTCACTTAACAAGCTTCTTGTTGCATTTCCATTAGTTCGTGTATTATTTTAAATTTTCAAGATAAATACCAACTATCTGAGTTGGTGATGCACCTTCAATAACTCCAAAAAGACTGAAGTTGAACGAACTGATAGGCTTTTATTAGCTTTAGAACAACAGCATGTCCATGCCGCTCTGCACTGGGAGATGTGGAATATTCTGGAGCCTGTGGGAGGAGCCCAAATGGGTGTGCCCAAACAGATAAGCATATACATGCAGTGGTTTACCGTGGGGTCTGCTCATTTTACCTTGAATGTTTGGCATTTAAATGGAAGCAAAATGCTAATTTTCTCTGAGATTTTACATCCAGATCATTGAGGTGATTAACTAATTGATGATAAATAATATTAGATTTCATCCGGGGGGGCTCCAGTTTCCTCCCACTGTTCAAAAAACGTTCTGGGGTTGTAGGTCATTTGGGTGTATGATAGTACAGATTCTATCACCAATGTGTATATGTACAGATTGTAGTGTAGGATGACTGTGATTGACTGAGAGCGTAGCCACGCCTACTGCCAGGTCTTAAAAGGTTGCTCCTAGCCAGATCAGGTCATTTTGGACTGGTTGACCTACGTGTGATACGCTCCAGTCTTCTAGTTAATAAAAGCCTTGGTTTGGATCAACAAATCTTTGGTTCTTTTAACGCGTTCTACAGGGTGTAATTGGGCGGCCAAAGCTTGTGAGCTGCAAGTCCTGTTGCCATGCTGCCTGTCTACATTTAAAATATACCAAAAAAATCAGCCAGAAATATAGGGAGACAAAATCACAAAAATCATATTTTACAAATCTTGCACATAATCACTTTGAAGAGAATTCAACTTTTGAAATTTAAGATCGTGGAACATCTTCTCACATTTTGTTATGTGTTGTCGTTTTAGATAGCCATGTACATTAAAAGGCATAGTTAATTTAATTTAGAGATAGAGCATGGCTATGGGCCCTTCCGACCCTCAAGCCCACCCCATCCAATGACATCCATGTGCCCAATTTACCTACTATTCTTTACGGCTCTGGGTAGAAACCACAGCACGGAGAGGAAATGCACATCGAGGAAACCTGCACGATCATGGGAAGAGTGTACAAAATGCTCACAGACAGCACTGGATTCAAACCCAGGTCACTGGCGCTGTAATAGTGTTGAACTAACCCCTACGCTAACCATACCACCCAATGCTGCTAGCACCACCCCATGACTGAATGGAATGCATTTTTAAATGAGTTCTTATCATTATAATTTGCAAATGACAACATCATATGGTATTTTAGTCGAGCAGAAGTTTTGAGTTTGCTCAGATTTCTACGCTGCACCTGGATCGCAGATGTCTCAATCTCATTCTCCCACTTCAGGAGCTCAATCCAGGATCCAGTGTTAAAATGCCAAGCTGGTGCTCCACATAACTTCCTTATTTACTTATATCAGAGCAGTTTAACTGATGCAAGGTTAGGAGCCAAGATAACAACAATGGAAGCTTAAATATTACAAAATAATTAATAAGAGGACAATTGAGCAAAGATTAATAGTAAGTTCTCTACCTCGAGATAGTTGGGAGAGGAAACTATATTCACCATGTTACTTAAATCCAGGTTACCGTAAAAGCACTTTCCAAAGCATTAATGAATTTAAAAAAAAGCAAACCAGGAGTATGTCATGATTAAAATTCCATCTTTGCCATGCGCTAATCCACAAAATATATTTATACGCCAACATTTGTCCCCGATCTCCCACCTGCTTTGCATGGCATCCCCAACAACAAGAGAAAGAGAAGTAAAAGGGAGTCCCTTCAGAGACACTGAGCATCCATGGATTCCCCTCCAATGCACCCTCAGGTTCTGCAGCCACACAGCCTCTTGTTTGATCCATTTGCAAGCCCGAGCTCCCAGATCTGAACATCTGATACAATCAGGAAGCTGCCTGCAGCTGAGGCCCGTTCGGGGTCCCTTCTTGTCCTCGGCACCCTCTCAAATCCTGGTCCTGAAACCTGGTTCCCACAAGCCAGTCTCCTGCAGCCTGGTGTGAGATTTCAGGCACTAAAGTCCCTCATCGGTCTTCTTCCCTGTAGGAGTGTCTCCCAGTCTTCTCCCTTCTCGGTCGGGGGGGGGGGGGGGGTTGTTCATACATTCTGATGCCATGCACCAGTCAACTGATTACTTCAGAGAGAACAACCCCTCGTGGACCTCTGCATGAGCATCTTGGGTGTGTCCCTTTGTGTTCCTATACATTTATAAAAACATCAACCCCTTTAACAGGCCAATTTAAGCCTGGTCAGAGCTAATGACATCACAACCAGGCAGTCAGATCCTGCAAAGGAACTCTGTTTCTCCGTACTGTTCTCTCCCAGGTCCACACCACTGCCAGCGCTGCCAATTTTGTCATAGAACCTGCTACGTCACAGACCAGCAGCAATAGAAATTCACCAAGACAGTGTTATTATCAAAATAATATTTCTATTATTAATTACTAATAATATTACACCTTATCTAACTTATATAAATTAACCTCCAACTATGTGTAAATAAACGTGTGTGTGTGTGTGTGTGTGTGTGTGTGTGTGTGTGTGTGTGTGTGTGTGTGAGAGAGAGAGAGAGAGCCAATACCATTACAGCTTAGGCAGAATTCTGGAAATTCATTTTAAAAGTTGATCTTAACATCCAGTGTTAACATGAAGACTCTTAAATTGATGCAAAGAAGTGATAACGAATGAGGTGAGAGAGACTGAGTGAAAGACTTCCAAAAAGTCATGAAACCTTGACGACTTACTTCCAGAGTGACTATCCTTCCAGATGAGTGGTAGTTACAACTCCCCTTTTCCTTTCATGGGGAAACTGAAATGTGTGACTTTTACAAAACTTCCAGAACCCAGACACAGATCTGGTCATGATCCAAATGCCATAATTCTCCTGTTTCCAGTACCCAAATATGGGTCAGTCAAAGTGACCTTTGGTCATGGTGGGATTTTAAAATTCCCTTTCAACTGACCTTTCTTTTCGGTCACAGTGTGGTACCCTAATTCCCATTCAAAATAACCCTTGCTTTGGACACGGTGAGGATCAAAACTTCTCCTGACCGGGAGAAACCAACAAATTGTCCATGACCACACAGAGCCACTCCCGCACAGTGGTCCTTCAGATGGTTTCCTGCTCAAAGTGCTGTTCCTTTTAAAATGGCCCCTGATCACCAAGTGTGTTTGCTTCTTTAAATATTTCACCCACATGGTCTCTCCACGCCAGTGCCTGGATAAAAGCAACAAATGTTCCTTTCCTTTCTCCGGAGGATAAACCCTGGACGGAGTCCGTGCCTGACTGTTGTGTTTCTGTTCTCTCCAGAGTTGTGAATGGTCGCAGCTTATACTAGCCCTCAATTTGTTACCCCTTAAAGTGACAGGCACATTAAAATGAAATTTAATAAACCACAAAACATTACAACACAGAAAAAGGCTCTTTGGCCCATCTAGTCTGGGCCAAACTATTTTTCTGCTTATCTTATGGTTATTATTCTGGTCACCTTATCAGGCATGCCGAAACTCACACAAGAACTTTAAACATGTTGAAAAGAAAGAAATGTATATGTTAAAAGTAAACTGGAGACGCCACATGTTTTATAAGATTCCAAGTCAGAAATATGTTGTTAAATAGGAGAGTCTACAGACGCTGTGATGGTCATGCAATGCACAAAAACGCTGGAGAATCTCTGCAGGTCACACAGCAATGATAGGAAGTGAACGGGAACCCACATTTCTGGCCTGAAGCCTTTGGCAAGGTGTGGGGCAACGGGGAAAGGGGAGGAGAGGCGTAGAGGGAGGAAGGGGCAGGGAGAGGTTGCAAAAGCTAAAAGATGTCATAGGTAGATATAGATGGGAGGGTAGGAGAAAAAGTTGGGGGGGGTAAGGGGTGGCTCTGTGAATGGAGAGGGAAGGGAAGAAGGTGGGGAACTGGACAAAAGGAGACAGATGGATAGAGAAAGATAGAGACTTGCGGGAGGGGTTTATTAGAAACTGGAGAAGTCGTTAATGCTGTCTGGTTGAAGTGTGCACAGAAGGGATAGTAGCTGTTGTTCCTCCAGTTTGGTTTGGCAGTGCACAAAGTCATGAAGAGACAGGTTGGTGTGGGAATAATGTGTGGTGTTAAAATGGGAGGTTCCTGCAACTGCAGCAGAGCAAAGATGCTCAACGAGACAATCTCCCAGTCTGCGTCTAATCTCTCTGAGGTAGAGGAGGCCATAACGGGAGCACAAGATGAGCCACACACAAGTTTACAATTTCAACACATAATAAAGTCTGGAAGGTTAAATGAGATGGAAATAAGACGTATGTTTCATGGTTTGTTCTCAGATGCTGTATGCTGTCACAAAATTAAAGAGGTAGTATCATGGGTTGCACTCTTGAGAAGTATCTTGGTCTCTGCAACTCTTGGTTTTCCCAAAGGGTATCATACAAAATAAGAAAGATCAAAGCAGATTTCACTCAAAGTAATACGATTTTCTTTTCTGAATTGAAGACATTTGCTAGACTTTGCCATTTGTACAACAACATCATAAATTTAATATAGTCTCCCTGTAGGATCAATGAAAGTTCTGGCTGGTTATGACAGTTTGACTGATGGAATATCGATCAAAATAATATTTAATCCTCTCCTCTGCCTTGTGATCTCAGACACCCAATTCCTATCAATAGCTTTAATTCATGGCATTAAAAATTTTATGGTTTGCCCAATTTTGAGGATTTGATTTTTTTGGAGAGATGAGGAATTCTTTCTATTCTCGGGTGTGGTGAGGCAATTATGGATTAAAAAAAAATATTTACAATATTTCTACAAATAATAATTTGAGCAATTCTTTTCCCTTTCTCCATTAGTAAATATTGGCAGAATAGTAGAAATGAATAATGATTAATAATATTCTTTCAGCACTGCAAATGGACTGTTCTTAAACATTCTCTGTTCAAAAGTTTCATCTTCAAACCTCGATGCCCACATTTATATGCCTTTAACGTGTTGAGCCTTTCCATGACTTTTAATTTATATCGTTACATTTGCCACACTGAGAAGACTTAACCTCTTTCTAGGGATTGAATCAACAGGGAAAATCAATTGTATAAAAAAAATTATATGATCATGCAAAATCTTGTCCGAAAATTGCATTAATTGTTTCAATGAGTGCACAATAATGAAACGAAGTTGTCATTCAAAAATCATTTGATACATATGCCTGTGGCCCAATTGTCTTTTTATAGTCTTTTATAAATTTACTTCACTGTAAAGTAGTTGCTTCAGACGAACATGACCTTGAGATTCTCTGTAGCAGAGCGATTAAGTGAGAACAGAGATCCAAGTTTAAATGCCACTATCACAATTGTGAAATTTAATCAACCAAAACTTGGACATTAACTTCTAAAGAACAGATTGGAAAGCATGGGGACACTTCACATCTCATGAATGACTGAGTTTTCTGAGGAGTTGAAGATGATTGAGGAGGATAGAGCAGTGGATGTTGTCTACATGGACTTTGGAAAAGGATTTAAGAAGGCTGCTCACATTAGGATAGAGCAGTGGATGTTGTCTACATGGACTTTGGAAAAGGATTTAAGAAGGCTGCTCACATTAGCCTGATCCAGAAGATTAGGATACCTGGGATCCATGGAGATTTGGCCAACTGGATTCAAAACTGACTTGGTCAGAGTGGAGGTGTGGCAGTCTGCGATAAGTGGTCATCCATGGCAATAATAAACCATTACTAGAAAAGTTAATGAACTTGAAAACTTGTAAATGCCAAGAAATATAATTACATCCCAGAGTTTTGTACATATTGGCTCCAGAAATGGTAGATTCTTCAATTATCACCTTACAAAATCTAAAGGTTCTGGAATGGATTCTGCAGATCAAGGGTCAAATATGTGACCCCATTGTTGAAAAAAGGAGAAAATAGATCACGTTCAATGTTATTAACATCCGATTTTTTAAGTAAAGTCTGACCAAACAGCATTCTGTGGTCCTCAGTGCATAAACATGAAAACATACAGTCAGCCATAACACACAAACAGACAAACGATATATAGAACAGTACATATAATATACATTATATAAAAATATCATTACATATCTAGTAGAATATCAGGATTTATATGAGCAGTTCATCAGTTGTCCAGCAGTCTCAGTGCATGAAGGGAGAAGCTGTTCCACAGCCTGGTGGTTCTGGCTCTAATCTCATTCCCGATGGGAGCAGCTGGAAATTGTTGCATGTTGGTTGGTCCTCAACGATTCTGCGAGCCCTCTTCACATCGGTGAGGAAGGGGGTTGGGTAGGGGAGGGAGATCCCAATGATCCTCTTTGCTGTTCTTAAGGTCCTGTGGATTTATCTGTTCCAATGCTCTGCAGCAACTATACCATACTGGGGTGCAGCTGGTCACGGCGCTCCAGATAGAGCTCCTGTAGAAAGTTGACAGAATGGAGGCCAGTATCAATGACTTCCGCAGACTTCTCAGGAAGTGCCATCGTTGTTTGTCCCTCCCTGACATGTGGAGAGATGTTGTGTGTCCAACATAGGTCACTAGTTAAGTGGATTCAAAGTAGTGGAGGGTAGTCATCCCTAGTCCTTTTGAAATCTACAATCACCTGCTTTGTCTTGTCCACATTGAGACTGTGTAACGTCATCTGCCAACTTGATGACCTGGTTGGAGCTGGATTTGGTGTTGCAGTCGTGGGTTAGTAGCGTGAACAGAAGTGGGCTGAGTTCAATGTTCTGTTGCTGACCCGGACAGACTGTGGTCTTTCTGTTAGGAGGTCCAGAGTCCAGTTACAGAGAAGAGTGTTGAGTACCAGCGAGGAAACCTTCTCCACCAGTCTCTGGGGAATGATTGTATTAATGCCGAGCTGAAGTCAATGGCATATGAGATGCTGCTCTCCATATGGTCAGGACGGAGTGGGTGGACAAGGCAATAGTGTCATCAGTAGAATGGTTCTATCTGAAGGTGAATTGAAATGTGTCCAGCGTATCTGGGAGGTGAAATTTGATGCGTTTCATCACCATTCGCTTGAAGCATTTCCTAATGGTGGCCAGTAGTCATTGAAAACAGTTACTGTCACCTTATTTGGTACTGGGATGATGTTGTCTGTCTTGAAACTAGAGGGGACGATGTTCTGCTACAGTAACATGTTGAAGATGTCCATTAAGACCTCCATCATTTGGTCTGTGCAGTCCTTCAGTACCTAACCATGTTATTTGGTCCTGCTACCATGTGTGGATTCAGCTTGGATAGGGTTCACCTCACCCTGGCCACAGCTATGCATGGAGTCCCATTCATCACGGACCTTTATTCAGTGTCCGCCTGTTCTTCTCGTTGAACCGTGCGGAAGGGAGATGTCACTGTATTTGACACTCAAGGATGTCTTGTGATCTGTTATGGCATCATGTTGCTGGTGTCTCACAGCTGTCTACGAATTCCTCTGTGTGCACCCCCGTTTTGCCTTCCGGACTGCACGGTAAAGTTCTGTCATCTTGTATCATCTCGCCTTCTGTCCTGAAGGTAGTATCGCAAGCTCTGAGAAGTGCTTGGACCTCTGCATCCAACCATGGTTTCTGGTTAGCCTCGCTGTGAAGCATTTAATCTGGGTGACACCCTCAATGCACATTCTGATGTAGCCAGTCACCGAGCTCATGTACTCCTCGACATTAACATGACCGTTGTATGTGGCAGCCTCCCTGAAATAGCTCCAGCCCATGGTCTCAAAGCAGTCCTGTGGTGCTGTTGTGGCCCCACTCCAGTTCTCCAGCCATATCCTGATCTCCCTGCAAAATGGCTTTGTTCATTTTTCCAGTAGTCTGAATGTGGTGGCACATTATCGGAGTATCCAAGGTGGGAGTAAGAGGCAGCCTTGTACGCTGATTCAAGGTGTCCTCTCCTCTGGTAGTGAAGAGGACATGCTGTTGAAATTATGGTAGAACTGCTTTCAGATTGATGTGGTTCAGGTCTCCACCTACAATCATGGCAGTGTTGGGATGGAACTTCTGGGCTTCACAGATGGCACCATAAAACTCCTTCATTACTTCATTTGCCAAAGGTGGAGTGTAAACTACAGCAATCAGTGTGGCCGTGAATTCCCTGGCAGGTAGAAGGGTCTGCATTTCACAGGCACTCTATCTCCACTGAGCAAAAGATGTTTACAACAGAGACATTTGTGTACCAAAATAGTGAACCAAAGGATAATTTAACCTGATTTCAGTAAATGTTTCAAGCTATAAGTAACATTCACACACCTAAATGATATGATTAGACCAAGTCAACATGAATTTATGAGATGGAAAATATGTACGACAAATCTATTGTGGATATTTAAAGATCTATCTAGTAAAGAAGGTAAGAGAATACCAGTGGACAAGGTATCTTTACATTTTCAGGGGATGTTTGACAATATACCTCACAGGAGGGGAATCAGTTCCAGTTATTTTTAGGAAAATTAAATTGCATTACTCATACCAATGTTTCTTGATACTTTTGACCATGTCTTACTTCTACTACATAGGAGACATCTACCAGCCTCCTCGCAAATTAACCTCTATCAATAAATTTTGATGAACATGACAATGCCTGAATTTCAACTAATGAATTCCCAATCCACATAGCTTCTTAATTTCAATTCCATATGCTCTGACCTTATGCATCAATTTTCTGTGTTCCAAGCAAAATTTAATTGATTTCTGAATATCACAGGAATTGAGTGACTTTTGGAATAGGGCAAGAAAATCGTGCTTGAGGTTGAAATTCACCATCAGTGGTGGAGCAGGGATGCGAATCTGAACGGTCTACTCCTCTCCTATCTCTTCTGTTGAGCTTTCACTTGCCTATTTTCATTCACAGACACAGCACTGATGCATCCAGCAAAGCACCTAAAATTTTGGGATACACTGGGCCCACCACCAGAGCAGTCATTGTCACGCTGCACCTCAGTAACGTACTTCTGCAGTTGACGATATCTTAACTGTTTCACAATCATCAGTCACATTGGGCAATGCTGGATTCTATCTCATGGACGAGAAGGGCATCCATTTAAAACAGAGATGGGGAGGTATTTCTTTAGCCAGAGTGATTAACCTCTGGAATTTGCAGCTGTGTGGGCCAGGTCGTTGGGTGTATTTAACACAGAGATTGATGGGTGTCTGAAGAGTCAGAGGAGAAGATAGGGAGTGGGGCTGAGTTGGAGAATGGATCAACTCATGATGGAATAGCAGAGTGGGTTCGATGGGCTGAATGGCCTACTTCTGCTCCTAGGTCTTATGGACTCATGGTGTTTTACCCTCCTTACATTCTATCTTGGAAAAAATGTGCGCAATGTTAAAAAAGGGTTTGTTGAGCTCGAACTCTGCTCAGGTCAATTCTTTCCTTCAAATGCAAGCATCTTTTCAAATCTCTTGGTTAATTAATCCCCCTAGCTAACTGCAGCATTCTTACAGTGTAGACAATTAGTGGAAACACAGTCATGTGTTTATTCTCAAAGGGCATCTGTAATTATGGCTTTAATGACGAAATAATAATTTCCAGTGTGATCCAGTGATTTTTAAATTTAAATTTTTTAAATTTAGAAATACAGCATGGTAACAGACCCTATCGACCCACAAGTCCATGCCGCCCAATTACACCTCAACCCTTGTACCTTTTCTCGAAGGATGGGTGGAAACTGGAGCACCCTGAGGAAACCCACGCAGACACAAGGAGAATGTACAAACTCTATACAGACAGGGGAGGGGATTCAAACCCCTGTCCCATTCTCTGGCACTGTAGCAGCATTGAGCTAACTGCTACGCTATCCATGCTGCCCTAGAATAACTAAGAATATCAAGTTATACTGCTACATCTCACTTTAGAATTCTGGTAAAGGTCAAGAAATCTAGTGTAAAATCACAATTTTGTCCTTTTAGACAAGCAAGAAGAAATTTTATTTTCATGCAGAAATATTGTTCAAAAGCAATAAAATGTAAATTCGAGGAATTTAAGATATCTGGACAATGAAAGGAATGTACACAAAAATCGAATATACTCCCATGGTCACTGCCATAGGCAGCAGATCGGCATTCCTGACAATTAACACGCAGAATGTAACTGACCCAGACACAGTTCCTGGACAATGCAATGACATCTTCAAAGTTCAGATTTAGTGTCAGAGAACATACGTGATATCACAAACAACCCTGAGATTTTTTTCCCCTGCAGACCAGAGAGAATTATAACTGATTGAGAGTGCAAAAAAAACTATACTCAAGATGAAACATATACATTTAAACAAAGAAATGTAAACAAACTGACTATACGATACTGAGAGAAAAATAAAATTAATAAAGTGCAAAAGTAAGAGTCCCTAAATGAGTCCCTGATTGAGTTCGTCATTGAGGAGTCTGATGGTGGACGGGTAGCAGTTGTTCCTGAACCTGGTGGCGCGAGTCTTGTGGCGCCTCTACCTCTTTCCTGATGATAGCAACAACCACAGAGCATGTGCTGGGTGATGTGGATCCTTGATGAATGCGACTACTCTCCAACGGCAGTGCTCCCTGTAGATGTTCTCGATGGTGAGGAGGGTTTTGGCTGTGATGTCCTGCGCTGGGTCAGAGGTATTAGTGTCCCCGTATCAGACCATTATCAGCTGGTCGGCACACTTTGCACCACACCTCTGTAGAAATTTTCCAGGGCTTCTAATGTCATACCAAACCTCTGCAAACTCCTGAGGAAGTATATGCTTTCACCATTCGTATGTTGGTCCCAAGAACTTAAATTTGTTCACTTTCTTCACCTCTAATCCCCCAATGATCACTGGATCGTCCACCTCTGGTTTTCCTGAAGTCATCAATCAACTCCTTGGTTTTCATGACATTGAGTGTGAGGTTGTTGTTCGCGCACTGTTCAGCCAAGTTTCCAGACTCATTGTCGGTTTTAAACAACCCACTAAATTGGTACCATCTGCGAATTTGTAGATGATGTTGTTATTGTACCAAGCCACAAGAAGGGGGAAATGTGATACTTGTTCTGTCTGAGGTACTTATAGGCATTAATTAACATTGATCGATCTACACCAAGTAGACCCTTAGTTCCACAGATAGAATTTATAATCTCACATTTGAAATAGAAAGGTATCTGAATGATGTCAAATCTAAAATAACTGCTCCTCCTTAGGCCTTCACCAATGGTGAATATCCATACGATGTGCACTTAGTATCAGTGAATAAAATCTACAGCCATGGAAACCTGCTAACGTCTGTTCATTTTATTTCATCTTGTTTTCAATGACGAGTGTTGGGTTAGGACCTCATGGATGCTGTATCTGTATTCTGAGCATGTAATTTTCACTGATGATTGATGCAAGTTCAAATATAATAATTTAGAATGATTCGCCAAGCTAAATGCATTCGGAATACCACCTTCTCGGAATATATTTTTTCCCCATGAATGGTCATGAGAACCAAGCCCTGACTCTCATAGATTTCTGCTGGTCCCAAGGTTCAAACTTTAATCAACAATAATTAAACCAGAGCCTGCGGAAGATGGTTTAATCATTTGATTCACAGAGGAAAATACACTGCTAGCTTGAGCAAAGTTAAAGCTTAATTATGATCAGGATCACTTTAAAATAATTACACAGGAATTAACATTACTGCGGAAGAAATTCGTCTCAATCTCAGCAAGGCGCTCCAATGGTATTCATAATCTGACTTTAATTTACCAAACTGATTTGCAGTGTCTCTAAATATTAATCATTAACTTTTAAACATGAAAACCCATGACTTTGATGAAACTGCTGTCGCATTACGTTGCCTGGGCCATGAACAGTGATGGGGACCAATATGAACAGTGATGGGGACCAACACACCGCCTGACCTGTTTTTACAAAATGCTAAACTGCCAGCTCGATATAGATGACCAATTCTACACTGGACCCAAGCCTGTTACGAGCAGACAAGGGCACGCAACCCAATTTGTGGTGCCATATTCCAAGATAGATCAATTAATTCTTCTCCGATTTCAATTAAAGCATGGAATAATCTTCACCCTACCATGCTCGCACAACCAGACCCCATCAAATTTAAGACATCTCTTCTTCAAAAATCTCCTCCTTAAGCCCACCCTCCCCCACCTCCTGTTTAAATTCTATCTGGAATATTTGGGAGGATCAAGAACCAAGAAGCAAGTGCAGGTGACATACTTAGCATTGTGGTAGCGCAATGTACTAGTGGCCAAGGATCACAGCCGGTAAGGATTTTGTACGTTCTCCCCATGTATGGCTGGGTTTTCCCTGGTTGGTCAGGTTTCCTCCCACCATCTAAAAAACGATACAGGGTTGAAGGCCAATTTGGATGGAATTGGGCGGCACGGGTTTAAATGGCTTCGACCGTGCTGTAAAAAAAATAGAAAAATTTAAATTTAAAAGATTTCTGTGCTGTTTTAATGGTATGGTAAAGCAGTTAAGAAGTATTAATCTGATTGCTGACAAATGATCATATGTCTTTAGTCTTACTCTTAATCACTGTGAGTTTCTAATGGGTAACATGAATGTTAACAATGCATCAATTAAAACCACTTTATACCAGATGGCCGTTAGCAAATCTTGTGAGGGATTTGTTTGCAACGAAACTGCTGAAAATGTTGCAAAAATCCTGTGAAACATAATAATTATTATATTTTTATGTGTTATATGCATATTTTAAAAACTAGGCACCCCCCCTCCAGCCCGTGTGTTGTATGCGTGTGTGCGCTAAATGAGAATATTTTTACTTGTTGAAAGAACACGCACAATTAATAATAGGTGTGGGATAAAATTGAACCGGCTATTTATAGTGGTGTAGGAATATAATAGCAACATTGAAGGAATGCACACAATCTATAGCGGCCGTGGGAAAAACGCGCCGGCAATTTATAGAGAGCATGGGAATGTTATAGCGAGCACACGAATGTAAGACCGGCAATGAAAGAACGTGCACAATTTATAGCAGCCGTGGGAAATTTTGATCTTGGGAATATCTTCTTATATTGAATGCCATGGTATTCCTATAAACAGGACATTCTGGCTAGGGCACTGCACCTAATCAGTGTTAATTGCCCAGACCCGTCCTTGAGGGAGGACATTAACATATCAAGTGCCTCTGTTTGAGACAAGATTAGAATTAAAATCCTGCTTAACTCCGAAGCCTGCCTTTGATCTATTGAATTAATTCCTCTCCAAAGCTTGTTAATGTGAGGCAGAAGGCTATCCTCTATATAATGGGCGATTGACGCATCTGGGGAAAGTTGATTGGGTTTTTAATTGTGGGAGATTAAACTGTGGCAGATACTAGTATGTGCTTTCTCTCACATCCTATTTAAATACATATTGCTTTTATCAGTCAGAATTTAGAATACTACACCCATGCAGTATATGCGTGTGTGCGATATATGAAATATTTCCCACAATTTATGATTTTCTGCATGTTATATTCATGTGCACATTATATACGTGTGCTCGTGACATGAATTAAAATATGTTAATTTAGTGTAATGTTATTTCTTTTTAATCAAATCATGGTTACAAATAAACTGAAAACTAGAGCACCGATTATCGATTGATGGTTCAAAGCATGGTGGCTTATGAGAAATTGCTTTCAAATGTAATCCTGAAACTTATAAAGCAAGAAATCCACATTTAGCTTTCAGTCTCCCATGAATTACATCTGTTGCACACCAACTAAGTCATTTCAACGTTACAAATAGATATGTGTCAACAAGTATAGGGCAACTTCAAATATCTCCATCAATTATATTATTAGAGAAGAATCTTTCATAAAAATTCATCCCTGCAGACAAACTGGCAAAGTTCAGATTAGATCAGATACTATTTAATGTCAAGATATAGAAATGTAATATACACAAAATTGCCCAAAGATTTACCATTAGCGTTACCCGGCACCCATTACATTCAGAGAAAGAGAAGCAAAAGAGGGTCTATGTGAAAAAGCCCTTTTCACACTGGCTAACCAGTGGGTGGTCCATTCAGTGAACCGATTAAGGAAGCCGTTTTCGCTTTTCACACTGGACCACTTTAAGCCGATTTTCTGTGTCCTTCCACACTCATCACAAGGCATCCCCAGGGATAAGGGATTCTGAGTGACACATCGAGCACTGGTGGACCTGCCCTACATCTTGATCAATGTATTATGATCTTGTGTTTAAACCAAATTAATCATGCCAAATTATAACACAATTAAGCACCGTACACAGCATAGTTTGAGCCCTTCAGCCCCTGTTGTTGCGCCAACCTATATAAAACTTTATAAATTTATAAAAGATCATGGGAAAGTATAGCCACACAATTTATAAACACTGTCCTTGCAGCAATAGTGCACAATTTACAAAGTCCATGGGAAAGAGCAATGGCAGACCTGCCCTCCCGGAATTCTGTGCAGCTGTATGTACAGAGCACTCATGGAGGGGTTTCTCTCCCGCATGGAATTCTGGGATGGCAGATCTGCCATTGCTCTCTCTTTCTCTCTCCCTCCTGCTGCAACTTTCCCATTGTCCTTTAGAAATTTATGGCTTATATAGGTCAGCAAAGTTTATACCTTCTTTTTAATCTTACGTTTCCTTCTCATTCCTGTACTCATGCAAAAATGCATCAATGTGTCACTACTTTGTCCCGAGATAGTCCATAACCCTTTCACACTGGGCTAATTTGCATGCAGGGTCAGTTGACACCAGGGATGATACAACCAAGATTTTATCATCCCCGGTGTGATTTGATGCCTGCATGCCGATTAAGGAACTTTCATACTGGACCCTTAACCAGTAGATTGGATATCAATTCAAGGACAAGGTGCCAGTGTTAAAGGGGCTCAAGTGTCCTACAGCGCTCCCGAAGCCTCTGCAGCCACACAAGACTCCAGTTCAAACCATCGGCAATCCAAGCCCAAATCCAAACCTCCAAAGCCTTCAGCACCCAGGACCCTTCAGGAGTCTTCCTTGCCCTCAGCAACCCTTGAAAATCTGCACCGACACTTGGTTTTTAACGAAGCAGTCTCCAGCAGCCCACAACCTGGTGTTGGTCCTTTGACCTGAAGTCGCCAGCAGCCCGTGACCTGGGCAGGTTTCTTGCCCGCAAGTCGCCAACAACTTGCCACCTGTGTGTGTCCTTCAGCCACACTACCATGGCCATCGTTCTTAGGGTCGGCTCCCTTGCTTCTCTTTCTCAAATATCGGAACAAAGGCTCATCCAAAAATAGCAGTATGTTCCCTTAGAAAATGTAGGGTTCTATCACAATTCAGAACTACAGGTTTTTAAAAAATTGTTGGAAATGATCCAAAACACTTCGATTGACAGTGTTGGAGCACATAGCCTTCCTCTAACATTCTTTCTCTTGTTAAATCACTATTCACTGATCAAACATCTTCAAGTACATGCTTGTCTGATTGTTTGGATCAATTTAGCAGCTGTGCCCATGGCAACAAAACATTCTTACTTAATTCTTCACATCATCAAAGGGAATTAAATATTTGGTGGCATTTGCTGCAGTTGAGGAAAATTTATACAGCACAGTTAACAGGCCATCTCGGCTCACGTATCTTTGCCGCCCAGTTTACACCCCATTAGCCGACACTCCTCTATATATTTCAACCCCAAACCAGTTCCGATCATTGCACCAATGGCTACGCCAACCGTGCCGTCCAATTTATTAAAAGATTAAGGTCCAATAACTGTACGGCAGAAGAGATAAGCGTGCAATAAATGAAGATTCAGGGTAATTCATGGTGATCTCGTCTGATGATACATTCTTCGGCAAATTTAAACAAAAGCAATTCAGAAATGTACAAAAATTAAGTAGTTACTTTAGCTAGTGATCGAACAATCGGGCTCTCCATGATGCATCTCAGGAACAGCAAATCTAGATCCTTGGCTCCAGTAGAGTTTGGCAAGTCATTCAAGTTGTCCAGAACCTGCGGCATAGCTATGGAAAGAACAGAGTGCAAGTTTCAGTTTGGAAATTTCCATATTTGGTAACCTTTGAATATCAAGAATCAATACAAACTGAACTCATTGGTTAATTGCCCTACCAGGTCCCCTAGCATTTTGAGTCGAGTTGTACTTCAGAGAAAGAGTGAAGTAAGCTGCCATGGAACATAGAACACTACAGCACAGTACAGGCCCTTTGGCCCTCAATGTTGTGCTGACCTATATATTCCTACTAAAATGCTGCAAGGTCTTCAGGAGTTAAGTTACAAGGGAAAGATTAAACAGGTTAGAGCTTTATTCCTTGGAGCGAAGAAGAATGAGGAGACATTTGATAGAGATTTGCAAGATTATGAGAGGTACAGTCAGAGTGGATGCGGGTAGGCATTTCCCCTTAGGTTGGGGGAGATAAATATGAGAGATCGTAGTTTTTAGCTGAAAGGGAAAGGTTTAAGGAGAACATTAGGGGAAAGTTCTTCACTCACAGAGTGGTGGGAGTGTGGAATGAGCTGCCATCTGGTGTGGGGAATGTAGGCTCGATCTTGTGCTTTAAGAATAAATTGGATAGGGTACATGAATGGGAGAGGTCTGGAGGGTTATGGAATGGGAGCAGGCCAATAGGACTAGCAAAATAATGGTCAGCACGGACCAGAGGGACTGAATGACCTGTTTTCTATGCTCTAGCATTCTATCGGGCACACAAAACTCAAAACGGTCAACCAGTTTACCTATCTCGGCTGCACCATTTCATCAGATGCAAGGATCGACAATGAGATAGACCACAGACTCGCCAAGGCAAATAGCGCCTTTGGAAGACTACACAAAAGAGTCTGGAAAAACAACCAACTGAAAAACCTCACAAAGATAAGCGTATACAGAGCCGTTGTCATACCCACACTCCTGTTCGGCTCCGAATCATGGGTCCTCTACCGGCACCACCTACGGCTCCTAGAACGCTTCCACCAGCGTTGTCTCCGCTCCATCCTCAACATCCATTGGAGCGCTTACATCCCTAACGTCGAAGTACTCGAGATGGCAGAGGTCGACAGCATCGAGTCCACGCTGCTGAAGATCCAGCTGCGCTGGATGGGTCACGTCTCCAGAATGGAGGATCTTCCCAAGATCGTGTTATATGGCGAGCTCTCCACTGGCCACCGTGACAGAGGTGCACCAAAGAAAAGGTACAAGGACTGCCTAAAGAAATCTCTTGGTGCCTGCCACATTGACCACCGCCAGTGGGCTGATAACGCCTCAAACCGTGCATCTTGGCGCCTCACAGTTTGGCGGGCAGCAACCTCCTTTGAAGAAGACCGCAGAGCCCACCTCATTGACAAAAGGCAATGGAGGAAAAACCCAACACCCAACCCCAACCAACCAATTTTCCCCTGCAACCGCTGCAATCGTGTCTGCCTGTCCCGCATCGGACTTGTCAGCCACAAACGAGCCTGCAGCTGACGTGGACTTTTTACCCCCTCCATAAATCTTCGTCCGCGAAGCCAAGCCAAAGAAAAAAAGAAGAGCATTCTATGGTTCTTCCTATCTCATAACCCTCTATTTTTCTT
Source organism: Narcine bancroftii (assembly GCF_036971445.1). Classification (NCBI taxonomy): domain Eukaryota; kingdom Metazoa; phylum Chordata; class Chondrichthyes; order Torpediniformes; family Narcinidae; genus Narcine; species Narcine bancroftii. Next base: position 86,979,407 of record NC_091480.1, read on the forward strand.
TCATCCATGTGCCTGAGTAATGCCCCTAATGTTTCAGCCTCCACCACCACCCCTGGCAAGGCAATCCAGGCACCCACAACTCTCTGTGTATAATATGTACCCTGATGTCTCCCCTAAACTTTCCTCCCTTCACTTTGTTCAAATGTCTTCTAGTGTTTTCTACTCCTGCCCTGGGGGAAAAAAGGGTGCTGGCTGTCGATCTCATCAATACCTCAGATTCTTGTAGACTTAATAAAGTCTCCTCTCATCTTTATTCGCTCCAAAGAGAAAATCCCCAGCTCTGTAACCTTGCCTCATACTTTCCAACCCCAGTGACATCCTGATAAATCTCCCCTGCTCCCTCTCCATAGCTTCCACATCCTTCCTAGTATGAGGTGACAAGATTTGTAGAGGTTCAACAAGCCCTCTTGTCTCATAAACCCAATCCCTCAACTAATGAAGCCCAGCACCCCAAAGGCCATCTTAATTATCCTATGAACCTGTGTGGAATCCTTGAGAGATGTGTGGATTTGGACCCCAAGGTCCCACTGTTCCTCTATACTGTGAATTATCCTCACTGACAAAAGGCAAAGGAGGAAAAACCCAACACCCAACCAACCAATTTTCCCCTGCAACCGTGTCTGCCTGTCCCGCATCGGACTTGTCAGCCACAAACGAGCCTGCAGCTGATGTGGACATTTACCCCCTCCATAAATCTTCGTCCGCGAAGCCAAGCCAAAGAATTATCCTTCCAATGACCCTGTACTCAGATTTCAGGTTTGACCTTCAAAAATGCATCACCTGACACTTACCTATGTGTAACTATTTTAAAGAGTACAATTATACAAATTAAAAAGTTTTACTCTCTTAGTACCTTTAACATAACAAATGGAATATTCTGGGGTGGTGGGGAGAAGAGGAACAGAGGAAACCACATGTACAATAATTGAAAGGGATTTTGAAAGTGGAACAGGAGCCAATGGCCAAGGTCAAAGTTATTAAATAGGGATGTTTAATGTGGGATAAACATAAATCAATTAGATATGGTCCAATGGGGTAATGATGCAAAAGTGTTGATTAGATCCCAACCCCAATACAAGCTCGAGTACTTAGAGCATTTTCCATACATGTAACCATCTTATGCATGTTACATGCCTGCAGTGATAACAAGGAAATCATTCTGATGTGGATAAGAATGACACAGCCTCAAATCAAGTTTATTATCATCTGATTGCAGAAGTACAATCCAACGGAACAGCATTCTCCAGTCCTTGATGCAAAACATGCAAGACACACAACCAGGCATCACACACATACGGACAATCAATGCATATGCAGGACTAGTATTCAGATATACAAATAAATAATATTGTTTCTTGGAGATGAGAGTCTCAGATGGTCAGTGTGAGTAGTTCCTTTGGTCATTCAGCATTCTCATTGCCTTTGGTAAGAAACTTCCTCAGCCTGCTGGTGCCTCTTTCCCAATAGGAGCAGCTGAAAGATGCTGTGTGCAGGGTGGAAGGGACTCTCCATGATCCTCTTCAGTCAACCTGACCAGAATATCTCAATATTCTTTTGGAGTATTCCCCTGAACCAACCACACACACACCCACCCACCCACACAGAGATGAACTCCATTGGACTTGGATCATGTACCCAGGTACTGGGATGGGATTTAGGGGAACTTTGGAGAACTTTGGAGAAGTTTCAAGTCTCAGATTGGCTTACCTAATTTAACAATGTGAGGTCTCATTAATCTCAGCAACAGGGAAGCAATGAAACTGGCCTAACCGGTGTGACTGGTACACTTAGCAGCAGGTACAGCCAGAGCAGAGGTAATGCATTGGTCTATTGCCATTTGTCTGAACAGCAGGTAACCCTTCAGGAGAAAGGTTACACTTGACATTAGGAGTAACTACGAGACAATGCCACAATAAATCCATTCCATGTTATCCCCGTCAGAGCAAACTTGCAATTCTTTAAATATAATGACATTATATTTAAACCAAACATAGCTGTAAGCTAAATCTGCACTCTGGACCAGATGATTAGAAACCATAAAAAGAACTGCTTCAACTGCACTCACAAGGAATAATCCTCACTATTGGCAGATAAAGCATCCCCTAAATCTCTGCCCATTGGATCTCATCATGTCATACGGGAACTATCTCTCCTTTGTACCTTGAAACTCTTTTTTTTTAAGGAGTTCAAACTGCTGGCTTCGTATACCAATATGAGAAAATGGATGGTGCACAGGTCCAAACCTGTGTCAAGATTCTGATTCTAAGGAATTATGACTCCTGTTACTCAGTCAGGGTCTAGACCCAGGTCTAAGTATCATCTAAGTTCAGAAGACTTCGGTCCAGATACAGTAAAAGGCCTGGGATCTGCACCCATGGGGATTGGTAGATGCCAGATAAATAGATTTTCTGGTTGCTTGAGACTTGCTCTTTCAATGCCTAACTAGCACACCTGCATTAAAAATAGTTTAAAAGACAAAATGCAAAAATACTATTCCTGTACTTACAATGAGAACAAACTTCACTTGAAGTTAAATTTTGACATACAGCCCTTTTGGCCCACACGTCCATGCCGGCCAATTACACCCAATTGATCTACAACCCCAGTACATTTTTGAAGGGTGGGAGGAAACTGGAGCACCCGGAAGAAACCAATGCAGACACTGGAAGGACACACAAACTCCTTACAGTTGGCGCCGGATTTGAACCCTGGTCACTGGCGCTGTAACAGTGTGGCACTAACCGTTTAACTGACCACGCTGCATGAATATTTTAAATATTAAAGCACTCTGCTTTTTTCCCCCAATCACATTCTTTGAAAACATTTAACCGTCACCACATCTGAAGGCTTCTCCTCCTCCACTGAGCCGCCCGAAAGGCGAACAATAGCAGTCCTGATATTTAATACCCACCACTACTTCCCCAAGTTTACAGATAAAGCTTCTGACTGGGGTGACTCTTACTCCAGCAGGATAAGCAGACACTTTAAGAGTCTCAACCCAATGGCAATTGGCATCAACCAGCTCTTCATCCTGGGCGACGCCATTGCTGTTTCACACAACTTTATTCAAACAGCTGCTATGAGCAAAGCACGGCCAAGGCCCTCCGCTGGCTGAATATTTGGTCCCATCTTCACCAAAGGTTCAGGTTTGACTTCAGAGAATAATTACTTTTACAATTTTAAATTTACGTTTATTAATTTATTTTTATTTATTTTAACTTTTAAATATATTTTCCTTGATTTTTTTGCTGGTTGCTTGAGGCTGCCAGATGTTTGAATTCTGGATAGCAAGGGTTTTACTGTATGTGGATTGGAAAGGTTGGGAAGGACATGGACAAAAAAGGACCTGACAAGAACCTTAACGGACAGCATGAATGGATTGGGGTGAAAGGTCTGTTCCATGCCTTTTGCTCCATGAAAGAGCTGATACAGAACTTCATTGTATTTGTCAGTATCACAATTTTTCCCATTTAATAACTGGTCACTAGCTTTGTCTCACCATTTTAAAGTATATACATTAATAGAATAATTGACCAAGACTAGGGCATTTGACAATTATGTCTCTAAGATTTAGAATGTACAAAAGAAATACAGTAAAACCCATGATATCTGGCACCTATGGGGATCAGTAGACCCCAGATAAGTGTATTTCCCAGTTGCTTGAGTTGCACGTTGCATGGATTGGAAAATTGAATGCTAGGGTGCACCAATTCTAAACTTTATTTTTTACCTATTTATTTTCCACAATTTTTTTTTGCTGGTTGCTTGAATTTTGGATAACGGGGATCTTACTGCATGAAGATAACGTTTAGCAATTGCAGTCTGTCAATTCTTGGAGCAGCCACTGCCATTTCCTGGTAGATCACCCTCACTGTGCTGGCCAGTAATGATTCAACTCACCCAGTCCTTCAAATACTGCCGTCACAGGCAGCATCATTATGCCAGGGCACCAGCAGGGGCAGGGATTTATGCTAAATCCCCACCACAGAGGTCCTGTCGGTAACACATTTCATCATATAATGCTAAAATCATCTCTTTCAAAACTAACTCTATTTGTATTCTTGTCTCTGAGAACACATCCTGAGTACGAAATGGTGCCTAATAACAAGAATGGTGTCTCTCTCCTGTTACGACACAGACCAGCTGCAAGAACAGTCTCCAAGAGACTGTTGTTGTTTTTCTTTTAAAACAATATATTTATTAACAATTACTAATTATAAAACATTTTACTTAAATTTACCTCAAATCTTGTGATGAAACACAGAGTGTTAAACTGATGCCCAGAAGTAATCATGAAAGAAGTGTGAGAGACTGAGTGACTGGACTCCTGAAATCTCACGAATCCTTGTTGAGTTTCTTGCTGAGAAGTATTCTTTCGGACGAATGGTTGTCACCACTCCCCTTTCCTTGCATCGGGGAAAGCGAAACAAGTGACTTCCACGATACTTCCAAAACCCAGGCAGGGGTCATTTGGTCACAATTCGATGCAACATTCTCCTGCTTCCTTTACCCAGATATGGGCCAAAGTGATCTTTCCTTTGGTCACGTTGGTTCAATAATTCCCCTGACAGGGAGAATCTGCAGAATTGTCCATTTCACACAGAGTCACTCCACCACTGTGTTCATCAGATGGCTGTGGTCAATAATAAAAAAATCCTGTTTCCCACTCACATGACTCTCACTGCCTATTTTCCTGGATAAACAACCATTGTTCCTTCTCTTCCTCTAGAGCATTACCTTTGTTTCTAGTCTGTACTTATTGGTGCCATCCAGTCTCTCCACAACTGTCCATGGTTGGAGCCTGTATTAACCCTTAAAGTGACAGTCACACTAAATGAAATGGGAGATCATAACACTCCGTCAGCGATTTAAACTTTCAGGGAAATTTCTTTTTTTTTCTTTCTGGCCCTCTGAAGCAACATCTACATGCAAATCTATTTTTCTCTTTCCCTATCAGGTTGGTAAAGCATGTAGGTGTGGTCTACTACAAAAAAAAAATTCTAAATCAAAATGGTCCTCTTTTGCTGGAAGAAGCAAATATTACCATCAAAATTAGGCAGTAACAAAATTATCTCTGTCACTTTTGCTCCGTACTTTTTAATCCAATGAAATAGATGTTTTTTAATCAATAAATTCTACTCGTTTTTTTTTAAACCAATAGGCTGAAAATGAAAAAAAAGATCATAAATGCATTCATCTGGTAGATAATGACCATACCACATTTTCATTTATAGAGTACAACAGTGGGTATTTGTTTGGAAAGGCATTTGTCTCATTGGTGATGAACTCACATTCCCTACTGCGATGTTATGGTAGGCAGCATTTATCCATGGCTGACTCAGAATTGAAAATGCACCAGGGTGCCGTCAACCCTGAAAATACAATGGTAGCGTTCAATTATATGTCCAATTACATTGCATGCCACTCTACACAAAACTTGGTGCTAATGTAGGTTATTTAACGGAAACCATGATTGTGGCATTTTAAAGTAGACCGTGATGTTATATATTATTCAAGTGGAGGCCACCCAGGTGATGAAGATAGAATTTTCATTAATTCAAATCCAACCATCCTTGAGGAAAATATGTCATTGTAATTGCTGTCTTTGTGTGACAGTCCAACTTTATCAATTAAGCAGTAAAAGGAAAACTCCAAAAACTATAAGGAAGCACAAGGCATGGAAATGCTATTAATAAAGAAAAGTCAGAGGAAATTAAGAAAATATTCAACATGACAATGAGAAATAAGCACTCAGTAAGCTGAGTGAATGGTACATAGATCAATAACACTCGATAACAAAGATTTTGCTTCCTGAACATTTTTGGGTGTATTTTGTACATCTTGGACCGATGATCACAAAAAAAATCAGCTTAAAGTATTCCTATCATGTACCATTTTTTTTTAGATATAACCTAGTTTTGTGATTTCCTGTTATATTTTAAGTCTACTGGTATATTGCCCACAAAGGAAGCTGATTTGGCCAGTCCAAGCATGCACTCAGTGCAGGTACTATGCAAATGTAGTCTTCGTCCTCAACATGCTTCGAAGGCACTTAAAGATGTTGGTGAGAATTTTCTTGGCAACCTCGGAGCACCAAACTACACCCATGCTGATTGACAACATGCTTTAAGCATACAAAAGCACGATGAAACATGTCATTGAAAATTCACTGTGATGGATGCACACAAAAAAAATGTAAAATGAGAAAAAAAAATCACACTCCATGATGCTCTGCCCTCTTACAGGTCATTTGCAATCTGTTTTTCATATACATCCTCTGCTACTCATTAATCTTTTGAAGTAAAGCAATGAATATAAAGCTTGCCAGGCAAAGCTCGAGAATTTTAATGCCTTCCCAAAGTTTCACCATTCAACTTGCTCCAGTTCTTAAAATAGACTACATACCACACAAAATCTTCCATCCTGAGAGCATGGATATAATTAAGGAGCATGAAACGTTTTGAAGAACACATGACTTGTTGGATTTTGACAAACCTCTAATAATCACTACTTCTTTATTAAATCCACCTTTATTTTAAGTGTTATTCATTGCTGCACAACTCCCCTACATCTAAAATTGTTGCACTTATGTAGTATATGGGAAAGAAATCTTTAAAATCTTTTAAACTCATGATTCATGCCATGTCTAATTTTAGGACACTCCCTAGTTTAAATCGTTCGCAACAACATCAGAGAAGCTAAAACCACATTTCTTAATTCTGTATTTCAGTGCCAGTTGAAAACTCCTTTGAAGTGGTATTCAGTTGAAAATAGGAGTAAAACTTGAAAATCTGCAGACATGGAGATTGAAGCAAAAACATACACAATGCCATTGTGTGTTTTTATTCAATTGCGATGTCCGCAGGCTTTCGTGTTTTGCTCTGTCTACTGAAAAGCTCTGTGAAACTTCTTCAAGGAAATGCCTACCCTGAAGAAGTTCTCCCTTTGCTCTCCGAAGGGAGTTCTGCGGCATTCTTTCTCACTGCTCCCCATCTGTAATCCTGGCTGCTTAAAAGCTCTATGACCATGTACTCACTCAGACTCGCTTCCATAGCCATGTTGTCTTCCTCTCAGCATTGTGTGTTTTTACTTTAGATGAAAAAAATCTCATTATTAAAAAGAATAACAGCATGGAACAATCACAAAGGTTCTCTGGAACCTTTACAATATTTCAATATTTTCCTGGTTAAAATTCCCCAATCTTATTCAATATTCAAATATCATCTTACAAATCAAGATTGGAGTGACTGACTATGTTGGTGAGAAGCAATCTACCTTTTAGCATGTGTACATGGAGTATCAGATGAATCCCACTTAGAAACAGATCATCTAACCCAGTCAACCCAATTTAGCCCTCATCTTCTGTTTGTAAAATGGTCTTAATCCCAACCACTGATCTTAGTTAGCAATTAGCCTTTATTCCTGTTCATTTATGCTTTCAAACCATTCTTTTTTTTGTTGAATATTTTATTTTAAAAAACAGAAGCAAATATATATAAATATAAGACATTTTCTTCTCACACAATATAATATCCATTTATATAAATATAAATTATATTATCCATAAAAGGGAAAAGAAAAAAAATTAAAACTACAAATTCATAAACATGTCGTCTGCACCACTATCTTAATTTGGTCTCTTCTTTATTTATCTGTGTAGAGCTCGTCGAAAGAATCAAAGACTTGTTGATCCAAACCAAGGCTTTTATTAGCAAAAGACAGGAGCTCTTCACAGGTGGCTGACCAGTCCGGAATGATCCGACCTGGCTAGGGACACAACCCTTTAAGGCCCAGACAGTAGGCGTGGCTAAGTTCTCAGCCAATCGCTGTAAGCACAGTCTAGATACTGTAACTATATACACTATATACATTGGTGATAGATCTGTACTATCACAATCTGTCAGGATGGTTTGTATCTTAACTTATTTGTTGTTGGGTTGGAGTGTGTATAGATCATATTTGTACACCCATATGCCTCAGATACGGCTGCCACACTTCAATGAACGTGTCATAATTCTTTCTCAAGTTATGTAATCTTTTCCAGGGTATGCAACTTCGAATTGTGTAATACTAAAGCATTCTTAAATGTTGACTCCATTAACCCCAGTAGTGAATTCCCCACTTTACAATCCATCATACATTTGTTTCTCCTCTCTTCTGTCTTAAATTCCTTACATTTCATATCAGAATACATCTCTGTCATTCTCATCTCTTCATTCACAACAATCATCCTATTTCTGCTTAGTTTTACAAATGGTTCTACATTATCAGAGTTTGAAATCCCCCAAAGGCATTACTACACAGTAGTAGCTAGGGGAGAGTTAAACACACATTTCTCTCTCTCTCTCAACAACACATGTGAAGGGAGATGGTGTGTATTCATCATCTTTTCCATTAGCATGTAAATAAATCACATTTAGAGATTTATACACAGCCTATAGACTACTTAACTCTAATCTTAACACTAAAGGCACCAGTTAGCACCAACATAAGTCAGCCAAAAGATTAGATAGCCATAAACTGTTGAATTCTATTGTAGCGTTATCAATTAGATCCGACAGTCCAGAAGTCAAGATTAAGAGGCTTTAATCACTATAAACAGTCATATCTTGCATGCTGTTGGCAGAACTGAGGGAGAGGATTGGGTGATAATGCCTTTATTAGGTATCCTGGGAAGGGGAGGAGTTACAGTATGAGGGCCGGGCCAACCAGTACAATACCTGTAATACAGGTTCCACCACAACTATGTGTACAGTGTGGTTTCTTTTTTTCCATAAATTCTCTTAAAGCCACCTAATATATTATGTAATATTATTAATTTCTGAGGCATTAATAACATTATCGTATCATAATTTTGCCACCAAAATTGGATTTTTTTGGTAAAACAATTAAAAATGAAAACAATTGTGAAGTACACTGTGCCTAATCCAATTAAAACAGTGTGGACCAGTAAAAAATACTTGCAAACTTAGCCAATGCAAAAATTTTCAATATAATTGTTTATTTTGGACAAAACACAAGATTAAGTATTAAATTATATGATGAATTATTCATTTTTGTTGTGTCATACACCATGAACACAGATCCATTGGCCCATGTAATAATTTTGTAAAAATCCCAATTGATTCAGTTTATGGTAATATGGCAGAATATAGATATGTTTTTGGGAGATAAATTGGGGAAGGTGTTTTTTTAGTGTAGGTCACATACAAACACTATAAAACAGATCTTATTTAAACTACTGGAGCTCTGCTCATGCTAGACATATCTGGGCCAACAGCCTTTGCGGGGGCTTTGGAGAGTGCCCAAGAGACTTCACTAATGGATTGTTGTTTACAAAAAAGCAACAGATGAAAGAACTTGTCACAGCCACAGGGGAACTTGCTGTTCTGGGAGGGTCATGTGGTTTTGCAAGCAGACAGAATCAAACAGACTTTCTGTGTGTGTGTGTGTGTGTGTGTGTGTGTGTGTGTGTGTGTGTGTGTGTGTGTGTGTGTGTGTGTGTGTGTGGTGTGTGTGTGAGAGAGAGAGAGATCGAGATCAGTTCTACAATTTTACAGTCAGCAGCAGCAACTGGGACTGGAACAGGACAAGCTGGCAAGCTTGTGGAAAAACCCCATTTGGAAGATGGGTCATGAGTGGTAGTTCAGCCTGGTCAAAGCCCTTGTGGTTCATGCAAGAGTAGAGGACTGCTCTCTAATGTTTCACTTGAAATAAGAGAAACAAAAAAGGAACTCAGTGGTAACCTGAAGAAAGAGGTTATCATCTGGACAACCCTAAAGGGGCAAGTTTTGTCAGCAAGACACTGAAGTCGCTGATTAAAAAAGGAATGAGTTATGCGTTTCAGCGTACAACAAATCTCTCTCTGAAAACCGACAAGAGCCTTCCTGAGTGGTAACCGTTTACCTTTCAAGCACCAAAGCCTAGTGAACTTTAAAAATGTTAAATTCCATGCACATTATAAGAATTGCCTGCAACCAGTGAACTTGGAGGAATGAGAAGTGAGATTGGACTGTGAATCAAAGAACTTTTCTGAACTTACTCACACATTACATACACGTGCACTTAGATATAGAAGGGGGTTACGTTAGGTTAGTTAAGTCAATAGTGATGTTAAAGTGTGATTCTGTTTACATGTTTAAAGATAATTAAAAGCAACTTTTGTTTAAGTAACCATTTGTCTTGATGAATATCTATTGCTGCTGGGTTTTGGGGTCCTCTGGGCTCGTAACAGTATACACGTAGTGCCCGGTGACGGCAGAGCTACCGAGGAAAATGTCTGGCTCAGGTTGAGATGAGCAGGAAAACTGTTTAATTCTCTTTCCAGACAACTTTTATGTCACTTCTGGTCCGGCCATCCCGAAATCAGAAGTGATGTCATGAGGCCCCCCACGACGCATTACTTGGTTTGCGGGCTTCGTGCCCGAGGTGGAGAGGGTCTATCGCCATCTTAGTGCGAACCCCCGGAACGCGTGGTCGGCTGTTATTACGGGGGCAATTCACATCTGAAACCCTGCCCTCTATATGCCACTGCATACATTTTACTCATAATTTTTAAGCAATTACATTTTGCAGCTATGGTTTAGTTACACCTGGCAAACACACCAGTCTATGTTTAATTATGGGGTGGAATACTTGGGGTGGAGTTCAAATGACAAAACATTCAAACTTGAATCAGCAAAATTAAGATTGAACAGAAAATTACTTGTGATGTACTTTTCATGGGAGGTTCATAAAACATCAACTGACGATGCCGAATACTTTGGAAAATTGATCACATCAACATTCTATCTGAATGAGTAAAGTAAACGAACAGTATCTCCAGGAATCGGGGTTTCTTTCAAAGCTGTGTTGTTAAATTCAATATCCGGCACACTCACGATACCAGGAAGATTTTCCAGATAATTGGCTGCTAGGCAACCAATGCTCTTTTAATTTATGTCAAATTCCCATTGAAGCAGGTGAGTGCAAAGAAAGATGGGTGTGAGTTTAAAAGGAGTGTAGGATATAAGGACCCAGTGAACCTGAAGGGAGCATGGGAAACAGGGCCCAAACAAATTTAGAGATCTTAAGAAATGTGACCTTGTGTAATGGAAGATTTAAACTGTGTTTTTTACTTTTGCAGCCTTTGCTTCTACAAGGCTGAGAACCTGCTTGTGTTTTAGAATCAGTAGACATAAGCTAAATTCCACCGAGGGGCCAGAGATGCAGTTATCTGATGAAAGGACATCTGTGTACCAAGAACATTTAATCTTCCTGCTTGTTTTGGTCCCAGACTGTCAGAGGCCTAGCTTTGATACAAAATAAACAATTGTATTCAAAGTGATAAGCTGAAAATTATGTTATTCGATAGAAGCCGAGGCATGGTAGCTTGCTCGCTTATCTTTCTTACTGTGCTGGGAATGGGTGCTTGGGTAAGCAGTTTTTAGGTAATATAAGCCATGGTCCCGCTGCTGAAGTTTGAGACTCTCCGAGAGGTGGCAACATCTCTCAGCAAGAAGAAGAACTTCTAGAGTCCAGCCGACGTCCCGGTCGGGGGAGGTGATGAAGTGGGGAACCCTGCAGGCTGCAGGCTGCTGGAGACAGGGTTGAGACTGGCTGAAGGGGTACCAGCTATCGGAACCAGGATGCAAGATGGTGCCGAGGGTGCTGGAGGCTTCATAATTGTGTCAAGAGATTTGGATCTAGAGCTCAGGTTACTGATAGTTTGGAGTGGAATCTGTGTGGCTGCGGAGGTCACGGGAGCACTGGAGGCAAATCCATGGGCACTCAGTGACTCTGGGGGGGACTTGTGTTTATTTTTCTTTCTCTGACTGTAAAGGGGTGCTGGGCAATTTCTGCTGTTGGTGAAACTTACAGTACACTAAAGAAAATTTCATGTAATAAAACATGACGATAAAAGAATCTTGAAAGCTCTGTTTCGTAGGACTATCATAGAGTACTTGTAAATGCAAAGCCTTGACTCCAGCAACAGTACTCTTACATGGCAGAGGGCAAGGATTAATCCAGCTGCCCTAATGACTTTCCTTCAGAAGATTTTACATAACGATTGAGGAAAATACAAATAGGAGGTGCTCGGGAGGAGGAGGAAATCTATTCCTTAGAACGTGCACTAAATTTAGGGTTCAGGAAAGTTTGTAAATGTCAGTTAAACCACATTGAATCTGCAGTAATCTACAAATCAGCCATCATATCAGGCCTCAACACTCAAAAACAAATGATCGAAATGAGCACATTCCTGATGTGAAAGAGGGGGGAAAAAAAAGCGCTGCTGAGGTCATGAGTTTGCTTTTGTTCAAAGGCAAGAAATTAAAATAACTATGCCAAAGAATGTCTTACCGGCAAGTCCAAAGTACCCTATGACAATAGAGCTAATGCATTTTATATTTACATCTTGGGTCTCCATTGACAACACCACGTTAGCCAAGAGGTTGGAGGGGTGGGCCATTCCTTTGGCAATTATTACAGTTAATTTACACAAAGAACAGTCTATTAAAAGAATGGATAAAGAGAACTTAGAAAAGAAACTAAAGCAACCTCTCCCAATAAAAGAAGGATAATTTCATCCAAAGGCTATCAGTGAATGGACAACAAAATTGAGTTTAATCAGAGTGACAAATGGTAACGCAGTCAGGAGGCTTGTTGAACTGCCATCTATTCTAGTCGTCCTATCTCCAAATAGCCTTGTTGTAGGCACTCATTGGACAGAAACACTTTTGCACAAAATCTAACTCTTCCAAAAATGCTATTTCTTATTAAAGATAATTCTACAAGGACATCAAGGGGCTCAGTTAAAATATTTTTCAAAGGAGCAAATTCTCATGCCCTATAATTATAAATGCCACATCCAACAGAGCAAGTAGAAGAGTGATAATGTAGACACTCGTGCTTAGAACTTCAATTTCTATATCAGATTTTTTTTAAAAAATATGCTTCACCACTTTATGACCAGTTTTGGGGATTCTCCCGTCAAAGGTGTTTGGATGTTTCAAGACCAGACCCCATCTAGTCATTATCACATTACTTTTTTAGAGAAGTCAGCACACAAACAGGTCCTTCAGCCCACCTCAATGTCTATAATCAGTGGTTCTCAATCATTCTTTTTCCCCCATTCACATACCACGTTAAGTAATCCCTATGCCATTGGTGCTCTGTGATTGGTAAGGGATTGTTTAAGGTGTTGTGTGAGTGGGAAGGTAAGGTTGAGAATCACTGCTCTAGACCCGATTGTTACTGAAATATTTTGCTTAAGAAAAATTGCCATTGGCCCATTTCCATTGGAGTTATGAAACCTTGCACATAACGAGTCAATCAGGTACGATTAAAACAGTGGTTTTCAAACTTTTTTCCCACCCACATTCCAACTTAAGCAATCCTTTACTAATCATAGAACACCTATGGCATAGGGATTACTTAAAGTGGTATGTGAGTGGAAAGAGGAAGGTTGAGAACCACTGGTCTATATGGATCATCAAGAACCTCTCTATTCCAATCCCATTGACTAAGGCAACTGCAGCCTCAAAAGTGAAAATGAATAGTTCTTAAACTGAGGGAGATGCCTCAGAAAAGTTAAGCAACAGTGATAAATGGATGTTCATCAACAAAGGGAGAGACCATTGACCAGCACGGTCTGCAGCCTTCAAGGCCTTGACGATTCAATTGCTCATTAAGATACTTTGAAAATAAGCGAGTCCATTTTAAGATCCAATTATTCACTGAGTGCAAAAATTCATCCCAGAACTTCTCTACTTCTCTTTTGTTCCAAATCTATGCACCTCTCTTAAAAGGGAAAGGATTCCTACTCTCTATATTCCTTATATTTAAAAAAAAAATTAGTGTGACAGTACAGTGACAGGTCCCTCTGGCCCCCAAGCCAGTGCTGCCCAAATACACCAATCAACCTACAAACCCCGTAGGTTTTTTGGGAGGGGGGGTGGGAGGAAACCAGAGCACCCGGGGAAAACCCAAGCAGATGGGGGGGGCGAACGTACAAACTCCTTACTGGCAGTGTGGATTCGAACCCAGATTGCTGGTGTTATAACAGTGTTGTGCTGACCACCACGCTAACCGTGCGGCCCATTGTGCATCCTTATCAGGTCCCCCTTGGCCTTCTTGCCCTGTGCAAAAATTAGTTGCCACATTTTCTGAACTACAAATAATCATTCTTCAGCAAAGGGTTTTTATGACTGAAAAAATGCATTGAGATGTCCCGGGGGTCAAGAAAGGTACCTTTCAAATGCAATTTTTCATGTTATTTTCAACGTCTTGTTTCACCTTTAAAGTAGAAAAATTTTACCTCTCATAATCTAATTATTCTTTTATCTATTAAAGGGGCAGGAGAAATAAAGACCATGGCATCAAAAACTGGGTGTCTAATCAATGACCCTTAGGTCATCTAAACTACAGATGTACTTCTACTTACCATGGTCTGACTTACGATTTTTTGAATTTACAATGGTCGTTATCCCTATGTTTTATGATGAAAAATTGTTTATGTTCAGTGTGGAATAAAAGGTATTTAACATTTAATTATAAAACAGGCTTTGTTTCAGATAAGCATGCCCAGCTGTAGGCTATAGTAAGTTTTCAGAGCACGTTTAAACTTGGCTGGTGTAAGGTAAAAACATCATGAGATGGGACCGGAGAAGGAGTCACCCAGTACTAAGGAGTAACAGAATGCAGATGTGACCTTGTCCACTCAAGATAAGCTTTGCACTAACAAGAATGATGGTGCAGCAGACTAACAGAGAAGGATAGCAACAGTTTATTCATTGGACAATGTCATGGTATGATAATTTACTAAGTACGTATCCTAAGGTATATAAAAAACACCACTTGCTGATAACGGCAGAATGCACCTTCTCCAACTAACACTGTTAGTTGCAAGTGTTACAATCCGTCAATAAAGAACAAAGAACCTTGATTTTGACTCAGTCTGGTGTTTGACTCACTCATTCATGAACAAAGCAGACCTAACACTGGTCTAAGCTATGATGTTCGGTAGATGCGGTACTGGATCTTTTTCGACATGATTTTTCCACTTACAATGGGTTTATCTGAATGAAGCCCCATTGTAAGACGAGGCTCGCCTGTAAGCCCTCTTGAATCTCAAAGCTTACTTTCACCTAATCAATTAACTGACATGGACTTCTATGGACCACTGCTTTCGCTCGACAATTTAAAAACTATAGTTAATTCCATTTAAAGGCTCTTCTAGAACCTTATTAACAGTCCAAAATCCTTAAAATTAGTTTTAAGACCATGTAACTTACATACTCGGCACTTTTAATCTTCTGAATTTCTGCTTCTTTTGATTGCAGCCGAAATCAAACTTTTCAATTGTACTGGTCCCTTATAAACAGAGCTGACTTAAACACTACCAGCCCCCTCTGATGAGATGAATTTTAAGGCTGTAGCACCCCACAATTATCTTCATACACACTTTTCCAAAATAACATGACTTAAGAAAACAATATCAAGATCTTTTAATTATTGAGGAAGAAAGTTGATTGCATGTGTTATATTTTCGGGCTTGGAGTCAATGATGTGGTTTGAGTTCAAGACCTCTCCAAGCTGGAGTCCAAAAACTCTGCTACATACACAAGGCTCAGTACCTAAATATGTGTGTAATAGTCAAATTTTGTGGACCAATTTTTAGGGTAAAATTTAGGGGGTCAACTATTACGCACGTACTACTTTTGACTATAGTAAGTATCGGCGTCGTTCACAGCGTCAGGAGCTTGGAGGGCTGAGTGGGTAGCAGAGACGAGGGTTTGTGATTGGGGCATCAGGAACTCCAGAGGATGGGTGGCCAAGGCATGGTCGAGAGCTCTGTTGGGCTAACGGCCAGAGCCAAAAACAGGGGGATTGACTTTTATATGGGATATAGGGAAATATTGTGGATGGCATGCACTCATTTGACTCTTCTCTCTTTGGCTTGGCTTCGCGGACGAAGATTTATGGAGGGGGTAAAAAGTCCACGTCAGCTGCAGGCTCGTTTGTGGCTGACAAGTCCGATGCGGGACAGGCAGACACGATTGCAGCGGTTGCAGGGGAAAATTGGTTGTTTGGGGTTGGGTGTTGGGTTTTTCCTCCTTTGCTTTTTGTCAGTGAGGTGCGCTCTGCGGTCTTCTTCAAAGGAGGATGCTGCCCGCCAAACTGTGAGGCGCCAAGATGCACGGTTTGAGGCGTTATCAGCCCACTGGCGGTGGTCAATGTGGCAGGCACCAAGAGATTTCTTTAGGCAGTCCTTGTACCTTTTCTTTGGTGCACCTCTGTCACGGTGGCCAGTGGAGAGCTCGCCATATAACACGATCTTGGGAAGGCGATGGTCCTCCATTCTGGAGATGTGACCCATCCAGCGCAGCTGGATCTTCAGCAGCGTGGACTCGATGCTGTCGACCTCTGCCATCTCGAGTACTTCGACGTTAGGGATGTAAGCGCTCCAATGGATGTTGAGGATGGAGCGGAGACAACGCTGGTGGAAGCGTTCTAGGAGCCGTAGGTGGTGCCGGTAGAGGACCCATGATTCGGAGCCGAACAGGAGTGTGGGTATGACAACGGCTCTGTATACGCTTATCTTTGTGAGGTTTTTCAGTTGGTTGTTTTTCCAGACTCTTTTGTGTAGTCTTCCAAAGGCGCTATTTGCCTTGGCGAGTCTGTTGTCTATATCATTGTCGATCCTTGCATCTGATGAAATGGTGCAGCCGAGATAGGTAAACTGGTTGACCGTTTTGAGTTTTGTGTGCCCGATGGAGATGTGGGGGGGCTGGTAATCATGGTGGGGAGCTGGCTGATGGAGGACCTCAGTTTTCTTCAGGCTGACTTCCAGGCCAAACATTTTGGCAGTTTCCGCAAAGCAGGACGTCAAGCGCTGAAGAGCTGGCTCTGAATGGGCAACTAAAGCGGCATCGTCTGCAAAGAGTAGTTCACGGACAAGTTTCTCTTGTGTCTTGGTGTGAGCTTGCAGGCACCTCAGATTGAAGAGACTGCCATCCGTGCGGTACCGGATGTAAACAGCGTCTTCATTGTTGGGGTCTTTCATGGCTTGGTTCAGCATCATGCTGAAGAAGATTGAAAAGAGTGTTGGTGCGAGAACACAGCCTTGCTTCACGCCATTGTTAATGGAGAAGGGTTCAGAGAGCTCATTGCTGTATCTGACCCGACCTTGTTGGTTTTCGTGCAGTTGGATAATCATGTTGAGGAACTTTGGGGGACATCCGATGCGCTCTAGTATTTGCCAAAGCCCTTTCCTGCTCACGGTGTCGAAGGCTTTGGTGAGGTCAACAAAGGTGATGTAGAGTCCTTTGTTTTGTTCTCTGCACTTTTCTTGGAGCTGTCTGAGGGCAAAGACCATGTCAGTAGTTCCTCTGTTTGCGCGAAAGCCGCACTGTGATTCTGGGAGAATATTCTCGGCGACACTAGGTATTATTCTATTTAGTAGAATCCTAGCGAAAATTTTGCCTGCAATGGAGAGCAACGTGATTCCCCTGTAGTTTGAGCAGTCTGATTTCTCGCCTTTGTTTTTGTACAGGGTGATGATGGTGGCATCACGAAGATCCTGAGGCAGTTTACCTTGGTCCCAACAAAGCTTGAAAAACTCATGCAGTTTGGCATGCAGAGTTTTGCCGCCAGCCTTCCAGACTTCTGGGGGGATTCCATCCATACCTGCTGCTTTGCCACTTTTCAGTTGTTCGATTGCCTTATATGTCTCATCCAGGGTGGGAACCTCATCCAGCTCTAGCCTTAGGGGCTGTTGAGGGAGCTGGAGCAGGGCGGAATCTTGGACTGAGTGGTTGGCACTGAAAAGAGATTGGAAGGCAATTGAAAAGGCAAATCAGACCTTTCATTATTGCGGAAACTGGAAAGATTTTCCAATGTATAATTTGCATGGGAAGTCATTTTTGAATAAAATGTGGGGCAAAGATCCCTGAAGTTTACTGCTTCTCCATCCTTCTCTTTATAGAGAAACAGCGTATTTTACAAAATATGCAAAACACAAAAGTGCTGGAGAAATTTAGCAGGCCACACAGTATCTAGAGGAAGCAAGGGGTAAAAATTCAGGTCTTAACCCTCTAACAAAAAGCAGGCTGGCGCCTAAATAAAAAGGTGGTGGGAAGGGTGGAAGGGGCAGGGGAAGGGGGGAGGAGAGGTGGGAAGGGTGGAAGTGGCTGGGGAAGGGGGAGGTGGGAAGGTTGGAAGGGGCAGGGGAAGGGGGAGGAGAGGTGGGAAGGGTGGAAGGGGCTGGGGAAGGGGGAGGAGAGGTCGGAAGGGTGGAAGGGGCTGGGGAAGGGGGAGGAGAGGTCAGAAGGGTGGAAGGGGCAGGGGAAGGAGTGCAGGCTAACGTAAGAAAACATGGCTGGATATGTTGAAGATAAAAGAAACTGAGAAGTGATGGGCAAAGGAATAGCTCTGAATGGAGAGGGAAGGGGTGAGTAGATGGAGAAAAAGGAGTCAGGGAAAGAGAGAGAAAGGGGAGGGGTTTAACAGAAACTGGAGAAATACAATCTAGTTGGGGAGGGCCCAGACAGAATATTAGGTTTTGTTCCTCCAATTGGTGTGTAGCCTCGGTCTGGCAGTGCATGCGGCCACGGATAGACATGTCGGTGTGGAACTGGTATGTGGAATTAAAATGGTTGGACACTGGGAGGGCTCTGTCATTGCAGCAGGTGCTCAACAAATTGATATCCAAGTCTGCGTCCAGTCTCTCTGATGTAGAGGAGACCATAACGGGATGCAGCGGATGACATCTGTAGATTTACAAATGAAACGTTGCTTCATTTGGAAGGGCTGTTTGGGGTTCCGAATGGTGGTGAGGGAGGAGGTATGAATGCAAATGTCAGAGAGGGGTGGTGGGATCACATTGTAGATGGAAGAACTTGTGGAGAATAATATACTGGATGAGGGCGTAGGTGAGGACAAGCTGAATCCTGTACTTATTGCGACTTGGGGTGGAGGAGGCCAGAGCAAATGTGCAGGAAATAGTTGAGCTGAAAGTGGAGATTTAACTTTCAACAAGTTGTATCTTTTTGAAGCAACAGGACTTACTGTGGGAACATTGCAGCCTACATTTTATTCCACAACTTTGCAATGATCGCACCACAATAATGTAATAGCAGCAAAATAATCCTTTTCGCCATGCATTTTGAATAAACCCCATTTGGAGATTCAGGTTAGATTTCTTGGTCAACTCTTATTACAATAAGCTGCTTCCTTCAAACTTTGACATAATTTTAAAACAGAAAGGTCATTCTGCTACTGTGCAACTCATCGATGTAAATGCCTTTGCTTTTCCTCTAAGTATTGTGAAGCACGCTACAATATGCCCTCAGGGAAGGCTGCATCAAAAGGCATTGCATAATAGTGTCATTTGAACCACCTGCCTCCTACACGCCCATGTAATTCAGAGCTCAAACACTTCACTGCTGCAAAACATAAGTGGAATGAATACATTGTTTTGAAATTAATGGAATAAACTTCTAGGGTCTGAGGCAGTGAGATGATGGAACTACTACCTATGGCGCATTTCAAAGGAGCAAACTTTCGTGAGCAATTGATGTAATATTTCAGCATAAGACCACCGCCAGTGGGCCGATATCGCCTCAAACCGTGCATCTTGGCGCCTCACAGTTCGGCGAGCACCTTTGAAGAAGACCGCAGAGCCCACCTCACTGACAAAAGACAAAGGAGGAAAAACCCAACACCCAACCCCAACCCACCAATTTTCCCTTGCAACCGCTGCAACCGTGTCTGCCTGTCCCGCGTCGGACTTGTCAGCCACAAACGGGCCTGCAGCTGACGTGGACATTTACCCCTCCATAAATCTTCGTCCGCAAAGCCAAGCCAAAGAAAGAAGAGAAAGATAACACTGAGCGCAATCACAAACTGTGCATCTGTGAGAAACCAACCGACTTCTGAGGGCAAGAAGTTCCTTTATCAAGAGTAAAGCTGGGCCACTTTTCTCTTCACTTATATAAATATTACCATTACTGGCGGGTTCAGCATGTAATTCCCTTCTCCATTTGCTCTTAGGAAGTGGGGGGGGGGGGGTGGAATGGTTAGTGTAGCATTGTCACAATGCTATTACAGTGCCAGTTCTCCCCATGTTGGCGTGGGTTTCTCCGGGTGTACTGGGCTGTAGTTTAATTGGGGTTCTTGGGCAGCATGGGGTTGTGGGCTGGAAGAGCCTGTTACTGTGCTGTATGTCTAAATTCAAAAATTAAAATGAATGGTGAATGACTTCTATATCACTTTGAGGGAGAGACTTTTAGCATTTAGATGCAATGATGAAGGAGGATTGATATATTTTCAAATCAGGATATTGTGTGATTTGGAAGGAAGGAAAGAAACATTCAGGTAATAATGATAATGAGTTGATCACCATACGTGCAAGAATAATGTAGATATCCACTGAAAATCTTACTTGCTGCAGCCAAACAGGTACTTGGTAAAAAAAAACTCCAATAGTATACATTAAATTACAGAAAGAGATAATAAATACAAAGGGTAGATAGAAAATAAATACAGTAAAATCCCTGTTGTCTGGAATTCAAGCAACTGGCAACCTCAAGCAACCAGGAAACAAAAAGCAGAAAATAAATGGATAAGTTATTGTGCCCCCCACCCACCTGCAGCGCTACCATCACGTAGATTTGTCTCCATGCGCTGTAAGCACGTGCGTTTGCCTGTTAGGTTGGAGGGAGGGGGAAGTGTGAGGAGGTTCGTGGCAGAGATGGTAGCTGCTCCCCCACCCACTGAATGAGGGTTCAAATGCCAGATTGTGCCCCCCCCCTGCGATTAGGCTTGTTCTGACGCCAACTCTGAGGGAACATATGTGTAGGGTGGTGGACCTCAGTGCCAATCAAGATGATTATTTTGTCGTGAATGGTATTGAGCTACTTGTCTGTTGTTGGAGCAATGCTAATAAAGTAGAAAGTATACCATCACGCTCCTGACATATGCTTCATTTACAAAAAAAAATGCGGAGGTACTTCCCGGGCTGCTCTAACAGTGGCATTGCGACAGGTGTGGACCCCCGGAGTGCGGAGAGCAAAGTCTCAGTGCTTCCCTGCAGGGTCGAACCCCCCCAACCAATCCATCTGCTGACGGATCATTAAAAGGAGCCCACAGTGGATTAGTTTGACGATGACCTTGGTAGCGGATCCGTGAGGGGCTCTAAGGCTACAGAAGTACAGAAGACACAGGAAGTGCGTTGACTCAAGGCAAGGTACCCACGCAAGATGGGGCTGCTGGCAATTTTGGTCAAAGTGATCTCACTAGGCTGCGGACTTGCTCGAGAATGGCTGAAAGGGGGTACAAGATATCAGAACAGGGACGCGAAAGGGCGCTGGAGATTCTCTGGACGTTGAGTTGCTGATAGTACCCACTGAAATCTGTGTGGCTCCGAGAACGCTGGAGACGAAGCTGTGGACATTCAGTGACTGTGTGGGGGTGGGGGGGGGGAGGGAACTCCCTTCTCTGCTTCTCTTTCTCTGGACGTGAGGGGCGCTGGGCAATTTTTATTGATAGTGTATCTTTGTCTGCCTTAAAGTAGACTAAAAAAAATTTGTGTAATATCACATTTTCTGTTTTATTAAAAACCACAGTAAAATAATCTTGAATCTTTAGGGAATTTGGAGATTAATCTCTTATTTTAGGATTCCTAGCCTCTGACCTGCTCTTGTGACTGGATTTAAATGCCTGACCCTGACACCACTTGACACAGGGACAAAGATCCACTTATCCCTAATGTTTGCTTCCCGTCAACCAACCAGTTTTTGGACAAGGAGATGGTGATAGAGGAGATTATCACTGATAATGGCAAGGATAGGATCCTGAACATTTTCTTATTTCTGCTGATATCACACAAATGTCACCTGTGGCTTTAAAGTTCATGCCTGATTGCTGTCCAGGTCTCTCCGCATATGCTGGCACAGACGATAGCATCAGTATAAAGAATTATGAACAGGATCAAATATCAATAGCTAACATCCCCACTTCTGACCCAAATATGGAACAACTGAAGGAGGTTGGCCCTAGGGATTCCCTTCAGAGGTGTTTTGGGATTGAAATGACGATGTGCAGCAATCACATCTATGTTCCTTTGTCAACACTCAATTGTTTTGGGTGTTCTTCAGCCACGCTCAGCCAAACATGCCATTGACACCAGGGCAAGTTGTCCTCCTCTCACCTCCTGAGTTCAGTGATTTTTGTCCATGCTTGAATGGTAGAGGAGGCTGTGACCAGGCAGAAGAAAAAGTGAACGTCAGTGAGCCGGTGAGGTTCAATGATAAAGTCAGAGCAGCAGGGAGCAGGTTGCTTGGACTTCCTTGCCCTTTTCTTCTATCAGTCTTCATAAAAACGCAGAGAGAACCATGTGATGGAGAAATCAAAGCCTTCCAAGGAGAGCACTATTCAATAACCAGAAGCAAAAGAGGTTGAATTCTTCATTTTGAAGTGCACAGGTCTGCCACATCCAACACTTCTTACCTTCTTTATCTCTTGTAATAGAAATACCAGCCAAGATATTGCAGCTTATCCTGCTTTGCTGTGCTAAACAAGAAATACATGTTGCCCACACAATTACATTGGGATATTGGCCTCACCGTCGATCAGCAAGGGGATGATAGTATATGGTGCAAGTCTGCTACAGGGAACATTAAGGTTTGTCACTAGATAGGCAATTGGGAGTATTGCCTACCTAGATGCATTTCCCCTCCAGTTTTCTCTATCTATTGCAATTCCAGTTAATAATTTGCCTTCGCCTTTTGCCACCAAAGTGTATAACTTCACAATTTTAAAATCCTGTGCTGTCTTTAAGGAGTTTGTACGTTTTCCCTGGGGGCTCCGGTTTCCTCCCACCATTTGAAATGTACCAGGGATGTAGGTTAATGGGGTGTAAATTGGGCAGCAAGGACTCGTGAGTCAAAATGGCCTGTTAGTGTGCAGTATGTCTACATTAAAAAAAATAATTAAAATTTAATTTTCCACATTATACTGCATCATTTTTCCTTTTTCTCAACTTGTCCAAATCAATCTGGAATTTCTCTGCATGTTCCTTAAGGTATGTGCTCTCAGCCAGCTTTGTGTCATTTTCAAATTTGGAGATATTGCATACAATTACCTCATTCTAATTATGACCATGAATTGTGAATAACTGAGGTGATAGTGTACCCTGACACCACTTGACACAGGGACAAAGATACACTTATCCCTAATGTTTGCTTCCCGTCAACCAACCAGTTCTCTATATCCATCAGAACTTTACCCCCAATCCTGAGCACTTTAACTTAGCTTGCGCTTTAATTACATGGGGCCTTATCAAAAGCTATCTGAAAACCAAGGCATCACATCATCTGGTTCTGCCTCATCAATTCTGCTGGTTGTACACGCAACATATATGTTGAGCATATATCTTAAGCAAATCACAATCACCTTTCACAAATCCAAGTTGACTTTTTTTTAACCATGTCAATTTCTCCAAGTGCTCTGCTGTTATGTCTTTTGAAATGAAATCTGGCATTTTATACCGCCTCTCCCCCCCACCACTACCCTCACCAACATCAGACCAACTTCTCTTCCCCCTTGCTTAAATATTCATGGTCACATTAGGTACACTCCAATCAACTGGACCGTTCAAGTCTAATAAATGTTGTAAGGTGACCACAAATGCATCCTTGGTCACTTCCTTAAGTACCCTTGCCGATTTATTTTCTTTAAATATGCTCTTTCCCATTACTTGACCAATGTTAGATCTTTAAATAATATTCCTCAAAATATCATTGGGCTTCATATCTTCATTTTTTTTTTAACTTGAACTCCCTCACTCTCCATGTTAATAAAGACATGGTCACTCTTCCACAAGGGACCCTAGATGACAGGATAAACTTTGCGAGCAATCCTTCCTCTGGTCTTTCCATTTCTTTGAGCATTATACTGTCTGGCCTGTGCTGATCAAGGTATTTGAGCTGTTCAACCACTCCCTCAATTTAACAAGAAAGGGTTGGTATATGAGGAACAGTTGTTGGCTCTTGGACTGTACTATTTGGAGTACAGAAGGATGAGGGAAGACCTCGTAGAGCATTTCGAATGCTGAAAGGCCTGGACAGAGTAAACGTGGCAAGGATGTTTCCCCTGGTAGGGGATTCTAGGTCAGGAAGGCAAAAATTCAGGATAAAAGGGAGTCAATTTAAAACAGAGATGCTGAAAAATTTCTTTAGTCAGAGGGTCGTGAATCTGTGGAACTTGTTGCCACAGGCAGTTGTCGAAACATTATGTATTTTAAAGCAGAGAAAGACAGGTATTTGATTATTCAGGACATCAAGGGTTACAGGGAGAATGCCAGGGCGTGGGAGGACGGATCAGCTCATGATTAGAATGGCGGAGCAGACGCAACGGGCCTACTTCTGCTCCTATATCTTGTAAACATCCCAACCATTCACATCAGCCCTCAATGGGAACCGTGGATGGGGTTGGTTCTTATTTAATCAACTAAAGAGCCGAATGACATACGTTGTGGGTAGATTTAATTCAAAACAAATATTTTTTGCCTCAGCTAAATGAGGTTTAATGTGTACTTGTGCCCCAAGGTGTTAATGACGGCAGCTAACTAATTTGCCAAGCTAAGAAAGTGACAATTTAAAATATTTACGTATCAAGAACATTGAGATACAATCAACAAAATTAAAAGCATGTACCTGGTGATTTGCAAAAAGATGGAATTTCCCATGCGAGTTCAGACATTACATGAGGCAGGCTTTGCACATCTTTGCCTAAAATGAAAGCAATTACGATGATTCATATGTAGACAATGCTTTAGTCATTTGAAATAAGCACCTGTGACCCATCTTATATTTTAATGGACAAGATGGTTTAAGGTTCCAAAGAAGTGCACAATAAAAGCATTCACTCTATATTCCATTTGCACCATAGGTGATTGTAACATCATTCAGCCAGGTTTTCAATCTCCCTCTTGTATGCTGACTCAGTGCCCCATTTTATATAGCCCATTAATGAGATAAGGTCAAGAAAAAAATTGTTGATGGTGTTTTTGTCTTTTGAAATGGAATCTGGAATTTTATACCGCCTCTCCCCCCCCACCACTACCCTCACCAACATCAGACCAACTTCTCTTCCCCCTTGCTTAAATATTCATGGTCACATTAGGTACACTCCAATCAACTGGACCGTTCAAGTCTAATAAATGTTGTAAGGTGATCACAAATGCATCCTTGGTCACTTCCTTAAGTACCCTTGCCGATTTACGATTTTACACAATCATAGGTGCAAAATACGTAGAGCAGGGGGCAAAGAACACAGCCCTGTGGTATTCTGGCATTGAAGGAGATGTTCTGACTGACTGGGGTCTTGAGGTGAGGAAATCCAGGATCCAATTACACATTGAAGCCCAGGTCTTGGGGAGTTTGCTCTCAGCTTTGAAGAGATAATAGCGAATTGTAGTCGATAAAGAGCATCTTTGCTGTCCAGGTGTTCCAGGGCTTTGTGTTGTGACAGTGAGAGGACATGCATCAAAGACCTGTTGCTGTGTGAGGCAAACTGGAAGGGATCCATGACGCTACTCAGACAGGAACTGGTATGTTTCAGCTCGAACCTCTCAAAACAGTTCACCCTTGTGGATGTGAGCGCCACCGGTTGATAGTCATCTAGGCAGATTACCACGCTCATTTTGAGCACAGGTATGATTGAGGACTGCTTGAAACAAGTGAGAGGTTGAAGATATCTGTGAATATGTTGGCAAGTTGGTCAGCACAGGCTTTTAATATTTGACCGAGTAATCCATCCGGACCAGATACTTCCTTAGATTCATTCTTCTGACGACAGCCCGCATGTCATCTTCAGATACTGACATTAGAGCATCATCAGGGGACATGGGGGTTCACAGTGGTTCGTTCTTGTTCTGGTAGTCAAATCGGACATAGAAGACATTGAGCTAATCTGGAAATGAAGCTTTACTGTCTCCTGCTGCATCGCATTTGGTTTTGCTGCAGGGCTGTCTGGTATCCTTTGTTTTTTTTCCCCCATTTTCATCCGGAAGATGGCTTTTCATAGGTCGTACCTGCTCCTTGTGTATCGTTCTGGATTTCTGGACTTTAATGCCTGTGATCTGGATGTCAAAAGTTCTGGATTTCGTTTAGTGAAAATCCTGAATGATTTGGTGGGGACTCACTCATCAATAGCTGTCTTGATAAAATCTGTTATGAACCTGGTGTAATCATTCAGATCCTCAGCTGCGTTGTTGAATGCCGCCCAATCCATTGACTCGGAGCAGTGCTGTATCCATCTTTCAGCCACCCTCAACCACCTTCTGAATGTTCTGATCTCTAGAGTCTCTCTTTTTAGTCTCTGTCTGAATGCAGGCAGATGGGGCACAGCCAGGTGATCAAACTTGCCAAAATGCAGTAGACTTTCCTTAGCAGTAGCAGTGATCAAGTGGGCCTCTGGTACAGCACGTTACGTGCTGGTGGTAATTGAGCAGGGTTATCTTGAGACAGGCCTGGTTAAAGTCACCGACTCCGATGTGTGGTGGGCCGTCTCTCACTTACTGAGCACATCATGCAGCTTCTCAAGTGCCTGTTCGTGATTGGAGGATTCTTCAGTGAGAATCAATGATGAGAAATCTTGGGGGAGATAGAAGAGTCTGCACTGAAACAAGATTTCTCTAAAGCAGTGGAGCAGAGCGTCAACCTGATTGTCCCCTCTCTGCCAGAATTTGAATTTGAATCCAGTCTGTGAATGGCGTGGTCTCTATTCGCCAGATCTCGGTGCAGCAAACATCTGAGATTTATCTCACTTGCATTTGATAAAGCAGCCTTGTCCTGAGGACATCAATTTTATTCTCCAGTTACAGGACATTTGGCAGTAGTATGGATGGGGAGGGGAGGTCTCAGTCCCCTGCGCTTCAGTCTGGCTTGGAACATCAGGCAGCTCAAAGTCCCTGCTGGCAAATCAAACTGAGAAAATGGCTCACATAAAAAGGCACTTCATGGTCAAATAACCCTGACACAAATTCAAACTCTCCCCTCATAATCATCCTGAATTTAGTTATTTGTCAATTAATGCAAACAATCTTTCACTATTCCATAATCTTAGAATCCTCTTAACCAATGTGTTTTCAATGAAAAAAAAATCCAATTTTTTTCCAGGGTTCTTCGGGAAACTGTAGCCTCTATCCAGCAAATCATAACAGGGACCTTTCCACGATTTAAACATTTTTCTTGCATTGTGACAGTTATATATACCTGGAGTACTACTGGCTGATAAACTGTTTAGACTGTTAGGGCGGAGCCAGAAGTGGGTTTTTTTGACATCTACGTCCATGAAAATTCTCCTTATATGGAAGAAATTATTAGACAGACCCAAACATTACACATTTACATTTCAAAATTGCATCTGATGTTGGGGAACCAAATACATTTCTAACCAGATTATCAATACAAGTTGCTTGTTTTTTTTCTCCAAACATACCTTATGGTGTTTCCCTAAAGAAAAAAATGTTCACAGCAGATGGTACTTGAAAATTATGTTTAGAATCACCAATTATCTCCAGGTGTTTTTGAAATACTGGGGAGTTGAGGGGATGCTGAAATGAGAGGGGAAGTGTCCCTGTTTAAAATATTCACTTCACCGTCTGTTCATCTGCAGCAGAAATAATCATTACTGATTATAGGCTCTCTCCCATCTTTAATCCATAACCTTTTGGACTCTGTGTCCCAGTTTTCTGGGTCTACCAACAAGCGCATATACCCCGTGTCCCAGTTTTCTGGGACAACTGACAAGCGCAAATACCCCATGTCCCAGTTGTCCGGGACTACCAACAAGGGCATATACTCTGTGTCCCGGTTTTCATACTGTAAAGGTTTACCCATGGTCCCAGTCTGGAGTATATGTTGTGAAATGTTAAAAATTGTCCAAAGGGTTAAATAAATGATCAGCCCAAAGACTGAAGAACTGACATGTTGTGGAAGACAATATTTGGCTCCAAATATTTGATATAAATCTCCAAATGCCAAACTTGTCAACATTCAACCATTTTTTAAGTGGATAATGGACTGCCTAAAGAAATCTCTTGGTGCCTGCCACATTGACCACCGCCAGTGGGCTGATAACGCCTCAAACCGTGCATCTTGGCGCCTCACAGTTTGGCGGGCAGCAACCTCCTTTGAAGAAGACCGCAGAGCCCACCTCACTGACAAAAGGCAAAGGAGGAAAAACCCAACACCCAACCCCAACCAACCAATTTTCCCCTGCAACCGCTGCAACCGTGTCTGCCTGTCCCGCATCGGACTTGTCAGCCACAAACGAGCCTGCAGCTGACGTGGACTTTTCACCCCCTCCATAAATCTTCGTCCGCGAAGCCAAGCCAAAGAAAAAAGAATGGTCTAGCACCAGGCTTGTAAACAGCAAACTTCTCTGAAGCGCCAGCAAACATTACTACAAGCACCAGAGGAAACAGTGTACTCTACTTGGAAATGCAGCAGTGTGGACACAAATCTTTCTTCATGCTGATTGAATGCACAAGCGAGTTAAACACTTGCTCTTTCCTCTGAAAACAAAATCTTCACAGAGTCAACAAAGATTATCTTCTTTCAAAATGGAGAAACATTTCTGCATTCTCTTTAGAACATCTGTACCAGTGTAGGCATTTTGGAGGTCATTTTACGATTCTTGTTTTGTCCATGGCTACTAGCAGAAGCTAATCAAAATTTGGACACACACTTTCCAAATTATTCTCCCTATTAAAACCAAATATTTGGAATACTGTGGGTTGTGGAATATTAGTTCAATGAAATGCATTTGCATTATTCAAGAATTAATTTATTGTCATTTAATAAAGTGAGTGCAATATCACATTAAATAGATTTTGTCTACCAGAAAGATACACCGACAAAAATTGCCTGAAGTGCCTCTTACAGTCAGAGAAAGAGTGTCCATTAATTTGCCTCCAGCACTCCTGCAGCCTCCGCAGCCACACAGAGTCCAGTCCAAACCATCAGCAGCCCGAGCTCCAGATCCGAACCTTGGCCCTCTCTCGCACCCCGGTTCCAATACTTGGTACCCCTTCAGCCAGTTTGTGAGCCAGTCTCCAGCAGTCCGCAGCCCACAACCCATTATCACTGTGGCTTTGTTACACATTCATTGACGGTAAGAGACAGAGGGTAGCAATGGAAATTTGTCCTTCAGATTGGTGGCTTCAAAGTGATGTGCTGTCGGATTCACTGCTGTTCATTATTTACATTAACAATTTGGTTGAGAATGGAAATAGCATGGTTAGCAAGTTTGCAATTGAAATTAAAGTTGATGGATTATTGGACAGTGAACAAGGCTATCCAGGACTACAATGGGATCTTGATAGACTTGGTATGTGGGCCAAGGAAGAGTTTAATTTTGATAATTCTGTAGTGATCCATTTTGGTAAGTCAAACTACAGTTGCCCATAACAATTCAACCTTATATAGGAGTTCTATTGAGAGCATTCTGGCTGACAGCATCACAGTGTGGTACGGTTGCTGCAGAGAAATGGAACGGAGGTCAATCGACAGGATTGTAAGTGTGGCAAAGAGGATATCCCCTCATGGATATGATCTCCCGGCATCGTTATCTGAAGGGGGCGTGCAAAATCATTGAGGACACCACTCACAGGAGAATACAGGAGAATCAGACCCAGGACCAGGCTGAGGAACAGCTTCTTCCCACGGGCAGTGAGAATGATGAACGACCAAAGGAACTGCTCACACCGACCGTTC
Organism: Narcine bancroftii; assembly: GCF_036971445.1. NCBI lineage: Eukaryota > Metazoa > Chordata > Chondrichthyes > Torpediniformes > Narcinidae > Narcine > Narcine bancroftii. The sequence continues at coordinate 87,009,169 of NC_091480.1, forward strand.
CAGACTCATATTTTACCCCAAAAATATATTTATTTATTTGTCCCTATGAATATTTGTCCTCCCTGCGTATTGTATTGTCTGCAAGTGTGTTACGGCTGGTTGTGTACGTGTTTTGCTCAGAGGACCAGAGAACGTGATTGCGCTGGGTTGCACGTGTGCAATCAGATGACAATACACTTGATTTGACTTAAATGATAGGGCCATGGAGTGTGTGGAGAGACAGAAAGACCTACAGTAGCTAATAGTTTCTTGAAAGTGGCAACACAGTTAGGGAGGGTACTGAAGAAGGAGTCAGACATTCTTGCCTTGATTAGTACAGACACTGACAATAACAGTCAGGGCATTATGACACAGCTGAGTAAGATGCTGGTAAAACCACATTTTATGAACAGTTCTGGCTGTTTTGTTCTTGGAAGGATGTCATTAAACTGAAAAAGGAATCATGGTTATGTTATTGGTTCTGGATGGTTTGAATTATGAGGAGAAACTGTGTAAGCTGGGACATTTCTTCCCTGGTGTATAGGAGGATAAGGGATGACCTTACAATAAAGTAGTGAGGGGCATAGGGAATTCTTTCCCCCAGGGGGTGAGTCTAAAACTAAAGGCCATACAATAGATTCAAGTGAAAGGGGAAAGATTTAAAAGGGACCGGAGGGGCAATTTTTTTTTTTCATGGTGGGATTGGGACAAGCTGCCAGAGGAAACTGTAGAGGAAGGCACTTAATTTTTACAGTACATGTGCAAAGAAGCTTTGGGGGGTGGGAAGGGGGTGGGGTATGGGCCAAACAGAGGCAAATGGGGCAAGCTCAGATCGACAACTTGGTCAGCATGGACACGTTGGGTTGAACGGCCAGTTTCTGTGCTGTTATTCTACCACTCGCTTGCACATCTGCAACAGTAATTAACACGGTTTTGGGATGCAGGAGCAAATCCAAAGGTTCACGGGTCGACTGTGCAAACTCCACCCAAACGAGTGCGAGGGGTCGGAACTGACCTCTGAGTCATCAGAACTGAGATAGCAAGTTTGTTGGCTGCACTGCTGTTCCAGACCTCTGGTGTTAAGTTATACACGATTCACACGGGGATGGAAATTGGAGAGAGTGAAGTAAGTGGTGCTTGAAAGATGGGGAGGGGAAGAAAAAACAGTGGAAACAAAAAGAGAGAAAAGGTATAGCACAAACACACATATACACACAAAAATGCACGCACACACACAAAAAATACACACAGACCCACACTCAAAAACACACAAGCATACATACACATGCAGAGACACACATACACGCAGACATAAAAACACATGCACACGCTTATTCATACTGTTTTTTTTTGGCTCAAAATAAACTTCCATTCCAAACATTTGCTCTGTTTTCATACAATTAAATATATTTAAATCCTACAAAGGTTTTAGTCCCATCTCTCCTGTTGGCGATCCAATCACAATTTTACTGTTCATTTGTTATACGAATATAATTATATTTACACTGCTAACTTCCAAACCCCATGTCCAAATGGAAGTGTAACAATGTGCAATCAATTACTGAACCTGAACCTGTGGGCCTCTCACTCAGCTAAGCTGTGGAAACTGGAAACCCATTCCAAAGACACTCCCTCAAGTTTTTCAAAATATTAATTGTGCTTTATTCACAAATGAATAACAAGTCAAAGTCATTCTGCAGGAAGAAGTAATTGAAAGTATGCACAAGTTTTCACCCCTGGCTCATCTATTCCCAATACATGTTTAGTTTTCCATCCAATTTCCATGATACCTTCTCGTTTTCAGGATTTCGTTTTGCGCAGAAATTTCAGGCAGTGTTCACACATCACAGAGTCTTTGAATTGCAAAAAGCTAACCAAAACAAAATTAAGCCAGAGATGAAAGTTTTCATGGGATGTGGTCAAATTTTATTCTCCTCCCTTTGTTTTGCTGTTTATTTTGAATGGGTTAACGCATTGGTTAAAATAGCAGCGACAGGAACTCGATGGCAGCGCTGTGAACGTGTGTGCAGCTGCATTGATATTCTTTGTTGGGTTACAAGCACACCATGCTGTAATTCCACAAAACTACCTCAGGGTGGGGGGGGGGAGGGGGGGGGGGGGAGTATCCGCGAGAAGCACCAATTCCAGTTTAAGCTTAATTCTGAAGAGATGATTTTAAAGTTCAGTCTCAGAAAGCTTTTGTGTTGAAACTCAAAGTCTTTACTGCTGTTCAAAAACAATGATGGAGCAAGTGCGAGGCATCAGACTTCTCAAAACTCATACATTTTTGTAGAGTTGTTTGTTCATATGAATGATTTTTCTCTCTCACATAGAAATTTCACAAACCCAGGCAAGGGTTTCATGAAGTGGCCCATGTAGAAATGGTCGTGATGAATCTGTCCTCTTTTCAAAGAGGCAGCTGAAGTGGCTTAAATTCTTCAAAACTACTCTTTTTTGGTGTTCCTCCTTTTCATAAGGAGAGCACATGCATCCTTCCTTCTCCAAAGGGTTGTGGTTCAATCCTGTGTGGCTTACAGGATGGTCAAGCACCTTCTTCTGATTTCAAAATGTCTCTGTTTCAGTAATATATTCTCCAAAAATGTCTTTATGCACGTGACATGACATCATTGCTTTGAAGTTTCATTTCTTCCAAAAGTATGAATGGATACAACTCCAAATTGTTTGCTGAGAAAGCCCAGCAGAATGGCTGGGCTTCTGAGCACGCACCGATTGTTTTGAGTTTTCAAAGGAGAACAGTCATAAGACTTTTATAACTGTTTACAGCTTTGACTTAGCAGTCACTCTGTCTCTTTAAGCAAACAGCCTTCCAGCAGAACAATGAATAATCAGAAAAATGATCACTGCCAGCTGTCATTTCAAAAGGATTCTCTGAGTGTGTAATTGTATGTGCCAGTGAGCCCGTGTCCATAGCCACAAAATAACTTTATATATATATATATATATATATATATATATAAATAACTAAAGATTAATAACACAATTCTGTCATAATAAAAAAGTACAGTACTGTTGATGTCCAAAATTGCTAATACAATTAAAAGTTTTTGCACCATTGTGGACCCTAAGTATGACTTAATATGTATTTGGACACTGTTGTTGGCAATGACAGAAAAATGCGCAATGCGGTGAGGACATTTGGGAAAACTGCCCGATCTCATGTTCAACATCTGACCATAAATTTTCTTCAGTAACACAGCACCAAGTTTGAAACTCACATCAAATATTCTTTTAAGAAGAAGGACTTCACTCTAAATGTCACTTCAAATAAGACTTTGGTATCACAACTGAAACCGATTAGCTTTTTGTAACAAACTCACTCTTATCTAACTGCTTTAAGTGCCACAAAAATTCAAAAGTCCACAGATGTCTTTGACTACAGAAAAACGTTGTGAAAGGTCATCGATAACAAAGTCAATTACGTTGAAGAACACATTCACCCTGAAGTAATTTTCACCATCCCTTTAAGTTGGATACTTTTTGCGAGTAGCAAAACTATCTGGCATACCAATTTTGATTGACTCATGCCATGCTTCAAGAATATCATTCCATTTTTCTCTCAGTTCCAGGATATCTGCCCATAGTTGATCAGTGTTGTCCCTTTCTACATCTAATGTGATGTCGCGAGATTCTATTACCAAGTTGACCTCATGGATCATTGTGAGAACTTTAATCGAAACTGTCAGAAACACAAATTCTCACAAATGAGTCTCTTTAAGATCGGTGACACGACAAGCTTTATTCACAAGTCTGCAGAGTTGGACTCAACCGGCTTCTCACCAAGTCGAGCCCCGATACATACAGTGCGTTGTTTTTTATACAATTTGCTTGTCCTTCGGCATCTCCACTACACTGCTTTAATTGGTTAGTTTTTGCAGAATCATCCTGATTACGCTTGTACTTGTTTAGTTTCATGTTAGTCACGCACACCACGATCATTCGTGACCTCTGCCCACACCAAATCCTGTTTTTCACTCTTTATCAATCTTTGGCTCCTGCATGTCTCTCTGTAGTTAAATCTGTTGCAAGTCTGTTGTAACATTTTCCAGCTAAACTCTTGTGGTTAGCCCCCTGTCTACTCTTGCTTCCCCTTTTATGACTAATCATCACATTTTAACTTAAACCCTTTTTAACCCAAATTCTCTATCCATAACAGAAACGGCTGACATTCAGGGCATTTTTTGATACCCTGAAGAAGAGACTTACAATCTGCTGTCAAATCAGTAACTTCACTCAGCTCTGCCACTGCATTTCTCACACTGTCCAAATGCCGTGCAATTCCTCTTACACAGTCAAATCTCACTGAGCACCTTGTCTTTGACATTTTATGCAGTGGGACAGGAAGGTGTTCATTCAGTAACTCTGACCACTGGGGACTTGAACTGAACATATTGAACATTTTCTGTATAAAGTTATAGCTTCACTGCAGGCTTCAGTACAATCCGTACCAACAAGATTCAGAGAATGATTTGCACAAATGGAGAAAATTCAGTTCTCTTTCTCCTCCTTTAAGATAGCCTGCGCACCACTGTACCTTCCTGCCACATTGGAGCCATTGTCATGTGCTTGACCCACACAGTCTTCAGAGTTCAGATTGAGAATGACTAAGAAGTGTCAGATTTTCTCTGCATTTTCTTTTCGGAAAATTCACGAAAGTGTTCTTCAATTGAAAAACTGGTTTCTTCCCTCTTCACATACCTGATGATGAGCGATAGCCGTTCTTCGTGAGAATAATTAGGTATTCCATCAACAGCAATTCCAAAGTACTTTGCTGCTTTTATTTCTTCAATAATGTTCTTTTGCTCAAACGATCCACAGATTTCAATGAACTCATTTTGCATTTCATTTGATACGAGCTGTGTTTCATTCTCCTGTGCACTCCGTAAACGAGTCACATGTTCAGCTAATACTGAATCGTGTTTGCTCACAAGCTCAACAACACCCAAGAATATCCATTATTTCCATTGCCAATTTGTTCAGAAGCACCACAGAATGCGAGCCCTCTCCCTGACGAAAATAGGATGATATCAAGATGGCGTTTATTACTTTCAGCCTTAAGCTGGTCAACAATACAATTGTCAACTGCTCATTGCCGCCGTACTTGCTTCTTTCCTTGTGTAAGTTAGAATTTTCGTGACTTGGAAGACGATCCTTTAATTTTTTCCACTCTCTCTCAATACTCCATCCTACATGATGGGTTAATACACTCACATTACCCTCTTGATAAACAAAAAAAGCAAGGTGCTTCACTTGACTCCAACACAGCCTCGTTTATATTTCTCTCCATTTGTCAGTATTACTGTAAAAGGGCGAGTTGGAAATGAATCATTACCCTTATTCTTTGGGTACTTCAAAGTCTTGAACTTTTAGAAATGATTCAGTGTCAATTCTGTTCCTCTTCTCAGTAAGTCCAAAGTCGATTTGTGATGTGGAGGCTTTTCCAGCTGCGGACCCTTTTTCATTATCAACATCAGCTGGTGGCAATTGTGGTTCTACTGTTTGCTCGATCAGTTTATCATCAGTTTCTTTGGAAGTACCACCTTCGGTACCTATAGCTGCCCCTGGTCCAACAGCCTGGTTATCAAGGTCAGCGTGGTCATTCTCCGATTCACATAGGTGGTGATGTCTGGCTCGGACATTGATTTGGACTTTTTCCACAGCTCCTTCATGCAATTTGGCTCCTTTTCCCTTTTATATTTTTTCATTGTGAAAATCTTCTGGTCAATATTTTTGTTTCCACCTACTGACCAATAGATTATATAATATTGGTAGTAATATTTTTGATATTAATCAGTAAAACAAGAATCAATGTAAGTGTGTAATTTTTTTGTCCCTTTATCTGGTTAAAAATAAAATATTACTGCCAATATTGTAAAAATCTATTGATCAGTAGGTGGTAGCAAAAATACTGACCATGAAGATTTTCACAAATTTTGTAGTTCTATTATATTTAGCAAAATATAAAATATATTAGCATAAAAGTATTTTGCATTAACAGTTAACAAAAAATAAAAACAAGAGTGTATAAAACATAAAAGACAGCACTAAAAAGACAAAGCTAATCATGAAACTACAATTAATTTAAAACATAATAATGCATCTTTTATCAACAAACATTGAAACTACTCACAGGCCTGATAGCATTAACCTGTTCTCAAAGCCAAGTTTCCTGAAATCTAATAAAGAAATGTGTTGCGTTGTCTGTATGGGTGCTGCGCAGACTCAATGCAGATATCTATTTATAAACCAATTACACAACACAACAAATATATGAGCACAAAGAAACTGATGGGGGAAGACAGGCTCTACTGAGCTACAACTCAATACACGATCACTCATTCTCACGCAATGCACATGCACGGCGAGCACTGTGGCGGTCGTGAGAAGAATGGGAAAAGATGTATTTTCATTTGTGTGTAGCAACCACAACAAGATACAAAAAATAAATTTGGAACTTAAGTTGGTTTCAGTTATCTGCATTTTATCTGTATTAATCTTTTGTGAATCTACTTTAAAATATTAATATTTTGTGCTTAAAGGTCCCCCGAGCATTGTGGCGGTCGTGAGAAGAATGGGAAAAGATGTATTTTCATTTGTGTGTTGCAACCACAACAAGATACAAAAAATAAATTTGGAACTTAAGTTGGTTTCAATTATCTGCATTTTATCTGTATTAATCTTTTGTGAATCTACTTTAAAATATTAATATTTTGTGCTAAAAGGTCCCCCCTTTGCCTCTACTGGGGTAATAGGCCCCTCAAAATCGTAAGCCCATGCCAACCCGTTCTGGGCTATGAAAGTACAGTTCAGCTACTCTATCACTTTAATTAAAATGTTCAGAGAGCGACCAAATGATTAAAATGCAAATAGTTACTGCGCGCTTGGGAGTTTTATGAAAACAGGCTAAGATTTCACTCATTCAAAGCTCTTGGGAGGACGTGCCCTGCCAGGTAAAGGACCGTACACTGTGTACTCTCTCTAGTCATGGCAATGACAAGTTAACACCACTTTTTTTCCGCATGTCGATTCGAGACAGGGCATCAGCTTCAACAGCTGAGAAATAGACTTGAAATAAAAATTCCAAGCTTTCCTGTTTCTGACACTGATTTGTCATTTCAAAAGGCATCAAGACAAAGAACATGGGAAACAAATAAGCTACAATTATTTAAGAGAACTGAACGAGCCATACAGAGTTGGAACATAATTCTTTCTAATGTTCAGTTCAATACAAAAGCCATGAACTGGCAATGATGTACCAGCTCGGATAATACTCTGCACTTGAAAACAACTAAATCCTCATTACAGAAAACATTGTGGTGATAATTATGATCCAAGTAGCTCATTCCTCATGGAAATCTTACCGCATTTGCTTTGACTGGCCTGGGTGCCTTCAAAAGATGTGAAAGAACTCTCTCGTGAGGAGGCTGTGTCAGAGTGACCATTAGCCATGCTGGGCTCAACCCATTCAGAAATATCCTTCTGCCTCTGCTCTCTCTGGTAAAAGAACAGACTCTCATGACCCCCTTTCTGCTTCAAGAGGTCAAGCAAGCTACGTGCCAGCTGGCTGTACACAGAGTTCTTCAATGAGAAGAGAATCTGACAGGTTTTATGTCTGAGTGAGCAAACAGTTTAAGATGCCTACAGGCCTTCTCAGTGGTTTTGTCCATTAAAGTATGCCAAGTCCTGTTTTATTTTAAACACACGCACGCACGCACGCACGCACGCACGCACGCACGCACGCACGCACGCACGCACGCACGCACGCACGCACGCACGCACGCACGCACGCACACACCCCACACACACACACACACACACAGTGAATTGGGCAGAATCCTGAATGGAGGTGCCACTGTCAGCTGATGTAAATAATATCAGTTGCTTCAGCTTTTATTGCCCATTTCCCCACAGTGTATAATTGTACATTTTCTCTCACAGTTTAAAGAACTCTTAGAGTACCAAACATCCATATGAATTCCTAACATATTTTCGACCTACAGCACGGTAACAGGCCTTTCTGGCCCATGATCCCTGTGCTGCCCAATTACACCCAATTCACCTACCCCCCCCCCCCCCACCCTATTCACTTTTGGAACATGGGAGGAAACCAGAACACCCAGAGAAAATCCACTCAGACTTGGGAAGAAGGTACAAACTCCTTATAGACCGCGTGGGATCCAAACCTGGCTCACTGGCGCTGTAAGAGCGTTGCACGAACCACTATGCTGAGTGTGCCGCTCTATCCCAGCCAATGATTTTCCATGAACTCAAATGTTACTGAGTAGTCCATTCGTGGAAGACAACATAATCTGTTCCTCACATCAAGGCAGCGTAATTACTGGTTCATGAAGCCCTCACTCAGGATGATTTGGTATTGAGGAGGGTGTCTTACCTGGTACACTGATCACTCCAATTTCATGTTGTTGCACAAAACCTTCCTTCTAGATACCAAATGATTCAACCAGAGACTAAGTTTCTCTCCACTGCTGCTTCTTCCTTGCAATTTTACCCAGCAGCCCCCACAAATACATCCATCTAATTTGGTAATGAAAAACTAGAATTCATATGTTGCCATCTACAGCCTCGCGTAATCCAAGGGCTTTTCAGCCACTGGAGTGCTGTTATAGTGTGGTTGTTGCAGTAGCTTTGGAAACCAAGCAAGCACTTTTCACACAAGTTCTTACCTTGAGTAATGCATTAATAAGAGGATTATGACTTTTGTAGTGTTAACTGATGTTGGATGTGTAATTCAATGTCAAAACTGATTGTCTCATTCCAAACAATCCTTTGGAATATTTCTTGGAGGAAAAGGTTTTCTTTTTACACTCACTTCAACTGCTACAAAACAGAAAATGTATTGAGGTCAATTGTCCAGTTCTGTGATAACTATCTGAGGATTAAACACCAAATCAGAAATGCAATCCCACACAGTAGTGTAGAAAAGGTAAACTACTTAAATAATAATGACCCAACATCAAAATGTTTAATCTCCTCGGAGGTTAATGGGGGGGGTAGGGGGGGGAAGTCAGGTCATTAAGCAAGATTCCAGCATTGCATGGAAATCCAATCATAATCAGATATCCATGACCACCCTCCTGAGGCTCTCAGAGTGGGGGACTCGCTGTAACTACATTAACAATTGACTAGGTGAAAAACGACAGTGATGGGAGGTAGAGTTAGACCAGTGGTTTTCAAACCTTTTCTTCCCACTCACATACCACCTCAAGTAATCCCTATGCCATAGGAATATGCCTGAGATTGTCTGATCTTGGAAGCTAAGTAGGCACAGGACTTGGAGGGGAGACCGCCCGGGAACACCAGATACTGTAGGTTTCTGAGAGGGGTGCTGGACAAAGTGGTGACAAAAGTTAAAGAATTAAATTTATGTTACATTCTCAATGTGGTGTTACATGACAATAATGGAACCTTTACCTTTATAGGTGGCTGTGATTAGTAAGTGATTACTTAAGGTGGTATGTGGGACAGCTTCTAGCCCACTGCCATCAGATTCCTGAATAATTAATGAAGCAAAGAGACTGCCTTCCTTTTCTTGCACTACTATTTTTTAATTTATTTTTATTAATGGTATAAGAATGTTATAATATGAATATTTGCACAATGATTTGGCTGCAAAGCACTGAATTTCACAACAATAAAATCTGATTCTGATGTGAGTGGGGAAAAAAGGTGGGGAACCCCTGCTCTAGACCCAATTATTACTGAAATATTTTGCTTGAGAAAAATTGTCATTGGCCCATTTCTTTTGGAGTAATGAAACCATGCACATAATGAGTCAATTAGATATGATTAAATGAGTGGTTTTTAAACTTTTTCTTTCCACTTAAGGTACAGTACAACTCCAATTATCCAAAATGGTCAGGAACGGGCCTATTTCGGGTATATGTTTTTTTTTGGAGAACTGGCTATTTTTTAATAAACATCCCAGTAGCAACAGCAAATCACTTGGAACAGTATTTAAACAACAACAAGGGGAGGCTTTTTAAGCATTAAAATAATGCTTAATTCTCACCAAAAGAAGAAATGCTGGCCACATCGATCACCTCCCCACCGAGGCCTCGTTTGTGCAAGGAGCCCAAGAATTCCACTCCTGCCCAGGAGCTTGAGGTCCCCACTGCTGCCGGGAGCCCGAGGATCCCACTGCGGCCGCCATCGGGGGGCCCCGAGGTTCCCGTTTCTGCTGCTGCTGGGAGCCCAAGGTCTGCTGCCACTGGGAGCTCGACATCCCCAATCAGTTCAGCTCTGAAAAATTTCAGATAATTGGAGTTGTACTGTCACTCCAATGAATGTTGAGGATGGAGCGGAGACAGCGCTGATGGAAGCATTCTAGGAGCCGTAGGTGATGCCGGTAGAGGACCCATGATTCGGAGCTGAACAGGAGCATGGGTATGACAACGGCTCTGTACACGCTGATCTTTATGAGTTTCTTCAGGTGGTTGTTTTTCCAAAGGCGCTATTTGCCTTGGCGAGTCTGCTGTCTCTCTCTTTGTCGATCCTTGCATCAGATGAAATGGTGCAGCCAAGGTAGGTAAACTGGTTGACCGTTTTGAGTTCTGTGTGCCCGATGGAGATGTGGGGGGGGGGGGGGGGGTGGGCTGCTGGTCATGGTGGGGAGCTGGCTGATGGAGGACCTCAGTTTTCTTCAGGCTGACTTCCAGGCCAAACATTTTGGCAGTTTCCGCAAAACAGGACATCATGCGCTGGAGAGCTGGCTCTGATTGGGCAACTAAAGCGGCATCGTCTGCAAAGAGTAGTTCACGGACTACTCTTTGCAGAGTTGTACTGTAATCCCATACTAATCACAGAGCACCTATATCATTGGTAAGTGATTACTGAAGTATACTTAAGTAATCCCTTACTAAGTAATATACAAATACTTAAGCACTTTGTATGTGAGTGGAAAGAAAAAGGTTGAAAACCACTGAGTTTGATCATTTTTAGTGTCTTTCATTATTGGAACTGAGTCTGATTGTTGACTCATTTCAAGGATTCATCTGACAAAGAGTCAGCTGCTCACTGGAGTACACACAGGGGATCAATACTTCCTGCCTCTGCCAAACCACATCATCATAGTTTAGAACACATGCTGACAGTCTACACCTTGTGAATGACAGATAGCACCACAAATGCTACACTCCAGGTTGGACAGTCTTGGCATCCCATTCATCCTCTCCCTAGATATCAAAAAGCAAGAGGAATGCGAGATTTTCAAAAACATGTTTTACTTTAGATTTTTTTTAAAATTATTTCTCAATATTTCAAGCATATTTGTTAAAATTATGCATTTTTTAACTTAAATTTTTAGAAATCTATCTATAATCAGGCATTTAAACATTGTTCAAAATTCCTTCACAGCTTTGACTGGTCGTCCCTCTCTTTGCCCTCAGTTAAAAGCTGTTGCGGGCACTACAGAGGTGAAATTTCTGGAGTGCATAATTCCAAGGCCTTGTTACCATCCAAACCCTTCCACCTTTCTTAAGGCTTTGAGAATCAATGTGTTTGGCTTTCTGCATCAAGGCCCGGTAGAGGTGGGAGATGAGCAGAATGCACAAGAATATTATGGACAATGAGCAGGTCAAGCAAAATCTGTCACAGGGCTAGTGGGGTCCAGACCTGGCAGTGAGTAGTTAAGCATACAGCATGGTAACAGGTCATTTCCAGCCCACAAGCCTGTGGCACCCAATTTACACCCAATTAACCTACACTGCTAGTTTCTGCTGTTGGAAATGAGCTGTTCTTGTACCTGTTGGACTTCATGAAGGCAGCAGTGAGAAGAGGTTGGGCAGAAGTTTGGCACCTTTAGGTTCAAGAAACAAAAGACTTTCCCCCAACAACAAGGCTGTTGAGCGTCCCTTTATCACACTAACCATAACACTAATCCAACACCATCAGAGATCGCTGGCACAGCGCATTTCTTGCTCTATTGGTCTTTAGGAATATTCATGTTTTCCACTACTCCTCTTGCATATTCATCTTATTTTCTCTTCTTATTAATTCTATATAAATTCTTATTAATGTGTTTTATCCATCTCCAAAACGGCAGCAAATAAGACTTTCATTGCACTTGCACGTTATGACAATAAATTCTTCAGTCATTCACTCAGTTTTGCTTTCAGATGGTATAAATAATGCTCTGCCCTGTACATATATTAACCATATAACCATTTATGGAGTGGAAACAGGCCATGTTGGCCTTTCGAGTCCGCACCAGTTCACTAGAACAACTCCCTTCCGTGTGTTTGAATAAAGAATCAGTTCTCTGGTATTTGGTAATCCTCCCCTGGGAAACAGGTATGATCATGAAATTAAAATAACACATTCTAATTCCTTAGTCAGATACCTAAAGCCACAAAACCAAATTTTGACCGAGTTCTAATCCTTTTCTGAATACAGGGAAAGATTACCAATGGCGACACAGTTTGCAAAGCGGATAGTGCAACATTGTTACTGCTCTAGTGAGCAATATCTGTAAGGAGTTTGTATGTTCTTCCCATGTCTGCGCTCCCTCCAAGTGCTCCAGTTTTCTACCACCCTTCAAAACCGTAGAGTGCTTGTAGGTTAATTGGGGTATTTAGCGGCTTGGGCTCGTGTAAAAGGGCCCATTACATTTCTAAATTTACATTTACATTTTAAAATTTATTTAAAGGAATGTACTTTTTAAATTATCTTCAGAATGTAAACTAATCTAATATCTTGAGATGTCCAATAAATTATTCTGTGCACTGACAATAATTATCTGATGCATAACAATTTATTTTGCATATACACAGTATAGCATAATATTATTGGTGGATTACCAATAATCATTATATCTCACATCTTTGACAAATTGTTTCTGCTTTATCAATATGCTTCCAGTTTCTTGCAGGGTTCAACTGTTTCTTTTATTAAGTTTCCAGTTTCCAGCAAGTTTACAGCTAATATTATTCTGTTTCAGATACGTTCTTGTACTAATTTGGGGTACTGAACACACAACTTCAAAAATATTCATCAATAGCTGGGACAACATTTCAGAAAGTTTATGCACAGTCAATTTTCTGTTGATCCCTGCCCTTTTTTTTAAATAGACAGACAGCCACCCAATTACACCCAGTTGACCTACAACCCCCTAGTATGTTTTTGAAAGATGGGAAGGAATCCACACCAACACAGGGAGAACATACAAACTCCTTACAGACAGCACAAATTCAAAACCCCAGTTCTGATCACTGACGCTGCAACAGCATTGCGCTAACTGCTACTCCACCCTTGAGTAAAAGGAACAATGAGAACATTGTTCAGTCAAATTACTGCAGTGACTCTTTATATTAAAGTCACCGAACAATTTATGTCATTAGGTTAAAGTTCAAAATAACCCTTCTAACCCAAAACTTTGACAGTCTGTGAATGCCTCCTGACTTGATCAGCCCCCTCCGGTTTCTCTTTGTTCAAGGTTCCAGCACCTGTAGTTTATTGTGTCTCTAATTTATGTCAGATACAGCAATGAGCTCTCTGAACCCTTCTCCATTAACAATGGCGTGAAGCAAGGCTGTGTTCTCGCACCAACCCTCTTTTCAATCTTCTTCAGCATGATGCTGAACCAAGCCATGAAAGACCCCAACAATGAAGACGCTGTTTACATCCGGTACCGCACAGATGGCAGTCTCTTCAATCTGAGGCGCCTGCAAGCTCACACCAAGACACAAGAGAAACTTGTCCGTGAACTACTCTTTGCAGATGATGCCGCTTTAGTTGCCCATTCAGAGCCAGCTCTTCAGCGCTTGACGTCCTGCTTTGCGGAAACTGCCAAAATGTTTGGCCTGGAAGTCAGCCTGAAGAAAACTGAGGTCCTCCATCAGCCAGCTCCCCACCATGACTACCAGCCCCCCCACATCTCCATCGGGCACACAAAACTCAAAACGGTCAACCAGTTTACCTATCTCGGCTGCACCATTTCATCAGATGCAAGGATCGACAATGAGATAGACAACAGACTCGCCAAGGCAAATAGCGCCTTTGGAAGACTACACAAAAGAGTCTGGAAAAACAACCAACTGAAAAACCTCACAAAGATAAGCGTATACAGAGCCGTTGTCATACCCACACTCCTGTTCGGCTCCGAATCATGGGTCCTCTACCGGCACCACCTACGGCTCCTAGAACGCTTCCACCAGCGTTGTCTCCGCTCCATCCTCAACATCCATTGGAGCGCTTACACCCCTAACGTTGAAGTACTCGAGATGGCAGAGGTCGACAGCATCGAGTCCACGCTGCTGAAGATCCAGCTGCGCTGGATGGGTCACGTCTCCAGAATGGAGGACCATCGCCTTCCCAAGATCGTGTTATATGGCGAGCTCTCCACTGGCCACCGTGACAGAGGTGCACCAAAGAAAAGGTACAAGGACTGCCTAAAGAAATCTCTTGGTGCCTGCCACATTGACCACCGCCAGTGGGCTGATATCGCCTCTAACCGTGCATCTTGGCGCCTCACAGTTTGGCGGGCAGCAACCTCCTTTGAAGAAGACCGCAGAGCCCACCTCACTGACAAAAGGCAAAGGAGGAAAAACCCAACACCCAACCCCAACCAACCAATTTTCCCTTGCAACCGCTGCAATCGTGTCTGCCTGTCCCGCATCGGACTTGTCAGCCACAAACGAGCCTGCAGCTGACGTGGACTTTTTACCCCCTCCATAAATCTTCGAAGCCAGCCAAAGAAGAAAAAGAAGAATTTATGTAATTGGATTTTTTTCAAATGATTACATATGGTATGAAGGTTACTGGCAACAATTAGATCTTCAATTTGGCATCTGAAGAATGTAATAGTGGCACCCTACAAGGAAACTTGTCATCAAGTCAATGGAAACACAATTATGGGATATAATCTTTAAGTTGAAAGGACCCTTTAACACATCAGTATCTTCAGTTACAAGCAGGAATGAGAACCTTAATCTCAGGGCTGTTCATTTCAGAATAAGAATCTATTGTCACGAGCAAGTCGTGAAATTTAGGGTTCTGTGGCAGCCACACAGTGCAAACGTTCACAAAATAACCGCGAAAAGCCTGCGTGGATATTAAGATGGGGTGTGGTTGGAACCTACCCATCATGCAGTGCAATTCTGCAGCTGAAGTGGCTGGTGGACGGCCCATTTCAATACTAGGTATGTGTTCTGTAGCATCATTGCACTCATCCAGGGTCCTCTGAGTTTTGCACAACAGGTGCAGACAAAATGCCAGAGTGGAAACTTCAGGCTTTCTAATGCCCTTGATACCCCATCGTGTTTATTTCTGGCTGAACTCTCAGAAAGATCCATCTTTAAACAGGGTGGGGACAATTCGAGGGCTGATTTTGAAAATATTGCTGTGGCGAAAGCCCTTAAAATTCACATGACTCAGTGATACTGTGCTCAACAACTGAAATTGTTCCAAGAGGTGGCACATTCATTCTTGCCGTTTCAACCAAATGGATATACTGATTGAAAGAAGCCTACTTCCACTCACAAGAAAAAAACCAACTTCAAAGCCCTGCTTTCTTTGATAAACATTTTCTATTGCACACACCATAATGATGTTTCCTGCAACGTGTAAAATGAAGTCATTTATTTTTCCAGCATGGCTTTACTTGATCTGAATAAATTCTTAATTTTATTCTAAAAATAAATGAATGCTTACTTGGGTGAACAGTAGGTTCCTGTCGCTCCCTATTCCACCTATATGACAAGCTGCCAGATCATTTTTCCTGACCTTTTTACCCACTTCCAACATAATATCAGGTTAAGTAAATTCATTGAATGTTTCAAAAGGCTGGTGTTTTGTTAAAGAAATTAAGTTTATGGTATTAACGTTCGACCATCACTTTATCTCTTATCCAAATGCCATCTCTCAAGTGCTCCAAATTGTCCAGAACTACAAATAGAAAATACCAGTGTCAATTTCCAGGCCACAATTAAGTACACTCCTCAGAACCAACCAGTCTGGAGTGGAAGCAAGAAATCCTAGTTCCCAACGGACTGCCTAATGTAAGAACGATTAGAGAGTTTCTCGCCCTTTAGAATTAATCCACATTTCTGGACAGTTGATTATTGCAAATCATGTTTTTTTGTACTTGGATTACTGTGAATATTTATTATTTACCTTGTATATTTATTTACTATTTTAATATTATTATTATAGATTATCCTTTACAGGAACCTGTTTGGCTTCACCAAGTAGGAATTGTGGTTTTTATGTACACTGTACAATGTGTATAACAATAAACTCATTTTCATTATCTTCCACTTGCTGGTTTGAGATGTGCTTCACTTATTTCCACACCATTCACATGATCTAATTTCCCATGCAAAGCTCCTGGGAGAATCGAAGAGAAACTGGTCCTTATTGTTTTAATAAAACAACTCTTGTCTTGATGACTAACTAAGTGAAGAATGATTCTGGTAAGTCTTATACATTCCCGATTTCTTCCCACCCTTCAAAACATACCTGGAGTGGAGGTCAATTAGGTGTAATTTAAATTTTAAAATATTTTTGTCTATTTTGTACATATGACAATGGATGGAAGTTTGAATTTATCTTTTGAGCCGCTAGCCATCACTCCCTTGTGCTGCTCTCCTCTCATATCTTCTAGTTGGCTGGTTAAAGTCCCATTCTCCATCACCCCATTTGTCCCCATCTGATTTGAGCCTGGCCACAGCCACTGATCTTTTCTCATCACTGACACCTTGCGGGCACAACCGTTCAACAAGCCAGCAGGAAATAAAGGTGCAGGCAGGTTGTCAATACTCTCCCCAATTAAAATTAGCACGTTGATCTTGTATATCCTCCTCTGTCCAAAGTCAGGTGAATTACCAGTTGCAATTTATGGCACAACTATGGGCCCTGAAGCCACGTGGTAATTTTGCCGGCCCAGCATGTAAAATCCTAAATCATTGCCTAATGATCAAGAGTTCAAATCCCATCACAGCAGCTCAGAATTTAAGTTCAGTCATTAAGTAAATCTGAAATGAAACACAAGCGACAGTCGTAGAAGCTATAAAACTACCAGATTGTTGTAAAGACATTTTAATTCACTAATATCCATCATGAAAGCAAACCTTACCTATTCAGGCCAATGTTTAACCAAAATCCAACAATGTGGCTAACTCTTAACCATCTTCTCAATAATGGATTCATTAGTGATGCACAATTAATGCAAGCATTGCTAATGGCACCCACACCTCATGAAAAAATTAAATTATGATACCATTCCATGTGCTCCACTTTTATTTTTGAAGTACTGTATTCTTGAAATCTCTGTATTAAACACTTGAATAAAGTTCCTACTTGATCCACACCACTCTTACAGACAGCCTTCTTTTTGCATCTATTTGTTTTTTAAACTCAGTCCGCGACACCCTTATTACATGTTCACACTTCAAATGTAAAGTTCACTGAGGACATTTCCTTCACTCATTTAACTTGTGTACTTTTTCGATTTGCATATTAATGCACGGGTATCTGTTAATCTGCATTCCACTGACCTCAAACACTTGAGAGATAACTTGTCTATCAAATTCTTTGTGAAAATCATCCCCATTGCTTCTGTATCTTTATCTTTGCTAAATAAAGTATACTGTTTGACCTGGCTAGTTTCTCCAACATGGTTTTTTTATTTTTAAAATTTTTTATTGGCCTAACATTGGTTGCTGGGAAGATGTTGGAGTCAATCATCAAGGATAAGGTCATGGAGTAACTGAACGAGCATGACAAGATTGGCTAAACTCAGCACGGTTTCCTTAAGGCTGTCAAACCTACTACAATTTTTTTTTGTGAGGAAACCACAATGATATTTGACAAGGGGCTACACATGAGGCTGCTTAACAAGATGAAAGTCCATGGAATTGCAGGCAAGATGCCAGCATGGAAAGAGCATTGGCTGATCACCAGTAAACAGCGAGTGAGGATAAATGGATCCTAGTCTGGTTGGCTACCAATTAGCAGTGGTTAAGTTTGCAAAGATAGGTGGAGGGGCGGATAGTGAGAAGGAAATGGCAAGGCTCCAGCCAGACTTAGATTAGGAGAATGGGCAAGAAATGGGAAGATGTAGGAAAGTGTATGGTTATGCACTTTTTTTTTTTAGAAGGCACTTGGAGTACAGGGTACAGTTTTGGGATCCTTATTCACGAAAGAATTTACTGGCATTGGAAAGGGTTCAGAGAAGATTCTTGGAATGAAGGGATTACTATATAAAAAACCTTTGACGGCTCTTGGTCTGCACTCCTTGGAGTTCAGAAGAAAGAAGGGGGAACCTCAAAGTAGCATTTTGAATGTTATATGACCTGGAGAGAGTAGATGTGGCAAAGTCGTTTCCCATGGTAGAGGAGTCTCAGACAAGAGGGCACAACTTCAAGATTGAAGGGCACCCATTTAAAACAGAGATGTGGACAAATTCTTTACCAGAGAGCAGTGAACCTCTGGAATTTGCTGCCACGGGTGGGTGTGGAGGACATCACTGGGTGTATTTCAGGCAGAGGTCAACAGGTATCTGAATAGTCAAGATATCAAAGAAAGGTCATGGGGAGAAGGCAGAGGAATGAGGCTAATGAAATGGCAGAGCACACTCGATGGGCCGAATGACCAACTACCGCCCTTGCATCTAATAGTGTAAAGCATTTTCAGTACATAACAAAAATTTACTCATCATTAATCTTTCTCTTCTTCATCAGTAACCAAAGGCATCAAATAACATTTATTTTAAAATCTCAATCACTTTGTTGTAATATTGCTTATTTCAACGAAAGAGACAGATTTTACTTCTCATAAAGGTCATGAACTGGTTGCGTTTTGCTTTATTGAGTAACGAAACGGACGGAATTCTAAAGCTGTGATTTCATCCAAACTTGAGCGAATAGGATCAGTTTTTCACTTCAGATAACTGAGAGATTTTAAACGATTATTATTAAAATTTGCAAGAAAATGTAAAATAATAAATCTCTCTTGCCACAATTATATTTCTCAAATTTTATTTTTATTTCAGATTTACAGCAATGATAACGATTTTCTTAATCATATTGCAAGTTATTCAGGAACCAGACTGCCCGAGCTGGCGTCTTAAAAAGAGCAGTCTCTATCCTCAAAGACCCCCACCACCCAGGCCAAGCCCTCTTCACTCTGCTACCATTGGGATAAAGACAAGCACTCAGCGGCACAAGGACGGTTTCTTCCCCGCCGCCATTAGATTCCTGAATAATCAATGATCCAAAGACACTGCCTTACTTTTCGGGCCCTGTTATTATTATTATTTATTTTTTATAGTAATGTTGTAAGATATGAATGTTTGCTCTGTGACGCTGCCGCAAAACACCAAATTTCACGACTTGCTCATGACAATAAATTTCAGATTCTGATTCCAAGTTGTTTGTTTCTCTGTAATAAAGAATAATTGCAATTGGACAAGTTGACGAAAGTTTAGTCGGAATATTCGAATGCAGACAGAGTAAGGTAGAGGATATGGTTCTGGTGTGGACAAATCTTTCAAAGCTCCTGCACTCCTTTCAAATTGGTGGGCAGGAGGTAACTGCAGAGGAATAATTATGCCCACACAATTATTCAAAAAAATCCTAACTATTTTGGGCATGTATGTTATTGAACAATATCTTCTACTTTAGTAATTAGAGGCCTGACAGTCTTTTATATTGGTCATTCCGCACAGTAACATGGAGAGTACCTGTTCCTTGGGCGTCACACAATACAGTTTTGATCAATCTGGAGATCATTTCTGGGTAAATTTACATTGGACGTGAAAATACAATTAATATTTTTGTGCTCGTTTCAAATTCACATGCCTATCCCTGTCTCACCTTCAGGCAGCACTAAATGACATCATCATTTGCATCTATTTCTACATGTTACGATACAAAGCACTGGCTTGTTGAACACTGGCGCACCCCAGGGCCTTGTGCTCAGTGTGATCCTATTCATTCTATTGGCCCATGAATGCAACAGCTTGGCATTTGGTACGATCGTTCCCAGAGGCCAGTGGAGAAGCCGTCCCTGCTGGGATTCAACACCTTTGGATTCTGGACTTCCCAATAAAGAGACCACAGACTGTCTGGGTCGGTAGCAGAACGACGAGCACCGTTACGCTGAGCACTGACGCACCTCAGGGCTGCGTGCTCAGCCCACTCCTGTTCATGCCCCTGATCCAGATCCTGCTCCAACAACATCATCAAGTTTTCAGATGACACGACACTAGTCGGCCTCATCAGCAACAACAATCAATCGCACTACATAAAAAAAGTGGAAAATCTCGTGAAATGGTGAGAGAATGACAACCTGAGTCTCAATGTGGACAAGACAATGAGGACTTCTGGAGGACCAGGGATGACCACTCTCCACTACTCATTAAAGAGAAAGTTGGGTCATGGGGTAACTTCAGATAAATTTCTCAAATACTAACCAAAGTCTACAGAGTGTTCCACCACCTGTAGTGAGTACTTCTCTCATATTTATCTGCTGAAGTATATGTTCCACGTGTGCCTCAGCAATGATGTCATTGACTGAGCTTCATCATTGGGGAGATTGATGTGCTCATGTCTTCCTACTCATGGTGGGTTCAGGAACATGAGGCTGAAGGCAAGGCCATGCCAGTTAGTGAAGAGCCACATTTTCAGAAGTCATGAATGTCACCTTCATTGTTCATGAGATGTGCATGCATTACTGATGGAATGAATGCCTGGGACAAGAGCGGCTGCTGAAGCCCTCAGTTCCTCACACCACGTGCCTTTTAATCACGACACCAGAGCAAAGATACAAGAGCCATAGTTGCAATAGGAAATGTCATTGGACCTCTCATCCTGAAATCGGTCTGGCAGCTCCCTCTAGTACACATCTGGCAAATGCTGAGGCATCGTCGTTGATGGCCATACACTGCAAAGAACTGACAGCAGTTGGTGCTGGTGGAAGAACAACAAGGAAGCTTAGCATCCGAAGAGCAACAGGAGCAGGACGATGACAAGACAGCTCCAAACACGATGTTGCTTCTCAAATCCACAGCTTCATTTCCCAAATGAGTAAAGGTTCGGCTTTAGGGATGTTGATGTTTTTCACAAGCAGACTAAAATAAAATGATCTGTGGTGTATGAACTGGCAGAGCTTTAAAGTCACCCGAGTACATGAATAGCCAGGAGGATCCAAATGACACATAAAACCCTCTCAAATCCAGCAGTGCATGTCTTCTTAGAACATAGAACGCTACTGGACAGTACAGACCTTTTGGCCCTTGGTGTGGTGCCGACCTATAGATTCCTACCAAAAAAATCTAAACCCTTCCTAACTTTTAACCCTCTATTTTTCTTTCATCCATGTGTCTGTCTTAGAGTACCAAATTCCCCCAATGTTTCCGCCCCCACCACCACCCCGGGAAGTCATTCCAGGCACCCACAACTCTGTGTGTAAAAAGCTTACTCCCCGACGTCTCTCCTAAACTTTCCTCCCTTCATTTTACACAGATGTCCTCTGGTGTTTGCTGTTCCTGTCCCGGGAAAAAGGTGCTGGCTGTCTACTTTCACTGATTGTCATAAATGAATGAATCCTTGCATCAGTTTACTTAAGTGACATGACAATAACTTCTCCAGATCAATTACACATTGCATAAAATATCTCATAAGTTAGTTTTAAATTGTTTCTTTTTTTTTTGGGAGGCTTTTAACTGATCAAAATGCCGATCAGACTGATAGATCTTATTTGATCATGAGTTTTTTTTTCAGGAATGCTCCACAGTGTAGTCAGTCCAGGAGAAAGTGACTGTCAGTTCTGCTTGGCTTTTCTATTGAACTAGCTATCACTTCTGATGCACGGAGTCCTTCTCTGGTGGGTTTCTAATCCAGCCCTTCACCTCCCTTTGAATAATTGTGGCATCTGCCTCCCTCTGGCTTGCGTTCTCTTACCCCCCCCCTGCCTGGCAGCCAAAGTTTGTGTTGCCAGGACTGTGCCTTTAAGAGATGACACCCTTCTTTGCATACTGTGCAGCAACAGGTCAGAAAATATGTAACATTTGAGGATAGTTTTAGAATTTGCTTTGAGGTATAAACCATTTTCATGTAATTTAAGAAATGATTTTGGCAAATAAGATGTTTTTTTGTGGTGTGTGGGGGCGGGGGGGGGGGGGGGAAGAATCCAATTGGGCATTAGTGATTGATGCAGTCGTGTTTTTGTGTACTAAAAATAGAGCAATCAAATTTCTGAGCAAGCACGTGTTCTTTGTACGACGTAGGCTTCCTGATTTATAAACAGATGGATTGACGTGAAAGAATCATGTACAGTGATTTGCAAAGCCTTTGGTCCTGCCTGTATAAAACAACAGAGCCTCGTTAGAAACGTAGCATTTGCCTCGTCTTGGCTGGAAGCAATTTTCTGTCGTGGACAAACTGAAGCAGTGCGGAGAGGAGCACGAGTTTGAGATGGCAGACTTCACGTGAATATTTTAACTGTGAGCCCTCCTTCCCTCTCAGATGAATGCAAAATATTTCTTGGCAATTCTTTAAAGACAAATATAAATAAAATGTCCCACCAGTATTTCCTCATTTTAATTCAGCCGGGGCAACTGGATGTTTCACATAATAACCACCAATACCATTTCAGTTCAAAGTAAATTCCTTTGTTTCAAGGAGGAATTCTGTTTGGATACATTATATGCTACTCACAGACAAATTCTCTTCTGGTTTGTGTCATTTAGCTACATGCGAGAGCTTACTGAGACACCAGAGATGGTAATATAAAGACCACCACCTGATCCCTATTTACGATATACAGAGGTTTGCAACGTCTCCAGAGCAGTTACCATGTCTCAATTTAGCCAACCAGAAAGAATGATGGATGTGATCTGGGCTCAAACTATTGGCAAGGATTCATTAAAAGCTTGAAATACAGAATATGTTCCTGTCATAGAATAACCCCGAAGAATAAAAATTGAAAGAGATATCTTAATGAGTCCTACACCAAGTTTAATGGTGGGCATATTTAAAAGGAGGGTCCAGTGAGCCGCTGAACCAATGCTTTGAGGCGGAGGAGGAGCTGAACTGTAAAAAAAAATATGGCGGCATTGCTGTTGTGGACCTGCCGAGAGCGAGGAGAGAAGAGACAGCGCTCCTCCGCAGGGTTCTACCACCCGGTCCATCTACAGAAGGCTCCGCATGGGCTTTAATCGGCCTGTTAAATGAGCCGACAGCGGTTTATTTTAAAATCTTATGATGCAGGCTCTGGGCACCAATGATAGGCAGTGGCCTTGAGGGGTTGCAATATCTGGGGAAGCAGAGGGCTGGCTCAGGGCACCAGAAATCAGGGAGACCAATCCCATTGGAGAAAGAGAAAGAAAGGAGACGACCCATAGGATGGTAACCATAGCGGCAGACTAGTGAGGGGCACAGCGACTGAAGAACATACTGGCGGTGGGCTGTTGGTGACTCAAGGCGAAGAATCCATGCAGGCTGTGAGGGCTTCAAGCAATTTCTGCAGAAGACATATTTCTACACTTGTTTTATTACACAACAATAAAAAAAATCTTGAACTGTGATTGGCTTTTTGAGGGCACAGCAGACAATACAAGGACAATAGGTGTAGAAGAACGGTTGTTTTAGGAGTAGCAGGGACTGCTAGGAAATTGAGTTCAGGCTTTGGCACAAGAGGGCAAGCTAAGTTTGTTCAGCTTTTCAAACAGTGCAGCTTGGCACGGTAAAGTTGGAATGCCCAAAAGGGAGAAGGTACATCAGGGAAACTGGAAAGGTTCCTAGTAAATTTTTCAGAAGAGAGCATGTCCAATTGCAGCTCCTCGATGAACACGTTAAGAAATTGGAGTTGGATCGGAATGAACTCAGAATTATCTGAGAGTCATAGTTTACAGTGATGTCACACCCAAGGCACAGGTTGCAGGCAGTCAGGTGACCAATGGAATGAGTAAAGGGAGTAGGTAGACAGTATAGAGATCCCCAGTGGCCATCTCCTCAGCATCAAGTACACCACTGCAAGTGGGGGTCGTGGAGGAATTGAATGACCATCAATGGTCCGGTCATTGGCACCACAACTAATTCCATCTCAGTGGGGATGGATGGAGTCAGGTAGAATAAGAGCAGTTGGAGACTCCATGGTCAGGAGCACAGACGGGCATTTCTGTGGCTATAAGACAAACTCTAGGATAATATGTTGCCTCCCTGGTGTCAAGGTCTAGGATATCTCTGGGTGGGAAAGGATGTTCTGAGAGGGGAGGGGCAGCACCTGGAGGGTGGATGGTGTCATGACCATATTGGTTTCAATGACATAGGTAGGAAAGGAAACGTGGTCCTTCAGAATAAGTTCAGACAGCTTGGTAGCAAGTTAAAAAGAAACAGGGACATGGGAGACTTTAATTTCCCCAATATTGACTGGGATGTTCTCAGTGCCAGAGGTTTAAATGGGGCAGTATTTATTCAGCACATCCAGGAGAGTTCCTTGATCTCTTTGATCTTTCTTTGGCTTGGCTTCGCGGACGAAGATTTATGGAGGGGGTAAAAAGTCCACGTCAGCTGCAGGCTCGTTTGTGGCTGACCAGTCCGATGCGGGACAGGCAGACACGATTGCAGCGGTTGCAAGGGAAAATTGGTTGGTTGGGGTTGGGTGTTGGGTTTTTCCTCCTTTGCCTTTTGTCAGTGAGGTGGGCTCTGCGGTCTTCTTCAAAGGAGGCTGCTGCCCGCCAAACTGTGAGGCGCCAAGATGCACGGTTTGAGGCGTTATCAGCCCACTGGCGGTGGTCAATGTGGCAGGCACCAAGAGATTTCTTTAGGCAGTCCTTGTACCTTTTCTTTGGTGCACCTCTGTCACGGTGGCCAGTGGAGAGCTCGCCATATAATACGATCTTGGGAAGGCGATGGTCCTCCATTCTGGAGACGTGACCCATCCAGCGCAGCTGGATCTTCAGCAGCGTGGACTCGATGCTGTCGACCTCTGCCATCTCGAGTACCTCGACGTTAGGGGTGTGAGCGCTCCAATGGATGTTGAGGATGGAGCGGAGACAACGCTGGTGGAAGCGTTCTAGGAGCCGTAGGTGGTGCCGGTAGAGGACCCATGATTCGGAGCCGAACAGGAGTGTGGGTATGACAACGGCTCTGTATACGCTTATCTTTGTGAGGTTTTTCAGTTGGTTGTTTTTCCAGACTCTTTTGTGTAGTCTTCCAAAGGCGCTATTTGCCTTGGCGAGTCTGTTGTCTATCTCATTGTCGATCCTTGCATCTGATGAAATGGTGCAGCCGAGATAGGTAAACTGGTTGACCGTTTTGAGTTTTGTGTGCCCGATGGAGATGTGGGGGGGCTGGTAGTCATGGTGGGGAGCTGGCTGATGGAGGACCTCAGTTTTCTTCAGGCTGACTTCCAGGCCAAACATTTTGGCAGTTTCCGCAAAGCAGGACGTCAAGCGCTGAAGAGCTGGCTCTGAATGGGCAACTAAAGCGGCATCATCTGCAAAGAGTAGTTCACGGACAAGTTTCTCTTGTGTCTTGGTGTGAGCTTGCAGGCGCCTCAGATTGAAGAGACTGCCATCCGTGCGGTACCGGATGTAAACAGCGTCTTCATTGTTGGGGTCTTTCATGGCTTGGTTCAGCATCATGCTGAAGAAGATTGAAAAGAGGGTTGGTGCGAGAACACAGCCTTGCTTCACGCCATTGTTAATGGAGAAGGGTTCAGAGAGCTCATTGCTGTATCTGACCCGACCTTGTTGGTTTTCGTGCAGTTGGATAATCATGTTGAGGAACTTTGGGGGACATCCGATGCGCTCTAGTATTTGCCAAAGCCCTTTCCTGCTCACGGTGTCGAAGGCTTTGGTGAGGTCAACAAAGGTGATGTAGAGTCCTTTGTTTTGTTCTCTACACTTTTCTTGGAGCTGTCTGAGGGCAAAGACCATGTCAGTGGTTCCTCTGTTAGCGCGAAAGCCGCACTGTGATTCTGGGAGAATATTCTCAGCGACACTAGGTATTATTCTATTTAGTAGAATCCTAGCGAAGATTTTGCCTGCAATGGAGAGCAACGTGATTCCCCTGTAGTTTGAGCAGTCTGATTTCTCGCCTTTGTTTTTGTACAGGGTGATGATGGTGGCATCACGAAGATCCTGAGGCAGTTTACCTTGGTCCCAACAAAGCTTGAAAAACTCATGCAGTTTGGCATGCAGAGTTTTGCCGCCAGCCTTCCAGACTTCTGGGGGGATTCCATCCATACCTGCTGCTTTGCCACTTTTCAGTTGTTCGATTGCCTTATATGTGATAGGGGGAGTAAACTGAAAGCAGCCATTATCGGGCAAGACACAACTGAATTGTTGGACCAAGTAATTACAATCGTGGACTTTCATGTTCCAGTGCGAAGGAAGGATAAGAAATGGCAAGGTAAGAGAACCTTGCATAATGAGAGGGATCATGAACTTAGTCAAGAAGACAGAAGAAGTTCAGGAAGCTACGATCATACAGGGCCTTGGAGAAATATAAAGACAGCAGGAAAGATGTCAAGCAAAGCATTAGCAAAGGCTAAAATGGGCAATGAGAGGCCCATGGTAAGCAGGATTAAAGAGGCATTTAGTACTTACATTAAAAACAAGTCAGAATCCGAACCCTGACTGTGTCATGACATTTTTGAAGAACAAGGTGCAAAAATTATTATAAATTACAATTTTGTATATATAAGATTTTTAAAAAGTAAACAATTATTGAAACATAGAGAAAAGGTGAGGGAGCATCCATTGGTTCATTGACTGTTCAGAAATTTGATGGCTGAGGGAAAGAAACCATTTTTTGGAACAATGACTGTGTGTTTTTAGACTTCTGTTCCTCCTCTCTGATGGCAGGAGTGAGAAAAGGGCATGGCCTGGGTGGTGTGGGTCCTTGATGATAGATGCTGCTTTCTTGAAGCACTTCTTCTTAAAGGTGTCATCAATGGAAGGACGTGTAAGGGTTAAAATGAATTGCAAGTTGCAAGCAGTCTGTGAGTAGCGATTATTTACATGCTCTTTGAGTGTCTCCTCGCAACATCTTTGACCCAAGGTCTTATGGTTTGTTGGAGAGATTACACGATTAGATTAATTCCTTTGTTCTACAAAATGGTAAGGAATTAGAATGTCCTACAATTTTTATTGACCATCTAACTAAGTTTTGGCACTGCCTAACAATGTTCAACAGCTTGTAACAATGTATAATAAATGAAAATAACGTTAACAATTATAAACTCTGGAACACTCAACTCATCTTTGGTATGGATTTGTTTGAACACATCATAGACAACATATTCGACAAGTGATTATAAAGGAAAATAGTTGGTACAGGAAGACTAATGCCTAAGATGGCTCTGGCTGAGTTTACAACACTCCATAGCCTGTCCCTCTCCTGCGTACTGGCACCTCCAAGCCAAATACTGCTGCAACTAGTCAGAATGCTCTGCACTGTGCCCCTTGTAGAAATTTGTAAGAGTCTTTGGTGACATACCAAATCTTTTTCAAACCCGTAACAAAATATAGCCATTGGCATGCCATCTTCATCATTGCATGAACACGATGGTCCCAGGATCGGTCTTCAGAGATGCTGACACCTGGGAATCTGAATTTTCTTACATTCTCCTCTCACTGGTCGAGTGGATAGCTAGTGAGAGAACAGGACCACTCAAAGGTGAGGAGAAGACAGTCAGGTAATTGAGAACCAAATGGAGTTCAGGTAAAGCCTAGCCAGTTAAAAGTTTCCTAAAAGCAACATAACTACTCTCCAGTGCTGAATGCAATATGACAGTGAGCCAGGCAGTTGACGAGAACAGGCCCCACTGTGTACCTCACACAATCTATATAAATACATTTTTCACTAAACTAGATCTGTCAAATACATATATGGATGAATTGGATCAGGAGAATTAGCAATATTTGGCAATTAAAAGACAAAAGGTCCTGCACGGCACTCAGAATGATACGTCAAAGCTTCATTAAACATCTTTCATGCTCCAATGGACAAAAGACTATGAAGTTCATTTAACTGCCAATATAATCAAGATGATGTATGACAGCGTTAAGTTCCAAAGAAGAAATCTTTGAGTATGGGATGAAATGTTCAACTGGCCCCACAGACACAAATGTGCAACCATACATATGGAGATTTATTTTGAACTATAAGTATTTGCAAATGGAATGTAACCTCACCAAGAAAATAGTGGATGATAATTTTTCTGGTTCTAGCATTGGAGAAAGCTGGAAAGAACAGACAAAAAATATTTTAGTCTTAACCAGGTAAACAAGATTAAAACAGTTGATCAAATCTGACAAATGTCCATCTTAAAATGTGACAGCAGACACTAGCGGATGACATGAGTTATCAACTGGGCCTTGTTGCTGATACAATCAGGAAGAAGACTCACCAGAGGCTATACTTCGTAAGCAGTTAGAGGAGATTTGGTATGCCAACAAAGACTTTTGCAAATTTCTATAGGTGTACCATGGAGAACATTTTGACCGGTTGCCTCAGTGTCTGATATGGAGGTGCCAATGCACACAGGGATGGTGCCAGAATGAACATTAGAGGGGGATTAGCATGTTAGTAGTGGGGGCACATTGGAACTTGCTCAGTTTGGTGGAGGGGTGCTGTTGGATGCAGGGACCTACCTTCCATCGAACATTAACACCATCTGCCCTTCCGACATAGGAGAGGAGGGTGCTGCTTTTATTGCTTCATGCATCATTAGACACTACTGATGCTTGGCTCTCACCAGTTTCGTGGCCGGGGGTGGGTGGAGAGTCGGTAGTGTGGGTCAAGCTAGTCGCTAATGATGCTTGACATGTGCTAGTGGCACGGGAGGAGGTTGGGGCTGGATCTGATGGCGAGTGATGGCCGCGACCATATTGGGGGAGCACAGCACCTCCCTGGGGTGCAAATCCTGAATTCACAGGACAGGAAAAGACTACAGAGAGTTGTGAACTCAGCCAGTGCTATCAAGGGCACCAGTGTTCACTCCATTAAGGACATTCCAAGAGGCAGTGTCTCAAAAAAGCAGGCTCTATCCTCAAGGACACTCACCACCCAGGCTGTGCCCTCTACTCACTGCTGCCATCAGGAAGGAGGTACAGGAGCCTGAAGATGAATTCCCAGTGATACAAAGCAGCTTCTTCCCTTCCATCATCAGATTTCTGAATGGACAATGAACCACAGACACTGCCACAAAACAACAAATTTCACTACACATTCGATAAATTCTGAATCTGATTCTGAACTCTTCAACTAGGAAGTGGTTGAATAGGGTCCTGACATTCATTTTCCCTGTGGCAGCTGGCAGGGAGACCCAACTGCTATTAATATAATCAGCCCCTTCTCTTGAAGACAATTGCAGTGTGTACTGGCATATCTACTTCTCCGAGGCATACAAGGGAAGATTCTGATTTGGTGACTGAAATGTCTTCCTGCCAAGTTTTGGAACTAAGAAACGAGGAACAGGAAGAGACCATTTGCTGCCCTGTTGCTATTTACTCTCTGAGCCCTTTGATCATTCCATCTTACTTATACTACATCTTACTTATACCTGAATCTGCTTAATTATTTGGCCGCAACTCCCTTTTGTGGTGGGGAGCTCCACACTTTCACCTTTTCTCATCTCAGTCCTAAATGGATATCCTGTATCCTTAGTTTGTAAAGAAGTGAAATGGAAAAATCTGCAGGCATTGTGATTGTTGTCAAAACACAGATGCCTTTTGGAATTCAGCTGGTTTCACAGAGTCCATAGGAGGTGAAGATATATGACTGACATTAGATTTAAATGTCCTCAGCAGGAAGGATAATCCGTTCTCCTTCTGTATTGTGGAGGGCCATAGCTGTCACACTACTTGGTCGGAAGGCACACCACCTGCCAATTAAGGTTTTTCCCCACCCCACCCATCAGTGCACACCTGACCATTGTCCCCTTTAAGTACCTTTGTACTTGGCCTTGGGCCTTTTTAATTGACTAGACCTTGCCGGCACTGAGCCATTCATCTGTGTAAATTACCTCGGCTGGACCCTCCAGCCCTCCTGTATTTGGCCTTGGGCCATTGTAACCGATCAGACCTTGCTGACACCAAGCCATTAGTTCCTTGTAAATTACCTGGGCTGGACCCCCCCCCCCCCCCCCCCCCCCTCCAGCACTATAAAGAGTGCCATGTGTGCTCGGTTCTCTCTCTTTGCCATCTTTGAGGGACCACCCTTCTTCACTCCAGGCCGAGTACCATGGAAAGAAGGCAGTGGAGAATCATTTGGTGAGGTGTGCACTGTTGTAGGGTTGGGAGCATTTTAGTTAATGTCCCTAGTGGCATAGAGCCATGCCTGCCCTGTCAAATAAGTGGCAGGCATTGCATTGTTTTCCCTTGATTGCATGTACCTAGTTTTGTGTGTGTGTGTGTGTGTGTGTGTGTGTGTGTGTGTGTGTGTGTGTGTGTGTGTGTGTGTGTGTGTGTGTGTGTGTGTGTGTGTGTTTGTTTGTTTTATAAATGACCATTATGATTCTTCCATACGTGCGTCTTCTATAAATAAAATTATTTACTGCTGGACCTTGCTTTTGAGACCCATACAATAGCATCTAGGCTGCCCAGTCATGTGGTGATTTAAACAGTTTCAGTGACTCTGGTGAAGTCTGCTCAACCTTTGCTACACTTCTTCAAGAGCTACAATATTCTTCCTCAGGTAAAGAAAACCAAGCACAATATTTCGGATGCGGTCTGACCAAAGAGCAGTACAAGCACAGCTCCATGACTCAGCTCCTCTTGCTGTGATGCTCTGCAAACCATTTGCCTCTTGACCATCTGTCTGCACCACTCTGAAACCTCTCTGTAGCCTTCTGTTGTGGGTGGAGGCTGTGCAGATTTGTGCTGCACAGTCCACGGCGACAGTGTGTACAGTTTCCGTCCTGGGCTATCAACTGATGGCAGAGGATGGACTATTGACATAATCCTGGGGTAGGTGACAAAATTGCATGCTATCCCAGATAAAGGCAAACTGAAACTGATCTTGGGAGTCAGGGCTTAAAGAGATGGAGAAAATCTCATTTACCAGGTCCACCATGGTGTACCAGTGTTTGATGTCCCTGGCCGCAATGTCCTCAACTGAAGTGACCACGTCCGGAATGGACGCAACAGGGAGAGGGGTTGGGGAATTTATTTAGCTTACATCTTAGCTTAGGGCGGCAAGGTTGGTGTAGCAGTTATCGCAATGGCTTTATAGTGCCAGCAATCAGGACTGGGGTTTGAATCGGTCTGTAAGAAGTGTGTACGTCTTCCACATGTCTGCATGAGTTTTCCCCAGGGGCTCCGGTTTCCTCCCACCGTCCTATAGTTTGGTGATCAAAATTGTATATAATACTCCAAATTTGGCCTCACCAATGCCTTTTACAATTCTAACATACCATCCCAGCTCCTATATTCAATGCTCTGATTTATAAAGGCCAACATGCCATAAGTTTTCTTCACCACCCTATCCACATGTGATTTCATCTTCCAGGAACTATGCATCATTATTCCTAGATCCCTCTGTTCTACTGCACTCTTCAATGCCCTACCATTCACCATGTATGACCTATTTTGATTGGCCCTACCAAAATGTAACACCTCACACTTATCTGCATTAAACTCCATCTGCCATCTTTCAGCCCACTCTTCTAACTGGTCTAAATCCGTCTGCAAACTTTGAAACCCTTCTTCACCATCCACAGCTCCACTTATCTTAGTATCATCTGTATACTTACTAATCCAATTTACCACTCCATCATCGAGATCATTAATGTATATGACAAACAGTAATGGACCCAATATTGCATCCTGAGGCACAGTACTAGTCACCGTCTTTCAATCTGACACACAGTTATCTACCACTACTCTCTAGCATCTCCCATTCAACCATTGCTGAATCCATTTTACTACTTGAATGTTAATACTTAATAATTGAACCTTCCTAACTAACTTCCCTTGAGAAACCTTATCAAAGGCCTTACTAAAGTCCATATATACAACATCCACAGCCTTATTCTCATCAACTTTCCTAGTACTCTCCGCAAAAAATTCAACAAGGTTTGTCAAACGTGATCTTCCCCTCACAAATCCATGTTGACTGTTCCTAATCAAACCCTGTCTATCCAAATATTTATATACACCATCTCTAAGAATACTTTCCATTAACTTACCCACCACTGACGACAAACCTACAGGCCTTTAATTCCAGATTTACTCCTAGCACATTTTTTTAAACAATGGAACTACATGAGATACCCTCAAATCCTCCGGCACCATTCTCATTACTAATGACATTTTAAACATTTTCATCAAAG
This sequence comes from Narcine bancroftii, assembly GCF_036971445.1. NCBI lineage: Eukaryota > Metazoa > Chordata > Chondrichthyes > Torpediniformes > Narcinidae > Narcine > Narcine bancroftii. Next base: position 87,041,464 of record NC_091480.1, read on the forward strand.
CCCCTATTCTTTCTACACTAACCTCCCTCAATTTCCTAGGGAATATCTCGTCAGGATCTGGAGACTTATCCAACTTTATTTTCTTTAAAAGCCCCAGTACTTCCTCTTCTTTAATTATCATTGATTCCATAACTTCCCTACTTATTTCCCTTAGCTTACACAGATCAATATCCTTCTCCTTAGTAAATACAGAAGAAAAAAAACTTCAAAATCTCCCCTTTTTCTTTTGGCTCCACAAACAGCCGTCCACTCTCATCCTCCAGGAGACCAATTTTATTCTTCACTATCCTTTTGCTCATAATATATCTGTAGAAACCCTTTGGATTTATTTTCACATTACAAAACAACCTCAAATCTCCTCTTAGCCTTTCTTATTTCCTTCTTAAGATTCTTTTTACGTCCTTTATATTCCTCTAGCACCTCATTTACTTCATGCAGTCTATAATTTCTGTACACCTCTCTCTTTTTCTGAATCATATTTCCAATAACCATTGAAAACCAAGGCTCCCTAAAACTTTTAATCTTTCCTTTGATCTTGACAGGAGCATACTGTCTCTGAACCCTTAAAATTTCACCTTTGAATGCCTATCATTTTCCTTCTACATCCTTCCCATAAAACAATTTATCCCAGTCCACACCTTTCAAATCCATTCTCATCTCCTCAAAATTAACCTTTCACCAATAAAAATCTATAGGGCAGGTTGGCAAACTGGATCCAAAATTCTCTAAGCTGGAGTAGGGGTGGTTAAGAGGGGGAAAGATTGAGATGTATAAAATTATGAAGAGTATAGATGGGACAGAAAGTGGGAATCATTTTGTCCATATCAGAGGTGGATAAAGCAGCATAGTTTCCAGGGAAAAAGTAGGTAGGTAGATGGTGTTGGGTCCACAGCTAGATCAGCCTTGATCTTATTAATGGACAAGCAGGGTCAATGGGTTTGATGGCTGACTCCTGCTCCTCTTTCTTACATTCTTAATGTTTTAAGTCTCAGCTACTTCATCTGAACATTGCTATGGCACTCCCATCCCTCATTCAGCAAGTTAGACACTCCTATTCCCCACATCATGACTCACTTCCTGTCCCATGCCAGTGCTGACCTAATGTCTATTGCTTGGAGCATCTGGATATAGGCTCCATGCAAATTATGTGTTAACATTAACCAAAGCATTTTGTGACATCTTTGTGGTCCTCTCACTGACCAGATCAAACGATGACAACTCCAATTGCCCTTCAATTGTTAGCTCTCTTAAATCTCAAACATTGGGGTAATCCTGTGGCATATGTCCCTTTGGAGTGAAACAACAGGTGTTAACAGCATTATTGAAATCCTTCTTTGGCTGTGTTGGCCAACATCACCATCTTCCTTCTCTCTACAATTGGCAATATCCAAAGTGCCCAATGGCAAAAGTTGGACAAAAATATTTATTTGTGACTAATATAGCAAAGGAGGCACTTTTGTCTTCTGTATTATTGAATAATATGGTGTATCAAAGCCAAATTCGGTGATGTGCATGTTATTAGATAAATAACCTTACTGTCATTAGACAAGTACAATGAAATTGAGCACACATCCTGATGGTACACAATAAATAAAATAGCAAAACAACAACACAACAAAACAATACAATCCTCAATGTTTGGCAGGGTTCAGTTCCTGTCTAGTTCTGGGGTTAAAAACTATTGTTTGCCTGTGATTTAAAGGACCCAAAACATCTACCAGAGGGCAGCAGATCAAACAGATGATGACCAGGGTGGTAAGGATCCTTCAGGATGTTGGCTGCTTCTACTGTGTTTGGCTATGCGTTTATACCTGTATTTGCACAGTTAATAAGTTAATCCTGAGGCAAAATGTTATGGCTGACAATAAAATAAAATTATTAAAATGCCAAAGTAGGAGAGGACTCCATGCTAATTAGCACCAATATGAATTAATCCTACAAAAAATAGAACAGTAACAGTTTTATTATCTCATTACAATTCATACTGAATTCCCTTTCTTCTATTTCCTGCAAGGATTTATTTTTAAATAATCAGTGGTTTCTTCAGATCAGGGCAATGTCAGTCTCCACACATGGCAAGAATATTTTCCTGTTGACATAAAGTTGGATGTCATGTCCCTCTGACTATTACACGTAGCCCAATCACAATGTGAGACATTTATCTAGTACACAATCAAAAATCATTCACAAATAGGTACAAAGCATGAGGTGAACAGTTTAGTTTCTCAATTTCTATTCCATTTCAAGGAAGAATTTTGGTCAACAAAAACAAGCACGTGATGTTCAAGCTTATCAAAAATACCCCCCAACACTTATTTATTGATTCTTGAAAGTGACCTGCGAGCTAGCAGTGAAACCTTATAAAATAACTCTTTCCAGTCAGCTTGAAACCTGGTGTGAAACCAAATCAATTAATCTTTTCAAATAGCCTCTTTGCCACTGGACAAAATTTGCAATTCTCTTTAATGTTTCACACGAGCCATTCAGAGGGATTAGATCATTTTGATTATAATGCAACATGTGAACGTGACCATTTGAAATGCACGTTCGAGTGCTGCATAATTTAAAAAAAATGTTTAAAATATATTTGAACACTCTTAATTGAATTTCTAATGAACAAGGGCCTACAGTATTAACTTTCTATTTCAGCACTAATTGGTTATCTTGAGACATGATGATGTTGGAAATAGAATGAAATATTCTGGAGCAGTTGCAGTAGAAGAATAAGGGGAGATTTGATGGATATTTACAATATTATGAGAGGTATAGACAGAATGGATGTGAGAAGGCTTTTTCCACTCAGACTAGGGGAGGTAAATACAAAAGGTTGTAATTTTTGGCTGAAAGGGAAAGGTTTGGGGGAACATTAGGAGAAAGTTCTTCACTCAAGAGAGTGGTGGGAGTGTGCAATGAGCTGCCATCTGATGTGTTAAATGTGGGCTCGATCTTGTGTTTTAAGAATAAATTGGATAGAACATGGATGGGAGAGGTATGGAGGGTTATAGAGAGGGAGCAGGTCAGTGGGACAAGAAAAATGATGGTTGGCGCAAACTAGAAGGTCCGAATGCACTTTTTTCTGTTGCGTAGCATTCTATGTCAAGGAACTTTAAACTCTATCAAACTCAAATACAACATCTTGTCACCTGTCAGGAAGGCGCAACAGTGACTGCACTTCCTGAGAAGACTACCAGTTACCATTACTACAACCTTCTACAAAAGTTATAGCGAGAGCGTCCTAGCCGGCTGCATCACTGTGTGGCATGGTTGCTGCAAAGAAATGGATTGAGGTCAATCCGAGGACAATAAGAGTGGCAGAGAGGATCACTTGAGCCTCCCTCGCCCCCATCTATTGGGATTATTGTCTGAAGAGGGCACACAAAATCACTGAGGAACCTTTCCATCCCGTACACAACATTTTTCAGCTGTTCCCATCGGGGAAGAGATAGAGGAGTATCAGAGCCAGCCTCACCAGGCTGAGGAACAGCTTCTTCCCAAGGGCAGCGAGAATGTCGAACGACCAAAGGAACTGCTCACACTAACCATCTGAGACTCTCATATTTAATAAACAATATATTTATTTATATGAATATTTGACCAGGATATGTTTGTCTGTATGTGTAGTTGTGTGTCTGTTTGTTTTTTGCACTGAGGACCAGAGAACGCTGTTTCGTTGGGTTGTACTTGTGCAATCAGATGACAATAAACTTGACTTGAAAAGTCCATGGAGATCTGAGTAATAAAACAGACGAGTTCTGTAAAGAATAGCCTTTCCTCTGCTAGCTCCGTCACTGATCAAGGACTTTGCATTTAGAGAGGAGTCTACTGTGGGGCAGCGAGGATTAGGGCCTGCAGTTCGTGGGAATGGGAGATTGGAACAATGAGGAATGGCGCAATGGACGTGCAATCAGAAGCTGGTGGGAAGAGGTTGGTTGGATGCATGAACTGATTTGCAATTGAAGAAGGTCACACGTGCAAGTCATAGTGCGGGAAGTGGACATGCGGTAGGGTGGTGGTTGGAAGAAACAGGGTTGTGAATCCACAGTGGTGGGGGGGGGGGTGGATACTCAAGGAAAATGGTTTTAGAGTAAAGAAAACACAGATAGGAGGGGGGTGGGTCACTAGATATTTGAAAGTCAGTGCCAATGATCGAGATGTCATCGGACAAAGAGTTGGTGTGAAGTTTGAGGGAGCTAATGAGCTGCACGCAGGAGTCATTTCCCCAGGGGATCATGGGTAGGAGCGAGTAGAGTGAAAACTGCAAGGAAGAGGTACCAGCAAAGGAACAACATCTCTCAAAATCTCAGTCTAAATCACAGTGGAGTTCATTTGTGCGAAAAAACTTTACACAGATCACACGAAAGCTCACAGTTCGATCTTACTGCATGTGTCCTAAAACCTTGTTACACCAGATCTGAATCAAATTTGGACAAGTGTGATCCATGGACACAAAAGACCCTGAAACGCAGAACAGAGAATTCTTTGACACAGCACACAAAAATGGTGGACTTCCCAATAGTATGTGTCATCGAATAAATTTAACTTTCACCACTAAAATCTGTCTGTGTTTATAGTTAAAGAACAATCTTAATTCTGAGTTTAATTTATTACCAAACAATAATTGGCTTAGGACTTGGATATTGATCATTTAATGGCTGTGTTAATAAATGGTTTTAAGGCAGATCTTCACTGATATTTTTAATCTTATGTAAAACAAAAGGTACGGCTCCCTGGTTAGCAGAACGCTGTCACAGTGCCAGCAACCGTGGTTCAAAGCCGGTGCCGACTGTAAGGAGTTTGCACGATCTCCCCATACCTCCAGGTGCTCTGATCTCCTCCCACCCTTCATGATGCACCGGGGCTGTAAGTCAATTGGGTGACACAGGCTCATGGGCCAAAAGGCCCATACACTGTGCTGTATGTCCAAATGGAAAAAAAATTAAAAGGGAGAGTTGGAAATAATGATCTGTAAAATTCTAACAGATGGTAACATTCTGCATTTTTATTGACACCAATCAACATGCAAGATTTTAAATTAACAAACTGGGGAAAGAGGACAGGAATGGAAATTGCAATTAATGGCATGAGGTGTCACTGAGAGACAGAGTGATTAAATGCGAAGGTATGTTAGTGTATGAAAAGAAAGCAGAGACAAAAGAGCTAAGGAATTAAAAAGGGCGCGTCAAGAGAACAAAAAATGAAATCGTTAATTGAGTTTCAAAAGCAAGGGAGCATGAGGCTGAACTGCGGTGACAACTGGGCGATTGAAGTGTACGACTGTATGTCCTGAACTTACACACCTGCAAATTGCGATGCACTGAACGTTCCTTGTTTGTTTCACTAACCTTCATATCAAATCAAAATGATGCCTTCCCTTTGTTAATATTTTAATTCATTCATCTTAAGTATCTTTTTATACTAATTTTAAAAGAAAAATTGTAACTTGGTTGGCATGGATGTAATTCAGCAAATGCCTCTGTTCAGTGGCGATTGAAGACTGTGGCAAAAGCCTCGAGCAGCTCCTCTGATTGCCTGGGGGCCAGGCCTCAGTTCGTACCCCTCCTCAGGGAATTGGTTGCACAGGGACCAGTCCGGTTCATGGACATGTGCCCACTCTGAAGGACATGGACCGGAGGCATAAAGTGAACTGCCCCCCTTCTTTGGCTTGGCTTCGCGGACGAAGATTTATGGAGGGGGTAAAAAGTCCACGTCAGCTGCAGGCTCGTTTGTGGCTGACAAGTCCGATGCGGGACAGGCAGACACGATTGCAGCGGTTGCAAGGGAAAATTGGTTGGTTGGGTGTTGGGTTTTTCCTCCTTTGCCTTTTGTCAGTGAGGTGGGCTCTGCGGTCTTCTTCAAAGGAGGTTGCTGCCTGCCAAACTGTGAGGCGCCAAGATGCACGGTTTGAGGCGTTATCAGCCCACTGACGGTGGTCAATGGGGCAGGCACCAATAGTTTTCTTTAGGCAGTCCTTGTACCTTTTCTTTGGTGCACCTCTGTCACGGTGGCCAGTGGAGAGCTCGCCATATAACACGATCTTGGGAAGGCGATGGTCCTCCATTCTGGAGACGTGACCCATCCAGCGCAGCTGGATCTTCAGCAGCGTGGACTCGATGCTGTCGACCTCTGCCATCTCGAGTACTTCGACGCTTGGGGTGTAAGCGCTCCAATGGATGTTGAGGATGGAGCCCCTACTAACACACTGAAGCACATGAAATCCAACAGAACTGGGAGAATTGATGAAATAATTACAATAGCAGAGAACATACAACGCACTGTCTCCACGCTCCCAGCACAGCCACCCTATCAGTCCCTTTCCCTCTCATCTTATTTAAATTCCCCAGTTACCATCACAGTATTTGAACTAGTGTGATCTGAGTCAATGGCTCAGATCACCAGCTGATTTAACAGCTACAGCCACACACCACCCTCCCTCATCTGTGCTTGACAGCACAAAACTATTTTTTTAAATTTATTTGTTCACAGGATGTGGATATTGCTGGCAAAGCTAGTATTTACTGTTCATTATGCAGGACTCCCTGAACCGATTTGATTGCTAGCCACAGAGGAGGCCAGACCAGGCTCCAAAGAACATGTAAAACAGACAAGATTTTAAAGCAATTCAACAGCTTCATGATGCCCATTTCCAGCTTTTCATTTCCAGATTTAATTAACAATTGAATGTAATATCATGACGAGATTCAACTTCACCTTACTAGATCAGTAGAGCAGGCCTGTGTAATAACAGCCTGGTGAAATATCATGATGGCATCACTCCTCATCTCTGCAGGAGCTTTCGATGCTGCCGATTCTTATCTTCCACACATTCATTACTGCCGTGGTAGATTAGTTAGCCAGTATAAATCATGTACAGTAAAATCCCTGTTATCCTGGCAAAAAAAATTGAGGAAATGAATAAATAAAAATGAAAATAAATAAGTTTAAAATGATAAATGTTCTCCAAAGCCACACACATCCACCAGGTGAAAATGGGAGCAAACATTCAGCCAGTGGGGCACCCTTTTGTGCCCCCGCCCGCAGCAGCTGTTTCAATAAAGTTGTGTTTGAATAAAATTGCGGAGTCCAGGGCAAAGAGCTGGCCAACGCCGCTCGCTGCTGGGGCGACTCTCCCAAAGTGTCTCCCTATACCTGCCTGGTAAATATTAGTATATAATTCAGTATATTAGTAAGGCTTATCTGTAATCTTGAGGGAGAGGGATTTAATTACAATGGGAGCATGGCTAACACAACACTGTTACAGCGCCGGTGACTGGGGTTCGAATTCGAATTTAAATTTTGTAAGCAACAGGAATAACCTGATTAAAGTGAACTTTACCTAATTAAGGATTACAATTCCGATTATTTTTAAATTACTTTACATTTTACACTGGCCTTTTTCTTTTCAACTGTGTATTCTTAAAACAGGTGTATTACTTAGGCATTGTAAGAGTGAGTCTCAAGCAACTGGAAAATTTACATATCCAGCATCTAGGTGCCGGATACTGAGGGTTTCACTTGTACTGTGAGAGGGCAGTGGTAGAATCCAGGGAAAGCTGAAGAGAATGTGGATAGAATTAACTGAGTGTCAAAAACAAGAGAGCATGAGGCTGATTTGCAGTGACAACTGGGCAATTGGCGTGTTCTGAACTTGCACACCTGCAAATTGCGATGCACAAACATGGAATGTTCCTTGTTTATTTCACTAACCTTCATATCAAATCAAAATGATGCCCTCCCTTTATTAATATTTTAATTCATTCATCTTAAGTATCTTTTTATACTATTTTTTTTAAAACAAGTAACTTGGTTTTTGTTTAAAAAAACAAAGCCATGGGTCTCTCTGAGAGAAGAAATTTTTCCTCATCTCAGTCCTAAAAAAATTTCCCCATAAAATTTTGTCTTTATGGGTTACATGATTGTTATGTACTGTGTACTGTTACGGGCCCAGAGGACCCCAAATTCCAGCACCAGCAGAAATTCACCAAGTCAAATGGTCACTTGAACCATCTAAACCATAATCATATAACCAAAAGTAGTTTTTAATTCTTTTAAACATAAAAAAAAGGATCAAACTTTATCTTAACTCCCTTCTAATTCTAAACACGTGTATGTAATGTGTACAAGTTTAGAAAAGTTCTTTGATTTACAGTCCAATCTCACTCCTCCAATACCAGGCAATTCTTGTACTGTGCATAGAATTTAACATTTAGGAATTTTCACCAAGCTTTGGTGCTTAAAGGTCATTAGTTACTGCTCAGGAAAGTTCTTGTTGGTTTCGGAGAGAGATTCGTTACTCGTTGGGCACACACAAACTGATCAGCCTCTTCAGTATCTTGCCAAAGAAGTTTGCCCCATTAGAGTTTTCCAAATGATAACCTCTTCTTCTGGAGGTCACCATAGTGTTCCTTTTTTTTCCCCCTTCTTTCAGGTGAAACACTCTAGCCAGCCATTTCTAACAGGATGAACTCAGAACTCACAACCCATCTTCAAAATGGGGTTTTTAAACAAGCTGCCAGCTTGCCATACTGCAGAAACTAGTTCTCTCACTCAGTGAAAGCCTGTTTGGTTTTCCCTCTCTCCCTGCAAAACCACATGATCTTTTTAGAACAGCAAACTGCATCCAGACAGATTGCAGCACCGTTCATCTATTCCTTTCAAAACAATAACCCATTACTCCACAGCATGTCCAATTAACACATACTTGTGAAGTCCTTCAGCAAAGCAGTTTCCATGGTCTTTACAATGGCATTGGGAGCCTGGACTGTCTGGTTTGACCACTGCTCTTGCATTTTACATGAGATCTGTTTTGTGAAGTGTTTGTTTGTGACCTACATTAAAACCCCCAATCTAACTCTTCCAAAAACATATCTATACATCATATAAAATATGATATAATCCATCACAGAATTGTGTGTATATGTGTGTGCACCGTGGTCTGGAGAAATGATGTTTCATCGGGTTGTTTATATACAGTCAGATGATAATGAACTTGAACTTATCTGAGTGGGTGGTGAAAACAGGTACTCCTACAAAAGTTTTAATGCATCCCGATGAACACTTGAATCATCAACGCAAAGAAAGCTGCAGACCAAGTGCTGACAAAAAGGTATTAGCAGAGTTGGGCAACTGAAATTCTGTATGAATTTGATGGACTGAAGGGCCTGGACTTGCACTGCATGATATTTGATGATGAATTGTTGGCAAAGCACTAATTGAAAATAATTCTTGCACTTGTTGGCCTTCTGTCACTTCAGAATTATTCAAAATGTAAAAAGGATTCAGATTTATTTTAAGAGTACATAACTAACACACACACAGCCCTAAGATTCTTTTTTCCTGTGGCCCTTTCATTCTTTTTCCTGTGGGCAAAAACTGTACACAATGTACATGTGTAAACAAATAAAGAATGTAAAGAAACTGACTGTTCAATAGAGAATTTAAAAAAAATCAATAAATTGCACGTGGGAGTCCTTAAATGAGTCCCTGATTGAGTTTGTTGTTGAGGAGTCTGATGGCAGAGGGGTAGCAGCTGTTCCTGAACCTGGTGGTGAGAGTCTTGTGGGGCCTATAACTCTTTCCTGATGGAGGCAGTGAGAACAGAGTGTGTGCTGGATGGTGTGGATCCTTGATGATCGCTGCTGCTCCCAGGCAGCATCGTTCCCTGTAGATGTTTTCAATGGTGGGGAGGGTTTTGCCCATGACACCCTGGGCTGTGTCCACTACGTTTTAGAGGTCTTTACACTCAGGGGTATTGGTGTCCCCATACCAGACTATGATGCAGCCAGTCAGCACTAAACATCTGTGGGAGACAAATTCATTCGAATCCCCTTTCATATGGCATGAATGTCGATGGGAAGAGTAATAGCCCATAAGTACCATTTGTGCTGGGCTCAGGTTAGGAATTGCTGCCTGCTCTTCCCTCCACCTTGCCCAAATGCACATTGCACCAAGGTAACTTTTGTCGCTGTAAACCCTGCTCACTGCCCATACATCCCCTTCTAAAATTATCATGTTATGAAGCAGCGTGATATCAGAATAAACTCAGTGTTAAGGTTGGGCTGTTTGCTTGTCTCTTTGTAGAAAAGATTCCAATCAGTATTTGGCAGGAATGAGCATTCAAGGCAAAGCTAAACTTTGGATTCTAGATTTGTCTCTTAAATTAATTCCTTGGTCGCTTTGAGAAAGGAATAATTTTACATGAACAATCTTAAGTCATGTGATCTGACTGCTGTAAAAACACAACGCTGGAGAAACTCAGCAGAGATTTTATATAGCAGAGATAAAGATGCAGAACCAACGTTTCAGGCTTGAGCCCTTCATGAAGGTCTCTCTGCTGTCACTGCCATTCACAGCAGGAGCAGGAAATGCTGGCTTTGGAGATTGAGTGTATGTAAGCGAATTCCCTCGTTCTGAAGTGGTGAAAGCCTTCAAACACAATTATTACAGGTCAGAGCTGAGCAGAGCTCTGGCAGCATTAGTTGCATCACTAATGGAAGAGCCACTTGCTTACAACACAAAACATGACATTCAATCCAGCAGTATCAAGCTGAGCCCGGGTCTGAAATCACCGACGTTTCTTTATTAGGTCTGAAAAGACTTACTAGCACGGGCAAAAAATTGTACTAAGCTCCTCTTTTGCACCGAGTCAAAAAGGGAACCAGATTACAGCTACAAATTCACTGACACAGATGATGCCCTCAGGGTGAAAATTAATGAAGCATTGCATGAAAACCCAAAAATTTTAGATATGGCCATTCTGTTTATATAGTCATTACGAGCAAAGACAAGATAAATAGTCGCGATTTTCTTCCACATCATAAAGGAACTGAAAACTAGGGGGCATAGATTTAATTAAAAACACAATTGCTGGATAAACTCAGCAGGTCAAACCATGTACTTTATGTAGCAAAGATAAATGTGCATCACCAAGGTTTCAGACTTGGATAAATAACCAATATTTTGGGCCTGAGCTCTTTATAATCTACATAACCAACGTTTCAGGCCTGAGCCCTTCAAAAAAGCCATATATTTAAGTTGAGAGGGGGAGATATTAAACTTTTTAAAAAAAAGCTATTTGAAAGGCTTAGAGAGACACCTTTTCATACGTAGAGTGATATTGATAGTTTTGTAGAATGAGCTGCCAAAGGAAGTCGTAGAGGCATGGGTAGAAAAGGTTTGGAATGATATGGGCCAAATGCAGGCAAACTAAGCTAGCTTAGGTAGACACCTTGGTCGACGTGGGCACGTGAGCCAAAGGGCCTGTTTGCTGTAAAACATTTTAACTTTATGGCTCTAACTAATTTACACAAGTTTCTACATCAACTTTTTTTTGCAATGTCGCAAGTGGTTAGGACTGGAGTAGAGTGTGAGGGGTATTATCAGGGGCAAGTACAATTCAGCATTCGGGAGGCAGCTGGACAACCACACTAAAACCCCTGGTGTCCAGGACCTACAGATTGTGGATGCCGGATATGCAAATTTCTGGTTGCATGAGAATCACTCTTGCAATGCTTAAATAATAGACCTACATTAAAATAAGCAGTTTAAAAGACATTGTAAAATGTAAAGTTTTTTAAAAAAAAAAGTATTGCAATCCTTAATTATGTAAAGTTCATTCGAATCAGGTAATTCCCGCAACTTATAAAATTTAAATTCAAATCCCAGTCGCTGGAGCTACGACAACATTGTGTTAACCACTGAGCCTACCATGCCACCGTCATAATTAACCACCCTTCCCTCAAGTTTACAGATAAAGCCTAACTAATATACTTAAACTCCATACTAATAAAGACCCTTATCAAGCAGGGAAAGGGAGAGACGTAGGGAGAGTCACCCCAGTGGTGAGCAGCATCGGTTGGCTCTTCACCCTGGGTGACGCCATTTTATTCAAACACAACTTTATTCAAACAGCTGCTGCGGGCGGGGGCACTGCTAGGGCGCTCCTTCAACAAGGGGTTGTGTGTTGCTTCGCAGAGCATTTACTTTTGCAATTTTAAACTTTCATTTAAATATTTATTGATTTTAATTCCAATTTATTTATTTCAATTTATCTGTTTATTTATTTCCTCTGGGGTTTTTTTTTGCCATTTGCTTCGGGTTACTGGTTACTTGAATTCTGGGTATCTGAAAGGAAAGAACCCGGAAAGAGAAGGAGGAACAGTGGAACTATGAAGATCACGATATCACTTAAATCTGATGTGGACTTGATGATCTCCTCCTACTCTCTAATAATAATGAGAATTTATATCTTATCACATGTATTTACATAGTTTACAACTCCTACTGAACACCAGGTATATATTGCATTATTTTTTTTATTACAACGGCCCAGTTTTAAAGGGGAAATACCAGGTAGTGATCTCATAATTAATTTTTTCGACCCACAGCACCAGTAACAGGCCTTTCCGGCCCATGAGCCCGTGCTGTCCAAATACACCAATTAACCTACGGCCCGCATTCGTTTTGAAGGGTGGGAGGAAACCGGACCACCCGGTGGAAAGCCCACGCAGACACGGGGAGAATGTACAAACTCCTGACAGAAAGCACAGGATGTGAAACTGGGTCACATGTGCTACAACAACATGGTGCTAACTTAGTGGTTTTCAAACTTCTTCTCTCCACTCACATACTTCCTTAAGGATTCCCTACGCCATCAGTGCTCTGTGATTAGTAAAGTATTGCTTAAGGTGGTATGTGGGTGGGAAGAATAAGCTTGAAAACCACTGTTTTAATCATACCTCGTTATGTGCACGGTTTCGTAACTCCAAAGGAAATGGGCCAATGACAATTTTTCGCAAGCAAATTATTTCAGCAACAATTGGGTCTAGAGAAGTGGTTCTCAACCTTCCCTTCCCACCCATATTAAGCAATCCCTTACTGATCACAGAGCACCAATGGCATTGGGATTACTTAAAGTGGTACGTGAATGGAAAGAAAAAAATTGAAAACCACTGAGCTGAGCTGGACGTATTTCTGATTTGTACATATTGACATGTAGAACTTGAAAGCAGTGTTACTTTTATTGAAGGGGTTATATAATAACAGAGGGCAGACTGACGTTCAGGTCGGTGGCTGTCAGCCTTGTCTCGCATGGTTCTGATGTTCCAGCATGCTAGCTTGAGTTTGTGTGCATCTTTTGAGGGGGAGGACGTGGACCTGTCCATGGGCCTGCGCAAAGGAGTGCATTGTGCGCAGTACTGGCCCCACCCTTTATACCCATGGTTCGTGTGCCGTGGCCAAGCAAGCTGGGACGTGGCAGCGAGGTCGTTGGGTCGTAGGTTTTATATCGGAGTGACCTTCTCCTATGCAGGTTGCTTAACCGGGCTGAAGAGGCCTGCCTCCCCTTTCTGGAGATTTCCCTTTCTGGAGATTTCCATTTCTGGAGATCTACGACCGCTCTCCACAGTTATGGAGTGGTGCACCCTGGAATCGGCCTGCGTGCGTTTACTCCTGCCGCAGCCGAGTAAAGGGGATACAGCATTGGTTGAGGATCAGAAAGAAAAGTTCTAGTAGAAATTTTTTTTAAGACTGGAGAGAACTCTGCAATGGTGTTCACAGTTGTTACTGTTTAGACTATTGGTTTTTGAGGTGTGTATTAAACTCTGAAATACACTAAACAGTTCTCATTGACCGCTCCCGGCCCGGGCTGTGCGGGCTGCCGGGGTTAACCCAAACTGGCATGCATTCAAAATCTGGACCTATATCTAAAGATAAATGCCATGTACTGAAGTTTTGCCTCAACATTCTCCAGGTGCATTACGTCAGTCATTTAGTTAAGTGATTTATTCACCGAGGTATCAAAGAGCATTGTACAAGGAAATGATTTGTAATATTATTATCCATGAAGCATTTTTTCTTGGCAAGGCAAGAAATGATGATAGCAGACTACGCAATGGAAGAAATTGGAATGGAAATTATGGGCAATGTTCATGACAGAGGTACAAGGGAAATACTGGAGGAAAGAAAGGCAGTTGGGTTGGAGCAGGCCGCAAGAGGTTGATGGCTACATCTGAAATCATCCAGTGACAAGAGTTGGGAAACTGAGTGAAAGTGGAAACTGCCTCAGAAGGGAGAGAATGAGAGAGACCGAGAGCAAGTTAAATATACAACAAAAGATATGAAAGATTTTAACTGGAATCTGGGAAAATACATCAGCGGCCCAAAGGAAGCTTGCCAGGCCCAAGCTGATATATGGGCGATGATCCAACAAGTCAGACAGGAAACTGTTCAGGACAAAGGAATTTCCATGTGTTCACTTCTGGAGGGTCACCTTACCTGAGGATACCTAGCCCCTGTCCTGCTCTTATGACTGTGGCATTTCAGTGACTGGTCCATTAAGTTTCTGGACAAGAAGATGGTGATAGAGGAGATCATCAATGATAATTGCACTTGAATGGCAAGGATAGATGGTTGAACATTTTATTAGTGCTGATAAAGTCACTTGTCATGCCTGATTGCTGTCCTGAACTTTCTGCATACAGGCACAGATGTCATCAACATTATAATCAAAAGAGAATTATGAACAAGATAGATCAAATATAGTGCAATCACGAGCAAACATGCCCTCTTTGAACCCAATAATGGAACAATTAAAGGTGGTTGGCTCCAAGGATTACCTTCAGAGGTGTTCTGGAAAATAATTACAACTATGTTTCTTTGTCCAAATTCAATTGTATTGGGGATTCTTAAGTCAAACTCAGCTAAACATGCCCTTGATCCCAGCTAGGCAGGAGACAGGTCAAAAGGCATTTCCCCATGTCAATCAAGGTCAGACACACCCACAGGTAATGATGCCTTCCAATTGGTCCTTATCTTCACCCAAAGTTTTCATGGGCCTACCTGGGCTGTTCTCATAGCTGGCTACAGGATAACAACCCAGCATATGGGCTAGTTCATTTTCTTTCTCCTTGAGAGACAATCCCTGATTTCCATTCTGGGTTGCAACCCACGGGCGATGCTGGAAGACCAATCGTGAGGGGAATTCCAATTAGCAACTTTAAAAAAAAATTTAGCAAAGCAGCAGGCACTTCCGACCCAAGAGCCTGTGCTTCCCAAATGCCCCAATTAAACTACAACCCCCGTAATTTTTGAAGGGTGGGAGGAAGAGGATACCCAGGCAGACACCAGGAGAAGGTACAAACACTCCTTATGGACAGCACCAGATCGAACTGCTGAGCTTTACTGTGTCACCCTCTGAAGTGCCAGAATCACTGGACATCAGAACATTGTATAGAAAAACAACATTTAAAAATGATCTTTCTTCTAAATCTGAAAACTATTTTCCCAGTTGAATGGTGACTTTTTAAAAAATCTATTATGTACATTTGGTATTCTCTTTAAATTGGACTTTTTTTCCCATTAAATCACAATATAAATTGATTTATTCACAGACCCATGCTGTAATATTTTATCAAGTTATTCAAAAGAACCCATGTCAATGTTTCCCATAGGTTAAAGTATCGAAGCAAATCTTCTCATTGAAACTTTCATGGTACCGTTTCATTTCTTATTTATTTAATTGCACTGTCAACACTCATTTCCAACACAGCAACATTCATTAAGTGAATAAGGTCATCAATGTACCATGACATCATGTCAGCACCTCCAAACAGAAGAGAAATTACACTTCAAAGGCTAGATATCAGCTATTCAAAAGTAATTTTTCATCAGAATCTTGTCAAGCTGAATTTCAGGTCGGCAGTTAATTACTTTTGGCTCTGGGAGACCAGATTTAAAGTTCATCCCAATACAAGCATCTTTGATTGAAGGTAGTCTACCACAGGATGTGCCCCAGTGGGGAAAGTCAGCTGGCTGGATACAAATAATCATTCCAACCCAGCATATGCCATCCCAAGTGCAAGGTGAAATTAAAAATTAAAACGAAAGCAAAAAAAAAATTGGAACATTCAGTAAACCCAGCAGGATCTGTGAAAGGAATTAATATTTCAGAACTGACAAAGGACCTTCAACTTGAAACAGTAATGGCTTGTCTTTCCAAATATGGTGGCTCCAACATTTTCTGTGTTTATTTGAGATTTTCAGCATTGCAGTTTTAAAAAAAATTTTCCTTCTAATGTGACAGTCTGTTTTTACATGCTTGTAGAAGAGGCAAGGCATTTCAAAGCTGACAAAAGGATTTTCTAAAAAAAGGTAAAAAAACGCACCAAAATGCTGGAGGAACTCAGCTGGTCTCGCACCATCCATAGGGCCTGAGCCCTTTAAGGTATAAGCAAAGAACAGGAAGGCGTCAGAATAAAGACTGATGACTGGCAGGGGGAGGAATCCGGACCAACAAAAGATATTAATTGGATATGATAAGAGGAAAGGTGAGAATTGACTTTGGCTGTGAAAGGAGACAGGTGGAAAGAGAAGAGAGAGAGAAAGAACTGGGGGAAAGATGATGGGGGGGGAAGATGACAGGGGGAAGAAGAGGGGGGTAAGTTTAATGGGAACCAGAGAAGTCAATGTTCATGCCATCCAGTTGGAAGATGAGGTGTTGTTTCTCCAATTTGCAGGTGGTCTCAGTCTGGCTGGTCATGAGACCATGGACAGACGCGCCAGCAAGGGAATGGGACTGGGAATTGAAATGGATGTCCACTGTGATATCCATACTATTGCGGCAGAGGTGAGGTGCTCAACAAAGCGATCTCCCAGTCTGCGCCCAGTCTCTTCAATGTAGAAGAGATCACAACAGGGGCACCGGATGCAGTAAATGACCTGTAAAGATTCAAAAGTGAAATGTTGCTTCACTTGGAAATTTTGTTTTGGGGCCTCGAATGTTGGTGAGGAATTTCTACTTTTCTTCCTGACTTTAATCAATAGAATGAAATTGATTCTAATCTTTCCATTTACATCAGCTGGCTTTATTAATAAAAAAAGATATATTCAAGGCAAAGCACAATTTGCCAGAGGAGCTCAGCAGGTTGAGCAACATCAGTGGGAGAAAAAGAGTGAGCTTGAAGAAAGGTTTCAGCTTTAAACACCAACCATTCTCTTCCACCCCCCCCCCCCCCCCTACTCCATGACCTGGATAGTTCCTCCAGCCGATTATGTTAAGTTTTAGATTCCAGCATCTGTGGCCTCCAGCTATTCAAAGCACTTGAAGTCCTTCATAATGCACAATGTGAGAGATTCGGAGATGTGCACAATCCATCATCAAAAGCAAGATGCAATGGTCGCAGCCGTGAGCCATAAGAAAAGGCAGCACGATTAGCGTAGCAGTTAGTGCAACGCTGTAATAGCGCCAGTGACCAGAGTTTGAATCTAACGCTGTCTGTAAGGAGTTTGTATGTTCTCCTGAGTCTGCATGCGTTTCCTCCAGGTGCTTCTGTTTCCTCCCACCCTTTAAAACCCATGGGGGTTGTTGGAT
This sequence comes from Narcine bancroftii, assembly GCF_036971445.1. Taxonomy (NCBI): domain Eukaryota; kingdom Metazoa; phylum Chordata; class Chondrichthyes; order Torpediniformes; family Narcinidae; genus Narcine; species Narcine bancroftii. Next base: position 87,058,829 of record NC_091480.1, read on the forward strand.
TGGATGGAATTAGGCCACAGAGGGTTATTTCAGCAGTTCTTTAAGGAATCAAACCTATCAGCTGAGCAGAAAATTAATGGACACATGGGATGAACTGAGATGATTCACAAAACACTCTGCTTCATTCAGGGAGAAGCTAAAGGAAATTTTAGCTATTTCAATTTCCTCTGAATCCGATTGAATTTCAAAATCTAATTCTCATTCTATTTGTGTTAGAGGGTCCAAATAATTTGACTCCCCCCTCCCGTCCCCACTTCTATGCCAACGTGTCATGCTCTACCAAACCAAAGACTCCCACAAATTGGAGGAATAACATCTAACTCTCCATCTGGGCACTCTCCAGCCGGATAGCATTAACGTGGACCTTTCTGGTTTCACTTAGGCAACTTCCCCGTCTCCTTCTCTTCCCCATTCTTCCGTCTATTTTCTCCTCCCCATTCCCTCTCCATTCAGAGAGCTAATCCCTCACCCCATCACTTCATAGCTTTTTAAAAAAAAAATCTTGTGCCCTCCCACCCATATCCACCAACGACCCTGTGGACCTGTGCCCTTCCTCTCCGCCCTCCCCCCACCATTTTATTCATGTGCCTCTCGGCTTCGTACCTTAACGAAGGGTTCAGGCCTGAAACGTTGGATATGTATCTTTATCTTTGCTAAAGAAATCTGCGTGACTTGCTGAGTTTCTCCAGCATGTTTATGTATCAGTGTTTTTCCAAAGGGAAAGAATCAAGTACTGAGGTTTTAAAACACACTGGGGTTGCAGGTCAGTTGGGTGTAATTGGGCACCACAGGCCCATGGGCCAAACGGACCAGTTACCGTGCTGTATATCTAAAAAAAATAAAAATCTTCTTACGTCAGACAAATTCATTTTCAAACATCCTTCCTTTTCAGAAGCAAACTTCCAGGGCTCTTGAAATGATTATTCAAATAATTTCAAAATGTCCTCATGTCAAAGTGTGGATGAAATTAAAGAAAGATACCCATTAAAAAAATTAGCCCGGACCTTTGAGGCAGATTACAGCCACGAGCACACCGAGTGCAGGTTGCGATCACACATGAATGTTCCACAAGCGTATTTTTCATTCGATCTGAATGTAGGCATTCTAGTAGGTGGCCATCCGCAAATTGGCACCCATCATCCATATTCGAAGTCAAGCACAGAAGTGGCAACTTTGCCTTGAACTGAATTTTAAGGTTAAGAATTTTGTCCAGACTTAACCTGGGAACAAACAGATTGTGGGCAATTGTCTCTCTGGGGCACACTTCCAACAAATGACACCTGCTCAAGAAATTTCAAATTCAGAGGGAATATTCTCCATCGCCCTGAGATCATGCCAATCTTCCAATGTTCACAAGTGCTCTGACAGAGTGATTCCATCATTGTTCAGGGCCAGGACAGTAAAGGCCTCTCTTCCTGCATTAACAGCATGGCTTTAATAGCCTGTGAAGCCCCCACCACCAGTCTCAACAACTGTAAAAACTGCCCTTGATAAGAACGTGTGCAGATGACTTTCATGGTCACAAATGTACACAACCATTGTTCAAAACAGAAATCTCCAATGAGTGATCCGTTGTCTCTGCAGGCGGCATGGTTAACATAGCAATTAGTGCAACGCTGCTACTGCGCCAGCAACTGGGGCTCGAATCTGGTGCTGTCTGTAAGGAGTTTGTCCTCTCTCCCCTTGTCTGTGTGGGTTTCCTCCGGGTGCTCCGGTTTCCTCCCACCCTCCAAAAATGTACCTTGGTTTGACGATCAATTGGGTGTAATTGGGAAGCGCAGGGTAATAGATAGAAAGGGCCCTGTTACTGTGCTGAATGAAGGACTATGGGTGTCTAAATTATGTGTGCAAGTTAAAAGACTAAAATTATATACGCTGAAAAGCAATGAATTGATTGAAAATATACATACATTACATAGAGATCCATTTAATGCTGTGAATTTGAGGCAATGGAGAGAAAGACATCAATAACACACATACGTTGCAATCCAGAACCCTTCATCAGACTCCACTTGCACTCAAAGACCAGATACCTAGTACAGTGTATCTTATTTCATTTAATGCTGTGAATTTGAGGCAATGGAGAGAAAGACATCAATAACACACATACGTTGCGATCCAGAACCCTTCATCAGACTCCATTTGCACTCAAAGACCAGATACCTAGTACAGTGTATCTTATTTCATTTAATGCTGTGAATTTGAGCCAGTGGAGAGAAAGATATTAATAACATACATATTATTTCATGTTAATATGATTTAGGAAAACTTGCCTTGGGGAAAGCAAAGTAAATGTTCAGGTTAAATTATTGCATTTCCTTTACAAGAAAGATGTGAAGTATCAGTAGATTGTCTCTATCAGCTCTGATTGAACACAGGTGGTAATGAGCTTCAACTTCTTAAATAAAAACACACAGAAATGCGGGAGGGACTCAGCCAGTCTCACAGCACCCATAGGATGCGAGTTAAAACCTGGTCAACGGGGCCATTCATGCACTTCAAGACTGCTTTGAGCGCACTGACTGGAACATGTTCAAGGAAGCAGTGACCGGTGGCAACCGCTTCAATCTGGAGGAGTATACAGCATCAGGTACAACCAGTAAGTGTGCTCTAATGACATCACTGTGCCCAAGACCATCATAACTCGCTCCATTCAGGAGCCATGGGTAACATCGGAGGTACGCATGCTGCTCAGGGACAGAGATGCTGCCTTCAGAGCAGATGACAAAGTATCCCTAACTATTGGAAGAGTCAAGCTGTCGAAGGCCATTAGGGAGGCGTGCGCATGCCCAGGGCATTCCTAGTGACTTCCTGGACAGCAAGGACACATGATGCATGTGGAAGGGCATCCAAGGCATCACTAATCACAAGACAACACCATCTCCCTCCCAGATGCACTGAACAACCTCTATGGGCACTTTGGGGAAAAAAAGCAATGTTGCAGCAAAGAAGACCAACTCTCCTCCAAACAACCAGGTGCTGTGTCTTGCAGTGGCTGATGTGAAGAGAGAGCTAGGCAAGGTCAACTCATGGAAAGCTGCTGCACTGGATAATATTCCCGGCAGATTGCTCAGGGGATGTGCGGCTCAGCTAGCGGATGTTCTCACTGACATCTTTAACATCTCCTGAGAAGCACCATAGTTCCAACACGCTTCAAGGCCGCCACCATTGTCCCAATGCCAAAGAAGTTGTCTGCGTCCTGCCTCAATGCCCCGTTGCACTCAAGCCCATCATCATGAAGTGCTTCAAGAGGTTCATCACAGGGCACATCAAGCTCCGGCTTCCCCCATCACAAGACCCCATGCAGTTCGCATACAGACCCAACCGCTCTACAGATGATCCCATCACCACCGCCCTCCATCTAGCCCTCACCCACTTGGAAAACAAGGATCATATGTTCGAATGGTGTTTATTGACCAGCTCAGCATTCAACACAATCTGATAAGGAAATTGAGTCTACTGGGTTTAAACACCTCCCTCTGCAAATGACTTCCTGTCGGGGAGACCTCAGGCAGACCGGATCAGTAACAGCACCTCAAGACCATCACACTGAGCACGAGAGCCCCCCTCCACCAGGGCTGCGTACTGAGTCCACTGCTGTTCTCTCTGCTGACCCACAACTGTGCAGCTAAACACAGCTCGAACCACATCATCAAGTTTGCTGACGACACGACCGTGGTGGGCCTGATCAGTAAGAATGACGGACTAGTGCAGAGACAACAACATCTATCTGAATGTTTAAAAAAAAATAAAGAAATGGGTGTCGACTTCAGGAGGGCTCGGGGAGACCAATGGTTCCACCATTGAAGATGTCAAGAGTATCAAATTCCTTGGAGTTACACCTGGCGGAGAATCTCACCTGGTCACTTAACACCAGCTCCTCAGCCAAGAAAGTCCTGCAGTGGCTCTACTTCCTGCAAAGCCTAAGGAAAGTTCATCTCCCACCCCACCCCACCCCACCCCCATCCTCACTACATTCTACAGAGGATGTACTGAGAACATCCTGTGCAACTGTGTCACCGCCTGGTTTTTAAGCTGTACCACCTTGGACTGCAAGACCCTGCAGAGGACAGTGAAATCAGCGGAAAAGATCATCGGGGGCACTCTTCCTACCCTGATGGATATCGGCCACACTCGATGCAGATGAAAGGCAATAAACATTGTGAAGGACTCCACACACCCCTCATGTAAACTGTTCTCCCTTCTCCATCTGGTAGGAGGTACTGTGGCACTCAGACCCTTACGTCCAGATTGGGCAACAGTTTATTTCCCCCACCCCCCCCCCAATCAGGCTCCTGAATTCCCAGAACAAATGTGAATAGTGTACCGTGGACTTTTACTGTATATATCAATATTTTAATATTTCAATGTGTTTAATTTCTATTCTAACTTATCTTTATGTAAATATGCTCCATGGTTCTGAAGAAACATGATCTCATCTTTAGCGTGTAACCATGGTATGAATGATAAATAAAGGTGACTTGACTTGATGAGGTAATGGTACATCACCCACATTTCCAGCCTGAGCCCTTCTTCAAGGTATAATCAAAGAACAGGAAGACTTTAGAATAAAGACTGAAGAATAGGAGAGGGAGGAGTCCAAGGTGTTAATTGGATACAAGAGGAAATGAGATAATTGATCTTGTCTCTGTGAAAGGAGACCAAAGGAGTTTTTAAGTATTTTGTTGTATTTTCATATTTCCACAGCTGACCCACTCTACATTTTTTTTGCTGATTCAGATTCTTGAGGAATTCTTTCTTGAAGTAGTGACATAATTATGCTCCAAGGAGCTAAGTCTCAACAACATGCAGAGCTGACTGAATGAACAAACAGAAGCAGCAATTGCAGCGGGACCTCAAATTACTGAAGGTTATCTACTCATTAATTAAACCAAATCGCGGGAATCGACCGAGTTATGGAACAAATGAAACACATCTCTTGCTAAGAAACAACTTCAACAGGGCGGCATGGCTAGCGTAGTTGTGCGACATGGTTAATGTACCTGGGCAGCGTGGTTAGCGCAATGCTGTGGCAACACCAGTGACCGGGGTTAAAATCTGGCGCTGTCTGTAAGGAGTTTGTACATGTCTACATTAACTGTGCTGCCCTTTGAAGTGGGTTTCCTCTGGGTGCTCCGGTTTCCCCCCCCCACCCTTCAAACATACCAGGGTTGTAGTTAATTGGGTATAATTGAGCCAATAGGGCCTGTTACTGTGCTATATATCTAAAAGAAAATCTATGGGATGCACAGAGTGGGACTTTAACTTAAATTTTCCCCAAAATATTATTTCTGAATATCAATTAAAATCTTTAAAGTTGACGCTGATATATTTTTGATGTGTGAAAATCATCGTGGAGAAGTTTAATCTCCACTTAACTTGATAGGTTGAATGATATACTCTAGTACCTTCTCCTGATTCCTCAAGTGAGTAGCTGTGATTAAAATACACTGACAGTCCTAACCTGCAGCACATCATACTTACTTAACGTGGATGTATTTACAAAAATGAACCGCACTAAATACCTAAAACAAGGTTATTATTCGCTCGTGTATAATGGATAAACTGCAGCCAAACCTTGGACCATTAGGAAAGATCAGACACTGCATGGATTGACTGCAAACAAAGGTTGTTTTGAATTCTAAATGTCAGTAAATAATTTGTCTTTCCCTTTGCAAAAGCATCACAGGATTACATGGTTCATTTTTATTCTATTAAGTGACATTACATAAACCAGTCATCATCCTCTTCGAACCGGCAATTAAAAGGGAAACAGGAACATGTCATGAAAAAAGGTCTTTAAATACAGTGCATTGAAATATTTCAGGATTGCATTTGATGAAGGTAATTGTTACATGTTCTATCATAAAGATAAAACCCCTTGTGCTGATTTATATCGCTGCAGCAGATCCTGTAGCTACTGTTTCCATAACTACAGCTAAGCTACTCATCTGATGCAGGGAAAGGCACTGATCCTCATCAACCTGATATATGCTCATGTAAATTCGAATGTAAAGCTCAACAAACACGGGCATAGTGAAATTGACGCTAATCTAATTTCAATGTGTGCGGCACAATTAGTGTAGTGGTTAGCGCAATGCTATTACAGCGCCAGTGACCTGGGTTTGAATTTGTCACTGTCTGTCAGTATACGTCCTCCCCATATCTGTCTGGAATTCCTCTGAGTGCTACTGTTTCCTCCCACTCTTCAAAAGCTTCAGGTTATAGGATAACTGGTTTACTTGGGCAGCACAGACTCATGGACTGGAAGGGCCTGTTTACCATGCTGTAGTCTAAATTTAAATTTAAATCAAACATTTATTTTAAAATTTAAAAATCAGTCTTTTTTTAAAAAATAAAGATGGTAGGACTTGCATTCCTCCAGTATGAGACAATTACGTGCACATTTTCAGGAAGGTTGCACAGAATCACTAGCTGGGTAAAGAAATAGCAACATTGAATTGACTTTTAGTCACCCAACATACCTGGGCTGATTGCCAAATCTTAATCTCTTCAAGCCATGAATCCATGTCCAGAAAGCCAGGCAGCAGTGCCAAGGCATAAAGACACAAGGCTCACACCTGAAGCGTTGGTTAACTTTGACTTCCTGTGGATTCTGCAAGTCCTGCTGACTTTCTCCAGTACATTTGCGTATCTTGTTATCTTGTTTAGCACAGATTTTTGAAGCTAGATATGCAACTCAGCCCTAGCATCACGAGGTTTCGTCTCCACACGATATAAGCGTGCATGTTTACCTGTTACGTCAGAGGGTGGGGGAAGGAGTGATGGAGGAGGTTCACGGCAGGTGAGGCACCCATCTCCCCGCTGAGTGAATCTTCGAACGTCAGTTTGTGTCCCCCACCGTGGTTACCCTACTGCCCCCCGATAAGATTAGTTCTGACGCCCAAATGAAACTCGTGGAGGCTGAAAATGGCTCTCCTTACTGGCAACATTCAAGCAAACTCTGGCAATTTCACATTGACATGTGGAGAAGTGAAACCCTGAACAATGTCATGTAATGGACACCTTGGACTCCTCCCCCTCCCATTCTTCAGTCTTTATTCTGAAGTCTTCCTGTTCTTTGATTATAACCTGAGCAGTGCACTAATGGCTTGTTGTTGGACAACCCCAACTGAGCCCAAGCTGAAGATCGATGTAATTTGAACAATGGTTTGACGTTTGTTGCAGGCCAACCCCTGTCCAGCTAGTAAGTTTCCACCAACTTGGAGTTTCCTCATTCAGGGGATATGAAAGAAACTGGTTACATAATCAATTCACATAATGATGCAATTTGCAGATGAACCATGTGTAGCTTAATCCTGAAAGGAAAATCCTTGTCACATGGGAGAAGATTGTATTTTGGTTTGGTCAAGTCAGATTGCAGTGGGGTATAGGAACCAATGCAAATTGTTCAGTGCCTGCCATAAAATCTGGGACAACAACACTTTTTCCTTTATTTGTTCCTGTGCTCTACAGTTTTAAATTTGTAATCAAAAATTTCATGAGATTAAAGTACGCACTCCAGATATTATTCAAGGTTATTTGTATACATTTTGGTTTTGCCATGAAGCAATTACAGCCCTTTTTATACATTATACGCCATAATGTTTGGGACATTTGGCTTCACTGCTGTTAGAGAGTATTCAGGGATGTTTAATTGCTTCACTGGTGCAGGTATAAGAGAGCTAGGCTTGCTTCTAAGCTCTTGATCACCTTTAGAGTCTGTAGCTGACATTTTTCAATGCGAGGACTAGAGTTGTGTCAATGCAAGTCAAGGAAGCCATTATGAGGCTAAAAAACAAGAATAAAACAGTAGAAGACATCGCCCAAACCTTAAGATTATCGAAATCAACAGTTTGGACCATCATTAAGAAAGAAGAGTGCACTGGTGAGCTCAGTAATCGCAAAGGGATGGGGAGGCCAAGGAAGATCTCCACTACTGATGACAGAAGCATTCTCATCACCGTGTAGAAAATTCGCCAAAACGCCGGTCCAACAGATCAGAAACACTCGTCAGGAGTCAGGTGTGGATGTGTCAATGACTTCTGTCCACAGAAGATATCATGAACAGAAATACAAAGGATACACTGCAAGATGCAAATGACTAGTTAGTCGCAGAAACAGGTTGGCCAGATGACAGTTTGCCAAGAGATGTTTAAAAGAGCCTGCAGAATTCTAGAAAAAGGTCTTGTGGACAGATGAGACCAAGATTATCCTGTATCAGAGTGATGGCAAAAGCAAAGTGTGGAGGCATAAAGGAACTGCCCAAGATCCAAAGCATACCACCGTATCTAAGAAACATGGTGATGGGGATGTTACGGGCTGAGCATGTATGGCTGCCACAGGTACTAACGCACTTGTCTTCATTGATGATGCAACTGCTGAGGGCAGTAGCAAAATTAATCCTGAGGTTTCATAGGACAACCTTATCTGCTCAAGTTTGAGCAGATGCCTCCAAACTCATTGGACGGTGCTTCATCCTACAGCAAGACAATGATCCCAGACATACTGCTAAAGTAACAAAGGAGTTTTTCAAAGATTAAAAACTGTACAATTCTTGAATGGCCAAGTCAGTCACCCCATCTAAATCCAATTTGCAAGCCTTCCATATGCTGAAGAGAAACCTTAAGGGGACAAGCCTCCGAAACAAGCAGGAGCTGAAGATGGCTGCAGTAGAGGCCTGGCAGAGCATCACCAGAGAAGATACTCAGTCCATGATGATGTGTATGAATCCCAGACTTCAACCAGTCATCATTGTATACAAGGGATATGCATCAATGTACTAAACATAATTACTTTAATATGCATACCATTCCCACGTCCCAAATATTAGGGTGCCCTGAAATGAGGGGAATGTATATAAAAAGTGCTGTAATTTTGACATGGCCAAGCCAAAATGTATATAAATAACCTTGAATAAAGTCTACACTTTAATCATATCTGAATTGTTTGATTACAAATTTAAATCTGTGGATTACAGGGGAAAATAAAGGCAAATTGTCTTTGACCCAAGCATTAAGGAGGGCACTGTATATTCGGAGAGCTCCTGGATCCCTCATGGTGGTGATGGACCTTTCACGTGTAACAAATAAAGGGAACTGGCTAAAGAAATATTCGGGTTCATCATTCCTCAGGAGAGTAAATTGCTGATTCGAATCTCACGCCAGAATCTCACATCAATCCTCCATAAGTTTGGCAAGCCAGCCAGGAGTCCAATATCTCGACAAGACCATGGAAGGAGGCTGTCAGACCGCAGGGTTCCTTCAGTAGATTACGGGCCAATTTAGGATAAGATAAATAGACACCCTTTTCACGAAAGACTGTGAAGCAGGCTCTCCGTGGTCTGGCAGAACCGGATGTGGTCTCGTGCGAGTGACACACTCCCCTGGGTAGTGCAGAATTGAGATTTTAAAAATCAAGAGTTGAGTTGAGGAATGAATAGCTGAGAGACATACATTAAAATTTAAGGGGTTTTAAGTATGAAAACGGATAATATGTGGCATGAAATAAGAATAAAAGATTAGGAGAAGATAAGAGGTTACGGGAAGAGTGGGGAAGTTTCACAAGAATCGTGAGTGGTAGGCCACCTTTAGCCCCACTAGGGTGAACAGTGAGCTGTAGAACAGTGAGCGTGCCTGCCATGCAATGAGCTATAAACCACCCCAGTGGACTGTGCCTGCCATACAGTGAGCTGTGGACCACCACAGTGGACCGTGCCTGCCACACAGTGAGCTGTGGACCACCACAGTGGACCGTGCCTGCCACACAGTGAGCTGTGGATCACCACAGTGGACCGTGCCTGCCACACAGTGAGCTGTGGACCACCACAGTGGTCCGTGCCTGCCACACAGTGAGCTGTGGACCTCCACAGTGGACCGTGCCTGGCACACAGTGAGCTGTGGACCTCCACAGTGGACCATGCCTGCCACACACCATCACAACACTCGAGAAAGAACTACTGTGAAATACAGAATGGAAGTTTATTGAACTTTGGAGAGTATAGAAGTCAGTGATAAAAATTATTGCACCCATCTGAAATTTATGAGTGAAGCAGACCAAGTTAAATTTATTGAGAAAAGATGGTGTCTGACATTTCTTCATCCTTACCTCTGGCAGGATTTCAAGAGCAGAGGTTTATGCTGGCAACAGAAAGCCAAAATGAAACGTGATACTCGTTGAGACTGAAAATGGGTCTTCTTACTGGCAGTATTTAGCAAACCTTGGCAATTTCCATTCATGTGAAAAAGGGTGTGGGCAAGTGTTTTAAAGGAGAATCTGAGAGCAATGGTAGAGGTTTCTTCCGATAATTCTCTCGCTAATTGAAATGTTGGCCACAATTCCAGATGTTGCAAAGTGAACAGAGGGGAAAATGTTAAAGCATTTAGAAATAAATGCAGCTCGGAGGTTCACTATCCTCGATGACATGAAGTCAGGATCATAAATCAGCTTTAAAACTTGCAAGAAATGAATCAAAGTAATCAATCTGTGTCATGAGGCCAGGCTAAAAGGGGATGGGGGTTTGCCCAAAGGATCAATATGAGCAATTTACATTGCTGAAGCCCCAATTAGGCCCTGCATTAATAAACCTGATTATCCCAAGCACTCAGTAATGGTCACTCCTGAGATAACATGGCCTCAGTTCCCCTGTGAAGCTCCCAAAAGAGCCTCATGCTTTCAACTCTGATGTAGAAAGCCCAAGGGTTACACAAACAAGGTACCCGTTCGAATTTCAAAAGTCTAAAAACACACAGAAATGCTGGAGGAACTCAGCCAGTCTCGCAGCATTCATAGGAGATAAAGATATATCAATGATGTTTCAGGTCCGAGCCCAAATTATCGGTAATATGTCTTTACCTTCCGTGGATGCTGCAAGACTGGTTGAAAACGTCCAGCATTTCCGTGTCTGTTTTCACTACAATCACAGCATCTGCAGACATTTGTGTTTCACGCCGTATTTCAAAAGTGACACAGAATAACCTTTTTTGTAATTATTATGCTTCATGTCAAGTCGTTTCAAGTCAAAGTTATTATCATCTGATTGCATACAACCCGACGAAACAGCATTCTCCGGTCCTCAGTGCAAAACTAGATATAACGCACATACAAACAATACATATTCAGGACAAGTATTTCATCTATACAAATAAATAAATAGTTTTATGAATATGAGAGTTTCAGATGGTTAGTTAGTGTGAGTAGTTCCTTTGGGTCGTTCAGCTTTCTCACTACCCGTAGGAAGGAGCTGTTCCTCAGACTGGTGGCGTTGGCGCTGATACTCTTGTATCTCTTCCCCAACGGGAGCAACTGAAAGATGCTGTGTGCTGGGGGGTGGAGCGCAGAAGGGATCCTCAATGATCTTTGCTCTCTCTTCAGATAACAATCCCGCGAGATCACGTTGATGGTGGGTGGGGGAGAGAGACTCCAGTGATCCTGCCACTCTTATGGTCCTGTGGATTGACCTCTGATCCATTTCTCTGCAGCAAACGTACCACACTGTGATGCAGTCAGCCAGGACCCTCCTTCCATATGCTTCACTCCAAAAAGAATGTAAATTCACCAAAGCATTACATTATTTGATTGAATCCTCATTATTCATCGTCGATGATGATGGGCTTCATTATAATTTTTGAAGCTAAACACTTCAAGGCAATTGGAGAGTATTCCATTACACTTGCACCTGATCAGTGATGGAACAGCTTTGGTTTGTCAAGTGGTGAATCACTTGCTATGAGATACCCAGCAATCAACATGCTGTGACAAGTCCAGTTGACTTGCTGGTCAGTGGTGATCTCCATGATGTTCATGCTGGGGACCTTATGATGGTAAGGTCACTGAATCTCAAATCCAGATGGTTGGATTCTCTCTCTCCTCAGAGGTGTCATTGTTTACATCTTTTATGACATGAATATGACTTGCCACATATCACCCTGAACAAAGCACATCAGCGCCTCTACTTCCTCAGAAGATAGAAGATTTTGTGTGACATCAGGAAGCCTGGCAAATTTCTACAGATGTGTGCTGACCAGCTGCATCAATACCCGTGAAAGAGAACCCCTGCAGAAGATACTGGACACAATCCAGAACATCGCAGGAAAAACCCTCCCCACCATCAAGAGCATCTATAGGGAATGCTGCCATCTGAGACCAGCATCAATTATCAAGGATCCACATCACCCAGCACACGCTCTGTTCTCACTGCTACTATCAGGAAATGTGCCATAAGACTTGCACCACCAGGTTCAGAAACACCTCCTACCCCTCTACTATCAGACTCCTCAACGACAAACTCAATCAGGGTCTCATTTAAGGACGTACTTTTGCACTTTATTGTTTATTTTCTTCTCTGTTTGCACAGTTGTTTATATTTATTTATTTGTTTACATGTGTATGTTGTGCACAGCTTTTTCTTGCACTACCAATAAGTGGTAATTCTGCCTCGCCTGCATGAAAAAGAATCTCGGGGTTGTATGTGATGTTATATATCGACTCTGACAATAAATCTGAAATCTAAAAACTCTCTCATCCACATTTGGCCCAAGATGTTAATGAGTTCTGGAGCTGAGTAATTCTGACAAAGCTCCAAATTGAGCATTTAGTGCCATATGATCTTCCAATTGTTGACTCTATTGCTTTGCAAGCAAGTGAAAATTATCCAGACTGGATTTGCCCTATTTTGTTGAGATCAGGGCCTAATTAAGTGACGTTTCACGCTACAGGTTAGCAATTGTACCAGGCCAGGTTAACTTGAACTCTGGCTAATACCAGAGTTTTAAAAACACAAGTCTTACTCTGGACTTTGCTGGATCTCGGAGGTTTCTCGATATCACATGAAGTGAAAGGAATTGGCTGTGACGGTGGAGATCTCAGGATATAGCTGGGCACCTGTCATCCACTCAGCTCTTCTGGTGGAATGTGATCTCAGCCTTCTATTTAGATCTCATGCTGGGCCCTAATATCACTGAGGCTGCAGATGCTCTTGGAGCAACTAAAATTTACTCCAAATTGCATTGTAATGGAAAGTAGAATATTACAGCACAATGTTGTGCCTACCTCCATATTCCTCAAAAAAAAACCCTCCCTACCTCATAACTTGCTATTTTCTGTTCATCCTTGTGCCCATCTAAGAGTCTCTTAAATGTTCCAGTTGTTCCAGCCTCCACCACTATCCCTGGCAATATATTCCAGGCACCCACAACTTCCCCCTGATATCTCCTTGAAAGCCTTGATCCTTCACTTTCTACAGATATCTTCTGGTGTTTGCTACTCCTGCCCTGGCTATCTAACTTATCTTTGCCTATCATAACCACGTAGACCTCTCTACAAGTCACATCTCATTTTTCTTCACTCTGAAGAAAAATAAGCCCTAGCTCTGCTAGCCTTGCTGCACAAGACTCATTTTCTAATCAAGGGTACAGCCTGGCATATCTCCTCTGCACCCTTTTCATGGCTTCCACATCCTTTCTGTAATCAGGAGTCCAGAACAAAACAATATTCTAAGTGTGGTCTCAGCAGAGATTAATAGAGCCACAACATCACCTCATGACTCCTGAACTCAATCCCCTAAGAAAGCCCAGCAGACCAAAGGCCCTCTTAACTCTCCTATTTACCTGAGAGATACCTTGAGAGATCTATGGATTTGGACCCCGAGAATACACTGTTCTTCCACAACTGTTAAGTTTCCTACCATTAACCTTCAAGTTTTACTTACCAAACACTTACCTCACACTTGTTTGGATTGAACTCCATCAGCCACATTTCCACCAAAATCTGCATCCTGTCTATATCCTGTTGTAACCTACGACAAATTTCAGCATTATCCACAGCTCCTCCATCCTTTGAGTCATTGACAAACTTCCTGACCTAACCCTCTACGTGTTTGTCCAGGTCATTTATAAAAATCACAAAGAGCAGGTGCCCCAGAACAGATTCCTGCATAGCTCCACTAATCACCGACCTCCAGGCAGACTACGTCCCATCCACTACCATGGTCTTCTTTCTACAGGCAAGCCAATTCTGAATCTGCACAGTCAAAGTTCGATGGATCCCATGCCTAATTACTTTCTGAATGAGTCTCCCATGGGGGACTTGTCAAATGCCTTACAAAAATTCATATACACCACATCAACCACCTATCTTCATCAATTTCTTTTGTTAACTCCTCAAAAACTCAATTAGGCCCGTGAGGCATAACCTTCCCCTCGTAAAGACATCTTGACCTTCCCTGAGAAGAATGTAATTCTCTAGATGCTTATAATCCTGTCCTTAAGAATCCTCTCCAATAGTTTGCTCACTACTGATGTAAGACTCACTGGTCTATAATTCCCAGGATTCTCCCTATTAACTTTTATAAACAAGGGCACCTAAACTTCGATCTTGTGGCCAAGAACAGCACCAACATCATTGCCAGAGCCGCAGCAATCTCTTCTCTCCCTTCCCATAGCAACCTGGGGTATATCTCGTTCCGTCCCAGGGGCATATCAATTCTAATGTTTTTAAGAAGATCTAGTACTTACTTTCTTAATCTCAACATGGCCCAGCTCATAAGCTTGTTTTATTCTTGCCTCACTTCATCCAAGGTCCTTTTCACTGGTGAATACTGAATTCATTTAGGATCTCACCACCCGCCTTGGCCTCCAGACACATGCTGCCTCCTTTATATATAAATGTGCCTACCTTCACTCTCGTTCTGCATGTCAGGATAGAATGGGTTGCTCTGTCAACTGTTACAGCCAACTGCTGTTAAAAGGAAAGGTATTTTATAATCTGTTCTGTCCAGCCAATAATTCAATTCCACTTCCTCCCTCAAAGGTGTACATATATTTGGAGAGTATACTTTAATGTACTAGCCCCAAAGGACATCAGCATCTCTACTTCCTCAGGAGTTAGCGGAGGTTGGTATGACAGCAGAAATCCTGGCAAATTTCTATAGACGTGTGGTGGAAAGTATGCTGCCTCGTGGTCTGGTACGGGGACAGCAATACCCCTGAGCGCAAAGCCCTCCTAAAGGTAGTGGGACATCACAGGCAAAACCCTTCTCGCCATCGGAGGGCAGCAGCAATCATCAAGAATCCACACTGCCACACACTCTGTTCTTGCTGCTACCATCAGGAAAGAGGTCTAGGTGCCACAAGACTCTCACCACCCATGTTCATGAACAGCTGTTTCTCCTCCACCATCAGACTCTTTAACAGCAAACTCAATCAGGGAATCACAAACAGTTTATTGATCTTTTTTTTTAAATTCTCTCTGTATTGCACGGTCATTTATCAGTTTACAGTTTTTTATTTGTTTACATGTGTACAGTTTTTCTTGCTCAGGTAATTATGCCTTGCCCACAGGAAAAGGAGTCTTAGGGTGAAAGGTGATGTTATGTACTCTGACAACAGATCTGAAATCTGAAAATACTGCTTAAATTTCAGATAAGAATGAAATCAATGGACAAGACTTTGGAGCAGGAGAGCGGCTCTTGGATACAAATTCATGTTGAATGGCAGGAATGCCCTAATTTTGATTTTTTTTTAAATGTTATTATGATTGCTTTCAATTTTCAGCATCTTTGAAAATTTTGGGCAGCACGGTTTGTGTAGCAGTAAGCGCAACACCTTTAGGGCACCAGCAACCGGGACCTGGGTTTGAATCCCGCTCGGTCTGTGAGGAGTTCGCATGTTCTCCCCCGTCTGCGTGGGGCTCCAGCTTCCTCTCAATGTACTGCAGATGCAGGTGAATTGGGCGGCATGGACGCATGGGCCGAAATGTCTATTTTATTTTAAATTACGTTGATTATTTTAAAAAATTTGCTCTGGTATTAGGATATGGCTGGCTTTTCCTCATCCCCAATTTTGTTACATGGCTGAATATCAAACTCCACTCAAAATGACTCAGCTTGAAGCATCTCCCGTCCAAGATTTTTAAAAAACAAACAAAGCAATTATTTCGGTGACAATTTAAATCTTGATCAAAGTCTGTTTCTATCTTTGTGGAGAAAAATTCTTCTTGTGACCAACTTAGGCTTGTAAGATTAATAAATATTTCATGGAATGTTAATAGTTCCGATTGCTGTTTGTTTGGGGAGAACAAAGGGCCAAATGATGGCACGCTGTACAGTTCATTGATTTCCTTTCAGAGTTTGTACTCTCAGTGCACAGTTAGATCAGTTTACAGATTAATTTATTAAGTTGTGTTTGAAAATAATTGCTGAGTTTTTTTTAATTTCCAAAAAGGATTTATCACAAGAACAGTTAATTCCAATTCCATTAATGAGGTGTTTCAACAACCGGTACATTCTGACTTCCTGTTTCTTAATTTCATTTGCAATCTTTATTGGGCCAGTCAGTCACATTTAATATGCACTGTGTTTTTAAAGTATTGTTTCATCAAATAATATTGAACTTTTCAACTGTATTCCACTTAACTATGTTACAGAGAGGCAAGGTTTTTTGCCAACTCAGCTCAGCCAAGGTTATTTGTCACAAGGAAGATCAGTTACATGCAGGACAGGGGTTCACAACTTAGGGCAGATCAACAAAGAGCTGCTTCCTTTACAGCTCCATTGAATCAGGTACAGTCCTCACCTCGGATGCATCTCTCATTTTTTTTCCCCCCTGGATGCTCTGGTTTCCTCCCACATCCCAAAGACCTGCACTTTAGTAGGAAAAATGGCAACTGGAAATCAGCCCCAGTGTGTCAATGAGGAAAAGTAGTGTAAGTTTAACGTAGAACACTAGATTACAGTACAGGCCCTTCGATGCTTTGCCAATCTAGGTATCCCTACCAAAAAATCATTCCCATCTTGTAAATGTGATGTTTCTTCTATTGTGATAAAGAAACTTGGGTTCTTATGCATTACTTATATTTTATAATCAATTCATGATCTCATGGGACACATTAATTTTGTGCATCTAACATTCTGTCTCCAATGCCCTCTAGGGGTCAGGAGGATCACCAACTCCCAATCACCACAGTAACCCTTATTTTTCATTCAACCATGTGCCTGTCGAAGAGTCTCTTAAATGCCGCTAATGTTCCAGCCTCCATCACCACCCTGGGCAATGCATTCCAGGCTTCCACAATTCGCTGTGTAAAACAAATTTACCCTTGATGTCTCCCTTAAACTTTCCTCCCTTCACTTTGATCAGATGTCCCCTGGTGTTTGCTATTCCTACCCTGGGGGAAAAAAAAGGCACTGGCTGTCCACCTTATCTATGCCTCTCAGAATCTTGCAGACCTTCTATTAATCCCATAGGCCTTCTTAACTATACCATCAACATGCATGGCAACCTTGAGAGATGTATAGATTTGGATTGAGAGATGTACGGATTTAAGAAGTTATAGTGGATGGAAGGAAAGAACAAATTGTAAATAGAGAGGAACAGGCATGAAAGAAAAGTACTTGAGAGCAAATTTTAAAAATGCCTCAATGATGTTGCCAAGATGAGAATTGCTTGGTCTGTATGAATTCATGACAAAGAGCAATAATTATGAGTGGCTTCAACTCTACTGAACTCAAAGCCATATTAGGGTGCTCATCTACTAGGCAAAGTCCTGATAAAGGTCCACTGTTGGAATCAAAAGCAATTTCTGCTGTAAGTGTCATCAGAACAGTGTCATGAAGAAAGTAAGAAATTGGGCGGGGGTTACAAAAGCCAAAAAGTAAACCTAATAATAAATCAAAACTAGTTTCCCCTCGTTTCTGTCAGTAATAGAGGTCATCAACATTTTGGAATGACGATGCCAATTGTACATTCAAAGAAGTCCGCCGAGTGAGGGTTGGGGTGTGGTATTTCAGTTTTCCAGGGTGGTAAGCATTTGACCCAACCAACCTCAAGAAGGTTGCAGAAGATGCACAGATTGAAAACGTGAAGGAAGCAGATTGTACGTTGCATCACCAAGTCCACGATGGCAAGTCAACAGGTGCAAATTCCTTAATTGCTATGAGGACTCTCTTCCTGGGAACAATCCCAGAAATGATAATTGAACTGGTTCAAGAAGGTAGTGCTGAATAAGTATACATACATATTCATCAAACTATCTGGAACAATATAAACTGGAGTGTTCATTGACCTATCTAACAAGGAAGATCTGACATCCACATAACAGCAACTGGAAGATAAGTCTGAAACCAAGAATTATCATCTGCACGAGACATGGTGATTGAGAACCATAGAATACTTCAGCACAGAAAATAGGCCATTCAGCCCTTCTAGTCTGTGCCAACTCATTCCGCTAGTCCCACCGACCTGCACCCATTCCAGAACCCTCCAGACCACTCCCATCCAATTTATTCTTAAAACTTAAGAGTGGGCTTGCATTTACTGTGTCAGATGGCAGCTTGTTTAAAACTCCCATCACTCACTGAGTGAAATTCTCCTAAAGTTCCCCCAAAATCTTTCACCCTAAAGCCATGTCATATTTAATTCTCCCAATCTAAGTGGAAAGAGCCTGCTTACATTTTCTCTGTCCATACCCCTCATAATTTTGTAAACCTCTATCAAATCTCCCCTCATTCTTCTATATTCAAATGAATAAAGTCTTAGCCTGGTTAATCTTTCCCTGTAACTCAATTCCTGAAGACTTGGCAACATCCTAGTAAATATTTTCTGCACTCTTTCAATCTTACTGATATCTTTCCTGTAATTTGGTGATCAGAAATACACACAATACTCCAAATTTGGCCTCACCGATGTCTTATAAAACCTCATCATAACATTTCAGTTTCAGATTTATTGTCAGAGTAAATACATGACATCCACATACAACCCTGAGATTCCTTTTTCCTTCAGGTGCGGCAGAATCACCACATATTGGTAGTGCAAAAAATAAACTGTACACAGTGAAAACTTGTAACCAAATAAATGAACTGTGTAAACATATAAAAAATGTAAATGAACTGTGCAGTACAGAGAGAACAAAGGAAATCAATAAAGTGCACAAACAAGAGTCCTTAAATGATCTCTGATTGACTTTGTTGTTGAGGAGTTGATGGTGGAGGGGTAGCAGCTGTTCCTGAATGAGATGGTGTGAGTCTTACAGCACCTATATCTCTTTCCTGATGGCAGCAGTGAGAACAGAGTATGTGGATGGGTGGTGAGGGTCTTTTATGATTGCTGCTGCTCTCTGACAGCAATGTTCCCTGTAGATGTACACAATAGTGGGGAAAGTTTTGTCCTGTGATGTCCTGGGCTGTGTCCACTACCTTTCAGAAGGCTTCATACTCATGAGCATTACCAGACCGTGATGCAACCAGTCAGCACACTTTCCACCACACCACTTTAGAAACTTGCCAGGGTTTCCGGTGTCATACGAAACCTCTGCAAACTCCTGCAAAAGTAAAGGCACTGACATGCTTTCTTCACAATGCTATTGGTGTATTGAGTCCAGGAAACAACCTCTGAGATAGCGATTTCCAAGAACCAAAATTTGCTCACCCCCCAACCCCCCCCCCATCATCACTAGATTAAATACCTCTGGCTTTCCTTTTCTGGTCAACAATCATCATCCCAACTCCTGTACTCAATACTTTGATTTATGAAGGCCAAGTTGCCGAAAGCTTTTTCACAGCCTGTCTACGGTGATGCCACTTTCAAAGAATTATGTATCTGTATTCCCAGATCCCTTTGTTCCTCCACCCTCCTCAGAGTCCTACCACTTACTGTGTATATCCTACCTTGGTTTGTCCTTCCAAAATGCAACATGTCACATTTGTCTGCATTGAATTCCATCTGCCATTTTTTGGCCCATTTTCCTATTTGGTCCAGATCCCTCTGCAAGCTTAGAAAGCTTTCCTCGATGTCCACAACGCTTCCAATCTTAGGTCATCAGCAAACTTGCTGATCAAATTTCCCACATTATCATCCAGATCATTGATATAGACAACAAACAGTAATGGTCCCAGCACTGATCCCAGAGGCACACCAGTAATCACAGGCCTCCAGTCTGAAAAGCATCCATCCACTACCACTCTCTGTCTTCTCCCATTCAGCCAATTTTGAATCCACTTTACAACCTTGTAGAGTGAATAAAAGCTCTCATGACTGGAGGGAGAACAAATCCTTTTTTTTAAGCTTATAACTAAGAGTAGGGTCTCACAGTTGTCTTCTGAGTTTAGGCAGGAAATCAGAGTTATAAATGAGCAGATGGGGGCGGGGTCAGCCATCAGTGAATCCCAGTTCACTGCAAACCTCTCCATGAATACCTAGTACCTGAACCTTCTGAACTAACCTCCCACGTGGGACCTTGTCAAAGGCCTTAATAAAGTTCATGTAGACAACATCCACAGCCTTTCCTTCATCTACTTTCTTGGTAAACTCCTCAAAAAAAACTCTACAAGATTTGTAAAACATGACCCACCACGCACAAAGCCATGTTGACTATCCTTTAATCAGCCCTTGTCTGTCAAAATACGTATATCCTATCTCTCAAAACACCCTCCAATAATTTACTCATTACTAATGTCAGGGTCACCGGCCTGTAATTTCCTGGTTTACTTTTGCAGCCTTTTTTAAACAATGGAATAACATGAGCTCCCCTCCGATCCTCCAGCACCTCGCCAATGGCTTCTTTGGCTTGGCTTCGCGGACGAAGATTTATGGAGGGGGTAAAAAGTCCACGTCAGCTGCAGGCTCGTTTGTGGCTGACAAGTCCAATGCAGGACAGGCAGACACGGTTGCAGCGGCTGCAGGGGAAAGGGCTTTGGCAAATACTAGAGCGCATCGGATGTCCCCCAAAGTTCCTCAACATGATTATCCAACTGCACGAAAAACAACAAGTCGGGTCAGATACAGCAATGAGCTCTCTGAACCCTTCTCCATTAACAATGGCGTGAAGCAAGGCTGTGTTCTAGCACCAACCCTCTTTTCAATCTTCTTTTTCTGCCAGGGCCCCTGCTATTTCTACACTAGTCTTCCTCAAAGTCCAAGGGAATATCATGTCAGGCCCAGGGATTTATCTACCTTTATTCACTGTAAGGTAGCAAGCACCTCCTCCTCTTTAATCGCTATATGTTCCACACCACTACTGCTGGTTTCCCTTCCTTCCTTATACACCATGCCAGTTTTCTGAGTTGTGTTGATACACCACCGGCCTACTGCAGGGGGCAGCCTCTGTACCTGCAGGAGTGTAAGGGGACAGGACAACATCTGGCCGGCTGCCAATCAGTCGGCCTGAATGGATCAAGCACCACCCGGTCAGGTGTCAATCACCCTCCGGGCTATAACCCTGCCCTAGCCTCCCGAGGCCTCACTCAAAGTTGCTACAGCCACAGCCAGCCTGACTCTGTGGAAGTCTTTGTGGATTAAAGCCTGTTGTACAGTCTTTACCTTGTCTGTATCTGATTCTGTCTAACAGCGCACCACATGAGTAAATATGATTTCCAGCAAACAAAAACTGTTTAAGCTCTTCCCGCATCTCATTAGGCTCCATACATAGTTGACCACTCTGATCTTCTAGGGGACTAATTTTGTCCCTTATGATCCTTTTAACATACTTGTAGAAGCCCTTCGGGTTTTCCTTCACACTATCTGCCAAAGCAACCTCATGTCTTCTTTTGCCTCCCTGATTTCCTTCTTAAGTATTTTCTTACATTTTCTGAGCTCTTCTAGTACCTCATTTGCTCCTTGTTGCCTATACCTGCTATACACCTCTCTCTTCCTCTTAACCAGTTTGCTAATATCCTTTGAAAACCAAGGTTCCCTATGCCTGTTAATCCTGACATGAACATGCAAGTTTTACACTCTAAAAATGTCACCTTTGAAGGCCTTTCACTTACTGAACACATCCTTGCCAGAAAATAACTTTTCCCCATCCACTCTTCCTAGATCCTTTCTCATTTCCAAAACATTAGTCTTTCTCCAGTTTAGAATCTCAGCTCGAGGACCAGACCTATCCTTGCCCATAATTATCTTGAAACTAATGACATGATGGTCACTGGATCCAAAATATTTGCCTACACATACTTCTGTCAACTGACCTGTCTGGTTCCCTATTAGATCAAGCATCACATCCTTTCTCATTGATATCTCTATATATTGGTTTAGAAAACTTTCCTGAACACATTTGACAAACTTCAAGCCATCCAGCCCTTTTACAGTATAGGAGTCCCAGTTAATATGTGGAAAGTTAAAATCTCCTACTATCACAACTTTCTGTTTCTTACATCAGTTTGCTATCTCTCGACAGATTTGTTCGTCCAATTCTCTCTGACTATTGGATGATCTATAATACAACCTTATCAGTGTAGTGACACCTTTCCCGTTCTTCAGCTCCACCCATATGGCCTCTGCAATCAAGCCCAAGTCTTCTCTTTGGCTTGGCTTCGCGGACGAAGATTTATGGAGGGGGGGGTAAATGTCCACGTCAGCTGCAGGCTCGTTGGTGGCTGACAAGTCCGAAGCGGGACAGGCAGGCACGGTTGGAGGGGAAAATTGGTGGGTTGGGGTTGGGCTTTTCCTCCTTTGTCTTTAGTCAGTGAGGTGGGCCCTGCGGTCTTCTTCAAAGGAGGTGGCTGCCCGCTGAACTGTGAGGCGCCAAGATGCACGGTTGGAGCCCACTGGCGGTGGTCAATGTGGCAGGCACCAAGAGATTTCTTTAGGCAGTCCTTGTACCTCTTCTTTGGTGCACCTCTGAGGTAATGCCTTCCTCTCCTTTGTTTACTCCTTGAGGAAGGGGTCAGACCTGAACCATTTGTAATACTGTACATCTTCACCTCTACTGGATGCTGCCAGCCCAGCTGAGTTCCTCTAGCATTTCTATAAGCTTTTACAAGTTTTGCTGTGTACGTCGAGAGAGAAACAGACACTATGACAGGCAAGCTGATGATAGGGAGGGGAAGTTGGAGAGGGAGATGGGGGAGGAGTAATAACAGAGAAAGAATGAACACAAGAAGAATGAGAATGGGATAAGTCTACACGTGTCATGGAACACGGAGTTACTTTGGCATGGAGGTGTCATCAATATCCTGTGACAAGGATGATAAAATATGTATTGTGTTCCAGTGAAGCTTGTACATTGGCTTTACCATCAGTCTCTTGTGTCCATTCTCTCACTACAGCAGTTTATTTCTAACTTTTTATCTCTGCAAAAACAAAAAATCACTCCACTAAAAAAAATGCTGAAGCTGCTTCCTCAGTCTTGAATCATAAAAAAAGTACTGGAATTGTTACTTCACTCACATCCATGAGATACTGACCCAAGTGCTATTCACTGTCTATGTATTGTTCAGATGTCTCCACCCTCACCTACCCCAATATAAACCCTGGTTTTCCTGCCTTACCTCAGATTTACCCAAGGACTATTGTGTCCACTGGTCATCAGTTGTAAGCAATTAAAAGCGTGTTTTCACCCCATACTTGTCTCTGAATGCATTCAGTCGTCCTACACCAAGGAAACTGGATCAAAGCCCACAAGCTCTTCAAGTCACTGGTGAGACCACACTTAGAATATTGTGTTCTGATCACCTCATGAGAGGAGGGATGTGGAAGCTCTGGAGAGGGCGCAGAGGGGATTACCAGGGCGTTACCTGGTTTGGAAAATAGGCAATGTTAGCAGAGCTGGGGGTGTTCTCTTTGGAGTGAAGAAGAATGAGGGGTGACTTAATAGGAGTCTACAAGATCTTGATATGAATTGACAAGGTAGACTCCCAGCAACTTTTTCATAGGGTGGCAATAGCAAACACCAGAAGACATCTAAACAAAATGAAGATATGAAGGTTTTGGGGAGTTGTCGGGGAACTGTTTTTTAAAATAGAGAGTTGTGGGGTGCCTGGAATGCAGTGGAGGCTGAAATAATAGGGGCATTTAAGAGACTCTGGCATATGGATGAAAGAAAATTAGGCCTTATGAGGTAGGGAGGGTTTTTTTTTTCTGTTAGTTATATATAGGTTGACACAACATTGTGGACCAAAGGGCCTGTATTATGCTGTAATGTTCTATGCTCTTAACATTATTTGAGGAATTTAAATACATTTAGAATAAAGATCTCTGTAATGGAGCCAATAAACATAGATTATCCTAAAACCGCATACCTTGGGTCATACCTGTCCTTCAGAGAATCTTTCTATTGATTGGGTTTAGCTTCTGTTTGACTACAGATGATCCCTCTACCTTGTATGATCCAATTGTTCTCTGAAATGATCAAGTTCTTCAAGTTCGGGGGCTAAATTGGGGGAGGTTTACAAGTTCTAGTTTTTTTCCAACTAAATTCTTATCTCAATGTGAGTAAAATTTTAAAACCAAAAAGTATTCAAATAACCTTGGATAACATCGGGAATGTGTGTTTTAATCACGTGAATTGTTTGATTACAAATTTAAAACTCTGGAGCACAGGACCCTCCCTAATGTTTGGGACAACCATGCCTAGGTTAAATCTCTCCAATGTAATCCTTCATTAAAGATGCAAAAACACAAACATTTCTTCCCTTTATTAATCTTGATTTGAGTGGGTCTTTGATACCTTAGACAGAGGTTATTTGGAGTAAGATTATTTTAAATGTTGATATTATTAATATGGCTGTGACAAAGGTTAAACATGTCAATTCATGCTCAAGATCTGGAATAATTTTTTTTTCAATTTTAAAACATCTTGATTCCTCTTTTGTTTGTATTAAGACCAGAAAACTGTCCTCGAAGTAGACCTCAGCGTTTTCTATGATGCTTTACCTCATCAAGTTTCTGTAATTAAACACAAGAAATGGAAATACAGGTCTGGTCTGTAATAAGGTTTTATTTTTAATCTTTTCACAGCAAGAGGTTTGTTGTTTACTTGCCAAAGCAAGACGGATTTGCTTTTCACAATGAAGAGAAAGGACCCCTTTGTATAACATTAGCAAAATTGGCACGGGAAGATTTCTACTCAACATAGTAGGCGAGATTAAAAAGGCATCCAATCCAAGTTTCGTTCTTGTATGATATGCCACTGAAATAATAGCTTAATGGTTTCACCAACAAGTTGACAGAATCGCTAAAATTAGCTAAGCACACCATTTGTTGAAAGAAATGAAAAAAAAAATTTCAATGTGGTTGGTACCAGGATTGTATCGTTACCATTTCTCAGGATGACATCCCTGTGCACTAGAACAAAGGAATAGAAAACCACCCCAATTTAATTCTTTGAAAGATTACTAAGTGGCATCAGAGCACAACTTAAACCATTGTCAGAAAACAATGGACAAACTGTACACAGTTCATTAGCTTACCAATTCCAAGAAAACTGACTGATTTTAATAATCTCTGTGTCAACCATCATTTTTTGTTGTTGCCAGTTTCGATAATGTAAAATTTGCTGATTGCCAAGGTTCAGCTTTTCACGTCAAGGAGAGATTTGCAAGACTTATTCTTGAGAATTTTGAGGAATGGGAGATTTATCTCAGTTGTTGGCAGAATCACAAATGGCAATGAGGAGGGAGATAGATCAGCTCGTTGAATGGTGTCATGACAACAACTTTGCGCTCAACGTCAGCAAAACCAAGGAGATGATTGTGGACTTCAGGAGGGAGTCAGGGGAACACGCCTAGTCCTCATCGAGGCCTCAGTAGTGAAGAGGGTCACAGGGTTGGTGCCAAAGGGGGAATCCACAGGCATTGCTCCCTCAAACGAGGTGCTGTGCCCCCCCCTACCCAATACAGTCAAGGCCATCCCTGGCCATCAGACCTGCCCCACTCCTTCCCATGTCACTAGCATCAAGCCTGATGCATACTAGAGGCTCTCCACTTGACCCCAGCTGCATCACTACTGACGGTTGACACAATAAAAAGACCGCACCCCCTCCTCCCCCAATCAACAGGTAGGTCCCTGATAGCACCTCACACCTGCCTCCCCACTGAATGAGCCCCCCCTCAAAATCGCTAATGCCCCCCTCTAACATACATTCTATCACCGACCCTGGAGGGTCAAGAGCATCAAATTCCTGGTGTCAACATCTCTGAAGATCTGTCCTGGAGCTTCCCTCTTGAGGCAATCACAAAGGAGGCTTGCCAGCGGCTATACTTTGTAAGGTGTCTGATGAGTTTCAGTATGTCACTGAAAACTTCTACAAGTGTACCGTGGAGAGAATTCCAGCTGGTTGCATCACTGTCTGGTACGGAGGCACCGACTCTCAGGACAGGAATAAACTCCACTGGGTTGTTAACTCAGCCAGTGGCATCACAGGCACCGGACTTCACTCGTCAATGGCATCTACAAGAGACAGTGCCTTAAGAAAACAACCTCTATCCTCAGGGAACCCCACCCCCACCCCAGGCCATGCCCTCTTCACTCTGCTACCATGAGCAAAAGGGTACTGAAGCCTAAAGATGAGCACTCAACAGCAGAAGGACAGTTCCTTCCCCACTGCCATCAGATTCCTGAATAATCACTACCTTGCTTTTTGTGCCCTATTATTTTTTTATATATATAGTAATGTTGTAAGATGGTTATAATATGAATGTCTGCACTACAATGCTGCCACAAAACACAGAATTTCATGACTTGTTCATGACAATAAATTCTGATTTAATTAAACGTCACATGGTGTTGGGTGAATGTTTCCCTTGGATGAGGACTTGAAGACTAAGGGGCACACTCTCAGAGTGAGGGATCAGCTGTTTTGGATTGGGATGAGAGGAAATGTCTTCACTAAGAGGTTGATGTTAGCCAGAAAACTGAATCCCACTCCCATTTCATTATTTTCACGTGTTCTACTGTTCGGGATAAATGTTTAGTAAATAATTAAAGGATTATGAAGATCCCATGCCAATTCATAAAAAGAAATAAAATGTGAAACATACTGTGATACACATACAGCTAAGGAACAAAACCTATTGCACGGGTAAGTCAATGCACTGTGAACATAAGAACACAAGAAACAAGGGCAGGTGTAGGCCACCTGGCATATCGCCTGCTCCACCATGGAATAAGACCATGCAAGGAGTTCCCCTCAACAAGATTCTTTGCGCTGTGCAGACTCTCCAGTTTAGAATAGAAATATTTACACAAATGTAATTCATATCGTCACTGAAGGACGATTTAATATCTCTGAATGAATTTTACCACTTCTTGGTGCTAATGCATTGCCTATCACCACAGGTGAATTGGACATTCTATGTTACCTTATTCTATGAAAGAAGAAACAAAAGTTAATGTTGACATAATTCATTCAACAGGCAATTTTATTGAACACCATTCGCATTACCTGCCTGCGGTTCTGTGCTGGAAAGAAAAAGAATGATGTCTTCAAGGGGCAATTTGTCATTTAAATTTGAAAATAATTCTTTCAGTACAAGTTCCTTTCACAAGGAGATTAAATTCATTTATAGATTCGTTGTCATCTCATCCTGTTGGAGGACTATTTTGATTTTAACTAAGACAATATTAAAAAGCCAAAATTTGCAAACAGTGCTCTTTTTGTGCCAGCATATTTAATTTCATCTGCTGCTGTTCAGTACATTGATTAATGCATTTTCATAACAGCCACATAGGAATTTCTGCTCAAATCCTTGTGATGAACTAATCCAAATTGGAATTCCGCAGGAATGAGCTCGTCACTAAAGTTGCAGTTGCGCAAAAGAAACTATTCAGCCCATCCGTCTGCCACAGCATCCATTTGTATACATCACAAATCTCTTCCTCCTATTATCATTCCAAGGATGTATCACTTCTGTGTGAAGATGGCTAGATGGACTCCAGTTGATGTGCAATTTGTACACAGGTGGCTTAAGCCACGACGTACATTTCACTCGTTTCTTGATTGTCGTTTCCTTGCTTTCCACATTTCCATAAAACCGTTGCCTCATTCAGTGAAAGGGTGAACTGAACTTTTGCTGCGTCATTCCCTGGATTACTTTGACAATCCCTTCACGCCACACAGCCATTGACTCAAAAACACCTACGCGCCACCTCTTGACCTATCATTTATTTATTTGTCTACACTGAAGGAAGTTACCAAAACTCCGGATGCATAATTGTATGCCTGAGTTCCTTTAGGATAGTTCTAATGAGTATCCCTCCAAATAGTGAAACCTTTCTATCCAGAATTGAAGGATGACAGAATCTCCCACAAGAAATAACAAGCTGGCTTAAACCTCAAAATTACAATGGTAGCAAATTTAACAGGCAGTTTTGCTTTATCTGATGCCCTATGAAATCAAATTTCCAGTCAACTGTCATATTTTTGATAGGATTCTTTCATTTATGCACTTTATTTTCTTCATAGACAGAGATCTTAGACTCGTCATAATGAAAGCCAAAGATTCTATTCAAAGACTGAATCTGCTTTCCCTTTGTTCCATCGCACTTTCAACTCCTCCCTTAATTCCTCGTGCCCATTTATACTTAGTTGGAGATATTTTATGGAAGTACCAAACACTGCCAGAAAATAACATTTTTTTTTTAAATTTAGACATACAGCACTCTAACAGGCCAATTCAGACCTGCCGCCCAATTTATACCCTGTTAACCTACACCCCGGTATGTTTTGAAGGGTGGGAGGAAACTGGAGCTCCCCTGGAGAAAACCCATGCAAACAAGGAGAAAACATATGAACTCCTTACAGACAGCACAGGATTTGAGCCCCCGTCCCGATCGCTGGTGCTGTAAAGGCATTGCGCTAACCACTACACCATCTATGCTGCCATTTCAGCCTGCACCAAGGGGAAATGACCTCCAAAGAGCTCCAGATACGTGAGAAAAATATTGGATCTGGAATTATTTTTCAAAGAGCATCGTTTTGCACTTCGCCTATCAGTGAATCATTTGATGACCAGTGAAATTTCACTGAATTTTCTTAGCACTAATTGAGAGAAGAGAAAGGAATTTATGTTCCCACACTTAATGCTGAAAATGCAGCTTTAACATGCAACTTAATTGGTACAACACATCGAATCAACTTTACATCAGATTTATTGTCATGAGATCACACACAACCCAACATTCTTCTTCTTGTAGGTGAAGCAGAATTATCATTTATTGGGAGCGCAAAAAAACTGTACTCAATATCCAGACAAATAAATAAAGAAATGTAATCCAACTGACTGTGCAATATAGAGGGGGAGGGGGAGAAATCAATAGGGTGCTAAAGGGAGAGTCCATAAATGAGTCCCTGATTGAGTTTGTTGTTGAGGGGTCTGATGGTGGAAGGGCAGCAACTGTTCCTGAACCTGGTGGTGCGAGTCTTGTGGTACCAAGATGGTAGCAGCGAGAACAGAGTGTGTATTAGTTGTTTCCATGATGATTGCTGCTGCTTTCTGTAGATGTTCTCGACGGTGGGGAGGGTTTTTCCTGAGATCTCCTGGGCTGTGTCCACCACCTTTGGCAGGGCTTTACAATCAGGGGTTTTTGTGATCCCCATACCAGACAGAGATCCAGCCAGTCAACATAATTTGCACTGCACATCTGTACTGTTTCTGATGTCATACCGAAAATCTGAGGAAGTAGAGGCGCTGACGTGGTTTCTTCATGATGCCATTACTGTGTTGTGTCCAGGATGGTCATTCCCATGAACCAAATTTGCTCAGCCCCTCCACCTCTGATCTCCCAATGATCACTGGATTGTACACCTCTGGTTTTCCCTTCCTGAAGTCACCAATCTGCTCCATAGTTTTGATAATATTGAGTGTGAGGGAGTTGTTGGTGCACCATTCAGCCAAGTTTTCAATCTCCCTCCTGTATCCTGACTCATCCCCCTTTTTCTACAACCCACTGCCTTGGTGTTATCAGCAAATTTGTAGATGGTGTTGTTGTCGAACCGACCCACACAGTCACAGGTAAAAAGCGAGGGGAGCAGGGGGTTAAGAACAGAGCCCTGTGATGCTCCATACCAATATTATGTTTATTTTTACTGCTTCTATTGAAATCTGTGTCATGGTTTTATTAATGTTCTGGTGGGCTAAGCAAGTGCATTAATTTAACAAGGATCCTATTGGATTTCATAGCAAAGGAAACTGTAAACAAAGAGAGTTGGTTGATGATCGTGACCAAGGACCTTTATTGCTCTATAGTTTGGCCAGTTCCAGAGCAAGGTTCAAAAATCTGCCTGCAACCCTGCATAGTTCATCGATTCAACGCCTGGGCTGCCTTGTGAGGAAAACAAGGCGAAGTGTGCGCTGAGGTTGTCATTCAAGTACAAGGCAAAGTTCTGAGTCTCCTCGCTCAATCCAATCTGGATAACACCATCAACTCAAAGCTATTGACATTTAAAAGCAGCAAATTACATCTGGATTCTGAAAATAATTCGTATATTTCAAACCTGCACTTAAGGGGATGAAAATAATGCAAGCACTGGCAAAAAGAAAATATTGATTTTGACTCTTTGTTAACTGAATCTCTGAGCCCACAGATCATTTTATCTGGAAATGTCCATTCTAAACAATTCACGAAAATTAATGTAAGCTTGCAGTGTTCCTTCCATCAGTAATGATATGAAACACATTCATGAAGCAGTATTCCAGTAAATCAATACCATCCCTTTTGGTTTTTTTTTAAACAACCAGCAGAGTGAAATAGATTTAGATGTAGCAGCTCAACAATAGCAGATTGATAATCCTTGGAAAAGCTTTTTGAAGATAGGGAAATCAATTTTATTTCAACTAAGTGTCAAACTATGAACCTTCAAGTTTTCACTTCCAAATATTCTTCAACTAAACCAACAATTGGGAAGAATTCAAGGTTCCTCATCTCACCCCCAAATAATTCATAGAGTTTTTTTCTTTGCTCTAAATGCATTCAACAAGATTGAAGCATTGAAGCCATCAGTCCTTCAAGTTCATCACAAAGTCTTGATTGCTGGTGTGGAGAGAAAATGGTTTTCACAAAAGATTAAAAATACTTTGATGTAATGGGTCATGAAAAATAAATTGTCTGCAGCCTTTGCAATAGACTCACACCGTTTAACATAGGCAGTTGAACAAACTATTTAGCCGGGTTGCCTATTGAAGAAATTATGATTCATCTAAATCCTCATTTGGTCATTGCCCTCAATAGTTTTGGGAACAAATGCCGTCTCAGTTCCGAATATGAAATTTTTTGCCGTATCTTATCTAATTTATTTTATATTCCAAAGTTACACGAACAGCCACCCAGCTTCTCTCTCTATTGAACCACCATATGCACAAGGCATTTAAAATTTCAGCTCTTATGGTTCGGCAAGTCAATAATGGTGCTGGGCTGGAGATACTCAAGGCTCTCTACTTTGCCTTGTCTGCTGATCTCAACCATTTAATGGACCTTTAAGCCTCCTGAGCATGGCATTTATTCAATAACCAGAGGAGTCTGAATTTTATTGTGTTCGCATTGCATTACCAAACTGTGCATGTGGAACCGTTGAAAATCAAAACACATTTCTGCAAATTGAAAAGTGCAGCCTGCTTTATGACCTAATGCATTTCTAATAAAGAAGAGTCTTAAGAATTTCCAGAAAGGCACTGGAGATTTTAGTAAATTGAATAAAATTGCTGTCACAACAGGGGCAGTGTCAGAGTGAAAACTCAGTCAGGGTTGGCGTCCACTGAGCAATAAGGCTATTTTTCTGCACACCTGTTGATGGTAGGAACACGCCTTTTAAACCTTTCAAGAGTGGAGGTTCCTGTACAATAAGCCACTGGCATTGTCAGTGAAGGACTTCAGGAAGGAGATAGGATAATTAATATAAAAGGGCTTCAACTCCTAGAGAGATGACGGTTATGACTTTTTGAACGGAATTATTCCCAGGCACTAATATTTCAAATGACAAATCTTAATGGAGTTGGACTAAAACACTTGGCATGCATTTCACGAGACATGGATGGCTTCCTCCCCAATTCAGAATAAGATTACACTTCATCCTGGCAAGACACATGCACAGAAACTGTATCTTAATTTTTATTGCTTGGACATTCCACTGCCAAGCACAAATTTACTGTATATACCAGCAGATAAGACGAGAGTTGAAACTTAAAAAGGCCACTCAAAACCAGGGGTTGCCTTATAATGCTAAATATACAATGAGAACCTTGACGGTGAAGTCTCAGCGCCACCCTGCAGGGTCCATCTGCACAGCCTGACTGCTCTGTACGGGCTTTAAATTTTACATTTTACTACGTAATTTGCTTTAAAAATATTGTGACTGCATTATTCCACTGGTCAGTGGTAAATGCCAGACTTTAGGTAATCTTGTACCGCGAGTATAGCTCAAAACCTACATTGCAAGTAGAATGCCTTATACAAGAGGCATCTTATATGCCAGCATATAAGGTATCTCCTGCTACACAGCCAGAGCACATATGCCACCTGTGATCTCTGGATCGGTCTCTGGCAACTGAAAGGAACCAGTTGGTATAGCCAAATGATGCGCGTTTCTGTACACGGTCACTGGCATTGTCTACACCACTCAGATCTCAAGCAATTCTTCCAAAATCTCCACGTCTCCAAGATTCGTCCTCTGCTCCTGCGTAGGGAAGCCACATAAATCCTGGTGATGCTGTGTCATTTTATTGTTGTTCTAAAGTAAAGGCAACACAAATATCCCTCCCTAAATGATAACAAAATACAGCACCAGTTACGATCATTATTTATGGGCTGTAATGGGAAAAGTATTTAATGAATTTCCTCAAGTTGTTTAATGTTAGCTATTTGTTTTAGTCAACTTACCAACAAATTATCAGTGAATTATGAAGCTTGATATACCGTATATGTTGGTATACAAGATGCCCAATGGATAAGAAGACTCTAGAATTTCCATTTAAAATGTAGGTTTTGAGCTATACTCACTGTACAAGATTACTCCAGGTCTGG
This sequence comes from Narcine bancroftii, assembly GCF_036971445.1. Taxonomy (NCBI): domain Eukaryota; kingdom Metazoa; phylum Chordata; class Chondrichthyes; order Torpediniformes; family Narcinidae; genus Narcine; species Narcine bancroftii. The sequence continues at coordinate 87,091,561 of NC_091480.1, forward strand.
CATTAGCACTGAGAGCTTCCTGTCCATGTCTGTTCCATGGTTCTCCAAAATCAGCCAGTGTGCAGTGCCCCCTCTCTTTGAACATTTCTTCCTGGCCACGCGAGAGTTATTGCAATCGGCCTGACGAGGCAGTATAAAGAGGACACACCCTGGAACCCTGGCTGAGGGCTCATCACCTGTTGCAAATAGCAACTGTTAGCTTCGTTTGCCGCACTGTTATTTTGAAGTATGTCAGACAGGTTTAAAATACAGTTTTAATATATCTTGGAACAACGTTCACCCCTGCAGACCATTAGCCTGAGGAAAAACTAATCAACAGCCACAGAGAAATGCAAACAAGATTCTGATCGACACTCAACTAGAAATCTTTCTCCGGGACAGTAATTTTTTTTTAAATCACAAATCATCTCATCAACATGATGCTCTGCCAAATAAAGCAACCTGACAAAAGAAAATAGGATTCAGGTCTTCTGCAACTTACGGGAATAATGCAACAGTTCAACCATTCACATGGCCACCAGGACGAGTACTGGGACCAATATACGCAACTATGAATACTCTTCTATGTAGGCACAAGTCTGGTCTTTCCTTGGCTAGGAAACCACCTAGAACATGCAACGAACAAATGATGCATCCTACAGATTTAAGCCAATAAAGATCACCTCAAAATGTGCTGAGTAAACATGAATAAAGCCAACTTAGAGGAATAACGTTTGAAGTTAACATGTCGAATTATATCTTTTTAGTCCTTGTAAAATAGAAGATTTCTAAAAGTTTAATTCATGAGCCATTGTTAAAGAAGAATAGTTTAAATTGGTTTAACACTCCTCCAGGGAGTGTAAAAACCATTTCAAAGGGAAGCTGTAAACAAGTCTAAACTATAGGATAACAACAACGTACATAACTAATTTTTGAAAAATGTGTACAGCAACATCTACTTGTACAACATTCATTTACTGTACTCCTCAACATTAGGATAAATTATTACATTTAATTTCCCAAAGGCGGCCCAAACCAACAGTTAACAGTCCTCAAAATAACTTTGATGGCACTCAAGACTTTATGCCACCCACCTGCCTCGTCCGAATGAGCTGAAGCCACAGGCATTTTGGCACCCGTCCGCCAAAGACAAAGGTTTTCTAGTTACCGTTGTAGAACGGTGGTTTATGGCAGGCGACCCGTTTCTTTTGCTTGTCCAATCAAACAGCTGGAAAAGAAAATAGAATTTAAGTGGGTGAGCTCATACATGTGCAAAGACTTTTGTGTTATTTATTCAAAATCTCCACAATGATCTTTGACAACATTTTGCGTAGTGTCTGGACGGGAACGCCAAGCCTTCATTCCGTGAAGGCGACAGATGTTGAAGGAGTCTCCTGCAAGGTCAATAGGATTTGAGGACAGCCCAGCTTCTCCCAGAATTAGTAATATTTCCCTCCTAGCTGATCCACGTCAAAAGGAGGCTCCAGGGAATTCATGCCACACTCAGAATTCCACACAGTTTGTGTCATCACTGATACTACTGAAGAGAAAAAATATCAAGAATTGATCCAGGAGGATCGTGATTACCTGTTCTCAAATGTGGTGCAGCTTATTAAGAGCAAAAGAAATACAGCGAAACCTTTGGTACCCTGCACCTATGGAGGGTTGGTAGATGCCGGATAAATGAATTTGCCAGTTGCCTGAGATTGCATGTAGCATGATTGGCAAACTGATCGATAACCATGAGGTCAAGAGCAGGGGGATGATGGGCTTAAATAAACACAAGACTTTGGCTGGCCCGGATATAGGTACAGGAATGCCGGAAGGGTGGGGGGGAGGGAGGGAGGTTGACCTTTATGGCCAGGTCATAAGGGGAGGAGATGTAGGAGATGAGTCACTAGTGGGCGAGCCAGTCTCATGCATGCAGCAGCACACAGGTAGGGAATAATGTCCAAGGAGAAAACATATCACTTTAGTGCCAGTTTTAAACTTTCAATTTTTTTTTAAACTTATTTATTTTATGATTTTTGTTTTGCTGGTTGCTTGAATTCCAGATAACAGGGATTTTAATGTATATTTTCTTTTCCAGGCAGCCTCAGAAATCTAAAAGTAGATCAAGATGGATGACAGTAATAACCCCTCAGTTGTGGCCTGCCTCACTAAGTGGTGACTGTATTGCGGGAACATACAACACTGCATTATTGATGGCAAAACAGGGCCTCTGCAAACTAATCACTCTCTCAGACTCCTCATGACAAGATGCCATCTCCAATTGATTAAGACGTTCCAGCAACAACACCAAATACCAATTATAATGCAATTGTGCAGCTCGTCAGGGCAATTAAGTTCTTCTCAGGAGGCCAACTCTTAGACAATCACTTAACAGTATGCACCAAAGGCCATAACATCGTGAACTTATCATGGAACCAACTTTCCTGTCTTAAGTAAAAAGGGAGCACAGAATGCACAACCAATAGCTGATATCCCAGAAACATTTTTAATTTAAATTTAGACACATGGCATAGTAACAGGCTCTTTCAGTCCACGAGCCCGTGCCACCCAATCGACCCCCACTATGTTTTGAGCAGTGGGAGGAAACCAGAGCCCCCTGGGGGAAAATCCACGCAGACATGGGGAGAACGTACAAATCCCTTACAGACAGTGCGGGATTCGAACCCCCAGTTCTGATTGCTGTCGCTGTGACAGCGATGAGCTGACCACTATGATAACCATGCCTCCCCGTACATCACAGCCAACTATGTGACAAACAATTTTGCCAATTGTAACTGCCACAACTGCAGTGTGAAGTAGCAATAAACTCCCAACAAAAGTCAATTGTGACATTACATAAGTTAATGGTGGGAGCACAATCTACTAATTGTTCTGAGTGCTTCATGAATAAAAATACAATCACGGAGGGAAAAGCTTAACCAAGCAGCCAAGGAGACTGCCAAACTGAGGGATGTCTTCGGGTAATGCAATGGTCCCTCAAACTACATGGATCTCATCAGTTCGACGATACAAATCGGGGTGACTGCCTGAAGACATTAAGGGGAGAACTTGCTATTACCTTGAAAATTGTCAGATGGGATTAAAAATTTGGCTCCTCAATCGGTTTCCTGCATGCTAAGTGAATTCCCAGAGCACGGACAGTGAAGTAAAGAAAATGTCTTTCTTGTAATAAGCTTTCCTTTCCGATACGCTTTATATAATTTCCTCCAATCATTGCAAATAATTTTTCATCAACAACAGCCAAAAGCAGATCACAAAGTAATCGCGAAGTAGTAAAGTGTTGTCGAGCAAAATAGTCCCATGTTTACCGAGCAGCAAAACAGCACTAACCATGGTCTTCTTAATGTCAGCCTTCCAGCGCAAGGTTAGCAAGCTTTGAAGGTTAATTGTTATGCTTGGTTATGCTTGGAATGCAACACAAGAATCAGAATTATTGTCATGAACATCCCACGAAATTCATTGATTTCTGGCAGCATCACCGTGCAAGCATTCTATAAATAAAATAAGGCAAGAAAAAGACAAAGTGAGGTAGTGACCATGGTTCATTGTTCATTCAGGAATCTGATGGCAGAGGCGAAGAAGCCAGCCTTGTGCCACTGGGTGCTCGACTTCAGGCTCCTGCACCCTTTTCCTCGATGGTAGAAGAGTGAAGAGGGCATGACCTGGGCGCTGGGGGGTCCTTGAGGATAGAGGCTACTTTACCTCCACACCAGACAATGATACAACCAGTTTAGGGTGTAACATTTTACCTTGGGCCTAATCTAGGTCATTACAACTAATGGCAACATTAACGAGACTGCAGACATCCACTCTAACAGTGAGAGTGGAACAGCAAATGGGAAAGCAAAGACTTTAGCCATGGTTACCGATGGCCAGTGGACAGAGTTGGGCTCTCAGCCCATAGCTTGCACCTCCTGTCAATTGGAAGCTTCTGGAATGAATATAGAAAATGTTAAATACATGACCTGCAGTTTTGCTGACACAACTCAAATATGTAATCATGCTCTGGGCATCCTGTAAGACTCCACCTTGAACTGTGGTAACTGTCACAATGTCTTTGTGCAGATGGATCTTAATATGCCAATTGTGGGTGGCAGCTGTAAGTGCAATGCTGAGGCAGTGCTAGTGGCCCGATCTAATGCTGTCTATAAGGAGTTTATACGTTCCTCTGAGAGCTCAAATTTGCTCCCACCTTTCAAAACGTACTAGGGTTGCAGTATAATTGCAGTTTTGGGCTTGAGGGCCAGAATGGCTTGTTACTGTGCTGTATGTCTAAAACAAAAGACAATTCTGGGCACAGAACCACAAGCATGTGGTTTGCAGACACAGAAGTCAGCTTCTGCATAAAATAAAAGCCACGTGAACACAGATCAACGGCAGGCTCAGACAATTCTTTTGCTGCCTGCACTATTTGCCGAGAAGATGGAAGAAGTGGACGGAGTAGATGCAAGCATTCCTGGCCTGGGATGTGCGGTACGGCCTCACCCATCAAGATGTGCCAGTCCCCATCCTCAACAGCATGGAAGGGGGAAGGAAGATGGGCAGAAAGGAGATGGGGAGGAGAAGCAAACTATTGTGCTATGACATCCAGACTCCACACTCCACCAAACGGCAAGGTTAGTGTCGCGGTTAACGCAATGTTGTTACTCCTCCAGCAAACGTTGATCAAATCCGGCGCTGTTTGCAAGGAGTTTGTATGTTCTCCCTGTCTCCCCTTGGGGTGCTCCGGTTTCCTCCCACCCTTCAAAATGTGCGAAGGTTGTATGCTAATTGGTGTAATTGGGCGGTACAGGCTCGTGGGCAGCAGGGCCTGTTACAGTGCTCTATGTCTAATATTAAATTTAAACCATACACAATACATGACCAACACACAAATCAAATTCCCCTTCACTAACAGCTGCAGCCATTTCTCTACATTCTTCTTCTTTGGCTTGGCTTTGCGGACGAAGATTTATGGAGGGGTAATGTCTACGTCAGCTGCAGGCCGTTTGTGGCTGACAAGTCCAATGTGGGACAGGCAGACACGGTTGCAAGGGAAAATTGGTTGGTTGGGGTTGGGTGTTGGGTTTTTCCTCCTTTGTCTTTTGTGAGGTGGACTCTGCGGTCTTCTTCAAAGGAGGTTGCTGCCCGCCGAACTGTGAGGTGCCAAGATGCACGGTTTGAGGCAATATCAGCCCACTGGCAGTGGTCAATGTGGCAGGCACCAAGAGATTTCTTTAGGCAGTCCTTGTATCTCTTCTTTGGTGCACCTCTGTCTTGGTGGCCAGTGGAGAGCGCACCATATAACACGATCTTGGGAAGGTGATGGTCCTCCATTCTGGAGACGTGACCTACCCAGCGCAATTGGATCTTCAGCAGTGTGGAGTCGATGCTGTCAGCCTCTGCCATCTCGAGTACTTCGATGTTGGTGATGAAGTTGCTCCAATGAATGTTGAGGATGGAGCGGAGACAACGCTGGTGGAAGCGTTCTAGGAGCCGAAACACAGCTCTGTATACGCTAATATTTGTGAGGTTTTTCAGTTGGTTGTTTTTCCAGACTCTTTTGTGTAGTCTTCCAAAGGCGCTATTTGCCTTGGCGAGTCTGTTGTCTACCTCGTTGTCGATCCTTGCATCCGATGAAATGGTGCAGCCGAGATAGGTAAACTGGTTGACCGTTTTGAACTTTGTGTGCATTATATTACAGGCAATACAAAAGCAAATACACACACAAAATAAAAATATTCCAAGCAATGAATTCATTGAAGCATTATAAATTGTGGAAAATTTTATATAATTGTCTCTGCTCAATTTCCTTATCTATAGCCTCCATGTGCCCTGCTCGGATGTTCCCGTGCAATGCGCTTATGCCCTGCAATCCAGCCTTAACTGGCACTGAGCCTCCTGCTGAAGGACTAATTCGGTAAAGAAGTATCGAGCTCTAATCCCAAACACCTACCTTTAAATCAGCATTGCCACCTGTTTTGGAAGCCGATCAAGTTCAGTAAATCGTACATTATATTGCCCCTTCTCACTGTACCATCGTTCTTTGTGTCGTCCAGTCCCTCTTCATCCATGCCCCAACGTACACTATCAAATTCTTTTTTATATTTAGACATACTGCACGACAACAGGCCTTTCTGGCCCACAAGCCTGATCTGCCCAAAATACCCCATGCGTTTTGACCAGTGGGGGTGGGGGGGAAACCCACCCAGAAACGGGGAGAATGTACAAATTCCTTATAGACAGCACTAGATTTGAACTCCGGTTGTTGGCATTGTAAATAATGTTGGGCTAACTGTGCCACCCAACTTCTTTGTTCTCTCATTGGTCTCAGCAACTTCGATCATCTTTAGTTTCTAATTTATCTTAATTATATCAATCATCAACATGAAACATCAGCTCGCAATCATTTCTCCAGAGGTGCTGCCTGACCTGACAACTCTTCCAGCATTTTCACGTTTTCAATTGCTCGTTTTGAGGTAATTATCCAACATAGTCTTCAGGCAGGATCTAGTTCTACATTTTGTATCTCCACTTGTGTTGATTTATTCCAATTCTCTTATTGCTGTACATCACCATCAAAATCAAAGTGCAACTGGTATAATTATCAAGCATTTCATGCTTCACATTATATCCAAATATTTCCAGACGACAAGTAGCTTAACATTCCAACTGTGACAAATACATTCATTTCCAAATCATATTTGCTTTTCATAGAGAAAATTTAGCATGTCTCATTTTAAAGAAAATAAAAATAATCTCACTCAACAGCACCCTTTAGTGATTACATTAAATATGTCAACATTTCAAAAATCACCAGCCCATCATTAAATTTGGACATACAGCACTGTAACAGACCAATTCTGCCCCTCGAGTCCGTGCCGCCCAATTTACACCCCATTGACCTACACCACCGGTATGTTTTGAATAGTGATAGGAAACCGGAGTCCCCAGGGAAAACCCCCGCAGACAATTCCTCACAGACAGAGCAGTATTTGAACCCCAGTCCCGATCGGATTAGTGTTTGAATTTTTCAAAGTTCACTGTTGGTTCATCTGGAGTTTTCATCCTTACTTTGGTGCAGTTGGGAAAATTGAGTATTATTACTTTGGAATGAATTATAAAGTCTACACCAATGGATGTGGGTTTCCTTTTCTGCAAAACAAAACTAAACTATAATCAAAAGCTACAACTACAACGGACAAGCAACTTGTGCTTTTCACCTCATTCTGCCGGCACATTTTGTCTTCCATTCTTTATCTCCAGAATCCGATTAAGGATTAAATGGTATCTTGAGCATTTTGAAACTTATGTGTTCTTAAAGTAGAATATTTGAAAAGGTAAATTCTGCATGGCTGATATTTATTGCCAGAACATAATATCATTCTGGCAGGCCTTGAGGATTTTGTAAATGGTGTAAACAAAAATCAAACCCCATATATAATACATTCACAACAAAGGGTAATAAGTTCTAAGATGCTGGTATCGGAGGGTTAGCACTAAAGGAATGATCATGACATTAACTCACATCTTCATTCTAAAATATACTGATGGATGGAATTGGCTTTACTCTTGTTGATTTATTTTGTCAGTGGACTCTGCATCAACTGTACCATACATGAAATACAATAGAGAAATCCTACCATTGACTTCCACCACCCAAAATGACAGAAGGAGAAGACAACAAAAAGAACTGACTCCGTATATAAAAGTAAAAGACAAAAATTTTTTGTTTATTTCTATTAAATGACGACATTGTTTAACGGGTTTAATGTATCTTCTAGATTGAACTTTGAATAAATGGGAAGGGGGGGAGAGGGAGGGGGGAGAAAGGGGAGAAAATGACACTGTATATATTCAAGAGAAAAATGTCTGTATGTATTTTGGTCAGTATGGTTTATTGTGTGAAAAATTTTTTAAAAAATTAAAAACTTTACAGGGGAATCTGAATCAGGCAGTAAAGAGAAAGTAGAGATGGTTCTACATTGTTTATGTTCATCAACAACCAAAGATGATCTTGGGATAAAAGGCTTTGAGAAGAAATAACGAGAGAGAGAGAGAGAGAGAGAGAGAGAGAAGAGAGAGAAGAGAGAGAGAGAAACACAAGCGGGGGGGGGGGGGGGGTGGAGATGTGTTTAGTATAAACCAGAGAAATCGATGGTAATGCCATCCAGTTGGAGGATGCCCAGATGGAAGATGAGATGTTGTTACTCCAATTTGCGGGTGGCCTCACTCTGGCAGGACATGAGACCAAGAGAATGGGATGGGGAATTGAAATGGGTGATCCACGCTACTGTGGCAGACAGAGGCAAGATGCTTGACAAATCAATCTCCCAGTCTGCACCCAGTCTCTCCAGTGTAGAGGAGACCACAACAAGAGCACGGGATGCAGCAAATGACCCCTACAGTTTCCCAACTGAAATGTTGCTTCATTTGAAAGGACAAACTGCTAGAAAAATGTATCATCTGCAAGAGCAAAGGGTTGATCAACATTTTCCTCCACAGTTCATCCCTTTGCCTCTATAGACAGTGCTGAGTTCTTCCACAAGTTTTTTGTGCTTTAAACCAGGAACAGATGCAGCAATCATTCAGTTAAGAAAGAGTATGGAAGAAGTTGATTTTGTCTTAAAGTTAATTGAGAAAACTGATAATTCCTTATACCAATTTCCACATGTATCCCATTCCATATTTGAAACAAATGTTTTAAAATTGGCACTTCTTTCCTACCTTTAAAAATGTCATAGTTCCATTTATACAATATTTGGTCTATATTATTCATCTCAATATCTATTAAAAAAAATTGGAGGAAGATCTAAAAAGATGGAAGGAATTGCCAATAATGTTAATATGGCAGGAGAATTGTGTTAAAGTGAATATTTTTTCTAGAATTCTATACTTTTTTCAAATATTACAGGTGGCTGAAAATGTTTTTTTAGACTATTAAATAAGAATATCAGGGAGTTTTTATGGAAAGGAAAGTCGGCAAGGTTAAGTATGGAAAAGTTGACATAGAAAAATGATCAAGGAAGTTTGAGATTACCAAATTTTAAAGATTATTATAAGGCAGCTCAATTGAGAATTTTGTCTTCTTGGTATCAGAGAGAAACCCTATCCTGGATAGATATTGAGATGAATAATATAGACCAAATATTGTATAAATGGAACTATGACATTTTTAAAGGTAGAAAAGAAGTGCCAATTTTAAAACATTTGTTTCAAATATGGAATGGGATACATGTGGAAATTGGTATAAGGAATTATACTTTAAAAAAGTGGCAAATGATTCAATTTATACAAATTATTTACTTACTATTATCACCAAATATTTAAAAATTTTACTAACTTTTTACATTGTGTATAATCTGCATTAACCATCTGCATCATTTCACTTTTATCTACATTGACCTTATATCCTGAAATTAATCCACATTCTATTAGCCTTTCATTTTGTCTATTCAGTGAAATATTGGGTTTAGTCAAGTATACTATAACATCACCTGCAAAAAAGACCAATTTTATGAACTTTGTCTCCTATCTAAAAACCTCTAATTTCCTCATCCCCTCGAATCACTTCAGCTAACAGTTCTATTACCAATACAAATAAGAATAGTGAAAGTGGGCAACCCTGCCTGAAAAACCTTTCTTGTCTAATAAAACCTGACATTTGACCATTTACAGGATTTAAATATACAAATTCATGAAGAAATATGGATGAAACTGTGTAGAGCTAGTGTAACTAATTCAATGTTAGATATCAAATGGTTCAATATTTTTTTTTTACATCAGATGTATTACACACTCTACAAGTTGATAACCCAATTTTTTCTACTCAATGTTTTGGATGTAAAAAAAGAGGTTGGTGATTTCTTGCATTCAGTCTGGTTGTGTAAAAAGACAAAAGATTTCTGGAAAGAATTACTTGTTATGTTAGAGAAGATATTAAAAGTGAAGGTTAAATTAGATCCAAGATTTGTTTTTGTTGAGTAATATATATGATGAAGACATTAAGTTGCAACTAGATAAATATAAAAAGAGATTTTTGAGTCGAGCAATAGCAGGTAATGAGAAAGTTTGTAGCTAAAATGTGGAAAATTTAAAGTAATGTAAAAATAGAAGAATGGTTTAATGAAATAAAATATTGTCTCCCATTAGAAAAATTACTTATGAGAGATGATTATGATAAATTTTGTCAAATTTGGGAGTCATATACGAGATTGATGAATATAGACTAATCCAGAACTTATAATCCAACCCCCCCCTCATTGAAAATATGGTATTTTCATCAAGAAATGTATTATGGTGTTATTAATGTGGTTATAAATATTACAATGAATGTGTTCTTTCTCTTTTTTTCTATCTCTTTCTCTCTGCAGGTGTTAGGGGTGGTGGGAGGTGGGGGAAAATTGAAAATTATTTAGTATCTATTACGTAATGAGTTAACTTGAAATGTATGAAAGATGCTAATAAATAAAATTTTCAAAAATGTTTGAAAAGAAACCAATCGCTGAAAATTGGTTCAAAATTAAAAAATAAATCACAGTCAGGAACCGCATTTCAATACATGAAGCAGCATCATTCACTGGGTTCCATATACTAGTGCGAAATCTAGACATCTTCAAGGCCCAAATATTGGAAACTGGGTGATTTTAGCCATGACAGTAACATCATGAAGCTTTAAGATAGGGCTAGTTCAGATGTTAAAATTCTGCCTTGCAACTTCCTCACCCTCATTAGAGTGTAATCTTTCCATTGTGAAATGAAAATCCATCAACAGACTTGCTGAATTTTGGACAGCCATCAGTTGTGGACAACCTCATTTACTGGCTGTACGCTCCACTGGGAAGGATCCCAACCTCCATGATCGAATATTCACAATGTGTTTTTTTTTGTCAAGGTTTAATTGATTTCAGTGATAGAAATCATTTTGAGATGTGAGCTTTAAAATAAGCAAGTTCAAAGCTGCTCTGGTACAGAGGGTTGGAAGGCATCCTAACAGAACACAGCAGAGCTCCCACAAGCCAATCACTTCATAGTGCATTTCATTTTTCAGATCAGATCACAAACGTCATCTTCATGTGCTATTTGTTCGAACTTTAATGAAATAACCAGTGAAGCATAGCAAGACCTTAATGCTTTGAAGTGATAAAAGCTGAAAGGATGTCATTGCTTCCTTCATTATCATTTCGAACATAATGTTACATGTCGAGAAGTTATGAAGTCACCCAGTGTTACTTAGGTTATGCTAGGCTTTAAAGCCAAGATGATATGCACCTTTTAGGATAATAATTTTAATTGATGACCTTGGAATTTCATTCTGAAGAGAACTTTTCAATCATTCACATCAGTACAACAAAGAGACCAATTTTCTAAACAGGTTTTCATTAACCCTTCATTGTCAAATGTGGCAAAACAACGCAACATTAGGCAGATTGGAATAACCAAGTACTGGAACTAAATGCTGTTTGAGTAGGAGGTTAATTACACTAGACAACAAAGATTTTTTTTTCTTCCTAACACTTTTGGGTAGCTATTTGGCTGCTGATCACGAAAATCACTGAAAATTTCCTATCACGTACTATTTTTTTTAGCTATAAACTACTTCTGTGATTCCTTGTCATATTTCATGTCTACTTCAAGCATACAAAACCATAAAGTGTAACATGTCGCTGAAAATTCATTTTCTACATTTGCACTTAGACTTCTTCCCTGCTGAACTTGATGCAGTCAGTGATGAACATGGAAAATTGGTTTCAGGGCAACTGGAATTCATCCATGCTGGCTGACTATTATTGGACACTGACATGAGAGGCATCAGATGCTGAGTACAAACAAAAATAAGCAGAAAAACATTTTAGATCAATTGAACTAATACAATGTGTCAGCATCATTATTTGATTAAACAGGATAAATTCAATACGAGTTAATTTAATGTTTCTCCAACTTCCTATATGATGCAGCAAATCTGATTTTCTCTTTATGTTCAGCTTGAAGTTGTCTATCACAATCCCCAATTTTTTTTTCAGGAAGCAGACCTTTTGATAAAATTTCTTGTTCAGTGCTATCCGTAGAATATTTTGATATTCCACTGTCCCACAAAACAGCAATGGAAGTCCTGGAATATCAAAAGATTCTGCAAAATAAAAACATTTATTTAATGATTGTGGATAAATATTATTATCCAGAAAATCATTTCAAGGGGCACAATGCCATGGTTAATGTCATCACCTTTCCCTCCCCCCCACCCTTCAGGAAAGAATCATTTTGCATGGTAATCCCAGGGTCAACCACACAATCAAATTTAATACATTGGCATATTACGGAGGGACTTCACATTGTTATCATTGCAGTACGACAAAAATCTTGTCCCTTTGGCACTCTGTGCTGGTCCTAAAGTTAAAGTGAATTTCCAGATCTGGAAAGAAGATATAGTTGTCACAAGACCCGTAGGACCAGGTTCGGAAACAGTTGCTACCCCTCTAACATCAGACTCAATCAGAGACTCATTTAAGGTATTTCACCTTGTACATTGTTTATTACTCGATATTTATTTTTTCTGTATTTGCACAGATTGTTTACATTTCTTTCTTTGTATATGCATCTTTTTTTAATTAGTACAGTTTACACTCCCAACAAGTAGAAATGTAGAAAAATAAAAGCTCAGGATTGTGTGTGTGATGTCATGTACTCATTCTGATGATAAATTTGAACTTGAGTTGCCAAGACACAGCTTAGGAAGAGGAGGTTTTTCTGGTGTATATCCACATCATTAAAGAGTGAGTGAGAAGGTTGGGTGGGAGGAAGGGGAAAGAGATAACTGAGCAAGCCAATCAGGTTAAGGCCAAGGCTGAAGACTGGTCTCGAAAACCAGGAAGAGCAGCAGAGATGAAGTTGCATACGTGGAAGGCCGCAAAATACAAATCAAAATAGGAGCTTTACAAAGGTTCCAAAACATAATTATTCTGGAACTGCTTTTTTATGCATCTCTCTTTTAATATTTTTTATTGATTTTTCACAAATAAACATTCATGTACAAAACTCATGAAATACATAACAATAATGACAGATTACATATCTCAGCAAACTATAAAGCACATATAGTGCATCTATAACACAAAATGCATAAAAAAGAACAATAATATTTTAATTCTCACAAAAAAAATTGTTGGCTGCCGTCGATTGCCACCACCTTCCCCACCAAAGCCCCACACGTGATGGGAGCCTATGGTTCCCGCTCATGCTGGCAGCCGAGCTTGTTCCGGTAGCCCAAAGCCCAATGTATCTGCCCAGTTAGGCTCTGAAAAAATTTTGGATAAATGAGGATTTCTGATTTGTTTCGGATATCCTAATTTATCTGAAATGTTAAAAAAAAACTTTTGGATCAATGAGGATTTCGGAGAATCAAATTTCAGATAATCGGAATTGTACTGCATGACTTTTAGTTGGAGTTAAGTATCAGCCTCTCCAATCATACCAAAGAGAACAACAAAAGGATTACTCCTCCCTCTAAATTTTTCAAGGCTAGGAAATGTTCAGAACATATAAATTAGAGAAACCTCTCTTACATTTATCACAATAAGAATTTACATCTGGATAGAAATGAAATAGTTTGACTTTAGACATTTTAAACTGTAGCAAACAATGACAGGCACATAGGAGTGTAGTATTAACCATCTTAAAAATTAAATCCCATACTTGTCCATTAATGAAAGGTTTAAATCATGTTCCTAGGCATTTTTAATTTTATCTAGAGGGGCATGTCTCAAAACCAGCAACTTATCATAAATAATGGATATTAAACCTTTGCCAGAATGTTGTAAATTACAATAAAATATCAGGTCCCCCAGGGAAATCAGGTATTGAGAATGAAGAAAATATCTGATTTGTAAATATCTTAAAAAAGAGTATTTGTATATTGAATTTTCCAGAAAGCTGTTCAAATGACACGAAGCTGTTATCAATAAAATTATCCTTGGAGTGTTCAATACCTAATCTAAATCATTTATGAAAAGCAAGATCACGCAATGATGGTTGGGAAAAAAAGGGCTTGAAAGAGAGAAACCATGGAAGTCCAAAATGTTTTCTGAACTGCATCCAAACTCTCACAGTGTGAACAACAGAATTATCAATTGATTTATTTAAAGAGAAAGGCAGTGAGAATCCAAGTAGTGCTGTGTAATGGAAAAAATTACACAGCAAAAAAAAAAAAATCAGAATCCAGCTCCATTGCTACCCATACTGGAAAGTCCACTCGGTTATGAAAATGTAACCGACACAAGATTACGTATATTGACCGTCCAATAATAAAATCTAAAATTAGGTAGCACCATGCTGCTGTTCCTTTTAGAATTGTGAAGATAAACTTTGTTACAACGAGGGCACTTACCCTTCAATAGATAAAACAATATAATTGAATCAAATGAATAAAAAAATGATTTGGGAATGAAAATTGGGATTGACTGACAAAGATACTAATTTTAATTGAATTAATACGACCGACCAGAGTTATAGAAAGGGGTGATCATTGTGTTACAAACGGTTTCACATGCTTTAATAATGGAAGAAAATTTTCTTTAAAAAGATACTTGTGATTCTTTATAACTGTAATACTGAGATAGTTAAATTGATTTTCCACAATTTTAAAAGGAATACATTGAAGCAAGTGTATTCAAAGGAAAAAGTTCACTTTTATGCAAATTTAATTTATACCCTGAAAACTTACTAAATTAAATATTGACAATATGGATGGAAAAGAAGTGTCAGGACTTGATATAAAAAGCATAAGATCATCTGCATAAAGGGAAACTTTACATTCAATTCCCTTCCTACAAATCCCTGAATAATATCCCTGCACTTCTTGAAATGGAATTGCTAATGGTTCTATGGCCACATCAAAGAGTAATAGACTTAAAGGACAGCCTTGATGGGTTCCCCGTTGGAGATTAAATGGTTGTGATTGTTGAAAAGTAGTAAGAATTGAAAACATTGGACATGAATACAATAATTTAATCCATGTCATAAAACCTGATCTAAAATTGAATTTTTCTAAAATCATAAATAAATCCATCCATTCAACTCAAACGCTTTTTTTGCATCAAGAGAGAGAACACATTCAAGATTTGCATGTGAAGGCAAGTACAAAATATCCATTAACAGACTTATATTAAAATCTAATAACGGTTTTTCATAAAACCAGTCTGATCTTCAGAGATGATAGATGGCAAAATATTCTCCAATCTATAGACCAAAACCTTAGCCAATTTTTTTTTACATCAACGTTTAATAAAGAAATTGGCCTGTAGAAGGAACATTCAACTGGAAGTTTACCTTTCTTTATTACAAGAGATATATACATGCCTTGTTAAATGTTGCCAGGAGATTACCCTGCCTAAATGAATTAAACCGCACAGACCTTAATTGGGATGAAAGCAGATGAGAAAAAGATATGGAAAAACTTCACAGGAAACCTGTTGGGTCCCTGGAGCTCTTCCAGAATGTAGTGAAGCAACCATTTCCTCCTGCAATATAGGCATGGGAATAGTTAAGCGAGCCAGGAAGCTTTCCATCAAACTGCTATCATTTGTGAATTCAGAAGTAGAAAGTTGGGAATAAAATTTCCTGAATGTGTCATTTATCTCAGAATAATCTATAGTAACATTACCATCCTCCTTTTGAATCTTTGTAATTTGCTGCTTGGCTTCAAAACCTCTCAATTGACTAGCTAAGATCTTACCAGATTTATCAGTATGAATATAAAACTGACTCTTCCTCTTGTAAGGTAAAACATCATGAGATGGGAATGTGTAGGGAGTTACCCTGTACAAGGCTGTAACAAGAAGGGGAGGTGTCCTTGTACTCCTGTTACGTAAAACATCATGAGATGGGAATGTACGGGGCAGTAACAAGATGTGAATGCATCCTTGTACTTACAAGATAAGAGAGACATTGATGGATTGAGAGGCAGGAAGCTAGCAGGGAAAGGATAGCAACAGTTTTAGTCATTGGACAAGTAATGATATGATGATGTTCTAAGCACATATCCAAGGGTATAAAAAATCACCATTTTGCTGATAACGGCAGAATGCATTCTCCGACTAACTTTGTTAGTCGCAAGTGTTACAATCCGGTAATAAAGAACAAAGAACCCTGATTTCGACTCAGCCTGGTGTTTGTCTCACTCATTCATGAACAAAGCAGACCTAACACTCTTCAATAGTTGACTTTCAATTGAATACTTTGAAAGGAGATCAAATTTAGTTTGAAGTTCTACTTATTTTTTATATAAATCAGGAATTATAATTTGAGCGTAATGTTGATCTATTCGATTAATTAAATCTAATCTTTCTTATTATAAGAAATAATTTTCCCCCTTTGAAAAGCTTTCATAGCATCCCAAGCAAACAGATTAGAAATTTCTGAAAAAGTGTTTGTATCAAAGAAAAAAGTTATCTGCTCCGCTCCTCTATAAATTTCACAAAGTCATGATCTGATAATAAACTTGAATTGAAATTTCAATGACTTTTTATTTGAATTAAGCCAGGAAGAGTCATAGATAATACAACTCTAATAAATTACAAAAACAAGTCTGTGGAATCAGTTGATTACCGTGAAGAAAATGATTAATTTGCGATAAGTTTGATGAATGTGTAAAAAGAATAATCTCTCCTATTTGGATAAATAATGCCTTACATCAGAGATAGCGTAATCTGATAAGAATGAATTAATTAATGAGGCAGATCTACTCATTGTGGTAGGGTTACGAGAAGATTGATTCAAAGTAAGGTCTAACCAACAATTAAAATCCCCACCAAGTACTAGAGCAGGGGTCCCCAAACTTTTTAGCCCATTGACTTAATGGAATCCTTGATTCCTCATTGACCCATAAGCATATGCAAAAATAAATATATAGTTAAATAAACATGCAGTTTCCAAATATATTAGTGAGGGAAACTGGATCACATATGCATAGTGTCCAGGTCTCCAAGCAACAACCCAAACTTTTTTACAACACCCCAAGTGCCAAGTAACAAATCTATAAATTAACCAAGTAAATGATTAAATTTACAGTTTAAAAAAAAAACCTTCGCTTCTAGCCAAGAAGGTGCCAAAAGGAGCTGGGACCAAGTCTTTAGAATCAGTGACTCAATTCTCAACATCAGATGCAAGGTTGTCTGCATCAGAGAAGTCACCTCAGACTGCCAGGCAGGAGCGGGGACCTTAGGCATTTATCAACACCTTTTCAACCCCTTGGTATTTTCTGACTTCTCGGATGGTTCCTAGGCATCAATATCAACCATCTTGGAGATCCTTATACAAGAGTATAAGCTCAAGACCAGGAAGGAAGAAACAAATGTTCAAAAAACCCCATATCATCTGCATTAGGGGCACAAATATTAGAAAAAAAACTACCATTTTATTATAAAATTTGAAATAATATGGCGAGAATTTGTATCTGATATGATATTGTGATGGACAAAGAGAATATTTTGATTAATAAAAAATGAAGACCCCCCCACCCCGGCATTAGCTAACTTTGTTGTTTAATTTATGAAAACACTTTTCTTCTCTTAACTGCATGATTCAACCCTTTTCCATTCCAACTAAGGAAATTAATAGAATTATCCATTCTTTTCCATAATTAAAGCAAGTTGAATAGTCCAAATAATATCCAGCCTCTAGGTGTCAACCTTGAGACTAAAGTGTGAAACTGGTGTTGCACGGTCAGAACTATCTCAGATTTCTAAAAGCATAATAACCTTGAGAGAACAATACCACACTCTCCCCCCTCACTAAAACTAGACAGCTGTTACAGATTCAAATACAGGCTAAAAATGCCAAGCTGAAGTCAATGAACAACTGCCTGGTTTATGAGGCATTGTTTTCCATGCGGTACAGGATGGAATAAAGAGACAAGGCTATAGCATTTTCTATGGAACAGTTTCTTCTACAGGGAACTTGAAATGGATCAAGTGTCCCTGAGAGGTGTACTTTGATACGATCCATCACCAGATGCTCAAACCATTTCACAATGGTGGAGGTCAGTGCCGCAGGGCAGTAGTAATTGAAGCCAGATATTGTCGCACTCCTGGGTACCAGGATGACGGTGGCTATCTTTAACCCTGTGGACTGAAAGGAGTTTGTAAGTGCTCCCCATGACCTGTGTGTGTGTTTTCTGGGTGCTCCGGTACCCTCCCATCCTCCAAAAACAAGCATATAGGGTTCATAGATTATTTGGCACATGGGAGGGTTGGGGGGGGCATGGTCACCTGGGCTGAAAGGCCTTGTCACTCTAAGAATTAAAAAAGCTAAAATTTTAGTGACTTTGAACAATGTTTTAAATGAAGGATAAATTTCTTTGCCAAGTACTGATTTAGCAAGGAATTGGATAACACCCCTCATAGATTTTTCTTTCCTTTGAAACCAAGGTGACACAGATGAAAGAGTCTGGTAATGGGAAAGAAATCTGTCCTGCTGCAGAGGTGGTCTGGGAGAAAGAATACACAATTGCTCAAACTGCAATACTGAGATTACTTCACAGATCTCAAACAGGGTAACACATACTTGCTCAGCAGTTTGGTGAGGCATTGTGCTTTATCATTAGGGTTTCCTGGGAAAGAAGATAATTGGGTGAATTTAGAAAATATATTCTCAGAGCACAAAGCTTCTGGCACAGAAAACCCCACAGATCCTTGCAGACTCCAAAACAATCATTCTAAATGTTTGTGTTCAATGCTTGTTATCGAGGGAAAGCTCCAACTTGGCAACACAAATTTAAAAATTATTGGCATCAGTCTTCCATCATAAGTAACCCATTGGACAGAAATACTCGAACTCAAAGATGAATCAAAGATGAGATTCAACTTGGATGCATGTGAGGGATTGCATTTTGATAGGTTAAACCAGGACCGAACGCGCACAACAAATGGCAAGGCTCTGGAGAGGAACAGAAAAGACCCAGTCAATGCTTCTCAACTAGTGGCCATAGCCTTCTGGTGGGCCACAGTACTTTTCCATGTGGGTCTTTAAAAATGTTAAATAAAACACTTTAAATTAGAAAAAGATGCATTTCTTACAGAGCTGTCTTTGATTTGAAAATCTTGCTCAGTCATTACCATCTGTGGGCCATGGCATGTTAGGCCAGAAGCTAGGCAGGCTTTAGACTGAAAAACATTGAGAACCACTGAGGGGTACAGGTACACAGATCCCTGAAAGTGGTGACACAAGGAGAGAGGTGGTGTAGGTAGGTTGGGCATAAAGTCCAGGACCAGGGACAACACAATCCCACTGTTTAAGCCATTGATGAGAAGGTACTTGGAATATTCAGCCCAGTTCTGATCGCCAAGCAATAAGAAAGATATCACTAAGCAGTAAAGAGTGTAGAAAAGATTCACAGAAGTGTTACTGGGACTGGTCGACTGGAGAAGTGGAGACTTTTCATAAGAACTTGATGGGGGAACCATGCAGAGGTTTATAAAAGCATGAGGGGCATAGATAAGTTAAATAATCATACACAAACATACTGGAGAAAGTCAGCAGGTCAAGCAGGATCCATAGGAAGTAAAGGTCTGGGCCTGAAACACTGGTTAACCTTTACTTCCCATGGATGCTACTTGACCTGCTGAGTTTCTCCAGCATGTTTGTGTATTAGTACCACAGAATACTATATAGAAACAAGCTCCTTTAGCCCTTCTAGTCTGTGCTGAACCATTTTTTTGTCAAGTCCCATTGGCCTGCACCCAGACCATAGCCCTCCATACCTCTCACATCCATGTAGCTGTCCAAAATCCTTTTAAATGTTAAAATTGAGCCCACATTCACCACCTTAGCTGGCAGCTCCTTCCACACTCCCACCACTCTCTGTGTGAAGATGTTCCGCTCAACCATTCGCTTTTCATTCTTAACCTATGTCCTCTGGTTTGTATCTCACCTACCCTCAGTGGAAAATGCCGACCAACATTTACTCTGTCTATCTCCCTCATAATTTTGAATACCTATATCAAATATCCCCTTATTCTTCTATGCTCCAGGGAATAAAATCCTAACCTGTTTAATCTTTCCTGTAACTCAGTTCCTGAAGTCCAGGCAACATCCTAGTCAATCTTCTCTGCACTTTTTATCTTATTGATATCTTTCCTATAGTTAGGTGGCCAAAATTGCACAGACTATTCCAAATTTGGCCTCACCAATGTCTTATACCACTTTACCAAAATGTCCCAGTTCCTATACTCAATAGTTTGATTTTTGAAGGCCAAGCTTTCTGTACAACTCTCTCCACCTGTGATGTCACTTTCAAAGAATTGTGTATCTGTATTCCCAGGTCCCTCTGTTCGACTGGACTCCTCAGTGCCCTACCATTCACCATGTATGTCCTTTCTTGGTTTGTCCTTCCAAAATGCAACACTTCACCCTGCCATTTTTTATCCAATTTTTCCAGTTGGTCCAGATCACTCTGCAAGCTTTCAACGACCTTCTTCGCTGTCGACAATGCCTCCAATCTTAGTGTCATCTGCAAACCTGCTGATCCCATTTACCACATTATCATCCAGATGATTGATATAGTTGACATATAACAATTGTGCCAGCACCGATCCCTGAGGCATGCACCCCTAGTCACAGGCCTCCAGTCTGAGAAGCAGCCATCCACCACTACTCTCTGGCTTCTACCATTCAGTCATTGTCTAATTTATTTTACTATTTCACCATAAATAGTATTTCACCATCTGAACCTTCCTGACTAACTTCCCATGTGGGACTTTGTCAGAGGCCTTACTAAAGTCCATATAGACAATATCCACAGCCTTTCTTTCATCAACTTTCCTGATAACCTCCTTGAATAATTGTATAACATTGATTAATCATGACCCTATGATGCACAAAGCAGGATATTGACTATCGCTAATCAACTTCTGGTTATCCAAATAATTGTATATCTGATCTTTTAGAATATCCTCCAATAATTTACCTACTACTTACTGACATCAGCCTCACTGGCCTATCATTTTTGGAGCCTTTTTTTTTAAAAAAAGTGGAACAATGTGAGCTACCCTCCAATCCCCCAGCACCACACCCATGGCTAAGGAGATTTTAAATATTTCTGCCAGAGTCCCTGAAATTTCCTCAGTAGTCTCTTTCAAGGTTTGAGGGGATATCCTTGTCTGGCCCTGGGGATTTATCCACACTTATTTGCATCAAGACAGCAAACACTTCCTCCTCCAATCTGTATTGTTTCCATGGCATCTCTGCTTGTTTTCCTTACATCTGACCACTATGTGCCTCTTTCCTAAGTGAAAACTGATGAAAAAAAAAACATTCAGGATCTCCCCCATCTCTTTTAACTCTATACAAAGCTGACCACTCTGATCTTCAAGGGAACCAATTTTGACCTTATATACATTTTATATTCCATCAGTTTAAGTGATTATTCAACAAAGTGGAAGAATGATAGCAAGTGCATATAGGGTCTTACAGTATGGGTAGGTATTGAAAAAGCACTTTGAGAAATAGGCTTATGGATAGTTCTCTGGAACATAATCCTTACATGACCCTGGGACTGCCTGAACAAGTACAACAAGATATCATTATTATTCAATATTATTTAATATTCATTATTTTCAACCAATGCAAGGAAAGGACCACCTTTCTATCAAAATATTTTGCAATTCAAATTCATCAAGTCCAACTATAAACTGTGGAATGCAGCACAACGCCAAAATCAATTTGTTGAATACATAATAGATCTGCAACCGCCATTGGTTTAAACCATTCTTTGATCATTTATGTTCTGCATTCCAAATTATATTAACACTGTTAAATTATGTGCATGCATAATCAATTTTCCATGAAAGCAAGCTGGAAAAAGATAAATCAAATCAAACAGCAGGAGGCCATCTTCCAGCAATGCAAAATCCACTTCTCTCTGATTGAAAGGCACGAGAAGGTGCTGAACACACCAATTACATCAATATTACAGTTTGATTCACCAGTCTGTATACTGTGGCACAGCAAGCTGCACTAGGTGCGAGAGACTGAAATAAACATCGCAGCTTGTCATCCCATCAGTCAACAGAAATGCCAATGGACTTTCTAACTCTGTGCTCACTCAACATGGAATGATATCGATAAAGTCAAGAACCAGTCACTTTGTTGTTCTACAAGGTCCTGCAGATAAATAAATAATGTTGACTGCTGTTATCAAAACTCATGGCTTGATGCTTTCATCTTTTTTTAAATGGTAAAATGATCAGCCTCAGATTTCCTGGAAAGAAACTTGTATTGCCTTGAGAAGACATGGCGATGACTTGGACATAGTCTTCATGTTTAAAAAAAAAAGATCTGAGTCCTAAACTCCTAGTTTAATGGTTTCTGACCTGGGAAATCAAGAGTGTTGGTTGAGGTTGCAGCTGGACGTCCCACTGCATTCCCAAATTTAAATAGCACATTTTCAGAAACAAAAAAAAATACCACCCAGGAGGCAAGTTGGAAGCCCTTTTCCGAAATTGAGGAATTTTGACAGCTCTAGGGGGCCGATCAAGGAGATTGAGGTGAAGTGAAAACAGAAATTAAGGTTTGTTCCCTGGGTAGATATGGGTATGATATGGGAAAAGGGAATCACGAACTTGGATTGGATGGAAGAGAGGCAGAATGAGTGGGTGATTGATCAAGGATTAGGGCAGAAATGAGATATAATCACAGAAAGTTGGAATGGGGGGCCAGGGGGGAGAAATAAAGAGTGTTTGAGATCCAGTGGTGGGGTTATCATTGGAGGGATTATTGGGAAGGGTACCTCAGCCACAGTGTTGTACTGGGAGAACCTATTCATCCCAAAGACTGTGCTCCCGATTCAATTTAATCTGTTTCCTCACAATGTCTCAAAG
This sequence comes from Narcine bancroftii, assembly GCF_036971445.1. Taxonomy (NCBI): domain Eukaryota; kingdom Metazoa; phylum Chordata; class Chondrichthyes; order Torpediniformes; family Narcinidae; genus Narcine; species Narcine bancroftii. The sequence goes on from NC_091480.1 coordinate 87,114,402, forward strand.
AGAGCATTGGAAGGGATTGATGTTAACACCTGCAACCATGGCACAAAAAATCATTCAGGGTACAAGGTTGACTTGTTACCCGAATGTCCTGGCAAATTGCTGTTTGCAGCACCTCTGCCCACATTCAGAAGCCCATCAGACAGCGCTGTCTGTACAAAATGGATTGAACAAAGTGACTAGAGCTGACAAATTGACAGGGAAAGATTAAAATCGACTATGTTCAAATTTCAGATTAGACATTCACTTATCCACAGAAAACCAATGAGCAGTGCATCTGTTAGAGAACACGGTTTCCTCAAAACAACGCAATCCAAGAATTGGTCAATTCCAATCATTACTGAGTACAGTTTCCAATGGTCTTGAAGATCTTGTGCACAGTTCACCTACTTGACTACTGCTGCAATTGGTGGATTGGTTAAGTATCTCGCTTTTTGGGGTGACGTAGTTAGCATACTGCTTAGCACCATCCTATTACAGTACCAGCAACCTGCGTTTAAATCCACTGAGGTCTGTAAGGAGGTTGTCCATTCTCCCTGTGACTGCGTGGGGTTCCTCTGGTTTCCAGAGATATGAGGTTCGTAGGTTAATTGGTCATATGACTTTATGTGTGCAGTGAGGGCCAGAAGGAACTGTTAATGTGTTGCATTTCCAAATTATTATTTTTTTAAATATATATCATACCTTTGTAATTAATTGATGGTAGGGAGTCAGGCAACATGTCTTCAGTGCATGAACTGACATCATGTTTTCAGATGATGTTGCATTAGGACATATATTAAATTAGGAATAGCAGGGACAAAAATCAGATCCTTGGGTCCATCAGTTCAGTCAATGGATCAGAAAATCTGTAAGTGTTAAATTGATCTTGTGACATTTCCATCATTTTCCAGTTCATCTTATTTGTCTGGGACTGCCCCTTTAAGAGAACAGATTTCAAATTTGCCCACAAGATTTCAAGTGACTGTGAAACTAGCTGCGAGCTTTGAAGACATTGCTTTCCTAAATGGATATATTTGAAGAGAAGCAAGGCAGTGTCTCTAAAACCCAGGTGCAGAGTCCATGTTACCAACAGATCAAGACTGAATACACGGTAGCTGCTGGGGGCCATTTTAAGGAAGCCGCACAAGAATCGACAGCTCCTTTTGTGGGAATGAGACACTTACTTGTCCTTACTGTGTGGTTAGAGATAGAACTGTCAGATTTCCTCCTTTTGCTTACAGAGGAATGAGAGACCACTTCTACTGACCCACAAAAGGGGTTTTCAAAATTGCTGAAGAAATACTGCCCTCTACTGACCCACAAAAAGATTTGAATTTCTGAAGAAGGCACTCATCTAAAAAGGACATTTTTCTGAAGCACTGCAACTAGGTTGTCATGAGTAATCACCATTCTGTGACCCCCCCAGCCTCTTTTATCCACTTTAGGATCTGCTAGCTTCATCTTAAGGCCTTTGTGTCTCATCATTCTTAAGGCCTGTATGGTAGTGCATAGATATGTTTTTGGGAGATACATTGGGAAAGGTTTGTTAGTGTAGGTCACATACAAACACTTTAAAACAGATCATATTTAAAATACTGGACCTCTGCCCCATGCTAGACATGTCGGGGCCAACAATCTTTTCAGGAGCTTTGGAGAGTGCCCAAGAGGCTTCACTAATGGATTGTTGTTTGCAAAAAGGCAACAGATGAAAGAGCATGTCAGAGCTGCCTTCTGCTTGGGAGGGGAACTTGCTGTTCTAAGAGGGTCATGTGGTTTTGCAAGCAGAGAGAGTCAAACAAGCTTTCAGAGGGAGGGAGGGGGAGAGAGAGAGAGAGAGAGAGAGGGAGGGAGGGAGGGAGGGAGGGAGGGAGGGAGGGAGGGAGAGAGAGAGAGAGAGAGAGAGAGAGAGAGAGAGAGATCACTTCCGTAATGTTACAGCCAGCATCTGGGACTGGAATAGGACAGCTGTCAAGCTTGTGGAAAACCCCAGTTGGAAGACACCTTGGTCAAAGCCCTTGTGGTTCATGTAAGAGGAGAGGACTGGCTGTCTAAAGTTTCACTTGGAATAAGAGAAACAAAAAAGCACTCTGTGATGACCTGAAAGAAAGAGGTTATCATGTGGAGAACCCTGAAGGGGGAAAGTTTCGTCAGCAAGACAATGAAGTGGCTGATTAAAGGAACAAAAACCTTCCTGAGTGGTAACCATTTACTTTACAAGCACCAAAGCCTGGTGAACTTTATAAATGTTAAATTCTGTGCACAGTATAAGAATTGCCTGCAACCAGTGAACTTGGAAGAATGAGAAGTGAGATTGGACTGTGAATCAAATAACTTTTCTGAGCTTATACACACATTACATACACATGCACATAGAATTAGAAGGAGGTTAAGTTAGGTTAAGTAAGTCAATAGTGATAAGTTGAAGTTTGATTCCATTTTCATGCTTAAAGATAATTAGAAGCAACTTTTATTTAAGTAACCATTTGTCTTGGTGAATATCTATTGCTGCTGGGGTTTGGTGTCCTCTGGGCTTGTAACACCTGGGTGTCTCACCATTCATCTAAGGCCTGCATGCCTCAACCATCTAAAGCCTGCGTGTTACCCGAGTTTCAAACCCACTTGTCATTATTGAATTTCTGAACTTTAAACTTGGAACTGCTTTTCAAGGATTGAGTCTTGAGCTGTAAGTGGCTTGGGGTATTCCACGCACACCTATATATATATATATATATATATATATATATATATATGAAGATCCAGATGCGCTGGGTGGGTCACGTCTCCAGAATGGAGGACCATTGCACCATTGCCTTCCCAAGATCGTGTTATATGGTGAGCTCTCCACTGACACCGTGACAGAGGTGCACCAAAGAAGAGGTACAAGGACTGCCTAAAGAAATCTCTTGGTGCCTGCCACATTGACCACTGCCAGTGGGCTGATATCGCCTCAAAAGAAAAGAATACATTTGCGCATAATTAAATGTTAAGTTAGATAATTGTATATCAATTTAGTTTAGATAAGTTAGTTAAATTAAAGTAGGTGTTATATAATTGTTGATTAATAATTAAAAGTATTACTTTAAATATAACACCATCTGGGCTAATCTTTATCGTTGCCGGCGTGTACTTAACAATCTCAAAATATATTCATGATAAATGTTGTAGCACTTTGACAACATCATACCTCTGAGTTAAAATAACATGAGTTGTACATGAAATCTGTCAGTTTTAATTAAATATAAACTCATGTAGTTCTGGTTCCTTCAATGTTATAACCAAAGCACTTCAATTTCATTCTTTTAAAAATTCATTTTTAATTTACTAATATCTCAGGAGGACATTGCAAGTTTAAATTTCAATCACAAAATCTTGTCCCTGACTTCCCCAGTACAAGGTAATATGCTTGTTATAGAAACATAATAAAGTGAGTCAATTGGTAGGTTTGCTTATCATTCCAAAGCCCATAATTTGCATTTTGATTAAACGCCAGCATTAAGTGGACAACATGAAAAGACTGAAGTCACAACATGCAAGTTAAAGTTAAGGAAAAGGTAATAATCACATTGACAGAAATGGAAAAGCTGGGTATTTAAACTATTATTACCTGCAGCCAAAAAGATGCTAATCTTTAATTCTGAATCAGGTTACATTCAGCAAGGATTTCACCCTGTTTCTGAAAGTGTTCAGATGGTTGAAACTTGTGTTGTCAAAAAATAAAATATTTCAAGGTTAATTGTTAATCTCTCGTGATTTAGATCTGACGACAAAACCATTCACATCTCACAATAAAAACACTTCCTCGCAGCTACAATGTTGGAAAGTAAAAATATTCCCACCCCTACAAAGGAAATGAATATGTCTTAATATGCAAGCACAATTGAGAATTTAGCCCTGTATTTACTATTAATTACCAATTAAGAATTTAATAAAATTAGAAACTGATCTCATCTTCACTGTCCATTTTGTGGGACATGTTCTGCCTAAGCAGAGCCTTTTGTACAATCTAAACCCCTCCAGGAATCATTGCATTGAGCTGTAGTTCAGCTAAAATTCACGAATACTAATCAACTTTTTAATTATTCCCCACAGTGAGGGTTTGCCATGGAATTCAGGTTTACAGCCTCCTTTTCAAATTCAAACTGACAGCCAGAAAGATTAATTAACAGTGTGTAAGACTTAAATCCAAACAGGTCCAATATGCTGCTTCGCAGAAGTACAAGAGTTAATTATTCTTCGTTAGCAATATTTTTCAGATTCAAAAGTTGCAGGTCCTGGATTCTTTTGCAAAGGAAGAATGGCTGAAGAGACTTGGCAATGACCATCAACGTTTTAGGTCTGAGCCCTTGATTAAGACCAAGTTATAGAATAGGGAAAATTACATATTTAAAGGAGGAAAGAAGGGACCCACATTTTTGTCCTATACTCCATCATCTCTGGACCCTCTATCCATGGAGCCTGTTGATTTTCTTCAGCAACTCTGTTTTTCCAGGTCTGTCTACATTTAATGCACAAGATAACAAGTGGAGAAAAAATGTCTTGAATCACAGAGCAACGTCTTCCATTAAAGCTCTTTATTTGTACAAGGTTAGCACACCTTTCTGATATAGACCTTAAGACACAGGAGCAGATATAGGCTATTCAGCCCATCAAATCTGTCCTTTCATTTAATCATGAGCTGATCCATTTTCCCACTCAGCCCCACTGCCTGGCCTTCTCCCCAAAACCTATCAATCTCCACCTTAGATACACCCAATGACTTGGACACCACAACCGCCAGCGACAACAAATTCACCACTCTCTGGCTGACGAAATTCCTCCATGTGTCGGTTCTAAGTGAATGCCCTTCAATCTTGAAGTTGGCCCTGACTCTCCCACCAGTCTTTCTACATCTACTCTGTCCATGCCTTTCAACATTTAAAATGCTTCATGAGATTTCCCCCCCTCATCCCCCTAAATTCCAATGAGTACAGGCCAAACACCATAAAAAGTTCCTCATTTAATAGCCCTTTCATTCCCAGAATCAACAAGGAGCCCAAAACTGCTCACCTGGACAAAGGCCTTCTGAAAACACATTCTCGCCAACAGATTCGTGGATGTAACCCAGGACAAAGGAGTTATTTTCAAAAGTATGCACTCAAGACCCACCACAAATAGGGATATATTCCCATGGACTTAAATTTCAAACCCTATCAACCAACATAATCCAAGAAACCCAAGTGGTTCTTGCTTTTATTGTAATAATAGAAATAACTTTTCGAAGTGCCCCAACAAAAATCATTTAGATGTGATGACTTTGATTTCCCAGATTTTAGCTCTGCTACATACTCTATATTTTAAAACCACCTGAAGAGATTCATTTTGATGTTATTTTCTTCATGTTCAGATCTACTTAGTAACCAGCAATTTCATTCCCTTGAGATTTCTGCATTCAAACCAGTGCTATTTGACAGCCAGATTATATTAAACAGGCTAAGTTGATGTAAGAACACAAGAAATAACATCTTTTAAAGCAATAAACATACAAAAATGGCATGCTCAGAGGTTGACAGTGGAGAACATACGACTTGCATTCCAACATGATGTGATGTCTGTGTATTTTAGTATCCAAAAGGCAATTCTATTAGTAGACATTTATGGTCATGCAAGTGACGGTCTTGTCCTCCCTGAAATCTGGGTGTCAATTTAATTTAGATGTACAGCGCGGTAACATAACAGGCCCTTTCAGCCTACGAGCCCGTGCCGCCCAATTTACATCCGATCCACCTATAACCCCCCAGTACGTATTTGAAGGGTGGGAATAAACCAAACACCCCTCCCCCCAGGAAAACCCACTCAGACATGGGGAGAATGTACAAAATCCTTACGAAGAGCGTGAATCTTGGTAACCGCTACACCAACCAACCGTGTCACAGATGCCTTGCTTTCATTTACTGCCAAAAAAAAATCTCCCAACTCTCCTCCTCCTTTCTGTACAAAATCCACCACAAAATTGGGTGTGAGTAGTTATTAAATCCAAAAAAGAAAATATGAACCTGAAATACTGCCCTCCCAATAGCAACTGTAAGGCTACCAGCTGGAAGCCTTTAGTGTTATTTGGGTAATTGCCTACAGAAGCTCCTGGGAGAAAATAATATTTCCTCAGATTCCTTTCAACTGACGGGCGGTCTGGTTAGCATGGCAGTTAGCGCCACCCTGCCATCAGACAAGGTTTGAATCCTGCGCTATCGGTAAGGAGTTTGTACGTTCTCCCAGTGCCAGTGTGGACTTCCTCAAGGCACTCTGGTTTCCTCCCACTGTTTAAAAAAAAATGGACTGAGGGTTGTAGGTTGATTGAGTGTAATTGGGCTGCACAAGCTCGTAAGCCAAAACTGCCTTTTACTGTGCTGTATGTTTAAATTTACCCCTCACCTTTCAACCCTCTGGATTTAGAGATTTCCATTTTTGGGAGAAAAGTTGATAACTATCCAAACTACCTATGGCTCTCATAATTCCACGAGCACTGCAGGGCCAACACAGTATTTTAAAATCTCTTACCAACGGAAGACAAAGCATACTGCATTGCAACTCTGAAACATCCATCCAGCTGCCCCACAGCTGGAAGTTGCCACCTGATGAATGATAATGATAGTTTCATGTTATTACAGAAGTACAATGTGCAGATACACTGAAATTCTTGCTTGCTGCAACATAACAGGCTCAGTTAGCATAACGGCTAGCGCAATGCTGTAACAGCGTTAACCAGGGTTAGAATCCTGTGCTGTGGGTTTTCCCTTGCATTGTGTGTGGAGGAAATATGGCCTCCCTGTCTGTCTGGAATTTGTGTATTGCGGGTGGTCGCATGTCCTCTCTGTCTGAAACTTATTCGGAAGTCATATCACTTGTCAATCAAGGTTGGATTCTGGCCACCCTTTAGTGAGCACCTTGCCATTGACCAATTTAAATCACCTCTGGTCATTATTGGCTAGAAGTGCAGATTAGCATGGTATAAAACATCAATGCATAGCACATTCTTTCGTTCTATCTTGTGGTCCAAGACCCATGCCAGGTCGCTACTGTGAACATCACAGGAAGTGTCATGGGTAACGTGTGCACTACACTGAAGCTAAACCATAGTATTAGATCAGTAGTTGCAGAGAACTGCCCTCTCCCCACCCCCCCCATTGGTCCTGGGAACCAAGCATGTGTAAGACCCCCTATTTGTGGTGTGTGTACTCAAGTGTGTGAGGATGTCGAGTATAGGTTCACTAATGTCGGCGTTCAAGGTGAATATCAGTACTTAAGTGAAATAGTAAATCGAGTACCATTTTATGTTCTCCCCTGTTTGTCTCCTGTGTGTTAATTAAAGCTACATATGATTGTAACACTTGTGTCAAGACTTCTCTCTGTGGACCCACCGAACCTGATACTCTTCCCAAAATGACACCCAGGGGCTCTGGCTTCCTCATATCATTCAAGGGAATTGTTGGTCAATCGGATGTAATTGAGCAGCACAGACTCATGGGCCAAAAGGGCTTGTCAATGTGATGTATATCAATTTTTTTAAAATTTAAAAAATTACTAAGATAAACCAACTACAATGGTATGAATTAAATTCCCACAATATGCCAAGATAGGAAAAGAGATCATAAATATAAAAGGACAGATAAATATTCGCAGCTACAGTTTGAACAGGAAATAAAAAGTGAATTGTCAGTGGTGCAGACAGACCTTTTGGTGGTCTTGAGTAGTTAATGGTTAGAGTTAATGTAGTATGGGGAGATTCAATAGCTGTTGGAATAAAAACTGTTTTTGAATTTAGAGGAGCTACACTTCAAGCATCTGTGACTTCTGTCTGAAGATAGTAGTGAGAAGAGATCAGTTGGGTTCATTTATAATGCTGGATCCCTTCTTGAGGTAGTGACCTCAGTAGATGGTTGGTTAGTACTTGTGATGGACGTGAATAGGTTTGCCACTCTCTGCAGCCCTCTGTGATCTGGAGTTGGTAAACCAGCACCAGTTTCAACAGTGCGCCAGCAGGAATTCGATAGAGTATTCGAATGACATACCAAATCTTCTTGGAAAGTTGAGGCACTGGTGTGATTTCTTCACAGTTGCCTTAATATGCTGGTTCCTGGAGCGATCCACAAATCTCTAGATTTCCATCCCATCAATGAAGGCAGGCAGGTGGAATACATCCATCTGCTTTATGATGAACTCAAATACAGGCCACTCTCAAACTCTTCCCCTCCCCAAGTACTCTAGTAACACTTTTATGTGATAGCAGTAAGGAAAGCCATAGACTGAGCAAAAATATAGTCTTAATCTGGATCAATTTCAATATCGACCATACAAATGGCATTGGATGAGCAATTGAACATGAAGATTTGAAGGCAAAGACAGGAGAACTTAACTGCAGCCCTGGGGAAGCAGGGAAAGAGAGAGACGTTGTAAATGGGGAGCAAAACATGGTCTAGGATCCTGTAAGCCATAATAGGAGAGATTTAGTCATTAAAACATATTGTATAATGTTAAAATGGTTCTTATGCAGGCATGTAAGTTTTGTTGTGGACTCTGTTTTTTTTCTACACAGAGTGGTTGATATATGGAGCAAAAAAGATAAATTTCTAGAGGAACTCAATGGGCCAGGGGCATCTGGGAAAGGAAAGGGAGACTATCTAATTGCTATCAGGAACAAAATGACAGAAGATGTCATGGAATCAGATCCAAATGCTTGGTTTAAAAGAGGCATTTAGATGGACACAATAGACAAGGCACAAAAGTATAGAGTCCAGATGCAAGCAATTGGGATTGGTTTAGATGGGAAAAAGAGGACCACACAAGTGGTAACCAAAGGACCTATTTATGTGAGCACAACTCTGTCTCTTCTTACAACCGTGATAGAAATTGAAAATGTAATAGCCCTCACAGGGAGAACAGCAGATGCGAGTGGGCTTACAGTGCGCAACCCCCCCCCCCCACCAAATTGTGATGAAATTGAGACAAGGGAGAACGCCATGAAAGTAAAGGTTGAAATTGGTACAATTGATATCAACGGCATCCTCGCTCAGGTCAAAAGGATGACCGTGGTGAAAACACAGGAAAGAGGACTTTGCTACAGATGCAGAGGCAATTAAACAAGTTCCAGGTGCATATTTTGCAGATGGTGGGAAATGGAGAAGTGCAAGGGGTGAAAAATTAAGCCCTGGCTCAAGATAGGCCAAAGAAATAAATCAATCAGGGCACAATGACATGCAGTGTACCCTGGAAGGTGAGAAGTTGGTGGGAAGAAGGTAGGAACAAGGGTTAAAATCGTTTAAATGACATGTTTTAGCGATGATCTGAGAAACAGTGACATGATAGAGCAAAGCTTCACCCACAATGTTATGCCAACCTATATAATAATCTTTGGTAGTCTGGTTGTATTCCAGATGGAAACTGCTGTCAGTAATGGGAAGTCTAGGATACATTCACTGGAGAAATTTCCTACTGAAAGAATAAACAAAGATGTGCTGGTTACAGGAAATAAAGATGTATGTGTACATCAGCTGTGCACAGAAGGACATTTATAAAGGAAAAATGATCATCAATTAATACATTCACCTGAAGAATAAATGGCAATGAATTTAGAAAAGCTGACATTTATCTTCGTCATAACTGTGCCTGTTCTAATGGACTTGACAGTATTTGTCTGAAGAATAAATTCATGACAAAAGAAAAGTAATTAACAGAAATGTCACCTTGGGAAAAGGAAACAGCTTTACCTAGTGAAGATACATCTCAGCTCCAATGATACAAGTGGTGACAAAGGACACCAATTAATCATATTTGTCTCAGAAAGAGACACTTTTGAACACCCCACAATCACTCGACACTGGAAGTGGATGAAAACCAGTGAGAGCAGACTCCAAAAAATGTTAACACTTGACAGTAGGTACACTACCGAAAAAAAACATCCGAAGATACCATGCAAAGGGAACCCAGAATCTTCACACATAGTTGCATGCATTTTTCTGCCAATCTCATTAAACACAGATTAATCATTCTGAAAGTATCTGACAAAGTGGATAGAATTGCACTTTACCATGCATGTCACTACAGGTGTACCGTTGAGAGCATTCTGGCTGATTGCATCACTGCCTGGTATGGAGGCACCAACTCTCAGGATCAAGAAAAATTCCAGAGGATTTTTTTTAAAAACTCGACCTGCCACATCACAGGCACCCGATTTCACTCCATCGAGGGCATCTACAAGAGGCGGTGCCTTAATAAAGCAGCCTCTATCCTGCCACCACCCAGGCCAGGCCCTCTTCACTCTACTACCGTCAGGGAAAAAGGGTACACGAGCCTAAAGACAAGCGCTCAGTGGCACAAGGGCGGCTTCTTCCCCGCTGCCATCAGATTCCTGAATAATCAATGAACCAAAGACACTGCCTTACTTTTTGAGCACTACTGATTTTTTTTCATTTTTATTTTTTTTATATTATATTATAACATGAACGTTTTCGTTTATGCCTGCTGCAAAAGACGGAATTAAATACTGATTCTCATTAATTTAGTACAAAATCAGTAGCATCTTGAGACCAGAAGATCTCTAACTGGGTAAATTTTCGAAATTTAACGATGGTGGAAAAAAATATTAAAAGCCGCAGCAACAAAAAAAAAGGGTTAAATAGAAGTTGAAGGTGAATTTTAAAAAAAACCTGATAAAATTGTTGCGCGAATATCGCGTAAAGGAATTTAATCCAGTAAAGAATACCCTTTGGAACAAAGGATACAAATTTGTGCTGCATCAACCAGCTAATTTGAAAATTATGATGCCAGATGGACAAAATAAGTTATTGAAACAGCAAAAAATTTTGTGAAGAAATTACCAACTTTGAAGTAAATTGAAAAATTGAGCGAACTTCTTTAAACCTGATTCTTTCAATCGGAATTATGATATTATGTCTTCCTGTGTGTTTGTATTTGTTTAATATGAATCCTTTTGGGAAAAAAATCTGTTCAATTTTTTTTTAATTGTTTTACTTTGGAGTTTGGGAGGCCAGCCTCCAGAATCCATACATGCATGTTTGTGAGTGGCTTTTACCCACTACCCATAAAATAGAGGGGGGAGGGGGTGTAATTTTGTGATTACTCTAAAGGAAGTGTTTCTCACTTTTTTTTCCCTTATTTTATAATTTTTTTAATTGAGATTTCATTTTTTGGGGGGGTGGAAAGAGTGTTGATATTGGGACTTATATTTGAAAGAAATGAAAATTGTTTTTGAAAGGAATGTGTCGGGGAGAGAGGAAAAAGGGTGAAATAAATATAATACTTTTTGAGTGACTACGATAACTAAAGATTTTATGTTACAGTTTTGTGGGGTTTTTTTTAAATTGATATTCACACAATTTTTTTTTAGATCTGGTAAAGGGAACACGATCCCTTTTGTTTTGATACTAGTCCTAAGTTTTTTTTCTTTTTTTTTGCCAAGTAGTGGACTCTATTTTCCAAGAAGGAGAATGACTTTTGAAAGGAGTGAGGATTGGGGGTTGAGTTGGATGGGGGTGGTGGGGGGGGGGGGGGGGGGAGAAAGGGGAGGTGGGTAGATTAGATTTGGGTTTTAAAGTCAACATGCAATATGGTTTACAATGAATTTTGAATATATACATGTGTGATTTGTAATCTACGATTTTTATGATTTTATTGTACAATGAATTTTGAATATGGATGAATGTATGACTTAAAAACTTCAAAAAATAACTGGGTAATTTTTAATAAAGCATCCAGTCCTCACTGTACTCCCTCTGCTGTGGAGTTGATCAGTGGAACACTGTGTGCACAAGCCGATGTGACACTATCCTGGTAATGATCTCAGGGTTGACAGGTGGCCCCCTAGAAATGAATAGACATCACTAATTGGCCTCTGCAATGCTGAGCTGTACCAAAAGGAAAAGTCTCCACAGGCACCCAACCAGGGGGCATGCACTCCCTTCCTCTTCCCCACTAATAGCCAAGCTTGCATTCAGACAGCCATAAAAATATGACGCAAATTAGCAAAGAATGACTCTAACACTGTCACCCATAGCACTGTTGGACTCCTCCTGCATCTCCTTCATTTGATTTCAGCAGACAGGCTGAATGGATTTTCTAAACCCACTGCTCCCTTCACTGGATTGTATTGCAACAAAACCCCCGCTATCTAGAATCAAGCAATTGGCAGCCTCACACAATTTGAAAAAAATAAAGAAGAAAATAATTTTTTAACTAAAATAATTAAGAATAAAATAACAGGCAAAACCCCTATAGGGATATGTATATGCCTGATAAGTGTATTTTCTGGTTGCATGAGATTTATAATTACAAGGCCTAACTAATGCACCTGCATAAACAGTTTAAAAGACTATACTGTATTTACACTGAACAAAATTCACTTTTATGTATATTTAAACAAAGCATTTTCAGTCACATTGTTTGAAAACATTTAACCATCACTGCATCTGCAGGTTCCTCCCCCTCCACAGAGCTGCCTGAAAGATGAACAATAGCACTATGGAGAATTAACCCCCCCCCCCCCTCCCCACTTCCTTCCTCTGAGCTTACAGATAAAGCCTCTGACCGGGGCAACTCTTACTAAACAGGGAGAAAGAGACACTTGAAGGGAGTCAGCCCAACAGTGAGCGGCATCAACCAGCTCTTCATCCTGGGCCACGCCATTGCTGTTTCACACAACTTTATTCAAACAGCTGCTCAAGCAAAGCACATCCAAGGCACTCCCTCCGCTGGCTGAATATTTGCTCCCATCTTCACCAAAGGTTTATGTTACATCAAATGACATTTACTTTTACAATTAAAAACATGTGTGTTTAACCTATTATTTTTTTCTTTCTTATTTTAATTTTTTTTTAGTTTATTTGCTGGTTGCTTAAATTCTGATACCAGTGGGGGTGGGGGGGTGGGGGGGAGCTTTAAAAAAAACTGCTATCGTTTCAGGCAAAAAGTAAATGCCCTCTGTATCCCTTCATTATTTTTTTTATATAATCGCAATTAATCATTCCAGAATAATCCAAACAAAGCCTGCTGGGAATCTCAGACCACTTGACCCATTTCCTAAAAAAACAGGGAAGCAAATAGATTGAAGAGTTGTTTTAGACTCAATTTCAAGCAGCATTTTTTTTCTTTTAAAAGGAGACTGCACAACAATCCACGGTGATTACCACCACTGTGAGCAGGAAAAATTAAGCCCTGTGTCATTGAATCAGCCAGTATTGCCAGCCATTCCAAGAAATAAAAAGCAGTCTTTTTTTTCTATCTCATCGAGACAAAAAAAGCTATTTTTCTTCCATATTTCTGAAGTCCTAGTGTATTAAAATCAGCTTCTAAAAACCTCTAATCCTCCATTATTACCACCACCAGCTGTGTAGCAAAAGTCCCGGGATGATTAATGAAGAAATTCCTTAAGCTTGGATTTTTAGAAATTTAAATTTTTTTAAAAATCAATTTACATTTTCTCCTTTAGAGTCCACGTGGCCTGTGACAATCAATAAAAATGCTATCACTACAAATTATACATATTTTTCATGTACTGTACTGACCTGCAAGCCATTCTGCACAGTCAATTCCAATGAATATTAAAACCATTTGTTAGCATCAATTTGCTAGACACAACTTGTCATCCTGGATGCAGGTCAACTTTGCCAACAAGTAGACAGGGCAAAATGAGCAGCTGGAAATGCAGCCCCGTACGTTAATGCTAATTGCGCTTTCTAGTGCTACTTTGCCACTGAACTGTAGTTCCAGGTCTGCTTTTGCATCGATTATTTGCTTAGCTGGTTAACCTTCAGGTCCTCCTCCCATCTTCATTACCCCAGCTGACGTGAACGAACCTGACCACTCCCAAAAGATTCACGAGCGCCACTCAGCGGATCACGCAACCTCACCAAGTAATCAGTGCTTGGGTGAACTCACGGCTTCGTGCATTTCCCAAGACCTCTCATCTGTTCAACCTCTCCGGATCACCGACTAAACCCAAATCATGGCTTAAGCACCTACAACCACCAATCAACAGCATCCAACTCTCACCCTTCCACAGATCTTACTTTGAACTTATCGGTACATGTATTTTTTTTAGTTGGATTTTTAAAAACAAAACTGTGGCTTACGAAGACACGATGAGATTGCATTAAAAAATAATTATGAAATTATGAGGATGAAAAGGGCAGCACAGAGCCAGTGATCTGGACCAGGGTTTGAATCCTGCACTGTCCGTAATGAGTTTGTAATGGGTTTTCACCAGGGGCTCCAGTTTCATTCAAAACCTACCGGGGGTGTAGGTTAAGGGGGTGCAAATTGGGCGGCACGGGCTTGTGGGCCAAAATGGCCTGTTACTACGATGTATGTCTAGATTCTTCTTTGGCTTGGCTTTGCGGATGAAGATTTATGGAGGGGGTAAATGCCCACGTCAGCTGCAGGCTCGTTTGTGGCTGACAAGTCCGATGCGGGACAGGCAGACACGGTTGCAGCGGAAAATTGGTGGGTTGGGGTTGGGTGTTGGGTTTTTCCTCCTTTGTCTTTTGTCAGTGAGGTGGGCTCTGCGATCTACTTCAAAGGAGGTTGCTGCCCGCCGAACTGTGAGGCGCCAAGATGCACGGTTTGAGGCGATATCAGCCCACTGGCAGTAGTCAATGTGGCAGGCACCAAGAGATTTCTTTAGGCAGTCCTTGTACCTTTTCTTTGGTGCACCTCTGTCACGGTGGCCAGTGGAGAGCTCGCCATATAACACGATCTTGGGAAGGCGATGGGCCTCCATTCTGGAGACGTGACCCACCCAGCGCAGCTGGATCTTCAGCAGCGTGGACTCGATGCTGTCGAGCTCTGCCATCTCGAGTACTTCGACGTTAGGGATGAAAGCGCTCCAATGAATGTTGAGGATGGAGCGGAGACAACGCTGGTAGAAGCGTTCTAGGAGCCGTAGGTGATGCCGGTAGAGGACCCATGATTCGGAGCCGAACAGGAGTGTGGGTATGACAACGGCTCTGTATACGCTTATCTTTGTGAGGTTTTTCAGTTGGTTGTTTTTCCAGACTCTTGTGTAGTCTTCCAAAGGCGCTATTTGCCTTGGCGAGTCTGTTGTCTATCTCGTTGTCGATCCTTGCATCTGATGAAATGGTGCAGCCGAGATAGGTAAACTGGTGGACCGTTTTGAGTTTTGTGTGCCCGATGGAGATGTGGGGGGGGCTGGTAGTCATGGTGGGGAGCTGGCTGATGGAGGACCTCAGTTTTCTTCAGGCTGACTTCCAGGCCAAACATCTTGGCAGTTTCCGCAAAACAGGACGTCAAGCGCTGAAGAGCTGGCTCTGAATGGGCAACTAAAGCGGCATCATCTGCAAAGAGTAGTTCACGGACAAGTTTCTCTTGTGTCTTGGTGTGAGCTTGCAGGCGCCTCAGATTGAAGAGACTGCCATCCACAGTATAGAACATGGCAATGGGATCTGCGGTAGTGTATCTGGAAGTGAAGAGGAAAGGTATTGTTGGGAATAATGTCAGGGCTGATTAATTGGTAGGTGGAAGCTGCAAGTGAATGAGTGAGAGCTGTGAGGTATTAAAATTCAGTTGGGAGAGTAACAAGTGATCATGTTGGAACAGGATTGAATGTGGGATGAATACAAGTGTCTGGTTCAAAGAAAGAGTAAATGCAGCATGATAGATGGAGGCGGGATCATTGGAAAATAGCACAATCGTAAAGTCAGTGCTGACATGTTTCACTGACAGTGTAAACCATTCAAGCTTTCAGATAGGTGTGAATACAGAATGAAGCAACTGGAGGAGCAGGGGGCGGGGGGGAGGGGCGGGTGGAAGAAAGAGAGAGAAATTAAAATGGATAGAGAAGGGAAGTGAAGGAAGGAGTGATATTCTGCTAATAGCAAAAAATATAGATGGCTAAGCAGAGTCAGACTGGCAAGCAGAGAAAGGTTCAGATGCAAAACCACTGCTAATTTCAGATAAGCCAGGTAACAGTTCAAAGCGTCCGTAAGGAGGGCCAACAAGTGGCAGGAACACAGAGGGCATTGTGAAGGCCAGTCGCGGAAATAGGCGGAAGTCTGAAGATGATTCAAAGCATCAGGGTAGATCCCGCAAACCGGTGGCCTGATGCCTGAAATATCAATGCAAGACTTTCAGTGGGTGCAGGGGTAAGGCGCAAAGAGCCCCAGAAAGAGCAAGGATTAGTCAGGGGTGACAGATGAGCTGCCAGCGGTCGATCTGCCTTCTCGCCAATAAACTGGGCGCTGATCAGAATACGCCTAATTAATAAAACAGTGAAGGGTTAATCCACAAGATTTTAAGTGCTGAAGGGAAAAGTCATGATGATTGATGAACCGCAGTAAGAACCAAGGCCAACAAGAGAGAAAATCAATTCCTCTTAAACTCAAATTGTAATTAAATCAAATGTACATGGATAAAGTGAATGGATTTAAAGTGTTAACAGAGTCAATAGGATTTAAAAAGAATATTCAACTGGAAATAAGATATGAAGGGCAGATTGGTTGATTAATTGGCCACTAAAGGGAGAGTGTTAGAATCTGGGGCAGGGGAATCAGGAGATAATGAGATTGTGGAGAGAATAAGAAATCGGATTGACAAAGAAAGAGTGTAATGCGTGCTTAAAGGCACGAGATTATGCTTCCTGAAAACTTCAGGATGCTGATCTCAAAAATCACCTTGAAATTTTCATATCACATACCATTTATTTACATACAGGTGCTTCATCTTGTATCTGAAATCCTTGAGACCAGTCACTTGTCGGATTTCAGAATATTTTTGGATAACTGAGTAATATTAAATTATGGCAGTACTTTTAAGTAATTGCAGGGGGTGGGGGGGTTCGAAGTGCCATTGGATGGGGGGATGGTAAATGAAGTGAGATAAAGATAGACCCACTCTTTCCCCGCTCTCCCACCTCATGCTACCGCTCTCTCCCCGAGTCGCTCCCTCTGACAAATACCCTTTCAGTGGAATTGCTATGTTGCGATTAATCGATACAAGTTAATTTAATGTTTCTCCAACTTCCTACGTGATACAGCAAATCTGAAATTACCTTTACGATCAGATTGATGTTGTCTATCATAAACCCCATTTTTTTCAGGAAACAAACCTTTTGGAAAAAAATTTGTTGTCCAGTGTGCTCCTAGTAGACCAAAGAACCGGTTTCCATCCTGCATTTCTTTATCATTCTGACATTGCATATTAAGATTTGTAATAAAATAATGCATCTTTCAGGGCAGTTTGCAAAGTCCATGGTATTAAATACAGTTTGTGCCCAGTGTCCTGCCACCATGGCATTAAGGATCCCAGGTATACACATTGACCATGAATGGAAACTAAACATAAAATCGTTCTAGATGTTGGAATGATCCTGGCTTCGTTCAAGCCATTCCAGCAGATGCAGGAGTTTGCAGTTCCTGCTGCTGTGTGACCAAAAAGAGACTTCCCTAAGCAGGTCCTAACCAAGTGATGGGAATCACATGCAGGTGAATACCCATTAAGTTATTCGCTTTGCTGGTTAATCTTCAGGTCCTCCTCCCATCTTCGCCTTCCCCACCTGACATAAATGAACCTGACTCCTCCTGAAAACTCATCAGCCTCATTCAACTGATCATGCAAACTCGCCAAGTAATCAATGCTTGGGTGAACTCCCTGCTTTCTTGGCATTTCCCACTCATCTTCTCAGGATCATCAACTGCCCCTAACTGGTACCTGAAAATCCACTTCCTTATAACCACCAATCAACAGCATCCAACCCTCACACTTCCACAACAGCCTTTCCTCACCCTTAACATTACAAACCTGGCCAAGGCCCAGACTTGACTGGTTTGTCCTCTTCATATGTACATTCCTCCAAGACACTGTAAGACACATTCTGTAGTATCCAGATCATGTTTGGAGGAATCCCAAGCAATTTATTTTCTTCTTTTGGAGAATGTTCATAAACTTGTTCCATCAGATCTGGTTACAGTCAGAGCCAGAAACAACTTGACAGGCAATAACTGACATCAGAAAACTGCCATTATTAGTCTGATTATGAATGGTCAGGGTGACAGATTGTTACCACTACTTGGCATTGCAGAAACACACATCAAGGTTGTTTCTAAAACAATTGGAGAATGCAAACATTTTTTTACTCTGCATTAGCTTCTGCTACAAATAAATTCTGAATCAGGTGGTGGAAATTTTACAGAAAATGCTGGAAAAACAAAGCAGGCAAAACTGCATCTCTGGAAAGAGAATCAATAGTTCAAGGCAAATGAAGCCTAAAACATTAACAGTTTCTCTTTCAACAGATGCTGTTTGGCCTGCTGAGTTTTTCCAACATCTTCAGTTGTTTGAAAATTCAAAAGAGTGAAATCATTTGACAAAAGATTCTCGGGCAGGGGTGGGAGGGTGGTGACTCCCTTTTCCCTGACTCTAAGGGGCGCCAGACAATTTCTGCTGATGGCAAATCTTTGTCTGCCTTACCATACACCAAAGGAAATTTTGTGCAATATAACATTTTCTGCTTTATGATGTGATAATAAAACAAATGGAAGTATAATAATTGAAAGGTTCTTTAACCTTAACATTTTCACAGCCTGTTTCTGAGGTACCTTCTGAAGTCACCACTCAGAGAACACTGCAGCCAAGAAAAAAAGGAACTGAAATTGTTTCCATGTTATTTTGTTCCTGGGCTGTGATACTGAAGGGTACATTTAGGCCAACTATTCCCTGCATGGACAAAGAATCATAGAAAATATGGTTATATCAAAAGCCTTCTGAGTAATCCTCCTCTCTTGAGTGGTCTGAACAGCTTCACCTAATTTATTCTACTGTGACAAATACCAATATTGAGGCGACATGCAGCATTCAGTTAAAAAAAATGAACATAAAAAATGGCTGACACTCAGTTTAGCAAGGAAATAAAATAATTATGTAAAAATACACAATGCTGGAGAAACTTGATAGGTCAAACAGTGTCCTTTATATAGCAAAGGTAAGAATACATAACTGATGTTCCGGGCTTGAGCCCTTCATCAAGGAATGTAAAAACATTGGCAGGCATCCGAACAAAAGAGTAAGGAGGGGGGAGGTGTTGTCACAAAGGCAGGAGGTGATAGGTGGAGAAGGGAGGGAGGGGATAGCCAGGGGATCAAGGGGAAGAGGGATGTCTAAGGGAAGGGAGGGAGGAGAACTGGAAAGGGAAGGTGAATAAGGTTAGCAGAAGCCAGAAAAGCCAATGTAAATGCCAGTTGGTTGGAGTGCTCAGGCAGAATATCAGGTATTGTTGCGGGTGGCCTTGGTGGGATACTGCACAAGGCCATGGACAGACATGCGAGTGTGACACAGAAATGAAATGGTTGGCTACTGGGAGATCTCTGTTACTGGAGTGGATGGAGTGTCAACTTTACCCCCTGAATCTTGGACCTGAGAAATGGGAAAATAAAAATCAATGTACAAATCCAATTTATTTTCGCAAAATCTACACTTCACTCAAGTTCCACCAAGTGGTGAAGCTTGTTCCTTAATTGGGTTCTACAGTGATTGAAATGCACCACGAACAACTGTGTGTGGGAGCCACAAATGAAGATCGCAGAGGTCTATCCATCTTTGCTATTCAAAGGCTTTGTGCTTGCTTATGTAAAATAATAATACTCAAGAGCTTCCTGCCTTTTTTATTTAGGTATTCTTCACTCATTTCTCCTTCTGCTTCCTTCAGTTGCTCATTTAACAAGGGAAGGTTCTAACAGTGTGATTAAATCAGAAAACACGCATGCATTCAGATTAGCCAAGCTTATTGGATATTTTAGTAACATTCATGCCATGTCCTGCAATCACAAAACCTAAGGTCACCCTTAGGTTAGAACAATGCTGTACCAGCAAGTACCAGCCACAGCTTGCGTTACTCTACTGTTGAAGCTTGAGCATTGTTTCATTAAAAATCTCCGAAAGGGGACCAACTTTAGAAAGAGGCGGTTCAACTTGCTTTTCAGCTTCGAGGCATGTACGTTACGCAATATTGCTGCTACATAGCTTCAATGAAGGAGATCCCGTTCTGACTTCGCGTGCTGCCGGCATGGAGAGTCCACAGTCTCCCTGTGGCCGTATGGATTTCTTCGGAGTCCTCCAATTTCCTCCCATATCGCAAGGGGGCTGGGACATCAAGTAGTGATTGTAAACTGTTGCTATTGTATGTGGGTGGCTGGAGAGTTGATGGGGCAGGAGGAAAAATCAGGAGTCAAGAGATCGCAAGGTATAAGATCAGAGGTAGATCCATCAAGTCTGCTCTACATACTAATCATGAGCTGATCCATTCCCCCATTCAGCCGCACTCCCTGGCTTTCTTCCTGTAACCCTTGATGCCCTGACTAATCAAATACCTGCCAATCTCTGTCTTTATAGAAACCCAACCACCTCACTTCCACAGCTGCTGCCCATGGCAACAAGTTCGTCTGAAATAAATACATGTTTTTGCATCTGTTTTAAATTGACACCCTTTTATCCTAAAGTTATGCCCTTCTGCCTTCGAATGCCCTACCATCTTTGTCTCATCAACTCTGTCCAGGCCTTTCAGCATTCAAAATGCCTCTGAGACCCCCCCCCTCATCCTTCTGTTCTACAAGAGCATTCTTCGTACGCTGACCCCATGGACATAAGTGGAGTGATTGGAATGATCACAACACTCAAAGGTTTGAGTGTCCCCTGTATCATGTTTAAAAAAAGATACACTATTTGTAATTCTAATTTGATTAATGTTGTACCACAATATTATCTGATACTGAAATAACTCCAATCCCAACCTTTGCAAATCTTCTTCTCCAACATACCCAAAATCAAAATCACATATTTTCAATTTCATACAAGGAATTTTCTTTTAAACTTTGTACTTGACTTTATTATTCTTCAAAGTAACAGTTTAAGATAATTATGTCCCACTTAATGTATTTTTTATGGCAGATATGAAATTAATAATAGCCGAGTTCAGTTAAAGAAAATTAAATTGCATGCTTCAGCTGAAGGAAAAATCTAGAAGCAAGTCCCATCAGCCTACCCGTTGTGACATTTTTTTTTTCAGATTTTCTACTCCCATTCTTAAAATAAATTTACTGTGTGGATCAATATTCACGCATGTATCTGGGATCACAGCTACTACAACCGTATGATTGCTTTCCTCAAGATAATTAATTGGCATTCCTCTCTGCATGGTCAGATGTCCATTAAATACTCTAATATTCGGTCCAGGCACACTCCAACCAGATGGCATTAACACCAAATTCTCCGGTTCCCGTTATGCCTCTTCCCCGTCTCTCTCTTTCCCTATCCCATTGTCTCCTTGCCTCTCCATTCAAAGAGCTTCCCCCTATCGATTCACAGGATTTTATTTTGTCTCTCTTCTGCCCTCACACACATATCCACAAAAGACCTTGTTGGGCACTACCAGTTGCCCCAATAGTTACAAGGACAAAGACTGAGGGGAACAATAGGCTTTATTGTACAGAAGACTTGAGCTGGCACAGATCCAAACTAGGGAAGGGAGAGGTGGTCTGACCTTTATGGCCTGGGTCCCAGGGGAGGAGTCCAGGTGAGTGTATCATCAGGGGGTGGGCCAGCACACACAATCCATACCATTACAGACCTCTTGACTGTTGGCCTACTGCTTCTCCCTCTGCCCTTTCCTCCCTTCCTATGGATGCTGCGTAACCTGCTGAGTTTCTCCAGCACTTTTACATATTGCACTACAATCAGAGAGTCTGCAGACTTTCCTCTTAACCCTATAAAATACACTTGCATATTCGGTTTTTGGTTTAAAACTGCATTGTTTAAAAAACTATAAAAGTATCGCAATATTACACAACTTGGTTTAAAAGTGGCACCAAAGTGTTTCAGAAACACTGGATACAACTCACTGCCTCTTGTCAAATTTCTGACAGCTGCAATGCTTCATCAGCCCCATCCCCCAAAGACACGCACACATTTCACTCCACTGGAGACGCTGCACTTTTAGTTCTTCTACAGAGTGGAGCGCCAAAATGAGGGGAAGCTACAGAGGTTGGTGCACCACATCATCTGCAAAGGAGTTGGGGATGGGAAGAATTATCAGGTCTCCCAAAGGATTCCCTGCACATGTCATTTGCCATGGAGCTCTCTGTTGGCATTAATATTGCCTGCAGCGGGGACCAATTTTAACTTCTTCATTCCTTCTCTCATTCTTGCCTTCACCTCCTAGTCCCCCTCCACCACTGCCCTCCTTTGGGCTGGCAGAACTTGTCATCACCTTCAATAACCTCCTCGGACTCATCCCACTTTCTCCAAGTCAAGTCAAAGAGGTAGGTAGCCATGGGTACCCACATGGGCCTTGCTATGCCCGTTGGCTACATGGAGCAATCCATGCTGCAGCCCGACACAGGCAACTCGACACCCTCAAATCTTCCTCTGCTACATCGACAACTGCTTTGCTGCTATTGCCTCATGTATCCATCGACTTTAATCACTTTGCTCCCTACTTCCACACTGACCTCGAACTCACTTGGCCCATCTCAAGCAATCCATTCCCTTTTCTCGATCTCTCTTTCTCCATCTCACGAGACAAAATCTCGAAAGACATCTTCTAGGCAAAAACCAGCTGCAGGATATGCAAAGGATCTGAAGAATCGCTCTGCAAGATGCAGATCTGGGAGGCAAAGCTTGGCTGGACAAAACTGAATGTAGACTTATGAAGAGCTAAGAAGATGGGGAGGTACTCATTGGTTCAAAGGACAACATTCAAAAGTCCAGACACTCCAATGTTCTCGCTACTCTGTCCTCCAACCATACACACTCACACACATTCATCATGGCTGTCCCAGTTCATTCATTCATTCATTCAGTTTTTCTGTTACTCCACTGGTCCCCTACATCATTCCATGAGCATAACACAGCACGATGACCACTGAAGTTATTTACAGTCGGCTAAGATTATTATCGACAGTTGAACAGTGCTACAGACCAAAGAGGACTCTTGAGAGTGAGATGAGAGTGAGATGAGGACCTGTTGAATGCTATTTGTATGCACTCCGATTCTATTCTCAAATGATCAAGGACCAATTGTAAAGGATATCTATGGCCCACCATGCAAGGCCTAAGTAGGCTTCAGATGTGCCAGCAAAACTTGTAATCAGACACATCCTCAAAAGCTTGACTTCAATGAATATTTTTGGCTCTTGCCAAAGTGTCCAATGTTGGCACCTCATCCTCGATCATTAGTTTCACCACAAGCGGCATCTTAGCAGTAAGGAGTAGGCTGCAGTAGATTGCAAGAGTTCTCACTGCAGTTACGATTCATGCTGTAGTGGGGGAGGGGGGAGGGAGATGAGGGGGAGGAAACTACAGTTTCAGCTCCAAAAGACTTAATTACAAAAAGTTATTTTATTTGGCATAATGTAAATGAATTTCTCAACCCACAAGAGGAAGAAAATACTAAACTCCTCTTGGATTTAGACTGTTTTCCTGGTTAAACCAAGAAATACCAAAAGTGTTTTTTTTTTTAAATCATTTTAAGGTGTCAGCAACAATGTCCTGGATGTATAGTAAAACCTCTGCTATCTGGAATTCAAGCGTGCGGGAAAATATATCAAGGAAAATAATGTTAAAAAATAAAATAAATAAGAATAAAATAATAGGTAAAGAATATGCAAGTTTAAAATAGTAAAAGTCTGAAGTAACACACAAATCTTTGGTGAGGATGGAGGCGAATATCAGCCAACAGAGGGCCTTGGTTGTGCTTTGCTCGTAGCAGCTGTTTGAATAAAGTTTCGTGAAACAGTAATGGCGTCGCCCAGAATGAAGAGCTGGTTGATGCCCCTCACCAATGGGGGTGACTCTCTTAAAGCGTCTCCTTATCCCTGCTTCACAAGAGTCGCACCCCCCCCCCCCATCCCCATCAGAAGATGCTCCTGTGAACTTGGGGTGCTACATTTTGGAAAGGCAAATTTAAATAGGTCATATACATTGAATGATAGACAATTGAGGAGTGCAGAGCAACAAAGGGATTTAGGAGTTATGGTAAATAGTACCCTCAAGGCTGATACTCAGGTAGATGGTGTGGTGAAGAAGGCATTTGGAATGTTGGCCTTTATAAATCGGAGTATTGAATTCAAGAGTGGGGAGGTTATGATGAAATTGTTCAAGGCATTGGTGAGGCCAAATTTGGAGTACTATGTACAATTTTGGTCACCAAATTATAGGAAAGATATAAACTAAATAGAGAGAGTGCAGAGAAGGTTCACGAGAATGTTGACAGAATTTCAGGGTCTGAGTTACAGGGAAAGGTTGTGCAGACTGGGGCTTTTTTCTCTGGAGCGTAGAAGATTGAGAGGGGACTTGATAGAGGTGTTTAAGATTTTAAAAGGGACAGACAGAGTAAATGTGGATAGGCTTTTTCAATTAAGAAAGGGGGAGATTCAAACTAGAGGACATGGTTTAAGATTGAAGGGGGAAAATTATAAGGGGAACATGAGGGGAAATTTCTTTACGCAGAGGGTGGTGGGGATGTGGAATGAGCTTCCGGCAGACGTGGTCGAGGCGGGATCATTGGTTACATTTAAGGAAAGACTGGATCATTACATGGCTAGGAGAGGACTGGAGGGGTATGGACCGGGTGCTGGTCAGTGGGACTAGGAGGGTGAGGATTTGCTACGGCATGGACTAGTAGGGCCAAACTGGCCTGTTCTGTGCTGTAAGTGGTTATATGGTTATTTAATTATCTATAGTGTTATTGTTCATGTTTCGGGCAGCTCCATGGAGGGGGAGGAACCTGCAGATGCAGCAATGGTTATATGTTTTCAAAGAATGTGACTGAAAATAAAGTAAAATGCTTCAAGCTTTATATATTCAAGCAAATGAAGTTTGTTCAGTGTAAGGGCAGTCAAATATTTTTTCTTTTGTCTTTTTAAACTGCTTATTCTTAATGCAGGTGTATTAGTTAGGCATTGTAAGAGTGAGTCTTAAGCAACCAGAAAATTCACTTACCCAGCATCTACCAATCCCCATAGGTGCCAGATACCAGGGATTTTACTGCGATTATTATACATCTTTAAAAAATCATGGCAGGTCATGATGGGTCTGGAACTGCTTCGTTTCTTGTGGCTCCATAATGACACTTGCTATGAATTTTGATAACACTGACCAAATGATAATGAAAAAACTCTGATAAAGGACAGCAGCTCGCTCATATCAGCCATGTGAGCCCTGGACTTTTAAAGAAATCACCTCTCAGACCCTCCATCAGATCAGATGTGGGAATGGGCATCTGTTGATTTCATCTCTGTTCATCAAGGATAAAATGAGGATGTGTGTGTGCCTTCCAAAATAACTTTGCTCTGGCAGTTATTAATCCTAAAGTGTTTCTATGCATTTTAAATTAATTACTGTCAATATTTGTTTTAAACTTGTTTAATTCAATGTTAAAATATCCCTGAATATCAGAGACAATTACAAAGTATAAAACTGATTACAAGACTGACATTATCCGAGAAAGCAAAGCTGTAGTTCAGAGATATCTGCTCAGTTCAAGGATGTGGAGAGCCAGTAAAAATTGGCTTTTCATGTCCAAATCACGGCAGTGATTTCAGGCAAAAGATCATGTCCAGCAACATCCAGCTGTAATCTACATCAGACAGTGTGCGACATCTCTTGGCCATTTGATTATCATTCATTATAGTTCTGCGGTTGGAAAACACCATTCCCGGACTGAAGATCAATGTCATATTAAAAAGTCAATGCTAACGAAACACAAAAGTCGCTGGATTTGAGGTCAGCCATCTCATTGAATCATCCTTTTTGCATGCCATTTTCATGGCCCCAGAGGCAATGATTGCTCACTTGTAGCTTATTCAAGCAGGTACAATGCCATTTTGGCACACTGTTCAATAATAGATAGATATAATGGGCTGAAATCCATTCTGTGGCAATAGAATTCTACAATAGTGATGCTACGGAGTACAATTCAACTCTTTCCAAAGAGAGCATTCAAATGAGAAATTGCTGAGAGTTTTTAATTTTATGCACAAGCTAACGTGCAGAGATCAAATCCCTTGATGTGCTTCTTAAACACAATAATCAACTAGATTGTAGTGCAAGACACAAAGTGTTGGGGAAACTCAGCAGCTCATGCAGCAAAGGGATATAATGAACAATTCGGGCCAACTAGACTGTTAATTTTTAGAGTATATTAGAATAGCACACATCAATTTGATGAAACAGTATGAACAAGTGCAAAATGACTCTAGATGTTGTTCACTTGATAACGCTTATTTCCTCTTACAGGTCCCTTTTGAGGAGTTGCTATTCAGAAGGCAGGCTTCAAATGCTGAAATTCCAATGAATAATGCATTAAGACTGGCTTGTTTGACGATATCATGAGATCTATTACTAGAATCACTTCCACCTCACAGCAATTGGAGAATCATATCCAGTGCATTTAAATAAATATCAAGTTTGTGCACATTAAAAACTGACAGCCCAGAGAAGTAAGATGGTCCTGGGTACATAAAGGAATGCAACATAGTGCACTTCCACAAATCCAATTAAAAGTCCTTCAGAGCCAGAAACAGGAGAAGCCAATAGGCCTGCTCTGGCATTCAGTAAGATCTTGAATCTCGCTCCAATATCAACATTCATGGCCATAGATGCATTCCACAACTGAGCAAGGTGGAGAATTCCAAACACTCGCAATGCTCTGGAATAAAGGCATTTTTCATTTTAGTCCACAAAGCCCTGCCCTTAGATAAAGTCTCCCCCACCTCAAGTTTGAGCCTCTGTAAACCCTCAACGTAGAAATCAGTTTGGAAAATCAACCAACTCCCATCCTTACGATGAAGTTGCATGCAATATTCAGATGTAGCCTCACCAAGACTAGACATTTGCATCAAGTTCCAGTGCTAGAAGTGCTTGGCACCGAGATGGTATGGCACTGAGAAGGGGAAGTGGTGCTGATGGATGTAGGGTGAATTGGAACAGAAAAGGTGGTCTCAAATCTCTTGGAGAGGGGCTCACAATCAGAAGTTGAGGAAAAGGAGGGAATGGAAACACTGGTGACTGGGTGTCAAAGCTGGGAAAGGGATGAATCCAGCATGAAGACAACTCTTAAAAGAGAGGATATGTCAAGAAGATCATGAATACCTCAAGCTGCTCAGTAACTTACTCAGTGAAAGCAGGCTTCACAAAGCAGAAATAACATTAAAATTAAGACACAATTCGGAGTACGGGCCCCGTACCATTCACATAAACCACACGCACAGGAAAACTTGACATTGGTGGCATCAAAACATGCCAAAACACATCAAGTTTCTCATCTCTCCAATACATCCCCTTTTCTATTTATATATTCCTCACCTGTATTAGACCATCAGTTTAGTTCCTTAGGATTTGGAGATATTTACAATTTTTTTCACTGTCGAAAGACACAAAATACTTGTTGAATGTGTCAGCCATTTATTTTGTCATCCATTACAAGGTTACCCCTCTGACTCTGTTTTTATAATTACACATGGAAGATATCACAATATTTCATTTTTTTTTAATTTCCTGCTTTTAGATCATCTAAGGCTGGTTTCTAAATCTCAATTTTCAGTTTTAGCACTTTAAGGTATCTGTAAATTCCTTTCAACACTTCTCAATATTGTCTGTTCTGTGTGAATATTCTCACTTTTCATACAAAATCTTATTTCTTGTTGGAATAAATATTCATCAGACATACCTTGGAATTAAAGGCTTTGAACGGATTTCAATTGGCCCAAAAGGGCAGATTGTGCTGTTATTCCTATTGGGTTAAGCAATTGGATCTAATTAACTGTTATCAATTTTACATTTCTTGAAATTAAACCAATTAAAATAAGCAGGATTATTATTTTGGGCTATTTATAGAAATGAAAAACTGAGTTTCCACATAAAGTTAATCAATCCAATGGAAAATAAACCATAAAGGATATTAGAACAGGCATTGTTCCTAGTACATTAAAGCAGAAAAATCTCAATTGCATATGAAATTTGGCAGCCTAGTTTAACCATCCTCATCATCCTTGAGCATTCACCATCTCGGAGGGGGCTTTTTCTTTCTATCCTTACCTTTTGGCCAGAGCATGTTGATTCTATGCTATCCTTTAAAAAAGATGTGCTTTTCACTAAATCTCAACGTACATGGAAATAATAATAAATCTAAATCAATCCTACCTAAACCATCCTCTCTCAAAAAAATAAATTGGAAGCTTCAAAATTACAAGACTATGAACAGTTTGAAATGTTATCGTTGACATTCTTTGCGTTGATCATGACCGAAGTCTAGTTGGTTCTAGAGAGAAATGGTCCTTTCATGTTGAACAAGGCATAGAGACTGGTTTATGGAGCAACACCATTCTTGTGTTGGTTCAATTCATTATCTGCCATCAAAACCATTTGATTTCTCTGTACGTTCACAATGGAATTGATAGATAATTAAGAAAAAGAACAAACTACCTTTATCTAAAGGGTTTAAAGAAAGATTTTGACTACCTTTTATTATTTAATTGTGGTACTTCAAATGGTGCAAATTTTAAAAATAGATCCTCGACAATAGCGTGCCATAATCAGAGCTCTGCACACTGAGCTTCAACAAAGGATAACATTTCTGTTAAATAAAACATAGTATTCAATGTTTTCATAGTATTGACAATATTCAAACATAGAATTCAAACTCCTCAATAACTCCTCCTGTGACTCATCCCACTTTCTCCAAGTCAAAGGGCTGGCAATGGGGATCTTCATGGGGCCCCAGCTATGCCTGCCTTTTTGTTGACTATGTGGAGCAGCCCACGTTACAGGCCTGCACAGGCAAAGTTCCTCAACTCTTCCTCTGTTACATTGACAACTGCATTGGTACTGCCTCATGCACCTATGATGAGCTCATCTACTTTATCCACACTGCTGCCAACCTCCACCCCACCCTTAAATTCACTTGGTCCACCTCTAGCAACGCTCTCCCCTTGCTTAATCTCCCTGTCCCCATCTCAGTAAACACTTAACAGATATTTTCTACAAACCTAGCAACTTGCACAGTTACCTCAACTGCATCTCTTCACACCCTGTCCTCTGTACGGATTCTATTCCTCTCTGACAATTCCTCTTTCCCAATCGGATCTGCTCCCAAGACAAGGTCTTCTGAAATGTCCTCCTTCTTCAAAAAACATGACTTCTCTTCTGCTACAATCAATTCAGCCCTCACCCACATATCCTCCATTTCCTGCATATCTGTCCTGGCCTACTCTGCACTCAGATGAAACAAGAATCAGGTTCCCCTTGTCCTTACCAGCCCCCACATTCAACATATCTTCTGCAGTTTCTGAGTAAGATAGCCTGAAGAAGGCTATCATTCATTTCAAGAGAAATAGGAGAGCAGTGATTTGATGTTGACGCTTTATAAGGCACTAGTGAGACCTCACGGAGCAAATTTAAGCTCCTTATTTTAGAAAGGATATGCAGACATTGGAGAGGGTTCAAAGGAGGTTCACAAGGATGCTTCCTTGAATTAAAGGTTTTTCATACAAGGAGCATTTGACGGCTCTTGGCCTGCACTAGTAGAATAAAGAGGGATCTCATTGAAACATTTTGGGAAACAACTTTCAACATTCTATGGTGGAGAGTCAAGGACAAGAAGGAACACCTTCAAGATGGAAGGGTTTGTGCTTAGAACAGAGACGTGGAGGTATTTTTTCAGTCACCAGGTGGAAAACCTGTGGAATTTGTTGCCATAGGCCACTGTGGAAGCTAGGACATTGGGTGTATTTAAGGCAAAGATTAATAGAATCTTGATTATACAGGGCATCAAAGGTTAAGGGAAGGAGGCTGGGCAGTGGGAAAATGGATCAGCTCATGATTAAATGAGATGGCACATGATGGGCTGAATAGCCTATTTCTGGCCCTGTGCCTTATGGTCATATGGAGATCCTGCCACCAGACATATCTTCCCTCTCATCCTCTCCTACTTGCTCTGCCTTCCGCAGGGACAGCTCCCTCGGTGACCCCCTTGACCATTCAGCCTTTCCCACAAATCTCCCCCTTATTTCTTACTCCTGTAATGACAGGAAATGCTGCGCTTGCACCCACGCTACCCAAACGGTCCTTCCAAGAGAATCAACACTTCACTTGTGAATCTGCAAGGGTCATCTACTGCATCCAGTGCCCTCATTGTGGTTACCTTTACTCTGGCCACTTTAACAAAGAAAACCTACAGTACAAGACACACCCTTCAGCCCACAAAGTTGTGCCGATCATGTCCCTACCTTAGAAATTACTAGACTTATCCATAACCTCCTATTTTTCTAAGCTTCATGTATCTGTGCAAAAGTATCTGAAAAGGACCCATCATCTTCGTCTCCACTATAGTTGTCGACATCCATTCCACACACCCACCACTTTGTGTAAATAAATGACCCTTGACATCTCATCTGTACCTACTCCCCAACACCTTGAACAAGTGTCCTCTTGTGGCAACCATTTCAGCCCTGGGAAAAAGCCTCTGACTATCAACATGATCAATGCCTCTCATCACCTTATACACCTCTCATCCTCTACTGCTCCAAGGAGAAAAGGCTGAGTTCACTCAACCTGATTTAATAAGACATGCTCCCTAAACCAGGCAACATCTTAGTAAATCTCCTCTGCACCCTTTCTAGGGCTTCCACATCCTCTGGTAGGGAGGTGACCAGATCTGTGCACAGTACTCCAAGTGGGGTCTGACCAGGGTCCTATATAGCTGCAACATTACCTCTCGGTTCCTAAATTCAATTCCACGATTAATAAAGGCCAATACACTGCATCCTTTCTTAACCACAATCACCTGCGCAGCTGCTTTGAGCATTCTATGGACTCGAACCCCAAGATCCCTCTGATCCTCCACACTGCCAAGTCTTTCCCTGAATGTTATATTCGGCCGTCACATTTGACCTACCAAAATGAACTACTTCACACCCATCTGGAATGAACTCCATCTGCCACTTCTCAGCCCGGTTTTGCATCTTATCAATGTCCCACTGTAACCTCTGACAGTCCTCCACACTATTCACAACACCCCCAATCTTTGTGTCATCTGCAAACTTACAAACCCTCCCTCCACTTCCTCATCCAGGTCATTTAGAAATAGCACTGATCTCCCAACGGACAACCCATTTCAATTCTCCGCCCCATTCCCATATGTCTGTCCAGGGTCCCATTCCCTGCCAAACTGCAAATTGGACTCAGTCTGGGCATCTTCCAACCATATGGGGTTAACATCGATTTCTTCGGTTTCCATAACACATCCCACCCAGTCCCCCCCCCCCACCTCTCTCTCTTTCCCTATCCCTGTGTTTCCTTTCCTCCAATTCTGTATTCACAGAGCAAACCCCCTCCCCCCCAGTCAATTCTGTCTACCTATGACTTCTTGGCTATTGACCTATGCTACTCTCCCCCGTCCTTCCCTTCTCTCTCAGCCTTTGCACGCTTATACCTTGAAGGGCTCAGGCCTGAAACATAGGTTATATATCTCTGCCTCCTATGGTCGCTGCGGGACGTGCTGAGTTTCTTTACCACTTTTGTCTATTAAGTAGAATCACAGCTTCTGCAGACGTTCCTGTCTCACTGTATTCAAATCTGTACTCGCGCTAGATTTAAAGGCAAACTGAGAGTAGTTCATCTCCAATTATTGCATCAGTGCTTTGAGGCACCCTTCCCCCCAATGAGATATGGTTCCGTTTGAAATGTTCTAGCTTTCTCAAGTATACTGTTCAAGTAAGCACAGAATTTGGTGCTGTCAAACTTAAAGCATCTCCTTCAGCAAAATAGCAGCAAATTCCCTTTCCAGGCACTTGTAAAAATCTCAATATGCACAGGAAAATACCTCAGCATATTTCAATATTTTTTTTCCCCCTGCATTGGACCGACGCTGAAACACCTCTGTATCACAATCAATAAGTGGTAGGAGGCTGAAAATTAGCAACTCTAAAGGTCAAAAACAGGATTTATTTTTGTGTAGTTGATAGTAATTACTCACGTGTCAGTCTGAAAGATTCAACAGTGCCCTCTGGGAACTGTAGATTGAATGTGGAAAAAAAAATGCTCTTGTTCAGGTAAATCAAGGGAGGTCATGAGAGACGACAAACTGAGCTAAATCAATTCTTCATTTTGTTATGCTTGTGTGGCTTCTTACAATTCTCATCTCTTTTCCGGACAGCTTTTGTAAACTTGCAGTGGGCAAGTCAGTGCAGTGTAAGGAGCTACATTTTCTCAGGCTGTTGACAAAAATCAGAAATAAAAAGAACCATCTCAAAATCCCCAAACACTTACAAGTTTAGCCTGGTGATTGACACACACAAGTGGCTGAAATCTGTCAAGCTGATGTAATCCTTCCAGTCAAGCATTAACACTCTCTGGAGTTGCTCCACAAGCTTAGCACATCCTCCACTTTATTTTCCTGAATGCATTCAAATTGCCTTCAAGCCTTCTCTCAATAGCACACCCCTCTCTTCATTGTACGCTGCTCATTAAGACTTTTTAGTTGGGAAGTAAAGCTGCAACGCTTTTCTAAAGTTATTTCATTAGCAAAATTGGACTAGATGATCCAATCAAAGCTCAAAGAGAATCTTTTGCAGACTCTTTGACCACAAGGTATAGGAGCCAAAGTAGGCCATTCAGCCCATCTTGTCTGCTCTGCCATTCCATTATGAACTGATCCATTCTCCCACTCGACCCCAGTCTTCTGCCTTCACTCTATAATATTTGATATCCTGATTATTCAGCTATCTATCAATCCCTACCTTAAATAGACCCAATGGCTTGGCATTCACAGCCACCCGTGTCAGCAAATTACCGCTCTCTAGTAAAATAAACTCTTCCACATCAATGTTTTAAATGGCTGCCCTTCAATCCTGAAGTTGTGCCCCCAACTCCAAGGCTCCCTACCATGGGAAATAACTTTGCCACATCCACTCTGTCCAGGCTTTTCAACATTCAAAATACTTCTTTGAGGTCCCGCCTCATTCATCTGAACTTCAAGAGCGGTCAAACATTCCTCAAGTGCTAATCCCTTAATTCCAGGAATCATTCTTGTGAATCTTCTCTGAACCCTCTCCAAAGGCAGTACATCCTTTCTTAAATAAAGAGCCCAAACCTGCACCTCATATGCCAAAATGAACAATGCCTTATAACGTCTCAATGTCACATCCCTGCACTTGTATCCTATTCCCCTAGATAGACAATTGCCAACATTGCATTCGCCTTCTTCACCACTGACTCAACCTGGAGGTTAACCTCTAGGGCAGGGGTGTCAAACTCAAATTCACAGAGGGCCAAAATTAAAAACTTGGACTAAGTCGTGTGCCAAACTAAATATTTATTGAAAATTTTCAACAACATCTGCATGTTTTCTCTTCTTTCAACATATGTAACGTTAAACTTTTTCTTATTAAAATAAATGTTTAATAATAGTTTTGGTTAAACTCTTTCCAAAAGAAGCATTAACAAATGAGAAATAAAATATTCAATAAATAATATTTCTCTATAGCCTTTAAGCTCCTTTTAAATGTTTTTTTTTTCACAAGCCAACAAGTCAAAAAAATAACAACTTGCTTCATTGAAAATCCAATCTTTCAACTATGAACAGTCCAAAGTTAACCAAAGAAAATATGAATCCAAGCTTAGCTTGCTACACTGTGATTTACTCTGATGCGCCTGGGTCTAAACCAGATACTTGTTCATCAAACTCTGGGGTCAGAGTTTGCCTCCCACCTGTCTTGAAAGGTCCTGTTTTCTTTCGTTTGGCCATTTTTCGTAAGGGGTTTATTACATGTGAGTTAGGCGACAGGTCGCAGATGCTAACGAAAGTAAAAAGAGGAGGTAGGAGCGATTAGCGGGCCGACGCCAACGCATTTGCAAAGCATTCTGGGATTTGTAGTATTAGCTGTGCACGCGCTATACTGGCGCGGCGGCCAGCGGGCCAGCTCTAATACATATTTGATATGATCTTGCGAGCCAAATATAATTATATCACAAGCCAAAATTGGCTCGCGGGCCTGAGTTTGACATGTGTGCTCTAGGGTATCCTGCACAAGGCCTCCCAAGTCCCTTTGCACCTCGGAAAATTGAATTTTCTCACCATCCAAACAATAGTTTGCTCTTTTATTCTTTCTACCAACTTTCCAACATTGTATTTCATTACCACTTTTTTGCCTATTCTCAACCTAGTTAAGTTTTCTCTGCAGCCTCATCCTTTTCTAATCATTACCTGTCCCTCCAACCATCTTCATATCATCTGCAAACATAGTCACCAAGCTATTTATTCCACAATCCATATCAACATACAGCATAAAAAGAAGCCCAAACACTGACCCCTGCAGAACCCCAATAGCCAAGTAGAATAGTATCCTTTTATTCTCATTTATTGGCCAATCAGCCAATGCTCAATGCATGCAAGTATCTTTCCTGCAATTCCATGAACTCTCATGTTGTTAAGCAGCCACATTTGCAGCCCCTTGTCAAAGGCCTTTTGAAAAGCCAAGCATTCAACATCCACTGCATCTCTTTTGTCCAGCCTGCTTGCGGTTTCCTCAAAATAGTCATTACCTAAAATGTTAAGATTTAGATCACTCTTCACTAATCTTTCATGGACTGCATTCCAAAATGGTACTCCTGATGGAGAACATACTAACAGAATCAACAGCATTGTGGCTAGTTGCATTACTTCCATGTTATGAAGGCACCAACTCCCAGGTCAAGAATAAACTCCAGAGGGTTGTTAACTCAGCCTGTGATGTCACAGGCACCAAACTTCACTCCATTGAAGATATCTACAAGAGGCGATGCCTTAAAAAAGCAGTCTCTATCCTCAAAGACCCCCACCACCCAGGTCATACCCTCTTCACTCAGCTACCATCGGGAAAAAGGAACAGGAGACTAAAGACGAGCACTCAGCGGCACAAGAACAGCTTCTTCCCTGCTGCCATTAGATTCCTGAATGATCAATGAACCACTTTTGGTTCACTATTAAATTTTACTTATTTTTAAAATAGTAATGTTGTAAGATGGTTATAATATCAATGTTTGGACTGCGACGCTGCTGCAAAGACACTGAATTTCATGACTTGCTCAGGACTATAGATTCTTATTCTGAATCTGAGAAACCATGCAGTTCTGGACGCCTAATTATAGGAAGGATATAAACAGAGTGGAGAGAGTGCAGAGAAGGTTTACCAGAATGTTACCTGGGTTTAAGCATCTAGAGTCTAGGGAGAGATTGGACAGATTAGGTCTTTATTCTTTGGAGCGTAGAAGGTTGAGAGGGGATTTGATAGAAGTATTTAAGATTATGAAAGGGATAGACAGAGTGGATGTGGATAGACTATTTCCGTTAAGAGGAGGAAAGATTAATACAAGAGGACATGAGTTAAGAATTAAGGGGCAGAGGTTTAGAGGTAACATGAGGGGGAATTTCTTTACTCAGCCGTGTGGAATGAGCTTCCGGGAGATATAGTGGCGGCGGAGTCAATTGTATTATTTAAGAAAAGGTTGGACAGGTCTATGGATGAGAAGAAGATGGAAGGTTATGGGCATTGTGCAGGGAGGTGGGGCTAGAGTGGGGTGTTGGGTTCGGTGCGGACTAGAAGGGCCTAATGGCCTGTTTCCGTGCTGTAATTGTTATATGATTATAGATATATATGTTCAATCCTTGAATGGTGAACAGCTGCAAGTGAGCAAGTGTCAGAGCATCTGCGTTTCAATGCATAGCAATATCATTGAGAATAATTTTAAATAATTAATATTTTTTAATGTTTGTGTTTTATTTATAAAAATGATTACATTTTAATGACTTACAACAATGAACATTTTTTAATTTCAAGAGATACTCTGAAACATTTATATTCTGTTGGCAACTTGACAGCAAGCCAAGCTGAGAGCTCACTCAGGCAGCAGTCAAACTTACTCATTTGCCTCAGGGATGGCATTTGTAGAATCTGCAATTCTGTGCTTCCTTTTTATGGCCGATCTGGATGATACTTTGGGAAGCAAGGATCCTCAAAAGGCAAGGACAGCCTTATTTTTGTGAAGGGGTGCAGTTCATTGCCGGAAGGGAATCTGGTTTATTCTCATTCTATTAGTGACCATTCAGATGCAGTGCTGTTTTCCTCAAATTTATCTCCTCACAATTCCCATTTGTTATCTGGAGGATGATCCAGCAGGTTGGACAGGAAATTATTTCAAACAAAGGATTATTATTGTGCTTGCTCCTGGCAGACCAATTAACAAACATCTTTGTGGACATCTTCAACACCTCGCTGAAGCAGTCCATCATGGCTGTGGGGTTCAAGATGGCCACCATCATCCTGGTACCCAAGAGGGGGACAATTAAAGGCCTCAATGACCACTGCTCTGTAGCATTGACCTCCACCATTTTGAAATGCTTCAAGCATCTGGTGAGGGAACACTTCCAAGTACGCTTTCTAGAGATGCTGGATCCATTTCAACTTGCCTATAGAAGAAAATGATCCACAGTCCCATCACCTCGAGAATGACACCTCATACGCCAGGTTGCTGTTCATTGACTTCAGCTCAGCATTTAATACAATCCTTCTCCACCATCCTGTGGGGACTAGGTCCTCACTGGGACTCACCACCCCTCTCTGTAATTGGATCCTGGACTTCTTAATGGATAGATCACAGTCGTCAGAGCCGGTAGCAGAACATTGAGCATCATATCACACTAGGCACTAGTGCATTCCAGGGCTATGTACTCAACCCATTCCTGTGCACAGGGGTACAGTGCTGCTGGAGGACACTGGAGTGCCATTCCGGAACCTCTTTATATAAAAAAAAGGCAAAATTAACAAGCGGGGGAATTTTAACTAGTGGGGAATTTAACATGGGAGCACAAGGACACCATGGCAACCAATGATTTTCGCTGCTCTTTGTGGTTCCGCTGTCTCTCCGTGCCCTCAACATCCACACCGTGAGGAAAGAGGTATTCCTGAGTGCGTCCTGTCACAGGATACATGTTCCGCCATCACTGATGGCCACAGCAAGACATGTCATGCGGTCAGTCTTTGCACAGGCAGGAAATTGGTGGGTATAACCACAGGTGCGAAGGCATGTGGCAGGGCCGGAGGTGGGATGGGCCTGATACGAGCTGGGAACAAAATCGACCTGAAAGGAACAATTCCCATGTGCGACAATTGAAGCATCGAGCAATGCACTTGAGGTGGGGTCGGGGCTGTGAAGCCTCACCACTGCCAACCCAGCCCCGTGGTTCTGAGATCCGGCACCAGCACTGGGAGCCATGAAAGAATCCTTATCTTTTTCTTTCCCAATGCCTGACTCAGGTAGAATGTGAACATTTTGATCTCTTCACCTGGAAGACATCCATGGGGCCGGGAGAAGACAAAGCAGGATGCAGGAGACTTTCAGCTGGTCGGGTTGCATAAATGGAAAGAGAAACGACATTTCATTCAGTTGGAAATGGAGTCTGGCTCTCACTCCCTCCCTCTCACTCCCTCCCACTCCCTCCCTCTCACTCCCTCCCTCTCACTCCCTCCCTCTCACTCCCTCCCTCTCACTCCCTCCCTCTCACTCCCTCCCTCTCACTCCCTCCCTCTCACTCCCTCCCTCTCACTCCCTCCCTCTCACTCCCTCCCTCTCACTCCCTCCCTCTCACTCCCTCCCTCTCACTCCCTCCCTCTCACTCCCTCCCTCTCACTCCCTCCCTCTCACTCCCTCCCTCTCACTCCCTCCCTCTCACTCCCTCCCTCTCACTCCCTCCCTCTCACTCCCTCCCTCTCACTCCCTCCCTCTCACTCCCTCCCTCTCACTCCCTCCCTCTCACTCCCTCCCTCTCACTCCCTCCCTCTCACTCCCTCCCTCTCACTCCCTCCCTCTCACTCCCTCCCTCTCACTCCCTCCCTCTCACTCCCTCCCTCTCACTCCCTCCCTCTCACTCCCTCCCTCTCACTCCCTCCCTCTCACTCCCTCCCTCTCACTCCCTCCCTCTCACTCCCTCCCTCTCACTCCCTCCCTCTCACTCCCTCCCTCTCACTCCCTCCCTCTCACTCCCTCCCTCTCACTCCCTCCCTCTCACTCCCTCCCTCTCACTCCCTCCCTCTCACTCCCTCCCTCTCACTCCCTCCCTCTCACTCCCTCCCTCTCACTCCCTCCCTCTCACTCCCTCCCTCTCACTCCCTCCCTCTCACTCCCTCCCTCTCACTCCCTCCCTCTCACTCCCTCCCTCTCACTCCCTCCCTCTCACTCCCTCCCTCTCACTCCCTCCCTCTCACTCCCTCCCTCTCACTCCCTCCCTCTCACTCCCTCCCTCTCACTCCCTCCCTCTCACTCCCTCCCTCTCACTCCCTCCCTCTCACTCCCTCCCTCTCACTCCCTCCCTCTCACTCCCTCCCTCTCACTCCCTCCCTCTCACTCCCTCCCTCTCACTCCCTCCCTCTCACTCCCTCCCTCTCACTCCCTCCCTCTCACTCCCTCCCTCTCACTCCCTCCCTCTCACTCCCTCCCTCTCACTCCCTCCCTCCCACTCCCTCCCTCCCACTCCCTCCCTCCCACTCCCTCCCTCCCACTCCCTCCCTCTCACTCCCTCCCTCTCACTCCCTCCCTCTCACTCCCTCCCTCTCACTCCCTCCCTCTCACTCCCTCCCTCTCACTCCCTCCCTCTCACTCCCTCCCTCTCACTCCCTCCCTCTCACTCCCTCCCTCTCACTCCCTCCCTCTCACTCCCTCCCTCTCACTCCCTCCCTCTCACTCCCTCCCTCTCACTCCCTCCCTCTCACTCCCTCCCTCTCACTCCCTCCCTCTCACTCCCTCCCTCTCACTCCCTCCCTCTCACTCCCTCCCTCTCACTCCCTCCCTCTCACTCCCTCCCTCTCACTCCCTCCCTCTCACTCCCTCCCTCTCACTCCCTCCCTCTCACTCCCTCCCTCTCACTCCCTCCCTCTCACTCCCTCCCTCTCACTCCCTCCCTCTCACTCCCTCCCTCTCACTCCCTCCCTCTCACTCCCTCCCTCTCACTCCCTCCCTCTCACTCCCTCCCTCTCACTCCCTCCCTCTCACTCCCTCCCTCTCACTCCCTCCCTCTCACTCCCTCCCTCTCACTCCCTCCCTCTCACTCCCTCCCTCTCACTCCCTCCCTCTCACTCCCTCCCTCTCACTCCCTCCCTCTCACTCCCTCCCTCTCACTCCCTCCCTCTCACTCCCTCCCTCTCACTCCCTCCCTCTCACTCCCTCCCTCTCACTCCCTCCCTCTCACTCCCTCCCTCTCACTCCCTCCCTCTCACTCCCTCCCTCTCACTCCCTCCCTCTCACTCCCTCCCTCTCACTCCCTCCCTCTCACTCCCTCCCTCTCACTCCCTCCCTCTCACTCCCTCCCTCTCACTCCCTCCCTCTCACTCCCTCCCTCTCACTCCCTCCCTCTCACTCCCTCCCTCTCACTCCCTCCCTCTCACTCCCTCCCTCTCACTCCCTCCCTCTCACTCCCTCCCTGATGCAGCATCACCTGCTGGATTGTGTTTAGCAGGAAAATTGACTGAATTCTTTAAAAGTTGATGGAGTGTGGGGGGGGGGGGTGGTGCAGGGGGGGGGAAAGAGAGTCATTTAGACTTTGGATGGGACCAATGGAACCCAATTGTGCTACTGTGATCCTTAGAAAATTATGGCACAGAATTTAAGAAATATAAGTAGGCCACACACACACACACATCCCTGGTTAGATTTCAAGGATGATAAACTAGGGTGTAAATTATGTGCAAAAATAAGCAATCTGATATTTCACTTCTAAGGGTTTGAAAATGAATGGCAGATGCACCAGGTATCCT
Organism: Narcine bancroftii; assembly: GCF_036971445.1. Classification (NCBI taxonomy): domain Eukaryota; kingdom Metazoa; phylum Chordata; class Chondrichthyes; order Torpediniformes; family Narcinidae; genus Narcine; species Narcine bancroftii. The sequence goes on from NC_091480.1 coordinate 87,154,217, forward strand.
ATTATGGAGCCAATCACAGTGCACGCTTGAAGTCTCTCAGAAAAATAAAATTGTTCATCACAAACTATCAGAAGCTCATACTGCTGCTCTGTCTTTTTAACAAATATTGTGATTAAAGAAGTTTCAAGAATAAAGTGGAACAAAAAGAATCTTTGATACAGGTTGTCCATGTTTCCAACTAACCCCATCCTTCCTTTCCCCCAAATGAGTCCCCAAGATAGAAGGAAGATAGAAAATAGAAAAGAAAGAGAAAGTGAATAAAGAAAAAGAATCATGAAAGAGGTGCTGTTGGTATCTGGAATCCAGTCGAGAAACTCCAGCTCTTTTTCTTACCTGGATCTCAAATGTGGGAAAGAACAGGGATGTAAAGACTCGAGAACAGAATAAGTATCTTAAATATTCAACCCTGCATTATGGAAATATGGCTGCCATACCTGCAAAAACATATTTCTTTCTTAAATTGTATGCAACTTTCTCCAGAGGAATACAATTATGCTTTTTCCCATTCCATCGAGCTATATCCAAAAGGGAATCAGACTTCCAGGTAACTGCAATACATTACCTGGCCATCGCTAATGCAACTTTAAGAAATTCTAATTGGTACTCAGCCTCATTTTAGGTCTTATGTCCACAATATTTTCGAGAAGAAACAATTCTGGACTCTGTGGCAATTGTTTCCAGCTGCTCTACGTGTTGAAAACAGAGCTAGCGAAGATGCTCTTGGAAAATTATGCGACACCATGAATGCTTTGCATCTAAAGGCAACTTGTTCAATTTTTCATTCTGCATCTTATTTAGCTCAGAATGACAGACCGTACTTTGGCTTACTGGAACTTCAAAACAAAAATGGTGGTGACATTGGAATTGGACTGCATTCCCAGACTAGTGCTACAGAGATAACTAATAGCCATTAATATGAAAAAGAAAATTTGTCAGCAGATAAATGGTAAAATTTCTGTTCTCATTGATGAATCAACAAGCCTGAGGATTAAAACCACCTTAGTAGTTTACTTGAAATGTGAAAGTGAAAAGGAAGGTGATCCCCATTTTATATTGTTAGATCTAATTGAACTGCCTGATCAGAAAGCTTAACCATAGGTTTGATGACTCTAGTTGAAACTAAACCTTGTAGCATTTGGGAATGATGGGCTGAGCGTAGAGCGTAAAGCTTGGTGTCAAATCTGGTATGGCTACGATTCTCAAGGAACATACCCTGATGTGATATTTTGGCACCGTCTTAATCATAGATTTGAACTTGCAGTCAGTGACTCAGTGAGAGAAGTTCATGGAATTAATCATTTGCAATGGACAAATTGTACTCTGTTTACAGATCACCTCTAAATCAAAAGAACTGTCTAAATGTACCTCTCAACTGGAACAACAGATATGCAAAATAGGCCACGTTCTGGGCATCAGGTGGGTAGCTTGTTCGTTTTGAACAGTAACAGCAGTGTGGCAAAATTATGACACCTGGGAGTGATATTGAAACCTATGAACGTCTACTGAAAAGACTCGCTTCAGAGCAGTTTCTATTAGGTCTTAGTTCTAAAAAAAGACAAAGGAGGAAAAACCCAACACCCAACCCCAACCCACCAATTTTCCCCTGCAACCGCGTCTGCCTGTCCCGCATCGGACTTGTCAGCCACCAACGAGCCTGCAGCTGACGTGGACATTACCCCTCCATAAATCTTCGTCCGCGAAGCCAAGCCAAAGAAAAAAAAGAGGTCTAATATATGGCACGTTGCATGAACTTGGTTTACTGTCAGTGTTTACAGAACTGCACACTACGATTGTTTATGCAGACAAAATGATCCAACAGAGCACAGGTTCACTGAAAAAGCAACCTGGAATAGAAACTCTAGAAGCTCAAGAGACAGTTGTAAAGGGGAAGTTTGGAGAAATGACCTTAACAAACAACAACAAAATTGTCTCCATTAATTATCTACAGTTTCTTACTAGTCTTAGCAGCGCTGGATGTTCACGACAACATCCTTGAAAGGTTCTCAAACTGCTGACCCTCGAAGGATGTATAAATCCCTGCTAAATGAAATGTGTGTCCTCGATAAATGCTCCTGGCTTACTGAAATACGGCCTAGTTATGGAGAAGCTGCAATATCATCCCTCTGTAAGAGGTCTAAGCTTTCTTTTTCCTCTGTTATAAATGCCTTTAAAGTTCACGTGGAAGATCGCGGATGCTGCATCCCCCCAAAATTTACACTCATTACTGAGCTGCTCACAAGTTATTCCTATTAGTACTGCTGAGCATGAGAGGGGATCCAGCCATTATCAGGAACTTGAATACAACAACAATCAGCAAAAAAATTCTCATAAATCATGCATCAGCTCTTATACTTATTAAGCTACTACTTAGACCTCCTCTAGTTCAGTGGAATCCTGAGCCGTATGCAACCTCATGGGTGCAGTACCAGAGGTCAGCAGATGACATCAGGACAAGAGTTGCTTCAGGTCCCGAAAACACATCGCACCTGTCCTTTTATGAACATTACTGTGAAACTTCTCATTGATCGCATTTGGTAAGTAGGTAATTATTTTAAGTTGGTAAAATACATGATCGCCGTCTTTTTCTTTACTTGATAATTATATTTTATGATAATTATAAAGTGAGTGCAATACTGTCATATTATCAAATTATACAATGCTCTCAATTATACAATGCCAAATGCAGCGTGGCCACCAAGGCCAGGTCTCGCAAAACCTACTGGTCGCTGTTCTTGATGAGCTCCGGCACCTAAAAAAGAGAGCAGTGCGGCCCTGTGCATTGCCAATTCCAGCTCAGTGTTATCAAGTTTGCAGATGACACAACACTAGTTGGCCTCATGATCAACAACGATGAGTCGCAGAAAACGATCCGAGAATAACAACCCGAGTCTAAAACTGACAAGACAAAGGAGATGATCCTGTAGAGAGAGTGGAGAGCACCAAGTTCCTTGGCGTTCACTTAACTAGTAACCTACTACGGACACTCATCATCTTCTCACTTGTCCGGAAGGCAAAACAGCGACTGCACTTCCTGAGAAGACTGAAGCGGGCAAGGCTATCGGCCACCATTACGTCATCTTTCTATAGGATCTCTAGCGAGAGCGTCCTGCCCACCTTCATCACAGTGTGGTACGGTTGGTGCTCACCAAACCATAAGAGTGGCAGAGATTCACTGTTGTCTCTCCCCTTGCCCTCTCAACTCAACACAATCTTCCACCTTTCCATCAGGGAAGAGATACAGGAGGATCAGAGCCAGCACCACCAGGCTGAGGAACAGCTTCTTCCCACAGGAAGTGAGAATGGTGAACAACCAAAGGAACTGCTCACACTAACTATCCGAGAATCTCATTTGTACAAAACAACATTTATTTTTGTAGATAAAATACTTGTCCTGTATATGTATTGTTTGTCTGTATGTGTGTTATATCTGGTTGTGTGTCTGCATATTTTGCAAGGAGGACCAGAAAATGCTGTTTCATCAGGTTCTACTTGTACTCTCAGATGACTGGACTTGACTTGAAGGATCAACTGACCGTGCAGGTCATAAGTCATTTCCCCAGGTCAATCAAGGGTAGCCCACCCACTGGTGAGGGCACACCTTTCAACTGGCTCTCTTGATCACCTTGCCTCGTTTGGCCCCTCAGCTGGCTGCACTATTAAGTCCACCACGTGGAGCAGTTTGCTCTTCCCCCCCCCCCCCCCCCCACCCTCGTGGGAGCAAACCCTAGCTCGACTTCAGCTTGCAAGCTGTGGACGACGCTAGAGAGTCAATTGTAAAGTGTGTGCCAGTACTGGGTGGGAGGCTATTATGGTGCATACCTAGAAAGGGCTGTTGCTCTTTATTCATGTTATTGGTGTGATTAGATTCTGTAGTTAAGTGGGATACCATGCCTGCTAGTTAGAGAGGGGTGGTGGGTACTGTTTGTTTTATCTTTATGGTTGACTGTGGGAACTGCAACAAATAGCAATCTGTCAGGAGTGGTCTAGCTGCATCCAATGTGCATGAATTGTGTGTAGCTTCTTTGTGTGTGTGAGTGAGATCCCTGTTATGACATCCCCCGCATGTAAATAAAGATCATTCTTTATGGTTAAACTGTGTTCAGACTCATCACTTCTTGGACCCTCTGAACTTGTTCTCCCTATCACACCATTGTACAAAATTATTCATTAGACTGATTTTTGACATTGTTACCATTTGAATTTCAATACAAATCATCCACCCACTCTCTCAGAACCAGACCAGGCTTCAATAAGCCTTTTCAGTCCTGTACGCTCAAAGCACTCAGTCATTTCAAGGCTTTTAGTCCATATAGAGTGTGCTTGTTCATGTTTTCCATTCAGGTCAGGCTAAACTGTGAGGAAAAAAATGAAATACCCTTTAGTTGATTGAAGACGGAGAATATTTAACCAAAGTATTGATCTAAAATGAAAATTGTGCGTATGAACTTCATAAAATCCAAGTCATACGATGATGGATGATGGATTTAAATTGCGGCAAAATGTCAGAAGAATATGTCACAAAATTGCATTCGCATTTAAACACATTGGAATCCAATATTCCCTTCACATTTTCAGTCACCTGCCAAAACTACAACATTTAAATGGTAAAGCATTACTTCTATATACAAGACAGTGGCAATTGCAGATTTGCAGATTTTCACTCACAGACTGAAAACTTCTTAATACAGCTGTCGATAACAGCACCTTTACAATTTTTGATTTCTGAGCTACATTTGTAATGGAATATTTGGGAGATAAATTGGTAAAATTAGAGTAGGTTACATACATACCTACACTTTAAAACAAATCTTATTTGAAATACTGAAGAATTCATATTCAGTGATTTTACAGAAACTATTGAGAATGCTGTGCACAATTCACAAGTAGGTGCTAATTGAAATGATATCATGAAATGAATAGTCCATTGACTTGGACTGGAGTCAGGTCAACTGTGTTGAATATTTTTATGAGACTTCTTGTCTTTCTGCAAAGTCCTCACTCAAAGGTCTTGCTTTGTTTACCTAAAAACAACAGCTTGACCAAGAAGACCAACTCCTATTGTTTGCTGGAGAAGGTCAGGGGTTTTGCAAGTGAGAGAGTCACATGGGCTTCCTGGCAGTTGGAGAAAGAGACAAACAGACAGCTGAAACAAGCAGGAGAAGCTGGTTGGAATTGAAACAGAAACTCCAGAGTGGTGGATGGCCAGAAATGCTATGTGTCTGATGTTTCTTTTGGAATAAGTGGAACAGAAAGGAACTCTCTTGTAGCCTGAAAGAAAGAGGTTATCGTCTGGAGAACCTTGATGGGGCAAGTTTAATCAGCAAGACATTGAGGTGACTAATTGTGGTACTTTAGTTGTGGAAATCCTGGAACAATAAATCTCTGTGCAAACCCTACAAGAACTTTCCTGAGTGGTAAACATTTACCTTTCGAGCACCAAAGCCTGGTAAACTTTCTACATATTAAATTCTGTGCCCAGTATAAGAATTGCCACCAACCAGAGAACTTGGAAGAATGAGAAGTGAGATTGAACTGTGCAGCAAAGAACTTTTCTTAAATTTACACACATTACATAGACATGCACTTAGAATTAGAAGGGGGTTAAGTCACATTAATAGAGTTTAAAGTTTGATTCTGTTTTCATGTTTAATATAATTAAAACAACTTTTGTTTAATTAGCTACTTATCTTGGTGAATGTCTATTGCTGCTGGGATTTGGGTTCCTTTGGGCTCGTAACACATTAAATACTTCAAACGCAGTTTCCAATTTATCTCTCACATTGAGACTTGGGTTTAGATATCACCAACATCTTTTGATCTTCCATGTAGTATTCAGTGCATTTAGTTTCAATGCAATGTTAAGAATTTTGATAGCTTTTCCAAGAGCCATTTCCTATTGTCCCAATTTAGCACAATGTTGTAACAGCACCAGTGATCGGGAATGGGGATTGAATCCCACACTGTCAGTAGGGAGTTTCTACATTCTATGTGGGTTTTCCCCAGGGGTTCCGGTTTCCATCCACCATTCAAAATGTACCAGGCATAGCAGATCAGTTGGATGTAATTGTATAGCATGGGGTCATGGACCAAAAGCACTTGTTACCATTCTGTATATTTAAATTTAAAAGATACCATGGTGAGTGTCTGCAATGAATCTCTCGCAAAATCCAGCCCTCAGATAGCTTTGAGAATACAAGTCATGAACTCTAGTCATGTGCACCATAAGGATGCCCACTGCTCTACTCATCTTACACTCATGTTTGCGTGGCCAGGCACAATCCAACTGCCATCTCCAAATACGCCGATGACAGCACAGATGCTGGAAGAATCACCGACAGCGATGCGCAGGAAGGAGATAGATCAACTAGTTGAGTGGTGTCACAGCAACAAGATTGCACTCAACATTAGCAAACCCAAAGAGATGATTGTGGACTTCAGGAAGGGGAAACCAGGAGAATATGAACCAGTCCTCATCGAGGAGTCAGCAGTGGAAAGGGTCCTTGGGTGTCAACATCTCTGAAAGGATCTGCCCTGGGTCCTCCAAGTCAATCCAATCATGAAGAAGACTCACCAGCGGCTATACTTTATGAGGAGTTTGAGGAGATTTGGTATGTCACCGAAGACTCTTGCAAATTTCTACAGGTGGACTAAAGAGAGTATACTAATTGGTTGCATTACTAGTATGAAGGTACCAATGCACAGGAAAAAATTACAGTTGAAAGCTCAGCCAGTGCCATCATGGGATCAGTCTCCTCCCCATTGAGGATGTCTACAAGAAGCAGTGTCTTAAGAAAGCAGCCTCTATCCTCAAGGACCCTCACCACCCAGGCCACGCCCTCTATCACTCTGCTGCCATTAGGAAGGAGGTACAGGAGCCTGAAAATGAACACAAGGACAGCTTCTTCTCCTCTGCCATCAGATTTCTGAAAGGACAATGAACCACAGATAATACTTCACTTCCTCTGTTATTTGCAATCATTTACTTTTAAATGCAATTTTTAGCAATATTTGCACAGTAAGGCCACAGAACAATTGGCTTCATGACCTGTTCATGAAAATAAAAGACCAGTTGCAATGAACCACTTCTGAAAATTGCCACAGGAAGACCTGAAACTGTCAGTTATCTCATCAAAGATGCAAAATGAATGTGGCAGCAGGCTTCCATTTCTACTGCTATGGTTCCTTCCACTCATCCAACAGGGAGATCTACCACATCAATCAGGGAGCCAAGGATTCAGAAGGTGATAAGCCAGTCTCTTCCATATAACAACTGATTGCATCTCTTCAGAGTAAAGCGAAGCCTATCAATGTCCAAATACAACTCGAGTTCCCCAGGGTAGAAAGAGTATCCAGAAATGTGTGCACTGTTCATTTTAAATTTATTTTTTCTTCATACAAATAAGACTTTTGTGCCAACTTTTACCATTTAATGAGCAACATCTACTGTTTCCCAGGGCGGAAAATTCCACAGATTCACTACTCGATGGGAAAACCAGCTCCTTCTCATCTAACCTAAATCTACTCCCCCAAATCTCGAGGCTATGTCCCCCACTTCTGGTCTCAATGACCTCTGGAGACAACTTCCTTATCTCCATTTTATTTCATAATTTTACATATTTCTGTAAGATCCCCTCTTTAAATTTAAAGATTCCACCTCCATGTCTTAACTCCTTATTTGTCTAAGGAATAATAGATTCCTCATTCTCCCTAAAATCCTCTTGCAATAATTGAAGACATTGTTTTATAATGGGGACGCTCCCAACAATTTTCATGTGAATTATGGCTTTAAGTTATAAAATTATCACAAAGCAACAGAAATGTGGATTAAATTTCAACCCTAACTCAATTATAGACTGTTAACTATTTCCCTAAATTAGATTAGTGATAATTCTTAAAGTGTTGGTTCTAAAGCACTGTGGAAATTTTGAGGTTCTGAAAAGATGTTTGTTGATGGATATTTTACTCCTTAACTAACTGGTTCAAAAAAAAAATGGTTAACTTTCTGTGCCATACGGGTACAATACACAGATCAGGGAAATTATCTGAAAAGTTTTTTTTAAATATAAATACAGCCCGTCCCACCCAAATACACCAATTAACCTACAAACCCATACATTTTTGAATGGAAGGAGGAAACCCATGGAAGTAATGGAGAAAACATTCAAACTCCTTACAGACAACGCTGGGATCAAACCCAGGTTTTGGTTCGGCTTTGTTACTGAGCTCCCACAGAAAGACCGTCTTTGCATCATCTTCCTGACCCTCCACTTATCGTTTGCCAGACACCATTATATTTTTTCCCCCCCGGACCTGTAGACTCCCCTCATCTGCTTGATTTCTCTCATTATTCTTGTTCAGCTGGCTATCCCAACCTCAAAATCCTCCCACTAGCTCCTCTGCAGTGAGTCTTTAAATGTTGCTCACGATGCTCGAAAGAATGCAATCCACTACAGCAGCAGTTTAGGGAGCACTGGGTTTAGAAAATTCATTCAGCCCGGCCACAAAGGCCCCGGGAAGATGGTACAAACTCCTTTCAGACAGCGCCAGATTCGAACCCTGGTCACTGGCACTGCAAAAGTGTCGCGCGAACCACTGCATCAACTGTTATCAGAGCGTGCAGCAGTGGCAATCCTTTCAGCAGTATTTAGGTTCCTGCTCCTCCTCCTCACTTCCAAAGCTCACCATGGGTCTCTCCCTTGTCCTCGTGCATGGCATGGTTAGCATAGAGGGCAGCATGGCTATTGTAGCAGTTAGTGCTACTGTGGTGATACGACCACCAGCCTACTGCAGGAGGTGATCTCTGTACCTGCAGGAAGACCACCTAAGGGGCTGACTCCACCTGGCCACTGCCAATCACACGGGGAGCCACCAAGGAACGAACATGGTGTTCGGACTTTTACTGGAATAAAGCCTGTTCTACAGTCTTTCAAGTTTTGTGCTTGCTCACTGCTACCTCAGCGCTCCATAGCCGTGCCGTTACTGTGCCAGAAACTGGGGTTCAAACTCCAAGGACTTTGTATGTTCTCTCCTTGGGGTGTTCCCACTGTTCAAAACAATTGTAGGTCAATTGGGTGGCATCGGCTTGAGTGTCGAAAGGACCTGTTACCATGCTGTATGTCTAAATTTTTTTTTTTAATTAAAATGATGTTTTAACTGCTTTCAGACACCTTAGCCCATTTCACTACTCAACTGGAATGCTCTCTGGGTTAACAAAGGCCCGCAAAATGCATAGTACTTCCTTTTGTATTCATTTAGAGTGCTCTACATTACTGTAATACCGATTGAAGTATCTGCTCCATTATATTTACATTCCATTGCTGCTCTCATTGTGACTTAGCAACAACCAAAAGGCTCGCCCATAATCTTCCAGCAGGATTCAATTTAATTTGCAGGAGCCTTGAAATAGCATGGACATCATGGGTTGTCACGTGATCAACACAGACCATAGAATATTACAGGCCCTTCACCCCAAAACATGTATTCCTACCTCAAATCTGTGCAGAAAGCTCACAAGGCATATTTTATAATCCAGGCAACATCCTGGTAAATCTTATCTGTACCCTCTCCACATCTTTCCTGTAATGAGGTGGCCAGAACTGAACACTATGATCCAGTGTGGTCTCAAACAGAGATTTATAGAGCTGCAACATTACCTCACCTCTCCTGAACGCAATCCATCGACTAAAGAAGCCCAGCAGGCCAAAGGCCTTCTTAAATGTACTTTCATGACTCTTACCAGGTTGCTCACAACTCAAATTTAAGGGCGGCACAGTTGTGTCACAATTAGCACAACGCTGTTGCAGCGCCAGTGGCCAGGGTTCGGATCCTGCGTTGCAGGTTCGTATATTCTCCCTGTGTCTGAGTGGGTTTCCACTGGGCAGTCTGGTTTCATCCCACCTTCCAAAAATATGCGGGGTTAGTAGGTGAGTCAGGTATAATTGGTCGGCACAGTCTCGTGGGTCAGTAGAGCCTGCTGTACATCCAAATTCAAAAATTTAAATTATAAACATTCATGAGGCTTTGGTGCTAACTTTTACCATTTCATGAGGCAGCCTCTACCGTTTCCTTGGGCAGAGAACTCCACAGATTTACTACTTGTCATGATAATGAATATGTATGAGATGTACCGGAAGTCACGTGGTATGAGAGAGAGATAAGAGCACAAGCAGGAGAACAAAGGAAACCGGAAAGTGCCCAAACGATACGAAGACTTTGTGCCATAGTTTTAATAAGAACTTTGGGACAGTATTTTAATCTTATATCATAAAGTGCATGTATGAGTGCTGTAGGAAGTAAACTTTATGTAGTTGAGTTATAGTATTACCATTAGTTACGATGTTTGTATGTTTCCGAGGGATATTGGTAAGTGAAGGTAAAGTTTATTTCTGATTAAAGGAGGGATGTCATGATAATGAATATGTATAAGATGTACCGGAAGTCACGTGGTATGAGAGAGAGATAAGAGCACAAGCAGGAGAACAAAGGAAACCGGAGAATAAAAAGACACTAAGAAGTTTACCTGATAAACTTGTGTTTAATGTTTTATTAACTTCACATTTCGGGCCACAAATGTGACACTACTCACTGAGAAAAGCAGTTCCTTCTCCTCTCTGTCCTAACTACGCCCCTGAATCTTGAGTCCATGTCCCCTAGTTCTAGTCTCATGTACCAATGCTATTCAATTCAAGGCCAAAGGTTCATACATGAAAAGCTTCTTTTTGGGTTATTGAACCTGGTATTAGTACATTTAACGTGAATTCATAAATCTAATCTTTCAACCACTGTCTTATCTCTATTTTACTTCACAATTTTAAATATTTCTATAAGACCACCCCCTCCTCCCCCTTTCTAAATTCTATCCAATGGAGTCGCAGGTGACTTGATCTCTCCTCATAGGCTAACCCCCTCATCTCCTGAATCAACCTGATGAACTTCCTCTTCAAAGTCAGTGATTCCTTTCTCAAGTATGTAGACCAGGATAAAAGTCAAATTAAAAGTATTATTTGTCTAATGCCATGGTAATTAAAATTCACTTCTAAGGTGTTGTACCTCAGCACAACAAAAGCTTATATTAGGAAACTAAAATGGGAAATAAATTAAACTCCAATCTCACTAACACCTTTAATAATTCAATTTATTTTTCATTTAAAACATCGCACTGCAGACCTCAAGCACAAGTGAACTCGTATAATTCACAGCACAAGAATTCTTTTCTATTTTAAGTACACTCTACTCGGTCTCTCAAATGGGTCTCATATCCCAAGGATAGTTATATTAAAAGCCAGAGAATTCCATCTGTGAATCTATACAAATCTGTTGAAATGCCACAAAAGCCAACATTTGTTCAGCCTGCTATTCAATTCAAGGCCAAAGGTTCATACATGAAAAGCCTCTTTTTGGGTTATTGAACCTGGAATTAGTACAATTTAATGTGAATTCATAAATCTAATCTTTCAACTTCCAGAGTTTCCACAGTAAAACAATGCACCTACAAAGCATCTTGCCTGGGTGATAGATCAAAATGAAATAAAGATTTTGCCTTAAAAAAATCAAACCCCAATCAACATAAGAGGAAATACAAGAACCTTTGAGATCAAGGTCATATTTGTGAAATTCTTAATTTATTAATTGAAAAATAAATAAGAAGTTAAAAATGAAACTCTTCTATATTGCTATTAACATATTTCCATTCTGCAACTCAGTCCTTTCCAAGTCCCCGGTAGTCACTGACAATTTTTAACTCTATTAATAATGTTTTCATATCACATTTTGATAAAATTCAAGTCAGTTGTGCTTAGAAAGGCATTTAACAGTAATGCATTACATTGTATACTGTACTTTTACAAGTGTTCTGGTTATTTAGTGAAAGCTAGTTCTTATAATATTTCAGGGCCTTCACATTGACAAACTATGTTTAAGTCCAAAGCTGATGTTAACTAATTAATTAATGGACAAGGGAGAATTATGTTACAGAATTGAGTTACTGATTCGTCATGATCTCATCAAAAGATTGGGCTGGCAAAAAGGGGTGAATGGCTTTTCTCTTTTTGCCCTCCCCCCTCCATTTTTCCATTGTTTCTAGAATGGTGCATTGAAAACATTTTCTCCAGTTTAGTGGGCCTGGCTACTGCCCTCTGGTTTTCCATGTTCCCATTGGTCAGTCTCAAACTCAAATTATTCTTTGATGAAGAGTGCATTTCCTTCTTTTCGCTGACTTTCTTTGGATATCGATTCTTTCATGGATACAAAAATATTTATACAGAATATCACCACTCTGACCTTCACTGCAGTAAATTGCATGATTTTCTGTCTCACTGTTACACATTTCCCTTGGTTCAACTCAGCTGACACAATATTTGTATTGAAATAATCTTGCCCAATATGCTTCACGATTGAATTTACATTTGCTCTATTCAAATTCTACTGTGTATTTTGTGTTTACACAATTGGCATTGCTAACCAATACAAAATTCTAAAATAATTAAGTTTTTTTATTTAATAAATGCAAAAACAGAATAGACTTTCCACAAATAAAATAGAATACTGTTGTGGTTTCGATAGATTTATAACTATTAACTTTTATTGAATTGCATAATGATGCGGAAACCTTGTGTTAGTTCAAGTGACCTAAAAAATGTTTTGCTGCTGAATTTTGTTTGTACTCAGCATCTGATGCCTCTCAGGTCAGTGTCAAACAATAATTGGCCAGCATTAATGGATCCCAGTTGTCCTAATTCCACTTTTCCATGGTCCCAATGTCCTGATGAAACCTTTCACCGTGTTCATCACTGACTGCACCAAGATCAGCCGGGAAGACACGTTGCACTTCATGGTTTCACATGCTTCAAGTAGACTGAAAATATGACAAGAAATCACAAAAATAGGTTATATCGTAAAAAAAAAAGGTTTGCGAGAGGAAAACTTGAAGGTGATTTTCCTGATCAGCAGCCAAAATCCATAAAAAACACCCAAAAGTGTCCAGGAAGTAAAGCTTTGTTGTCCAATGTAATTTGCAATTTGTGGGTGATTGCTAAATGTAAATTAGGTATACATTCCTACTTAAAGATAGTCACTGCAAAAAAATGCTAATGAAGTCCTTGGAACCCAGGCTCTGATAGCTCAGTGGTTAGAGCACTGATCTTGTAAACCAGGGGTTGAGAGTTTGTTCCTTGCTGGAGCCTCATTTCTGCGAGGGGCGCTGGACAAAGTGGCAACTCTGTCTTCCTCATGCATGTTACATTCTAAACATGACAGTAATGGAACCTTTACATCTGTAATCAGGAATGATGCATCATGAGTACAAAGTTGTCTTGCTTTTATGTTGCTGGATAAGATTTGTAAAGATTTTGATTAATAATCCTGAAAGCTTACTTGAATTCTACCATGGTAGCTTGAAAATGTAAATAGTTTAAAAGAGTTTGCATTTCATACTTTAATTATAAAAGGTGACTGTTAGCTTGTCAGGCAACAAATGAGAGAGAGAGAGCCATTAAATTTAAGGAAATAAATCAGGCATCAGTCCTCATGAAAGCCAGTGTGCTCCAGAACTCCAGCAATTTCCCTCTAAATCCCAATTTACAAAAAAAAAAGGGCAAATCCCAATTTCCCTCCAAACATTTTTTTTGGTTCAGGCAGTGAAGGAAGTGTTTGGCATCTATCTTTTTATTTACTATCTCTTTTTAATGGATGTGATTTTTTTGCTTTGAGAAGTACCCGCCAGCTGCTGTGCATACGTACATTGTACAACGTAAATGACAATGCTCTCCCCATCACGGTCTTCATCAGTCACAACATTCAGTGGACAAGTTGGGATGTCAGGCTACAACTACACAGGACAGTGGCATATTGTGCACAGGTCTGGTCACCCAGTTAAGGGAAGTACAGTATGTCATTAAGCTGGGAGGTTATAATAAAAATTCACAGGGATATTACTGGGACTACAGGCCTTGAGTGTTGAGGAGAGACTGGGGTTTCCCACCCCCCATCCCAAGTGTAGGAGGCTGAAGAGTGACTCAAATTGGGTTCCAGGAGAAGCAGTAGCGACGATCACTGCTCCAAACAGATCGTTCAACTGATCAGCTGGAATTTCAATGGCACTAATAGAATTTGCATCTCACCACTCAGTCTATGGATACAAATAAATAAATCTCCGACCTGGCATGGAGGTGACTGAGGGTCCTTAAAGCAGATGAGTGTCATCTGCAAGTCCTCAGCAGTCGGTTATGTCCACTGTGGTGAAATCTCCCATTTCACCCAGAGCTAATGTTAATTTAAGCCACCTGTCAGGATTTACGATTCATGTATTTCAAATACAATTGCACTTTCAATCTTAAAGTGGTATTTCAGGTCGCATTAAACTGTACATAAAAATGTCTACAGAATTAACCAATTGCCCTTTGGTTGATCACAAACAGTTCAGCTGATCAGACACAGCAGTCAGATTCAAGACTCGGAAGTAAAGCCTGAAAGTCCTCAGACACCACTATTGAAACACACACAATGTTGGAGAAGATTTCTTCAGCCATTATGCTTTTGCTGAAAGTCTCAGTTTCTTTGAACACTGACCTAACCCTGTACTACTCTATGCAGTATGAGACCGAAGGCCAGTCACTAAATAAACCATCACTGAGACAGTGGTGGTGGTGACCTTGTGCTGCAGGAGACCTCTATAAAAGGTTTTTTTTTGGACTGATTCCACCTCCGATTGGTGAGCTGCTTGTCTTGCAAAGAGTATTTACAGAAATAATTTGCAGCCATCAAGTTTATACGAGTTCTTCTCTGGCAGCCAACTGCTGCCCTTTGTTGTCTCTCTGTTCATTACCCAAACTATTTCTGACTTGTAAATCTGTTATCAAATATTATTCATCTGATTTAGTTCTGTTGCAAGTTTAGCCAGCTCTGGAGAAACATACAATTTTCAGGTCAACTGAATGCTAGGTCACCAAACAGTTTGATCATATTTTGGTTATCCACTACATCTCCCTGTTCACCATCTTATTAGCGACTGATCATCTGTCTTCACTCCCTGATTAACTTAACGACATCTATGCCTGATTCAACCACAAGAATAAGAAAGAACCACCAAGGTATATCCCCAGGTCCCCTGATGATCCTCTTATGTCTGTATCTGAGGATGACGTGCGGGCTGTCTTCAGGAGAAGGAAATCAAAACTGTGAATTAAAACAGAATTGAAACTCTGAGCCAACCAACTTAGCAACGTATTCACGGATTTTTTCAACATCTCACTCCGGCATGGCACTCACGTTTCAAAGAGGCTTCAATCGTTCAGGTGCCCGTGAAGAGTATGGTAACCTGCCAAAATAGCCATCAACCAGTGGCACTCACATTAACAGTGATGAAGGTGTTTTGAAAGGCTGGTGTTTCAGCACGTCAGCTCCTGTCTGAGCAGCCGCATGGATCTGTTAAACATTGCCTTTCGTGGCAACAGATTTATGGTGGATGCCATCTTACTGAGTTTACACAAAGCCCTGGAACATCTGGAGAGCAAAGATACATTCAGGTTGCTCTTTATTGACTAGTGTTCAGCATCCAACACCATCATTCCCTCAAAACTGATCAGCAAACTTCAAGACCTTAGAATCAATACCCCTTTGTGTATTTGGATCCTTGATTTTGTCACCTACAGACCACAATCAGTGAGAATTGATAAGAATAACTCCTCTACAATCTCCATCAGTACCAAAGCACCACAGGGCTGCCTTCTTACCCCCTGCTCTACTCATTTTACACCTATGGCTGTGTGGCTCACCACGACAACACCATCCACAAATTCACTGACTATACCACAGTATTGGTCTGTATAAGAAGGGGCAATGAGTCAGCATATAGGAGGGAGATTGAAAATAACATCGCACTCAATGTCACCAAACCAAAGAGCTGATTGTTGACTTCAGGAAGGGAAAACCATACATCTACGATCTAGTGATCACTGGGGGAAATCAAAAGTGGAGAGGGAGAGCAAATTTAAGTTCTTGGAAGTCATCTCAGAGGATCTTTCCTGGAGCCAACACACTAATGGTATAGTGAAGAAAGCACTCATCCCCATACTCAAGGAGTATGCAGAGGTTTGGTATGACACTAGAAACTCTGGCAAATTTCTATAGATCAGTGGTGGAAAATGTGCTGACCAGCTGCACCACTGTCTGGTATGGGGACACTAATACCCCTGAGAATAAAGCCCTACAAAAGAAAGGGGACACAGCCTGCGACATCACAGGCAAATCCCTTCCCACCACTGAGAACATCTACAGGGAACACTGCCATCAGAAGGCAGCAGCAAGCATCAAGGATCCCCACCACTCAGCACATGCTCTGTTCTTGCTGCTGCCATCAGGAGAGAGGTATCGGTGCCACAAGACTCGCACCACCAGGTTCAGGAACAGCTGCTACCCCTCCACCATCCGACCCTCAGCTACAAATCAGGACTCATTTAAAGACTCCTACACTTCTTTTTTCCTCTTCCCTGTATTGCACAGTGGTTTACATTCATTTATTTGTTTACATATGTACATTATGTACAGTTTTCTTTTGCACTACCATAAAGTGCTAATTCTGTCTGGCCTGCAGGAAAAAGAACCTTCAGGGTTGTATGTGATGTCATGTATGTACTCGGATTATAAATCTGAAATCGGAGCTTTAGGATCCATACACATGAGATGACACACTAATTGGCTTTTGCAATAAGATGTGTGCTGGAAACATGAACTGCTTTATATTCTGTGCCATAAAAATGGCAGACCACACTCTATAATGCAAATCAAAGTGCCTCTCAGTCTGATGTATTGAGCCTTCTTCACAGCATATGAAGGAGTCACGAGTGAGAGAATAATGTCATCAAGTCACCTTTTTTTATTGTTCATACCATGCTCGCTTGGGAAAGATGAGGTAGCGTTTCTCCAGGACCACAGTCTATATTTACATATATACAACTTAAAAGTTAAAGACATTGAAATATTAAGACAGATGCAGTAACAGTCCGTGGTACACTATCCACATATGTTCTGGGAATTCAGGAGCCTGATAGCTTGGTGGAGGGGGTGGGGGGGAACTGTTGCCCAATCTAGATGCAAGGATCTGAGTGCTACAGTACCTCCTACCAGATGGCAGAGGGAGACTGTTTACATGAGGGGTGTGGAGTCCTTCACAAATTTATTGCCTTTTGCCTGCATCAAGTGTTGAGGATGTCCTTCACGGTAGGAAGAAAGCCCCCAATGATCTTTTCCACCAACTTCACTATCCTCTGCAGGGCCTTGCGGTCCGAGGAGGTACAGCTTCCAAACCAGGCGGTGATGCAGTTGCACAGGATGTTCTCAATACATCCTCTGGTGAATGTAGTGAGAATGGAAGGTGGGAGATAATCTTTCCTCGGGCTTCGAAGGAAGTGGCTTTCTTGGCTATGGAACTGGTGTTAAAGGGATCAGGTGAGATTCTCCGCCAGGCGCACTCCAAGGAACTTGATATTCTTGACGACCTCAATGGTCGAGCCTTCAATAGTCAGCCGACCGTGGTCCCTCCATGACCTCCTGAAGTCAACAGCCATCTCTTTTGCTTTATATTTTAAAAATACATTGAGATACAGGTTGTTGGCACTGCAGCAGTCTGTTAGCAACTCCTGAATGACATCTTCTCATCCTTACTAATAAAGCCCCCCCCCCATGGTCATGTCGTCACCAAGGAACTTGGTGCTCTCCACACTCTCTAATCTACCTCTAATATTATGGTTAAGTTGAATACAGGAATATAGAGGCACTAAGTGCACAAGTCAAGTTTATTGTCATCTGATTGTACAAGGAGAACCCGATGAAACAGCGTTCTCCGGTCCTCAGTGCAAAAGCATGCAGACATACAACCAGACACAAAATGTACATATGCAGGGCAAGTATTATATCTATAAAAAAATAAATATTGTTTTTGTACAAATGAGAGTCTCCAATGGATAGTGCGAACAGTTCGTTTGGTTGTTCAGCATTCTCACTGACCATGGGAAGAAGCTGTTCCTTAGTCTGGTAACGCTGGTTCTAATACTCCTGTATCTCTTCCCTGATGGGAGCAAATCAAAGATGCTATGTGCAGGGTGGAAGGGGTCCTCAATGATTTTGTGTGCCCTCTTTATACGATGATCCAATGATCCTCTCTACCGCTCTTATGGTCCTGTGGATTGACCACCGATCCATTTATCTGCAACAACCGTACCACACTGTAATGCAGCTGGCCAGGACGCTCTGGATAGAGCTCCTATAGAAGATTCACATAATGGTACCCACTTCAATCTTCTCCGGAAGTGCAGTCACCATTGCGCCTTCCTAACAAGTGAGGAGATGTTGAGTGTCCTCGACAGATCACCAATTTAAGTGGAGCTCTCCACACTCTCTACTACAGATCATCTCCTTCACTTTGTCCACACTGATACTCAGGATGCTTTTCATCTACCATTTCAGGAGATTTTCCACCTCTTCTCTGTAGTTATTGCTGAGGAAGCCAGCTACAGTTGTGTCGACCGAACACTTGATCTCACTGTTGGTGCTGGATGTGGTGACGCAGTGATGGGTCACCAGGATGATTAGGAACAGGGTGAGCATACAGCCCTGCTCTGCATAACATAGGGAACATAGGAAGTAGGAACAGGAGTAGGCCAAAAATGGCCCGTCGAGCCTACTCAGCCATTCGATAAGATCATGGCTGATCTAATTTATGACCTAACTCCATCTACCTGCCTTCTCCCCATATCCCCTAATTCCTCAATCATGTAAAATTTATCTAACCGAATTTTAAATATGTCTAATAAAGCAGCCTCAACCACTTCCCTGGAGAGAGAATCCCAAACATTCACTACTCTCTGGGAAAAACTATTTTTCCTCATCTCTGTCCTAAATCTACTCCCCCGAACCTTGAGACTGTGTCCTCTTGTTTTAGTTTCCCCAGCCAGCTCAAAAAACCTTCCTACATCTATCCTATCCATACCCTTCATAATCCTATATGTTTCTATAAGATCTCCTCTCATTCTTCTGAACACGAGTGAATACAATCCTGGACGATTTAATCTTTCAAGTGATGACACTTCATATTCTGCTACCAACCTGGACAGACTGTGGTCTTTCAGTTAGGAAGTCCAGGATCCAGTTCCAGAGAGGGTGTCGAGTCCCAGTGAGGACAGCTTCTTCTCCACCACCCTCTAGAGGAATGATGGTATAAAAGTCGATGAACAGCAGGCTGGCGTATGAAGCATCCTTCTCCAGGTGGCCAGGTCGGAGTGAAGCATCAATGCTATATTATCATCTGTGGAACAGATTTCTATTGGTAAATTGAAATGAAACCAGTGTCTCTGGGAGGCATGCTTTGATGCGTTCCAACACCAGATGCTCGAAGAATTTCATAATGGTGGTGGTCAGTGCCACAGCCTGTTATTTTTGCCATATTGGGTACCGGGATGATAGTAGCTGTCTGGAACCCTGTGGGAGTGATGGACTGCTTTAGTAAGGTGTTAATGTCTGTGAAGACCTCCATCAACTGGTCTGCACAATCCTTCAGTACCCGAACCAGATATGTTGTCTGGTCCCGCCGCCTTGTATGGGTTCACCTCACCTCAGCCATGGCTGTGTGGGGGGGGGGGGGGGGGAGGTGGGGGGAATTCATCAGGGGACACAGTACTTTCATAGGTGGAGGCATCATTTTCATATTCCTTAATTGGCAAAGTTGAATTGTGATCCGTAATAGTCTGATCTCTTGCCACATGCGCCTCTTGTCGCCAGTGTCACACAGCTATCTGTGGACCTTCTGTGCATACAATAAACTTCACATATTTGAGAGCCGCAATCATGCGATCTTAAGTCACATCCTCTAAAACTACCATTGTGAGCACCGGCTCGTATGATTCCGGTCTCAGCCAACATATTCCTGCGAGCCACACATCACACGTCAAAGAGCCATATGTGGCTCGCGAGCTGTGGCTTGGCCACCCAATGCCAACTAACCACCCAATCTATGTGTCCTTTTGACAGGAGGAAACCAGAGTCCCCCAGAAGAAACCTACATGGTCTTGAGAAGAATGTGCAAGCATCACAGACAGCCCTGGAGGTCAGGACTAGGAGACAGATGCACCGCCAACATAGACTACAACAAACATCAAGTTCCTGAGAGTAATCAGGAATGGACAACGAGCATCAACCATGCCACATTGTATCAAAGAATAAAAGCAAATCCCAGGGCAGTGTCAAAAAACAACAGCAGAGAGCAGATAATGGCACAATGCAATTAGTAAATCCATAGTTTAGAATGATGCATGGCTTTGGAAACCTCATGAAATGGAGGATATAAACTAATGGAAAGATTACTGCACAGATTTACCAGATTGTCAGCAAGGTGAAGGAATTGCAGCTGTCGAGAGATTTTAGACATTAAAATAAAAAGGTCAGGGATAACGTAGTGCAAATCTTCAAATTGTGAAAGGTTCCGAATAATAATTGACTGTTTGCGATTTATTGGTATGACAGAAGCTGTGAGGCACAAACTGAAGAATGAGCACAAAAGGACGAAGACATTAGAATCACTATTACACAAAGGGCCGCGCAAATATGGAATTCTCGACAAAAACCCGTCATTACAATACTTTTAAAAGGAAATTAGCTGGCTATGTCAAACATAAAAAATAAAAGCAGAGTTTTTGCAGAAAGCAAATGATTTAAACCGGGTGATTGACATGAAAGTAACAACACAATCAACATATTAAGAACTTGCATCCATGCTGCCACATTTTAAATATTAAAACTTGCATTAGTCCCTATAAAAAGACACATTAAATCGTACACTGTGTACAAACAGAATACCAATGTTGCCTTGATTTCATCATTGTAAAACAAGAATTTTATTCACACATCGCATTGAGTCATCTCATAGGAGAGATGCAATACATGATTAAATCCCATTCCACGCAAGACCAAACTGCTTCATTTGGATCGCAGCCACAAGCTCAACGAGAATTTCTCTAGGACAATGAAATTATAGGAGCAGAAGGAAGGCATTCAGCCCGCTGTTCTGCTCCACCGTTCTATCCGTTCTCCCACACAGCCACGCTCCCCTCGCTTCTCCCTTTGATCCCCTGACTATTGAGATAACTCTCAATCTTCTGCCTTAAATACACCCGGCCTGGCCTCCACCACCCATGCCAACATATTCCAAAGGTTCACCACTCTCTGGTGAAATAAATTCCTCAATCTCTGTTTTAAATGGGCACCCTTTAATACTCAAGGTGTGCCCACTTGTGCAAAACTCCCCTACCATTGGAAACTTTGCCATATCTACTTTGTCCAGGCATTTCAACATTCCAAATGCTTCTATGAGTGCCCCCCCTCTTGAACTGAAAGAGCTATCAAACGTTCCACATGCGCTAATCCCTTCATTCCAGGAATCATTCTTGAAATCTTCTGAACCCTCTCCAATGGCAGCACATCCTTTTATAAATAATGAGCTCAACACAGTATCTTGCATTCCAAATTCAGTTTTGGAAAATAATTACACTTAAAACTTCTCAGATAATGTCAGCGAGAATAATAGAATTGGAGAGCACAGAAACAGTTGAACTCACTCATGCTCACACAACTGCCTACCTGGGCAAGTACTATTTTCCTGTATTTGGCTCACATCCCTCTGAACCATTCTTATCCATGTGTCTGTCCGAATGTCATTTCGCAAGATCACAAGATAAAAGGACCAGAAGCAGGCCACTAGGCCCATCAAGTCTGTTCCGTGACTCTACACTAAGATGAGCTATGCTCACACCTAGTTCCAATTTCCAGCCTTTTCCCCATATCCCTTGATACCCTTACTAATTAGATACTTATCAATTTCCTGTTTAAATTCTCCCAATCATCTGGCCTCCACCACTGTATGCGGCAGTGAGTTCCACAGATCCATGACCCTCTGACTAAACAAGTTCTTCCTCATCTCTGTTTTAAATGGATAACTTCTGATTTTAAGACTATGACCCCTTGTCCTTGATTCACCCACCAAGGGAAACATCTTATTTACATCCACTCTGTCAAAACCTTTCAACATTCGAAATGTCTCTATGAGATGTTATCTCATTCTTCTATACTCCAATGAATACAATCCAAATGTTCCTCATACATTAGCCCTCTCATTCCAGGACTCATCCTAGTAAATCCTCTCTGCACCCTCTCCAAAAACATCACATCTTTCAAAGATAGGGGACCCAAAACTGCACACAGTTCTCCAAATGAGGTGTCACCAGTGCCCCTTAGAGCCTCATCAACACCTCTTGAAATGAATGCCAAAATAGCATTCGCTTTCATCACTACCCATCCCACCTGGTCATTAACTTTTAGGTTTCCCTGCACGAGGATGCCCGGATCCCTTTGCACTTTTGAGTTTTCTCCCCATCCAAATAATATTCTGGCTGTTTATTTCCACTGCCAAAATGTAGAACCATACAGTTTTCAACGTTGTATCTCATTTGTCATATTTTTGCCCAGTCTCCTAATCTGTCTATGTCCTTCTGCAACTTTACAGTTTCTTCAACACTTCCTACTCCACCACCTATCTTGATGTCATCTCCAAATCTGGCCACAAAACCATTCATTCCATAATCCAAATCATTAACATAAATTGTAAACAGCAGCAGCCCCAAGACCAACCCCTGAGGAACACCGCTTGTTCCAGGCAGCCATCCTGAAAGGAATCCCTTAATTTCAACCCTTTGCTTCCTGCCTATTAGCCAATTTTCTATCCAGTCTAATATCATCCCTATAATTCCAGGGGCCCTCATTTTATTTAGCTGCCTAACATGCGGCACCTTATCAAAAGACTTTTGAAAATCCAAATATATAACATCCACAGCCTCCCCTTTGTTTATCCTACTCAAGATTTCTTAAAAAAACTCTAATAGGTTGGTCAGGCAGGATCTATTCTTTAAAAATCCATGCTGACTTAGACCTATCCTGTCATGCATCTCCAGGTATTTCATAACCTTAATATCTTCCCAACCACCGATGTCAGACTAATAGGCCCATATTTACCTTTTTTCTGTCTCCAACCATATTTGCAACCTTCCACACCCCTAGAATCATGTCAGATTCTATTGGTTTCTGGAAGATCGTTGCCAATGGGTCCACAATCTCCAAAGCCACCTCTTTCAGAACCCACGGGTGCACCTCATCCAGCCCAGGAGATTTATCAATCTTTAATCCATTCAGTTTTCCTAGAACAATTTCTCTAATAACCCTAACTGAATCTAACTCTACTCCCTGAAGCCTCTGACTATCCGGGATATACTAAAGTCTTCCACAGTGAAGACAGACTTAAAATATTGATTTAGTTCTTCTACCATCTCTTTATAACCCATTATAATTTCCCCAGCATCATTTTCTATCAGTCCAATGTCAACACGTGTCTCTCTTTTATTCTTTACATGTTTTTTAAAAAAGTTGGCATTTTTTTTTTATATTGTTTGTCAATCTCCTTTCATAACTCTTTTCTTTCCTAATGACTTTGTCTCTTTCTGGAAGTTTCTAAAGGATTCCCAGTCCTCTGATTTCCCACTAATTCTAGCTTCCTTGTCTGCCCTCACCTCTTTATCTTAGCCTTCACCTCTTTTGTTAGCCACATTGGTACCATCTTTCCTTTGACAAATTTATTTTTCCTTGGAATACATCTATCCTGCATGCTTTTTATTACTTGTAAAAATATCTTCCAATCCTGCTCTGTTCCTCTGACTAGTTTGCTTTCCAGTCAACTTGAGCTAGTTTCCTTCTCATACCACCATAATTTCCTTCATTCCACTGAAAAATTCATACATCTGATAACATTTTTTCTTTTTTAAATTTGAAATTAAATTCAACCATGTTATGATCACTGCTTCCTAGAGGTTCTACGACCTTTAACTCCCCAATGACCTCAGGTTCATTGCACATGACCTAATGCAGAACTGTGGATCCCCTGGTGGGCTTCTCATCAAGCTGTTCAAAAAAGCCCTCTCTCAGGTTTTCTACAAACTCTCTCTTCTGGGATCCAGGAATTTCTTGTTTTTCCCAGTCCCCTATCATGTTAAAATTCCCCACAATTATTTTGATATTATCTTTGTGACATGCCCTTTGTATTTCCAGCTGTAACTCAGTCCACTTCCCAGCTGCTGTTTGGGGGCCTGTATATAACTGCTAATTTCGTCTTTTTACCCTTGACATTTCTTAATTCAACCCATAATGATTTTACCGCTATGTCCCTTCTCTCTAGTGATTTACCCACCTGCCTATCTTTCCTATAGAATCCTTGGATATTGAGCTCCCAATCACATGCCTCATTAAGCCACGTTTCAGTAATGGCCACAATGTCACATCATTTCAGCTGAATCTGAGCAACCAGGTCATCTGTTTGGATTCTAATACTATATGCATTTAAGTGCCCTTAGACCGGATAGATATTGTTTGTTCTGAATTCCTGTTGATCAGTACTTTCTCCTTCCTGTTCACCTGCCTTTCCTTTATGTCATTGACTAACTCTTTACTATTTACTTCCTTCTCCGTCGCAACTCCATCTCCCTATGATCCTATCCTCTTTACTTACATTCTGATTTCCCTCCTCCCGCCAAACCCTCAACGTTGTAACTGTACCAATTTCTCCCACTCCCTCTACCAGCTTGTTCCATATCCACAACACATTCAGTCTGGGTTGAAAAAAATTGTCCCCATTAAATCTTTCTCTCCCTCAAATCAATGCCCCTCATGATTTTATGCACCTCAACAAAGGTCACCCTCATCCTCCTACACTCAGAAGGAAGGTCCCAACCTATCCAGTCACTCCTCATTTTTCTTCACCCTTTCCAACTTAACGAAATCCTTCCTACATCAAGGCAACCAGAACTACACACAACGTTCCAAGTGTTGTCTCATCAATATCTTGTACAATTGTGGCATGATGTCTCAGCTATGTATTCAATGCCTTCTTCATCACCCTGTTTACCTCCGATACCACCATTTTCAGGGAACTATCTACTTGTACTCAGAGGCCTCAGATTAACAATACTTTCCAGGTCCCTAACCTTTTCTATGGATCACCGTTCTTTCATTATCGTGGATTTTGACTTCACAAAAGTGCTGAAGGGACTCGGAAAGTTTCGCAGCATTCATAGGAGGTACAGATAGATGAGCAATGTTTTGGACTCGAGTCCTTTTTCAAGGTATTGTTTTTGGCTGGAACAAGGAGGAGAAAGAAGGTTTAAGGCAGGAGAATGGGTTTGTAGCAAGAGGTGGAGAATCCTGGTTGTAGAAGTCGGCATGGAGACGAAGCCTACAGAAGAGGAGTTCGGCATCATGGCGTGAGGTGTGGGCAAAGTGGGGTGAAGTTGAGGCCTCTTCAGAGGACAAACAGTTCTGTCTCAAAGAGGGAGAAGTCAGAGGGGAGAGGTTGGAGTGGGGGCAGTGGGGTGGATGGAGGGTATTGGAGGAAGGATGATGAGGTGGATCAAGAAGTGGAGGGTTGGAGGGATCCTGGGGAGGGAGGGGAGTGTTGGGGGTCTGGGGAGGGGGGGGTAGTGAGAGGGGCAGGGTGGGAATTTGCGATGGGGGCTCTTGAAGAAGGGTTTAGGCCTGTATCTTTATCTTCAATAGACACCGAGTTCCTCTGGCTTTTCGCTATTTTTACTACAATCACAGCATCTGCAGACTTGCACGTTTCACTGATTTTGATTTCCCTCATTTAACCTCAAAATGAGAATTGTCAGAGTTAAATTCCAGCTGCCATTCTTAGCTGAAGTCCCCATTTGATATGGATCCTGCTGTCATCCTGCAGAACTTTCATCATTACCCACTATATCACCAAATTGGTGTCACTTGCCAACTACATTCGCATCCAAATCATTAATATAGATGGCAAACAACAGTGCCCCATCACTCATCCTAATAGCTCACTACTGGTGAGCAATCATAAAGAAGGCTCACCTGTGGCTAGATTTTCTGAGGAATTTGAGGAGATTTGGTCTGTTACAAAAGATTCACAAGCACTTTTACAGGTTTAACAACCGTGCAGGCCATTCTGGCTGGTTGCATCACTGTCTGGTATGGAGGTGCCAACACTCAGGACAGCAAAAAAACTCCAGCAGGCTGTTAACTTGGCCAGCGGCATCTCAAGCACCAGTCTTCCCTCTATCGAGGACTTCCACAAGTGATGGGGTCACTTGTCACAAGCAGCCTCTGTCCTCAAGGACCCCCACTGCCTGGACCATGCCCTCTTCACTCTGCTACCATTGGGAAAAAGGTACAGATAGCCTGAATACGAGTACTCAGTGGCACAAGGACAATTTCTTACCCACTGCCAGATTCCTGAATGAACAATGAACTAGACACTACCTCACTTTGTCTTTTTATTTCATTATTTTATTTTCAAATATGGTTTAAAGAAATGTTTGCCCTGTGATTCTGCCATAAAACAACTAATTTTGTGACATAAATTCTGATTCTACCACTGTCAATTTTGCAGGTAACTGGTGAACTCACCCCTAATCCCGTGTGATTGAACATTCGGACCAACCTACCATGCAAGGCCTTATCATAGACCTTGCTAAAGTTGAAGAGAACAAATGCCTGCCACCCTCAATCCATTAATTGGTGGCTCTTCATAAAACTTAGTTAAACTCATAAGACGATATCCCACACACAAGGCACCGCTGACATTCACAAACAGTCCTTGCTTAGATCCTGTCTCACAGGATCCCCTGCACCAGCTTTCCCACCCATTCTAATTTTCCTTTCATTTATCACCTGGCTAAAAATCACCCAATCAGGAGTTCAGAATTGCATCTGACCAGTCAGCAGGTGTCTACAGGTGATTGATTCCTCAATGTGCATTTCTACTCGCATTTTATAAAATCTAATCACTGACATTTTCTTCCAGCATCAACGTTAAAAGACAATGCTCCCTGTATTCTGAAGCAAATTATTCTCATAACTGGAGAGTAAACCTGCCCCAACTATGAGAACTTATACATTTCCAATGTGATTTTCTACTGGTATTATCAAGTGTTCATTGCAATCAGTTGACAGGAGAGTTTACCCTCATGCAATGTACATATACACCAAAATTCTTGCTTGCTGCAAACAGTTCTGGCCTATGGTAATCCAATGCAGTGGAATATTATTTCATTCTAAACCCAAATAATGAGATGGAATGTAGAAGTAAGATACAGTAGATAGAAGAGGAATAACAAAAAGTGGATCAAAAATAAAGAATTCATGGCAATTTTCTCCAGAACAGTAAACTAATAGAGGAGCAAAATGGTGTGAGAGGCATCCTGTTAATTCAAGTACATTTGCTATCAGTTTTGTGCAGACAATTGCTGCCATTGGACACTGTGGGGGAAAGTGGCCACGTTACTGGACTAGTAACCATAATGGTGACCTAAATTCTAGATGCACTCTATTTATATTCTGCCATCCACCTCGGTTATATCAACTGAAGTAATTAAATAAAGCTGGAGCAAAATGTTAGTGTCAGTAGTGCCCTTCAGGAAATTAAATATACAAGGTTAGCCTACATGCGACTCCAGAGCTACCTACAAGAATTTACTCTTCGCTATTCTCTTAAATCAAAGGCAAATGTGTCTTATCAGTGAGGTCTAAAATCCCATGTTCCACAATTGCTTTCTTTTGACACAAGTAACACATTTCAGACCTTGAAGAAATTATCCATAATTAATTCTTCTTTGGCTTGGCTTCGCGGACGAAGATTTATGGAGGGGGTAAAAAGTCCACGTCAGCTGCAGGCTCGTTTGTGGCTGACAAGTCCGATGCGGGACAGGCAGACACGATTGCAGCGGTTGCAGGGGAAAATTGGTTGGTTGGGGTTGGGTGTTGGGTTTTTCCTCCTTTGCCTTTTGTCAGTGAGGTGGGCTCTGCGGTCTTCTTCAAAGGAGGTTGCTGACCGCCAAACTGTGAGGCGCCAAGATGCACGGTTTGAGGCGTTATCAGCCCACTGGCGGTGGTCAATGTGGCAGGCACCAAGAGATTTCTTTAGGCAGTCCTTGTACCTTTTCTTTGGTGCACCTCTCTCACGGTGGCCAGTGGAGAGCTCGCCATATAACACGATCTTGGGAAGGCGATGGTCCTCCATTCTGGAGACGTGACCCATCCAGCGCAGCTGGATCTTCAGCAGCGTGGACTCGATGCTGTCGACCTCTGCCATCTCGAGTACTTCGACGTTAGGGATGTAAGCGCTCCAATGGATGTTGAGGATGGAGCGGAGACAACGCTGGTGGAAGCGTTCTAGGAGCCGTAGGTGGTGCCGGTAGAGGACCCATGATTCGGAGCCGAACAGGAGTGTGGGTATGACAATGGCTCTGTATACGCTTATCTTTGTGAGGTTTTTCAGTTGGTTGTTTTTCCAGACTCTTTTGTGTAGTCTTCCAAAGGCGCTATTTGCCTTGGCGATTCTGTTGTCTATCTCATTGTCGATCCTTGCATCTGATGAAATGGTGCAGCCGAGATAGGTAAACTGGTTGACCGTTTTGAGTTTTGTGTGCCCGATGGAGATGTGGGGGGGCTGGTAATCATGGTGGGGAGCTGGCTGATGGAGGACCTCAGTTTTCTTCAGGCTGACTTCCAGGCCAAACATTTTGGCAGTTTCCGCAAAGCAGGACGTCAAGCGCTGAAGAGCTGGCTCTGAATGGGCAACTAAAGCGGCATCGTCTGCAAAGAGTAGTTCACGGACAAGTTTCTCTTGTGTCTTGGTGTGAGCTTGCAGGCACCTCAGATTGAAGAGACTGCCATCCGTGCGGTACCGGATGTAAACAGCGTCTTCATTGTTGGGGTCTTTCATGGCTTGGTTCAGCATCATGCTGAAGAAGATTGAAAAGAGGGTTGGTGCGAGAACACAGCCTTGCTTCACGCCATTGTTAATGGAGAAGGGTTCAGAGAGCTCATTGCTGTATCTGACCCGACCTTGTTGGTTTTCGTGCAGTTGGATAATCATGTTGAGGAACTTTGGGGGACATCCGATGCGCTCTAGTATTTGCCAAAGCCCTTTCCTGCTCACGGTGTCGAAGGCTTTGGTGAGGTCAACAAAGGTGATGTAGAGTCCTTTGTTTTGTTCTCTGCACTTTTCTTGGAGCTGTCTGAGGGCAAAGACCATGTCAGTAGTTCCTCTGTTTGCGCGAAAGCCGCACTGTGATTCTGGGAGAATATTCTCGGCGACACTAGGTATTATTCTATTTAGTAGAATCCTAGCGAAGATTTTGCCTGCAATGGAGAGCAATGTGATTCCCCTGTAGTTTGAGCAGTCTGATTTCTCGCCTTTGTTTTTGTACAGGGTGATGATGGTGGCATCACGAAGATCCTGAGGCAGTTTACCTTGGTCCCAACAAAGCTTGAAAAACTCATGCAGTTTGGCATGCAGAGTTTTGCCGCCAGCCTTCCAGACTTCTGGGGGGATTCCATCCATACCTGCTGCTTTGCCACTTTTCAGTTGTTCGATTGCCTTATATGTCTCATCCAGGGTGGGAACCTCATCCAGCTCTAGCCTTAGGGGCTGTTGAGGGAGCTGGCGCAGGGCGGAATCTTGGACTGAGCGGTTGGCACTTACAAAGCCGTCCTGTCCAGAGAAGAAACAAGCCTTCCGTCGCGCATGCAGCCATCTTCAGCGCAAACTCCGGGAGATCCAAAATGAGTGGTGGACTAGCCTCGCCAAACGAACCCAGCTCAGCGCGGACATTGGCGACTTCAGGGGTTTCTACGAGGCTCTAAAGGCTGTGTACGGCCCCTCACCCCAAGTCTATAATTAATTCTAATATTCAATTGAATATTCATTTTCCCATGGCAGGTGGAGCTGAAGCAAACCAAGTAATTAAATTCTAGGAGGCAGCTTCAAATAAATTGTCTTAAATTGCAGAATCAACATTCAAAATTATAATCAGAATTCTTCACAAGCAAATCCTGATACAGATTAATCGTGATGCACAAACTCCACGAGTTCTCACTCCAGATTGAAAATGACTCATCACACAGACTTATTTTCTCTCCAAGTCTCCGCATCCCAACCTCCCCATTTGCTCCGCATGCTAACGTTCCACTTAATTGCCCTTCAAATCAGCAAAACATGTTTTAAATCGGCAAACTCCAATAATCATAATATTGTTTGAAATTCCTGACATTTCAGCATTTATCTCACCTCCTGCTGATTTCTGTGCCCTGTTAACCTATTCGACTCCTATTTCACGTGGTTTTCCTTTAAACTCGGTGTGGCTTCATCTCCTGCGCTCTCTTCAAACAGTGTCTCTTTAAAGGGGGCCTTTATTTTAATCTCAAATAGTTCTTACAAAACAAAATTTAAAAATAAGAAACTGCAGTTTCATTTTTATAGCTCATGATTTTTTTTTACATATGTAGATATATATATAAAGAAATATTTTGAGAGGTTTATTTGTGATTGGGATGGTATAAAAGGAAACGAGGCACCTCATGGAGGCCAATCTGGACCAACACATGGGATAGATCTGGGCAAATTGCCCTCAGCTTCATCTGGGCCAGAAAGCAAGCCCATTATAAAGCCTTGCCATCTGCAACAGAAACATCTGTTGCAAATGAAAGTCAGGCAATTGCTTCTGTTATGACCATGGCTCTTTCCGAACCAGTTGCTACTAATCCCAATCAACGTACAACTGAGTCAGGTTTCAAACGACCAACGGGGTCTTATACGTCTTAATGAGAGCACTTATTTTGAATTCTAATGATTACAAGCCAGTGTTTGTTAATCATTCCCCATCAGAGAATACATTCAAATCAGGAATTAGTGTAGCAAATACAGGTATACTGTGCTTAAAGTCCACGATACATTCTGTGAAATTGGGTGTTATCCAATGGGATGTTGTGCGAACACAATATTATATGCTTAGAAAAGCTATATGGGATACTGTAGTGCACCTGTAAACTTTTTATTTGTAAGTAGGGATCAGTGTGGGGTCTGACACAGGGCTGCAGGCAGAGAGCGGGGCAATGGGATCAGTTGGGACTGATACAGGGCTGTGGGGAGAGAGCAGAACAGTTGGATCAGTTTGGGTATACAATATACAAATTCCTATAGCTAGCAATCACTTTTCCTAAATTGCTGTGGTCTTGCTCGCAGTATCGGAATAATTATGGGACCATGGGCATATACGCCATTGGTTAGTGCCCGAACAGACATTAAACATTGCATTCCTGTATATGCTGCATTAATTGCAGGGCAAGGACATCATCTTTACTTAGGAAGACAAAAGGTACACACAGTTCCCCCAAGTGAGAATTCATCAGAAACGATCGATAGTCCTGTCTTTATACTCCAACACCATCCTTCCATGTAATATGGCCAGTATATCATTTGTGTCCCTAACTGCTACTATCCAAGGATTTATAATCTCAAGATCCAGCACATCAACATCCTTGTGAATACCAAAACCTTGCAATTTTCTCACTTTTTAAATAGCATTTATATTTTCCTCCCTGAAGTCCTGACACCTTCCTACATTGGGATCCAATTGCCACCTTCTAGCACATTTGGGCAGCACGGTTAGTGTCGCTTTTACAGCTTCAAATCTGGCGCTGTCCGTAAGGAGTTTGTACGTTCTCCCCATACATTCCAAGTGCAGATTCTGCTTGGGTTTTCTCCCACCATTCAAAACGTACTGGTCAATTGGGTGTAATTGGGTGGTATGGGCTCATGGGCCGGAAGGACCCGTTAACTGTAACTGACAAAAATTTGGTCAAGTTAAATAGGTTGGAAAGGCAACCAAATTGTAATGACTCATGTGACATTATTATATTTTTTGGTTATAGATCCACAAAATATCTCCAGCTGCAAAGTGTGATCCATAATATTGGAAGATGGCTATTTAAATCAAAAGGCCTGTTAATAAAAAAACATCAGTTTGGTTTTTACAAGAACCCAGTTTGATGGCCATCATGACCAATATGGGCATTTTATTTAGTTTCTCAAATAGAACTTTTCTCGGCACCATGTTGGATTGGAACTCAGCTTCAGCAATTACTGTGCATGCTCACTTCACCAGGCAATAGGCACTGCCCGTGCTCCATCTTGTGGATTTTCCCATAGCTCAACTATATCCTTGGCATCTCAGCACTCTGCAACATACCACTTTATCCCCCCAAAATACAGTTATCTGTTGTTTTTCCAAAGAGTGGGAAAGTCACCCTCCAAATCCATCTGTTCCCATCCTTAGCTGAGCTCATTGAACCAGATATGCCCCACTGAAGTCAATAAAATGGAATATGGGGGGGGGGGGGGCATGAACTATCCTCTCGAGTAGCCATTCTCTATGGGGGCCATGGCACACTTAATTAAAAGCCCTGTTTACTTTTCACCTCATGTAATATAAATATTTTTGTGTAGTTGGAAGAAACTAAGACTTGACTGCTTCAAAGGGAAGGGAGCCTATAAACCTTGAGCAGAGTCCTGTTAGGGGGGAGGAGGGGCGATGGGGCAGAGCCAAAAAATGGCTGCTCTGGAGCTCTGGAACTGGTAACTGGAGACAAATTTGTATTCATCCAATCCCCTAAAAGAAATATCGTAATGCCAGAGAATATCCAAGTTGATAATAGTGTAGAATCATTGCTGTTGTTTTGTGCAGGGAGCTTATCCATAGTAGGATTTGCAGATTCACAGACTAATTGATCCATTTATTGCCAGTTGCACAACTTTCATTCGATAATAAAATGCACACATTCGTCCAACTGCAGGTACAGTAAACTCGTCATTGAAGCATAGAGCAGGTAGTCTACAAACTGAGCATTTAAATGTCACCATGGCAATGCATGACATTTAATCTGTTAAATCTCAACATCGGTGGGTGTAACCATCACAGCTGCTCAGAATCCTTACAAACCCAGAAGGGTAACTAATGATCTACAATGAAGGGATCCTTCTTCCTGTACATCTAATTCCATCCCCCAAATTTTTTAAGCCTAATACTGCCTCCATTCCTTGGAGGAGGTAAAAGTGGGGTGTGATAGTACAGATTCTATCACCCATGTGTATATGTACAGATGTAGTGTAGGATGACTGTAATTGGCTGAGAGTGTAGCCACGCCTACTGGCAGGTCTTAAAGGATTGCTCCTAGCCAGACCAGGTCATTCTGGACTGGTCGACCTACTTGTGATATGCTCCAGTCTTCTAGTTAACAAAAGCCTTGGTTTGGATCAACAAGTCTTTGGTTCTTTCGACACGCACTACATGGGGTTAATCTAATTTTGCATCCACAACTGCACAAAAAAATTCTTTGAACATCTTATTCTACTTGAACCTTAATGACATTAAACTGATTTGCCACCGAAGTTAAATAATTTGATGCACCTAAATTTTTTATGCTTCTAAATGTTTTAAGAACTTGCATCACTGAATGCCTTCCAGATACAGCAGTCAGACTCAGTTCACCAATCAGGACATTTTATCCATTGAAATGGCAAACAGCACAAAAGGATTTGTTGCCAAAATAAACCAGTCCGCAATTCTTTGCCTCACAGCTTGCATTAACCCAAATGTTAATCTCTTCCCAAATGATTGAAAGATTTTGCCTGTTTCAATCCACAGGATCATAAGGGCAGCAGAAAGGACCACTGGATCTCCCTCCCCCACCCCACATCAATCGACATAATCTACGGGGATTGTCATCTAAAGAAGGCTGGAATAAAAATCAGTGAGTACCCCCACCACCCCGCATGCAGTGCCTTCTAGCTACTCCTATCGGGAATGAGATACACGAGTATCAGAGCCATCGGGCTGAGAAACAGCTTCTTCCCACAGGCAGTGAGACCGCTGAATGACTGATGAACTGCTCATACAAACCTTCTGTGACTCTTCTATGTTTTTATTTTAAAAAAATATTTAATATTTGTTTATATGTTCTGTGTGTGTGCGCATCATTTATCTGTAAGTCTGTTAATACAGTAAACCTCTCTGCCATTTTTATCGTCCTGTGGATTGACCTCCAATCTATTTCTCTGCAGCAACTGTACCACACTGTGATGCAGGCAGCCAGGATGCTCACGAATGTGTTCCTGTAGAAGGTTAACATGATGGTGGCTGGTAGCCTTGCCTGCTTCAGTCTTCTCAGGAACTTCGGTCGCTATTGTGCATCCCTGACAAAGTGAAGAGATTGTGTACGATAGCTCACTAGTTAAGGCATTTGTTGATGTGTAGGGGAGAGTGGTCGTCCTGAGGTCCACAATCATCTCCTTCATCTTGTCCACATTGAAACTCAGGCTGTTACTCTTGCACCATAACACAAGATACTCCACCTCTTGTCTGTAGTGCAGCTCACCCTTGTGGCCAACTATTAGTGTCATCTTCAAATGACTCTGTTGGAGCAGGATCTGGCATTGCAGTCATGGGTCAGTCGAGCAAACAAGAGTGGGCTGAGCACGTAGCCCTGAGGTGCACATCATGATGGGCTTGGCGTTCCGCTACCAACCCGGCCAGGCTGGCGTCCTTCTGTTATGAAGGCCAGAATCCAGTTACAGAGAGGAATGTTGAGTCCTCAGAGGACAGCTTTGTACCAGCCTCTCCTCAGCACATTGAATGCAGAGCTGAAGTAAATGAAGGAAGGAAGACATTGTTGTCTTTAACTCACATGATCGACTTCTGAGCCGTTACCATCTTGGTCCCTTTCCACTACATCTTGTGTCATCAGTGTCGCACAGATGTCTGTGGGTCCTCTGTGCATACTCATGCTTGGCCTTCCAGATTCCACAGGAGAGTTCAGTCCTGGCTAATCTTAGTGCCATCATGACCCCTGTCCTGAAGGCAGCATCACAAGCTGAGAAATGCCCAGACCTCTGCATAGTTAGCCCTAGTAATGAAGCATTCGATTTCTTGGAGATCCTCAATGTACTGAGCTGGTGTCTACATTTACACGACCGTTGAAGGTGGCCACCTCCCTGAAACAGGTCTCAAGGCAGTCCTGTAGGGCTGCTGTCCCCCCTCACCCCCACCCCCCCCCCCCGAACTAAGATTCAAGGTGACTTGAAAATAGGAGTGGGTTGGGAATCTTTGAACTTCAATATATTCCTCCTCCTCTGCAGTCACTCAGGGTGTGATGGGTGTGTATCCCATGGTACAGAAAGGGCAGGCTGTCACAGGATCTTTGTCTTCCAGATGTTGAATGCAAGGGCCAATTTCTCAAATACTCCAAACCAAAAAAAAAAATCCATTTATTCATATTTTCCTCTGAAGTCTTTACATCCTCATTGAACTAAGTCGAACATATTTTAAACTGTTTCAGAATTGACAAGCTCTGGCAAAGGAATAAGAATTCCAGTTATACATTTATCTCTCCATCTCTATATATTATATATAAATAATATGCTTCTTGCTTTCAATCTGAAATATGCCAGCTCCATCTTTAAACGATGGCCTCTTGCTCTCAGCATCGGAAGACCATTTCCTGTACAAACACAACAATGACTTGATTGTTTTAAATTTCAATCAGATCGCTCTTCGTCCATCAAAACGTAAGGCCACCGCAACCAGACTTGAACATAATCTAACCCTTTAAGCACTGATAGTTCATGAATCTGCACACTTCCCCCACCAAGGACAGATTTGATTCCACACACACACACAAAAGAAAAAATCCACCAGGTAACAATTGATAAGACTGGAGCACAATTCAGCACGAGATCATTTTGTATCTAATTTAAAATTATTGTTTGTGTGCATCCAAAATCCTTTTTTCCTTCCGCAGCTCTTTGTCCCTCACGGTTAAGAGAATATGCTGAATTCTATCTATCCTAGTTTCAAGTCTGTCTCAGCTGCTTTATAATTCACCACTCCCAATCCCATTTAATTTACTGCACCCTGTGCTCTCCGAAAACATGAACTTTAACGCAAGTTAATCCAAGTCATCAATTTGCTTTAAATATCCCTGGAGCATAATTATTATCATAACTCATGGATGTTTTATTCCTGATTTTAGTCTCTAATCTCCCAGTTAATTACTGGTCTACGTCAACAACGTTATTGCGAGAATGCTAATCAAACCTTCTATACACAAAGGATGCTGCAACACTTTTTTAGTCCAACCAAACTATCCTGCAGGGGAATCCTTTTGGCCTTGAGCAAAGTTCTTGAACAAGCAAGATTTTATTAAGGTTGCCATCTATTCCTAATTTTTTTTTAAATTCCCTGCAAGTTTTATTTTCCTGCTAATGGTGCAATTAAATCTGACATTCCTGGGATTATTTTTTAACTAAATGTAAGTATCCCAATTCTCCAGGGAAGAAACATAGAATCTGATTGGTCTCTTTTGAAAGAGACCACAGTATAGGCAGATATACAACTTAAGAACTCTCTCCTTGAACCATGCCAGTGAATTACAAACTTTGGGAGATGCAAATACATTGGAAAATTGAGTGATATGTCAAGAGGTGAGAATATTGGAATATGCATCTGCACCAAAATTCTTAACGGTGAACCAACAGTTCACAACTCATCCTTCATCCAAGAAAATGTCATTTTCTGAAGACAAGTTATTTTCCCCAAAATGCACCAGGATTACATAAAATTATTACATCTTATTAACATTAGAATATGATGGATTATTCAGTGACCAACAGCTTCTTAATCACCTTTAACAGTGCTGTTTAAAAATTGATGTTTCACTCTTTTCTACAGCAAAGTTAATAATTAACCCTGAGAGAATGTTCTCAGTCACATTGTTGATGGTTCATACTATTCAGAGAGGAGGAAAAAAAACATTCCTTTTGCCTCTCTATAGGAGAGAACTATAAGGATCAAAGCTGCGCTGCACCAGGCTGAATGAGGAAAAAAAAGGCAGATTTACCTTTTATAGAGAAGGCCTAGAAGGCTGCTCCAGCAATTCTTTCATGGAAAGAAGCATCAGGAACTATGCTCTGGAGCGGGGGGAGGTGAGACAAGTGGTGCAGTAGCGCTGCCTGTCGCTGTGAGGTCAAACATGCACGCCGAGCAATGGCCGCCTTCATTACCCATATTCCCCCATGCAGCTAGAATCACTCTGGGAAACAGAGTGGTTCCAGCTGCATGGGGGATTATGGGTAACAAAGATGGCCATTAATCATTGAAACAAAAGACTCACCCATCTGGGCTCCGTCATGCCCTTGTCTTCCTCCTTCCAGTCCAGCGGACAGTTCCGGGTGGCAGGAGGGAACCCTAATCCCAGCACCAATCACCATGGGAGCCCTGATGGTGGCTCCTTGGTCGCAGGCTGATTATGTCATTGTGCCATATTCACCCTGGCCCTAAGCCCTTTATGGAGCGAGGCAAAGCAACTCGTTCCACCTCTGGGAAAACCCCCAGCCCCACCCCAGAAGGATCGGAGTCCACATCCAGCATCTGCTGTCAGCATTTTTGTAAAGGGAAGTGCAGTGGTGTGAAGGCAGATATCCTCCGCCTTTACATTCACTTTTTTTTTTAAAACAAAATTATAAAAAGTCCTTATGAGAGGGATTTAAAGTGACTGCACCCCATCTATTTGGCCAGGTGATGCATTTTCCTGTATATAACTGTGGTGATGCACCACTAGTCTACTGCAGGGGACAACATGTGTACCAGCAGAAGAGCACTGGAGGCCAAGGCAACACCCAGCCAGCTGTCAATCAGCTGACCTGAAAGGACCAAGCCCCACCTGGTCGGTTGCCAATCACCCTCCAGGAATACAAGCTAGATCTGGCCCTTCGAAGCCAGTCTCCGTGCTTGCTACAGCATTCTCACAACCAGCTCTGTGGAAGTTTATGTTGAATAAAGCCTGAAGAACAGGCTTTATGTTTTGTGTGCGTTTACTTCTGTTCGATCGCGCACCACAATAGCCTAATGCAATTGCAACACGAACATACAGCTTTAAAAATTCTGCATGCATTTAATTTTATCTTCTGTTACCATGATCATTTTCTATATCTACACATAGAAACTGCCAATATAAATTTGTCAGGCTTGAACAACAACCTTGCACCTACCAACTTTTCTCAGATTTCCAATATTCCACCATTCATGCAAAATTATATAATTTGGAATTTATTCTGAATTGCATCTGTTCTGAAATACCCTTTGGTCTGAACGTTACACTTACTGTTAATTGATACTACATAATAGTATACATGGCTCATTTTTATTTCTTTCAGCTTCCATAGTATTATTCTACATTTACAAACAACCAATGGTGGCTTTAAAATTGATCAATGGTTTATTCATTTAGGATTCATTATAAAGCCAGTACTAATGCATTTCAGAAATTGCACAATTCCACAGGTGCATATCCAGCAACACTGAGCTCTTCGCCAGTTTGCTCCCATTTATTTCCCAGCAATTGGCATCGAACTATGGATCAGTCAGAACGTTAGAGAGGCTAACCAAGGAAAATAGAATGCTGTATTCTCAACAGCACAAGGCATGGAATCAAATTCCCAACGTTTAAATTGTAATAGAAGATTGTACGACTCGTCAAGATTGACCTCTAAACCAATACTGTAGGACATTTTTAATTAAATACAAATTAATTTTTTTTTACATTTGCTCACCATCCAAGTGCTGCCATTCTTTATATAGTCTTTGCTTCGGAGGTCAGATCAATGTCACATACTGCAAATCAGTTGAAGAGGCAGGTGCCCAAAGGGAATTCTCTAATATTACTCATGCGTCTGGAAGGAAATTATGTACAAATGCCAACATCAAATCTGAATCACAATCATTGGTAATATTAAACTTGTGAAAATAGTCTCAAGCAATCCTTCAAATAATACAATACTTGAAAAGTCATTAGCCCCTTTCACACTTGCAAGTGATCCCAGGAATTAACCACCAATCGGCCTTTAAAGTGCCTCGTGTGAAAGCAAAATCAGCTCAACGCTGCCATCAGATGACGTCATCTCACACTGGGGATAGACTGCCTTGACCCCTAATATAATCCCTGGTGTCTGCAGATGCCGGCGTTGCAATCAGGCAAGTCTGAAACGAGCAATTGCATTGTGGGACTGAAATGTCCCAAGTTTTTGCGTGAGTGTAGGAATGTGAAGGAAGATTTAAATGAAGGTATAAACTTTGCTGTAGGAAATTCACAGAGAGAGAGAGAAAATAAATAGTGTGGGAAAATTGGTAGCGTTATCGTGCACAAATTTATAAAAACCGTGGGAAAAAGGAATGGTGGACCTGACTTCCATGAATGCCTTGCGGCAGACGAACCCCTTCATGAAAGCTCCGTGCAAGCAGCCGGGCATACACCCGTTTCTCTGCCCCATGGAATTTTGGGAGGCCAGGTCCGCCATTGCTCCCCCCCCCCACAGTATTTATAAATTCTACGTAATAGTGCTACCAACTTCCCCACACTCTACAAATTGAGCGCTGTGCCACTACAAACTTTCCCACCCTGTTTAAAAATTTTCCGCTATTACTATTTATTACTAGCACTTTCCCAACAACAACAGGGGCTGAAGGGCTCATACTGTGCTGTACATAAAGCTTAATTATGCTATAATTAGGCATGATTAACTTTGTTCAAATACAAGATCATAATACATTTTTTGAATATTTATTAAAAACAATGCATATATTAAAAACAATTCATATAATCCAAAAACAAAACATGGTACTACTCCCCCTATTATCTACCTTCCTCCCATGTAACCCCTTCCCCCAATGTAACTAATCTATCCCCATAAAGAAAAAAAATAAGAAAAGGGAAGATGTAAACCAGAATAATATTATTACCATGAATTTGAGTAACACCACAATGATGTGGTCAGAGAATTCAAAATTTTAAACCCATAAGGGCTCCAAGTTTTACGGTAAGATCATAATACATTGATCAGGATTTAGGGCAGGTCCACCATCACTGGTGGAAGGTAGAATAGTCCTAACCCTGGAGATGCTCCAGGCAAGAGTACAAGTATTCCGTGTCACAGTTAGGAGTGGTCAAGTGTGAAAAGCCAAACCCCCATTCCTATCACAGGACACTGAACAATTTAGTGGGATGTAAGCGTGAAACCACGTGTCAATATGGAGAGCTGCAGATGAATGCTTCCATTTCACTGACGTACATTAATGGCATTGTTGTTACTGAAGGCACAGAAACAAGATGAATCAGGACAATACATAATTTATTATTTTATTTTCTCTGCATTGTTTTGCAGATAGGATTTTTACTGGAGTCCCACAAGAACATACTGATCCATTTCCGACGTTCCTACCCTTGAGCTAATTCCCTCGCCTCAGTTTTGCACAAAATCAAGAACTCCCCTCTGGAACCCTGGAGGCTGTATCATTCAGACCATCATGCTGGAGATGATAGAAACACTGTTCTTTCACAAATGAATAATTGTTTTTCAGTAAGACTATTGAAAGAAGTATTTATACTCGCCATTTGTTACTTAATGTCTGGTTAATAGGATGAATTGCTACAAGGCAGCTTTAGTTTCACAGTGTCATTGGCTCCTGTATCATCGAAAGATGGTCACTTGGCCAACCACATCCATGCTAACCAGTGAGCAACCATCTGTACTAATTCCATCTTCCAGCTCTTGGCCACCTTGTTGATTTAAGTGTTCAAATGGACACTTAAATGCTGTCAGCATCTCTGCAATCCTCAAAGCCTATGGATTCAAAGAGCTCTCCCCTTGCTGCATGTAGTAAGAATGCAATGCTGGAGAAGCTCAGCAAGTCAAACATATAGAAAAGGTATATAAACCACATTTCAAGCTTCAGCTACTCATCAAGATATGAGCAAAATGTAGGCAGGCGCAACAAAATGGTTGTGGGGAGGAGGTGAGGGTAATGATGGATGACAGATGACAATCCAGAAAACAATGGGGGGGGGGGGAATTGTCCTGTGAATGAAGACGGAAGGGGTTGAGAGCTGGAGGGAAGACTGAGGGAAGGACGGGCATTGCGCTGGTAGAATCCGGAGAAGTTGATGCTGATCCCATCCAGTTAGAGGCTGCCCAGACGAAATCTTAGGTGCTGTTCCTTCAATTTATAGGTGGCCTTGGTTTGACAGTTCACGCGGCCAGGGACAGACACATCAGCTCGGGTTTAAGGTGCAGATTTCAAATGGTTGGCTACTGGGAGATCCCTGATATTGATGTTTTGACTTCCATTGTAGAGTTTGCAGATTTTTGTGTTTTACATTTGCTGCGTGAAAATTGTTTTCCCTCAGATCCCTCTACATCTCTTGCTCCTTAGCCGAAGCACATGACCTCTAATCTACCTGTGACACGAGGAAAGGTTTCTTGCAGTCTATCCATAATTTTTATAAACCTCAATCATGTCCCCTATCAATCTCCCATGCCTCAGAGAAAACAGACCTTGTTCTCCAGTCTTTCCTCACAAGTGATAAGTTCCATTCAAAACACCGTCCTGGTAAATCTCATCTGAAGTTTTGCCAGTCCTATCACATCTTTCCATTAGTGTGGTGACCAGAAGTGCACACAGTACTCCAGCTGAGGTCTGACCAAGGTTTTATAAAGTTGGATCATAACTTCTCTGCTCATGTTTAATTCCCCGACTAATGAAGGCCAGTATCCAAATGCCCTCAGAATGGTGTGATGTTCCTGCAATTCCAAGGATTCCTGGACTCACACACCAAGGATCTTCTGTTCCTCAATACTCTAAAAACCCATGATAGATGGTTTAGCTTTATCAATAATGCTCAAAATGCATAACTGCCAATTTATTTGGATGAACCTCCATCTGCTATTTCAACACATCAATATTGTGGCCTCAGACTACCCTGCACACCATCAACTTGATCGATCTTTGTGCCAATTGCAAACGTCCTGTTCACGCTTCCAAGATCCACAGTTATTCCAAGTTATGTAAGATTTACAAAACTTACAAACAACAATGGTTCCAGCACTGATTCCCATCATGCCCCACTAGCCACAGCCATTCAAACACAAACCACCATCTCCCATTGCCAAGCCAATTTTGGATCCAATTGACCAACATGCCCTGTAAGCCCTAATCTTAGAATATAGAACATTGCAGCACAATTCTGCCCTTCAGCCCACAATGTTGTGCCAATCCATCCAAAATGAAACAAACCCCTTCCCACCTAATGCATGCACCCATCTAAGAGTCCCCATTGTTCCAGCCTCCACCACAATCTCTGGCAATACACTTCAGCCATTTTCATCTCTCTTAAAAAAAATCAACCCTAATGTCTCCCTGAAGCTTCATTTTCTCCAGATGTCCTCTGGTGTTTGCTACTCCCATCCTGGGAAAAAGGTGCTCACTGTCTAATTCTATCAATACCTCTCATAATCTTGTAGACCTTAAGTCACCACTAATCCTCCTTCACTCCAAAGAGAAAAGCCCTAGCTCTGTTAAGCCTACCTTGTAAGACGTTTTCCAATCCAGGCAGCATCTTTTGAACAGTTTTCACTGAGGACCTCATCACTGAAGTCCACGTAAACCATATCTATTGCAATATTCTCATCAATTCTCAGGACCCTGGTGACACTTTTTGCCCATCCTGGTGTCATCTTGATCACTGTGGCCCTTGTGGATAATGGAGAAAACATTCCCATTGTAGTTTCTACAATGACTTTTTAGGAATTTCTAATGGTTCGCAAGTCAGGATAGTGTGTTATTTGAATGAGAGCTTGGAGATATTGATACTTACTCCTGCTGTGTGGTGATGGTCATAGATTTATTAAATGTCAAAATCTTGGTGAATTGCTCCAATGTACCTTGTAGATGCTACATCTGACCACCAGGGTGGGCCGATTGTGGAGGGAAGCGAAGGTTGATATGGAAGACTGCCAATCAAACAGCGGCTTTTTCAGGAATCCAAATCATTTGGTCTCGTTTAGTGTCAGCTCCTTAATCACTATTTGACAAAGAACACTATCGTGTTAAAGGAGATAAATGACGAGTGACAATTTACTTGCACCGCCTGATGCATGGACAATATACACTTAACTATATTTTAAAGTAGCCTTGTATTTTTTCCAGATACATCAAAAATAGCCATAATTAAAGAACAAATGAGTACGGTTCGGCTGCACGCATAGTGTGAACCTTTTTCCTGGTGTATGCAAGAAAACAGTCAACTATTAAACTCAAATGTCTGAGAAATTCAATTGCATAACATTGTTTTTTTTTGTTCAGCCAATATAGAATTGAACAGAGGACAAAATTGGTAGCTGAAGGCAGAGTGAAATGCTGGATCGTGTCTTTCAGTGCAATTGGTTACATATGAAGAATGCCAGCAACACAGTCAAACATTCAAAGCATGCTTTACAACACTGTGGTGGACAGGATATGCTTTAAAGGAATTGAATGGGCCAAAGACAATAAAGCAGGTTCAAAGCAAAAGGAAAACTCATTCATGTAAGACTTAACCATCACCTTCATCACAGTCATTGAGAGGGCACATTGATGAGATGTTATGGGATCAGAGGTTATTGCATGAAAGTGATACCAAGGTAAACAATGATTGGT
Source organism: Narcine bancroftii (assembly GCF_036971445.1). NCBI lineage: Eukaryota > Metazoa > Chordata > Chondrichthyes > Torpediniformes > Narcinidae > Narcine > Narcine bancroftii. The sequence goes on from NC_091480.1 coordinate 87,197,698, forward strand.
TCATTGGTCTGGATCTGGACCTCCCTATCGTACTCGGCATCATTGCCCCAAGAAAGTGGTGGAGAAGATGGTCACAATCAGCTGCTGGGGAGGGACCAAAAATTTAGACCTAACACCCTGGTACGGGACCAAACAGCATACTCCATTTTTCATGAGCTGCAGTGATAGACCATCTCCATTCCAGAAGCCCCTCCACCTTTTTCCACTAAAGCACACACAAGAAATTCTGGAGAAACTCAGCGAGTCTTGCAGCATCAATCAGAGATAAAGCTATATTTATTGATGCTTCTGGTCTGAGCCCTTCTTCAACGTATAAGCAAAAGGTAGGCAGCTACCTGAATAAAGATTGGAGAGATGGGGAGGGAGAAGGAGTTCAGACCAACAGACAAAAGGAGTTAATTGCATACAAGAGGAAATCTGAAAATTGATTTTGACTTTAAAGGTGACAGAGAGCTGGGGGGAGGAAGGAAGAGCAAGAGCTCTGGGGGGGGGGGGGGGTGGAAGAAGAGAAAAAGAGACCCAGAGAGGGGGTGGGGAAAGCGAGAGAGAGCGCGAGACCCAGCGAGAACTGGAGGAAAGCAGATAGGGGGACAAAAATTGAGGTATAACTGAAACTGGAGAAATCAATGTTAATGGCGTCAGGTTGGAGGGCACACAGACAGAAGATGAGGTGCCATCCCTCCAATTTACGGGTGGTCTCAGTCTGGTAGTCCATGCAACCATGGACAGACATGTCAGCAAGGAAGTGAAATGGGTGGCCACAGGGAGATCCGCGCTATTGCGGCAGACAGTGCAGAGGTGCTCAATGAAGCAATCTCTAATTTGTGCCCAGTCTCTCTGCTATAGAAGAGACCACAATGGGAGCACAGGATGCAGTAGATGACCTTTACAGATTCCATTCTCCCGGGGTCCTGCTTCATCAGCAGACTACTAGGATTCATGCCTGTTTCTATGCATCTCACCAGCTCACTAATTCTGACAGATCACATAGTTGAGAATGATTGCTTCATGGGCTCTATCCACAAAGCACAGTATGTCTGCTCATCCACAGTTAGCATGTACTGTTGGTGTGTAGAAAGTTTGCAGTATTTAGCACTGATACCCACAAAGCCTTGGATTACCTTTATAGTATCTACAAAAAAAAAACCTCTGTATAAGTACTGGAACCAATTAGCTCCATGAACACCTTAAGAAATATTGTCTCAAATTCACATTTACTTTATCTTTAAGCCAGTGATTTGAACCTCAAATTTAATTCACAAACCAGAAGCATTAGCCAATTAAAGCAACAAGCAAAAATGGCTCAGGACTTGAGGTGGATTACCACAACGGCACTGGCACACTCTGTTTATCTTCACTTCATCTCGACAGGTGGAATGCAGCCCAATGCACGATCAAGACCCAGGTTCACAACGGATTCCGAATCTGCTCACGTTTCCGTCAACATGAGACAGGAATAGCTTTGCACCAACACTGAGACCTGCGAGGCAATTAACGATCTGGAAGGTAAATGCGGTATGAATGTTTCGCTCTGGCAAAGGATGGGCCAGATTGTTGTTGATTGGGCAACATACACACATTAGCAGCAACCTGACAGCCGTAGGTAGCTGTCAGGGCATGGTAAATAGTTCATGCTGGAGTCCTCCATTCTGTGGCAGAAGACAGCACCATATACCTTGCCAAAACTCTGCTCTAGTGCTGCCCAAATGGTATGGATGGATCACTGCTATCAAAGGCATTTTTACAATTGCAGGTACTCCTGCAGAGAATCGGAGAAATAATGTGTAGTGCGTGTCGAAAGAACCAAAGACTTGTTGATCCAAACCAAGGCTTTCATTAACTAAAAGACTGGAGCAGATCACAGGTAGGTCGACCAGTCCAGAATGACCTGGTCTGGCTAGGAGCCATCCTTGAAGACCTGCCAGTAGGTGGCGCTACACTCTCAGCCAATCACAGTCATCCTACACGACCAAACATTGGTGATAGAATCTGTACTATCACAGAATGTAACCCATAAACATTAATTTACAGTGAAAGGACCTATTTTTAATGAAGATCGGTGACCTCATTCAAATGAATGGTCAATGCTGGCTTTCCAAATTAGATACCAAATTAGATTAGATTGGGAGCTAGATACAAAATGCTCTCAAGCCCCTCAGCTAGATACAAAATGCTCTCAAGCCCCTCAGCTAGATACAAAATGCTCTCAAGCCCCTCAGCTCAATACATTCTGGCGTGAAACATAAATGTCTGCAGGTGTCGTGAAACACAAATGCTGGCGGAACTCAGCAGGTCTCACAGCGTCCATGGTAGGTAAAGATATAAATTGTACAAGAGAATTGTACAAAACAATGTTTTGGGCCGGAGTCTATCCTCAAGGTATGAGTAAAAAACAGGCAGGCATCTATAGTAAAAGGGAAAAATGGGAGGGGAAGGAGTACAGACCAACAGACAAAAAAGGTGTTAATTCTATACAATTAGAGGACAGGAGAGATGAATTGAATGGGGAATTGAAGAGTTGTTTTTGACTCTGAGAAAGGAGATGGAGGCAAAAGGGAAAAGACAGCGGGAGAGGGAGGAACAGGGAGGGAGGGCGTGAGGTGTAGGGAATGTAATGTAATAGATCATGTTTGTGTGGCCACTTGCAAGGCCTTGATTATAGTTACTGGTTGATTAGACTTGGCTGCCAGCAGGGGGCTGACACAGAGCTGGCCGACACTTACGGTGCTGTTTACAACAACTTTAATGTAAAGAACCCTTTCCTTCATCCATGTGTTGTCTAAGAACTCACACATACAAATACAAGATGAAACATGGTGTCAGAAGTGGGATGAAGGAAATTCAAAGGAAATACTTTAAAACAAAAAATCTAAAATCTGCAACTGATCAGTGAAGAGACACTAACAAAGAGAAAAATGGAAGTATTACATCTACCAGTGAAACTTCAGTTGACAGGTAACGTGGCTGAAAATTGGAACAGATATAAACAACGTTTTGGATTGTATTTAGTGGCAGTTGGAGCTGACAAGAAAAGTGATAAAGTGAAAGCATCAGTTTTCTTACAGCACGGTTACAGGCCATTTCAGTCCATGAGTCTGTGTCGCCCAATTAACCTACACCCCCTGTACATTTCGAATGGGAGGAGGAAACTGGAACCTCTGGGAAAAACCCATGTAGATATGGGGAGAACATAAAAATTCCTGACAGACAGCATAGGATTCGAACTCAAGTCCCAAACGCTGGTGCTGTAAAGGTGCTGCGCTAACCGCTACACTAACTGTGTCACCTTCATGCTGCAGTGCAGAGATGCATGTCAAACAGAAGAAAGGTGGCTCTGTTGGATAATATAGACCACTTGTGTATCTGTCACAAATGGCAAAGAATCAGGAAGGTATCCATTTCAATGCATTTTGGCATATATCATTACTATTCCAAATTGTGTCTCTCCCCCCCCCCCCCCCCCCCCCCCATCTTGTATCACCTCTCATCACTAAGCCAAATCAAAGGACCAGGGTATTAATCACGTGTACTACCTTAATGAGATTCTGAAATGTCCCAAATGGATGATCATCAAATGATGGATTATTATCAAATGGGCAGCACAGTTGATGTAGGAGTTAGTGGCAGAGATCAAGACCAGGGTTCAAATCCTGCACACTCTGCAAGGAGCTTATAGGTTTTCCCCAGGGGCTCCAGTTTCTCCCACTATTTGAAATGTACCAGAGGTTGTAATTGAATGGCATTAGCACATGGGCCAAAATGGCCTTTTACCATGATGTATGTCTAAATTAAAGTGGAAAGAGGCAAATGGCATTACTTTATCAACATGAAGCAGAGCATAAAACTTGACATTTCAGGAACCAATTTGAATATACAGATTTAATCCTGCTAACTCCCCCGTATTAAAACTATTAAATTCCACTGGCCTAAAATTTCAATCAGTCTTGCACATCAGAAAACACTGGACAACAATATTTTCACAAAGTTTACTTCCAGAAAAAAAATTGGGGATTATGATAGATGACCTCAAGCTGAATATGACGATAATTTCAGGTTTTCTGTACCATGAAGTAAGTTGGAGAAACATTAAATTAACTTTTATTGAATTCAGCCTGTTTAATCGCGTAAGAATGCCGACACATTGCGTTAGTTCAACTGACCTAAAAATTCTTTGCCGGCGATTTTCATTTGTGCTCAGCATCTGATGCCTCTCGTGTCAGTGTCTGACAATAATTGGCCATGGTTGATGGATTCCAGTGGCCATGATACCGCTTTTCCATGGTCACAATGTCCTGGTGAAACCTTTCACCATGTTCATCACTGACTGCAGCGAAGAAGAGGTCCAAGTGCAAATGCAGAAAATGAATTTTCAATGACACGTTGCACTTAATGGTTTTGTAGCTTGAAGCATGATAGGAAATCATATCAATAGGTTACATCTTAAAAATAAAACCCAGCATAATAGAAAAATTTTTAAGGTGATTTTCGTGTTCAGCAGCTAAAAATCCATAAAATGCACCCAGAAGTTTTTAGGAAACAAAATCTTCATTATCCAATTAATCCAGTCATATCTTAATGAGTATTTCAATTTCATTTCATATATCAAGCTAGAAATTTGACCACCATTTCCTGGTGAGGCTTATCCTTGTTCCTGATGTGAACTTCACAAGGGTCCTGAAGAAAAAGATCTCAATAGGTCTTTTGCAGCGATATTGGGGAACGAGTTGTTCTCATGCATCACAAGAATACCATAAAAGAGCAAAGTGACTAACCGAATAGATGGTTAAGACACGGGATAATTGGATCACCTTGGCAATGTGCTAACTCGGATGCTATTTAAGTCCACTGCAAATTGCTGTTGAAGATTACATTAAGGGATGCCAGGCAATACTAATGGTGATTTTGTCTGCCTTACAACAAGCAAAGATAAATGTCATGTAATATTACATTTTCTGTATTATTACTTGACAATAAAGGAACCTTGAAATGTACAATTTATCCCATGGTTTAAAAGAAACGATTTAAGCAAATATTTCAGTACCAAAGTATCAAAGAAAATGACACGTGGACAAAAAAAAAATCAGAATGAGTCTTAAAAAAATTCAAATGTTGCTTTAATTTAAACACAAGAATGGGAAAAGGGAGGCAGGCTTGAGAACAGGAGGGCGATGCACAAGCCAGGGTTCAATATGCCAAGTCCAAAAGCTTGGAAGTGACCAATGCCAAAATGCTGCTTTCATCTGTAAATAAATACAGCATTACCCGCCAAGCTTCACTAGGAGATCGTTGGCATTAGCCACACACACACACTGACTGAACTTCTGCTCTCATGTCTGTTGAACAAGGTTGATTTGTAATTACTACTGCAAATTTACCTCGTGGCTCATCTGCTTTCATCAAAGTTACAGAGCACAAAAACAAATGCTGCATTGATATAGAGCAGGGATTCTCAACCTTTTTCTTTCCACTCGCATTCCACTCTGTGATTAGTAAGGGATTGCTTAAGGTGGTATGCGAGTGGGAAGGGAAAATTGAGAATCACTGTTTAGACTCAAATGTTGCTTGAGAAAAATTGTCATTGGCCCATTTCCTTTGGGGTTATGAAACCGTGCACATAACAAGTCCATTAGGTACAATTAAAAGGTTGAGAACCACTAATATAGACCCTTTCCGTGATGATCATTGAATGATACAACCATGGAGAAAGCACTAACAATAAACCACCTAATCCTACTGCAGTAGATCGTGGAGGGTCATATGTCCTCTCTGCCTGGTACCTTGAGGGAATGTGGATTGTAGAGGGTCATGAAACTTCTCTGCCTGGAATGTGGTTGGATTGCAGATTGTGCAGGATCATGTGACCTCTCCATCTGGAACCTGTTGGGAGTGCAGATGGTGGAGGATCATGTGATCTCTCCATCTGGAACCATCAAAAGTTGCATCACCTGCCAATCAAGGTCAGACTCTGCCCACCTAGTGAATACCTGGGCCAAACATTGTGCTTCTCCATTTATTCATCAAGCACTTACACTGTAACAATGTATTTTCCTTTTATAATAATATTAATTACTTTTCTGTAAAAATCTTTTTACTTTTTAAAAAAATGAAGTGGTGTGACTTCCAAGGGGTGGATTGTAGTATGGATTGCGGAGGGTCATGTGATATTTGTCCGGAACCTAATTGGAATTTGCATAACCTGCCAATTAAGCTTGGACTCTGCCCACCATTAGTGGACACCTGACCAGTGGCCCCTTTAAACACCTAGTGATTACATGGGCCGGACCCTCCAGCTTACTGTACTATAAAGTCCACTACATGCAGTAGTTCTTCCTCTTTTACTCTTCAGTCCTGAGATAAACTATGTTCCACTACAGGTCACAAACTGTGGGCAATGCTGAAGGAGCCGTTGGTAAGGTGTGCACTACACAGGGATCAGGGCTGTTAGACAGCATTGGAGCCATGCCCATGTGATAATTGGCCCCCCCTTTGCAAGACAGAAAATACACCAGAGAACCACAGAGAATACAAGTTTATTAAATTACACTAACGGGAGTGGGGAATATCAAGTTCAGGTCGGCAAAGTCACCTTAGTCAATATTGACCCTCACTCAAAGATCGTGGTACGGCATTTATGACAAATTTTGGCACCATATTTCTCACAAGTTGATAAACAAGTTCTTTAAATTCATTGTTTCCGTTCCTTATTAGCATTGGTCATTCTGGTTCTTTCTTAAGAAATGTAAATCACTGACATCAAACAGTTACACAAACAGAATTATCTGTTAAAGTTTCTTATCTTTAAACATTTGAGGTAATATCTGGAGGATTTGCCTTCAATATATTTCTAGCATCTATGCTCTGTGTACTGTTGCGTTAAGATTAAATTATCAAATGCTAATCATTAGTCCGGAGAGTTAATCAAATCTTCAAGACCCACAAAGCAAAGGAACCCTCCCCTTAAAGCACACAAAGGGACTTCTTTTGACATCTGACAGAGATGTGCGATGTTTGATAGATTGCCAGCCGTTAATGAACGGGTTCTGTCAGACTGGTTATGAATACGCATTTGGAAGTGGATTCGAACTGTTACTTTAAATGCTAATTTAGCTGTCTGGAAAAGCCAATGAGACTGCTTTCAGTAAACATGAACTGTGGTTTCTCCTAACACTGGTTTCAAGGCTAAGGAATCCTGTATTAGACAAAGTCAATGGTGCTTTTCCTTAATAATTGCCGGTTCTGGATGACTTAAAAATAGACTATTTCACACCCATGTTAGACAAGGAACGACAGATAGCATATTGTAACACGTGGTTGTTAGAAGTCAGTACACAGTTGCTAGTATCAGTAGTGTTCAGTCCAATGTGATCAATTACACTGTGTTTGTAGGAGTGTAAGCAGTTGAAAGCATCAAAGTCCAATGTGATTGATTACAATATTTTGTGGTTGAGTGTATTATACCTTTTGTGTTTTTAAAAATGTAAAATTTTTAAAATTTAGACATACAGCACGGTAACAGGCCATTTCGGCCCATCCCCAGTATATTTTTGACAGTGGAAGGAAAGATCCTTCCTGTGTTCAGCCTGTGTCAAGACTGGTTGCTTTTTGAACCCAATGAACTTTACCCTTCTAACTCAACAGTTATATTATGATTTCCCCCCCCCCCCCCCCCCACCCCATTCTCATGAGCTTCTCCAGATTCCTCCCCATTTAGGCAATTTACAGAGAGCAATAGGTCTATCAACCAGTATCTTGGCAGGATCTTGGAGAAAACCAGAGCACCTGGAGAAAACCCATAGTCACAAAGAGAACATGTAAACTCCACGCAGACAGCATCCAAAGTCAGGATTAAACTCCGATCTCAAATGTACTGGGGCATCTTCTCAATCAGATATTCCACTATGCTACTCCTAATCTCCTTCCACAATTCCAGGGAATCCAAAACTCTTCCTGGCTAATGAATTATTTTTCAAATACCAATCGCTCCTGTGAAGTATAAAAGCTGATAATCAATGAATCCACAAAAGGGTCACATCAATAGCAATGAGATGATTCTCAGATAACCCTTTTGATTAACGATTCATGCAGTGTGCTGTTTCAGGAAGCTCTCAAAAGGCACCATCTTTTTTAAGATTAGAATCGGGGGCTGTTTGCAAGGAATTTCTACACTCTCCCCATGTGTGCATGGATTTCCTCCAGGTATTCCAGTTTCCACCCACTTTCCAAAGACATTTGGGGTTTGCAGTTTCATTGGTGCATGGATGTATTTTGGGAAGGGTGGGTAATTTGGCTGAAGGGACCTGTTACCATGCTGTGCACCAAAATTTTAAAAAAATGAAAATAAAAATTTAATTTTGGCTGATGGTTAAATACTAATCACTCCAGAGAAAATATCCCTGCTACTTTATTATCACAATATCAGGCAAAGCAGTTAGTGAAATGCTGTTACAGCACCAGCGACTGGGGTTCAAATCCATTGCTGCCTGTATGTTCTCCCTGTGTCTGCACAGATTTCCTCTGGATGGTCCGGTTACCTCCCACCCTTCAAAATGTACCAGGATTGTAGGTCGATTGGGTGGAATTAAGTGGCGTGGGCTTGCGGCCCTGTTGCTGTGCTGCATGTCTAAATTATGTTTTTTAGAATTTAATAAAATCTCATCTCCTTCAGAAAGGAAAGACAAATATTCATTATGACAATTTATTCAAAAGAAGGTGCCTTCAAGAGCTTCCTGACAAGCCTGCTAAATAAAGTTTAATTTTCATTCATATTCTCATCGGTTCATAAACCAGCCCTGGATGTTTGTAGTTTCACTGTAACACTTCTCATCCAAGGTCGAAGGCCACCGCCATTTGTTTCACTTACATTTTAGATCGACTTTATAAAGACATTCAGCATCTTTGCAAATGAAATTAAATAGCCAGGAGACAGCCTTCCATTGATGGAAAGCTGCTACAATCAATCTCTTCAAAATGCTCTCTCTTTTTTTGAATATTTTATTTTTGATCTTATCAAACAATACCAAATTATCATTACAGATAAGTGAATGTGAATCATTAACACATGTTCCAAATATGACCCCCATCCTCCCACTCTCCCCCACCCCCCAAAAACCCCTAATGAAAAGTAATAGAGAAGGAAACAGAAGGGGGGAAAAAGAGAAAAATAAAAGGAGCCATCTCGAACTGAAATCCAATTCAACAAAGAAGCCCAATTATTCAAAATGCTCTCTTAATTATTTTATTTTCTTGCTTTTAAAGAAATTCAGTGGAAGTCAATTTATTTTAATCCTTTCAACAATCCACTCAAGTTGACACTAAACTTTAAGAAACAAAAACTGAATTTTAAAAAGAACTGGGTCACTGATGGCTATATTCCTTTCTTTCCTCTGGGCTTAATGAGCACATTAATGTTGGCATTGTCAATCTCTCCCAAGTGCTTAATAGCAAGTTTCCCCCCCCCCCCCCCACATATATTTATGGGATATTGGTGTCACTGGCAAAGCCAATTACTCATCCCTAACTTCCCTCAAGAAAGTGGTGATGGATCCACCTCCTGAACCATTGCTTGAGCAAGAGCCACACATTCAAGGTTATGGTACTTGCAGGTTGTGGCATGCATTCTTGCTGGCACAGATTACAGCAGAGAAACCTTGGAAAGTAAGTGCAATGGTGCACACTCCAGTACCGCACTTCAGCCATGGATTGAGTGGATTTTTAAAATGGTGATGGCAGAGCAAATCAAGGAAGTGGTTTGATGGTGTTAAGCTTCTCAAATAGTGGATCTCTATTCTTCCATGCAATTAGGGTGCCTTCAGGAGATTCAGGAGGGAAGTCCCTTCCTACAGGATGCCCCGCCTCCAGCCTTTCCTTGAAGATACAGTATTTACGTGGCTGTTAAATCAAGTTTCTGGTCTTGTAGGTTGTGGCATGGGCACATGGCCTGCTGTTCTTGCTGGCAGAGGAGGTTAATGGTGAGATTCATGAAGATTGAGATGACAAGAAACATCAAGGGTAGGTGATCAGAAGACACTCCCTTCATGGAGGTCATCAAGGCATGACGCTTATGGAATTAACATTATTAACTACTTATCAAACAGTGCCCAAGCTTGACTAGGTCATCTTAGTTTGAAATGGATTGGAACATTATATAATCATCAGGAAACATCCCCAGTTCTAAGCTAGCCCAATTGCTGAAACAGGGGACCTTGAACACAGACCTGAGAAACATACACTGACAACTGGAAGCTAAAATTACAACCATTGCAAATTTCTTTTGTGTGAAGCACAACTCCAGCTGCTGAAGTATTTTTGCCTGGATACCCATTAACTTTGTTTAAAAGAGCATCTTGATGCCGCGCTCAACCAAGAATTCCGCGCTTTGGTTAGGGTTTCAACAGAATCTGTGATGTGGTGCCAGCAAATCAAAAATTGGGCACTGGTGTGCAGGTTATTAATGATTAAATGTCACTTGATTGGACCATTGATGTCAATTTCTTTGAATGATTAAATAAGGGAATGAAAGTGCAATGACAAGATAGGATTGTGCATTTAGTGAACATGCTCATCTGTGCATGATCAGGAGATGCCAATGTAGTAACCAGACTAACTTAGCTGAGGTGGAGGTGTGACTAATTCAGGAGCACAGGCTTCCAGTACTACAGCCAGGTTATTTACTCCCAGTGCCTTTCTCATCTTTCTTCTTTCTCTTTGGCTTGGCTTCGCGGACGAAGATTTATGGAGGGGTAATGTCCATGTCAGCTGCAGGCTCGTTTGTGGCTGACAAGTCCGATGCGGGACAGGCAGACAGTTGCAGGGGAAAATTGGTCGGTTGGGGTTGGGTTTTTCCTCCTTTGTCTTTTGTCAGTGAGGTGGGGTCTGCGGTCTTCTTCAAAGGAGGTTGCTGCCCGCCGAACTGTGAGGCGCCAAGATGCACGGTTGGAGGCGAGATCAGCCCACTGGCGGTGGTCAAGAGCTTTCTTTAGGCAGTCCTTGTACCTCTTCTTTGGTGCACCTCTGTCACGGTGGCCAGTGGAGATATAGAGAACGCAGAATTTGCTGAAAATGGATCCTGGTAGTGGGAACGACACAGGGAAATACTTTGCTGGGCGGGCTTGCAAACGCATCACCCCCACAATCGGCAAGAACAGACTGGATCTTGCTATTGATCATGATGTCTGCAAAGCCTTCTCCATAGCGAAGCTATTTAATCATTCACCACTTTCCCAAAATGGATGTGGCAGGATCCCAAGGATCATGGGATTACTTAGTTCTACATTTCTGGGCTGCAACTTGTTCGGAGAGTATGTTATTTCGGAAGCACCAATTACTGGTCCCCTCCATGTTCTTCCATTCTTCTCTGTGAACCAAGATTGGTCCATTGGTGTGATCGTAATGACAGAATGAAGGGTACAAGGGGAATGGGGTTATTGCCTGGGAAAAAAAAAATCAATTCACTGATTCACCTGATGATGTGAGCTGACCTGAAGAACAGAGGTCAAAATCAAAAGCTTAATGCAAAGCCACCTTGATGCTTTCTTATGATATAAGAAGATATTCGATCCTCTGTCAGATGTATTGTATTTCAAACACAAGTAAATTTATAACTTTTGGGTGCAAAAGAGTAGAGATTCTTGAATATTTTGGAATCTACTTCTAAATTTGAGGAGATTTGAAAACTTCTGGTTGCATCACCATCTCATAAGAGGTGCCAATGCTCAGGACATGGGGAAAAAAACTTCGGAGGGTTATTAACTCAGCCTGCAATATCACAGGCACCAGTCGCCACTCCATCGAGAATGTCTACAAGAGGTGGTGTCTTAAGATACAGGAGCCTGAAGATGAGCACCCAATGGCACAAAGACAGCTACTTTGTCTTCTGTTAATAGATTTCTAAATGGACAATGAACTACAGTCATTACCTCACTTTCTCCCATTTTCTAGCAGTATTTACTTATCTTTGAAATGTAATTTATAGCCATATTTGCACTGTAATGCAGTCGGATAACAAAGAATTTTGTGACACGTTCATGACAATAAATTCTGATTTGGATGCGGAGGCTCCAAATACACCAACATTAAGTGTAATTGGCTTGCATGAAGGCCAACCATATTCATTGACCATCTACAACCTCCACACTGGTCTTTGCCCTGGCGTAACTACAAGCACACACAAGTTAAGACTTCCAAACAGAAAACTGATAACTTTGAAATGTAAATTTCTCACCAGAAAAACTTGTGACATTTTAATGCAAATTAATTTTTTTTAATTCGGTGATAAATCACTTGAGAGTGCTTGTGCATCGAATTGCAAAGGGATGGTTTGCAGGTGCAGCAGGCTATTAAGAAGGCAAATGGAATGTTGGCCTTCATTGTGAAAGAGATTGAATTTAGGAGCAGGGAGATTATGCTGCAACTGTTCAAGGCACTGGTGAGGCCACATCTGGAGTACTGCGTGCAGTTCTGGTCTCCTTACTTGAGGAAGAGTATTACCTGTAGAGGCAGTGCAGAGGAGGCCCACCATATTTATTCCAGAGATGAGTGGGCTAGCCTATAAGGAGAGATTGAGTAGTCTAGGATTTGCTAGAATTTAGAATGGGGGGGAGGGGGGATGTATAAAATTATGAAAGGTAAGATTAAGGTTGGTAATAGGTTTCCATTGATAGGGGAGACTGGAAATATGGGACCTAGCATCAAAATCCAGGGTAATAGATTTAGGACTGAGATGAGGAGGAACTGTTTTTTCCCCAGAGGGTGGTGAATCTATGGAATTTGCTGCCCATTGAAGCAGTGGAGGTGACCTCAGTAAATATATTCAAGACAAAGTTGGATTTTTTTAAATTTTTTATATATATATATATATATATATATATATATATATATATATACACACATAGTTGAGGAATTCAGGGATTATTGGAAAAAGCCAGGTAGGTGAAGATGAGTCTGTCAGATCAGCCATGATCTCAAAATGGTGGAGAAGGCCCAATGGGCCGGATGGCCTACACCTTCTCCTATGTCCTAATCGCAATATCTTAAAATGAGGGTTGCATAAACACTTCAATCTCTTAATTTCAGAGCCCTGTATCAACAAGGGTATTTCTTCAGGAGCTGCTCGATCACTTTGAATGTAGCTCATTTAATACAACACTTGGTTCCTTCCGTTCATGTTTAGCATGTAGTATTTACATTTTAAAATGAGAATTGCTTTGCTAATTGCACAGAAAACTGACTGAAATACTTAACAGCCAACACAGCATTCTCTTGTGCACAGAAACACCAGGCACACAAAATATGGGGGAAAAAAAGTTACTTTTGCTGGAGATTTAATTAATTTTTTTCCCCTCATACAGCCAAAGCTTTCTCTTCATGACATGAAAAGTAACCATAATTGGAATCAAAAATCAAGATGCCCCTAAGTAGTGCTTTGTCAACCATATTTAACTGCCAGTTCAATCATTCTTAACAGATGATATTTAAGAACACATTTAAAAATAAAATATTCACGATTTAGAACTTGTAAATAGATTGGCCTTCTAATTTCAGTTTGTACGTTGAGAGAGAAGATCCAATTCAGGCATTGGCCCTCGGATAGGCTGACATGACAAGTGAACCTTTTGCCTTTACCCCATTTCATCCATTTCCTGGGAAACAACACACACAAATGCACAGGCAGCTGAGGTTACCAGAGGTCAAAGTACGACTTGCTGTGTAAAACTTAATCCATTTGGATTTATTGCTCCCACCCAAAAAAAGAGGCCATTCGGCACATTTGCCTGTGCTGGCTCTTTCAAAAAGAGCAATACTTCCTTTTCTGCATCCTCCCCCCCACCCCCCATCAGTTCATGAAAGTTAAATTGCACAACTTCCAAGATTATTTTTATTGTCATGTAATTAAAACATGTAATATTACATGAAATTTCCTTCAAACTGCAAGGAAGACAGAGTCATCATTAGTATTGCCGGGCACCCCTTAGGGTAAGAGAAAGAGAAGCAAAGTGCGCCCCTTCAGAGTCACTGGGTGGTCCATGCATTCGCCTCCAGTGCTCCACAGCCTCTGTAGCCACACAGACCCGCAGCCAGAGCTCCAGAACCAATATGATCAGGAAACCTTGCAGCATCCTAGGCCACTTTCTTGCCCTCAAGTCCCTCTCGAATCCCTGTTCCAACACCGGATTCCCATGAGTCTGCAGCCTGTGTGGGTCCCTCAGCCTCTGAGCCCCAATCTGGTCCGCTGTCATTACCTCCATCTTGTAGACTCATCTCCTGTGCTTCTCCATCTCAACTGGGAGGGGGGGGGCTGGGCTATTCTCCCACTCTGATGCCCTACTCCAGTCCTCTGCTCCCCTGAAGACTGCCTGGGCACAGACTAGCAGTTGCAGGATTTTAAATAAAAAAATATCGCCTACTCTTTTAACAGGCCGTTAAAACATTTATTTCTCAATGTACAAACTGAAACTAGAAGGCCAATCTATTTACGTTTCCAAAATGAAAACCAGAAGACTACAGCATTGAATAAAGGCTACAAATCTGTATAATCTCCATCAACAACTCATGAACTTCATCCCACATTTCCACTTGCTCTCCTAACATAATTTCACCTGCATTTTTTGCCACTGTGTAATAAGTAAGAATTCACAGGCATCACTTGTAAAACTGCAATGTTGCTTCTTGTAACCTTGTACTTTAATTCCAAAATATGGTTTGGCTGACTTTAAACACAGCATAAATACTTGGCAACTATAATCTCACCATCAAATAGAATTTATATTTTTGTTTTAAATTTAGACAGGACATCTCGGTAACAGGGCCCAATTACACCCAATTGACCTACAACACTAGAACTGGAGCACCCAGAGGAAACCCACATAGACACAGGGAGAACAAAGCCCTGTTGTGCTAACCGTACCTACCACCTTTGCAATCTATTTGCTCTGCAGGACCATATTCTTTGGGTCACTGAAGCAAAAGTTAACTTAAAGCTCACAAAGAGGGCCATCAGGTGGGAATTGTTGGCCAAGGTATCCTCGCAATCATTGATGCATTTTCTGGATGAAAGGGCTTGTGTTTTGATCCCCAGTACTTGCGCAGGGTGATGACCAAGTGGAGGCAGTGTCTGTTTAATCAACATTGATTAACTTCTATACGTGGACTATCGCTCTCTCAGAGCACTGAAGGATTCTATTGTTTAAAAAAAATACACCAGATTCTATGCTGATCTGAAGAACTACAAGTCCATTTTTTTCCTCCAACCATACTCTTGACCACAATCAACATTCCAAGCATCCCTCCCAACAGAAAAAGAGGAACAACTGGAGATCCCATCAGACAAGACAATTGCTCCTACAACACTCTATTCATGGAGCAAGCTCACCATTTTACTCTAGAGATGAATCACCTACTATCAACAGGTGCAACCTCCCCATACGGTGAAAGTCCTGCTCGCAAACAATGTGCAACCAACCCTCTGAGTCAGGCAACAGCGAGCGTAAATAATTACTGTGCAAAATGAACAATATTTTACACAAATACATTTTGTTCAAATTATGTGGAGAGAGAGAGAGAGAGAGAGAGAGGGAAAAAAGGCCTGTGATCACCATGACTTTCTCCATGTATTTCATGTTTTCATTTTGTCTTGGTGTGTGGGGGTGGATGCATGCGAGAGCTGTTGAAGGAAATATGGGATGAACTTCCTTAAAAGAGAGACTATTGCTTCACTTCGAAGTGAAATCACTTTGGATCCCATCATTCAACATTCTCTCCAAAGTGTCGAAGCTCTAACTGCTTTGCAAAGATGCTAAATGGGCAAAAAAGGATTGCATTTATGGCTCTTTAAAGAAATTCCCAAAGGCTTTGCAGTCAAAATACTTCTGACATGTAGTCACTGTAGAAAGTTTCAAAACCTGGCAGGACACATTGTACACAGAAAGCAAAAACATAAATGCAAGAATGACTCAGTCAGTCAAGCAGTAAAAGAGAAAATAATCAATGTTTCAGGCCAAAAACCCTTCAGAGAAATTTCCAAGACAGAAATATGTAAACAGCTGAGAACTCCACTCTCAAGTACATTAATTACAAGGTCTGACTCTTAGAATCCACAGATATTCTCCCTGTGGGGAAATAAGGTAAGTAGATCACAATATCTGGAGAGACACAAACTGTTGTTATTGCCGATGCTGAGAAAGGTTTCACCACAATGGTGAATAGCAGTAGCAAGTATATTTCAGAATGCAGTAAAAAAACTCAACAGGTCAAGCAGTGTACTTTAGATAGCAAATTTAAAAGGTACATAACCAACGTTTTGGGCTTAAGCCCTTCATCAAAGTATGAACAAAATGTATGCAGGGGCCCCTAACAAAACAGTGTATGGGGGAGGGTCTGGTCCAGTCCCTCCCTACCTTCCTCAGATGCCCTCTATTTCTTCAATGATTTCCAATTTGCTGAACTGGACCGCATCAATTTCTCTATGGGCATCTAACATACCTCCATCCCCCATACAGAGGAACTCCAAGTCCTTTGTTTCTTTCTTGACAAAAGACCTAACCACCCACCCTCCTCCACCTGGCAGAACTTGTTCTCAAAAAATCTCTGCAAAATATTTCAATTCTGGTTACAGTTGTGGCTGATCAAACACATTACCATGAAATGCAAACATCTAGATCAACCTTTTTCTTTCCACTCCAATACCACTTTAAGTATTCCTTATGCCATAGGTGCTCTGTGATTAGTAAGGGATTGTTTAAGGTGGGATGTGGGTGGAAAGAAAAAGTTTGAAAACCACTTAATCGTACCTCATTGACTCGTTATGTGCATGGTTTCAGAACTCCAAAGGAAATGGGCCATTGACAATTTTTCACAAGCAAAATATTTCAGTAACAATTTGGTCTAGAGCAGTGGTTCTCAATCTTCCCTTCCAACTCACATCCCACCTTAAGTAATCCCTTACTAATCACAGAGTACGGATGGCATAGGGATTATTTAAGGTGGTAGATGAGTGGAAAGAAAAAATGTTGAAAACCACTGATCTAGATTTTTCACCAATAAAATGATGCAGAAAAATTCTGAAGAAAATTGGTTTACATAGAGCTAGCAAAAAATCAATAATATGTAATTGGGTCTTCAAGTTGGAGAGTTGAATTTTCTAAAAAATTTTATGTTTTTATTTCAGATTTCCAACATCTGAAGTTTCTTTTTAAACTTTCGATTGCGGAGCTGCACCTGACTTATGGCACAGTGACCCTTTAAATCATCCTTTTCATGTGGCTCCATTTCCTTTTTGAATCCAGATTATAGTGTTTACATCCATGTAATAAGATACGTTCAGTGTCTAGATGCCCACATCATTCAGACAATTCAACTGTTCTTAAGTTAGTAGCGATAAGTGAAGGCCTTCGTGGGAACAGTTTGAGTTAACACTATCGATGGAATACAGAATACAATTTAGAAATGTCAGCTTGAATAATTGAACGCTCAGAGGATTTGGTGCAGAGATAATAAATGTTTTTTTTAATATAAAGGACCTATTGCTTGCTTTTGGTCACAGATATGCCTGCAGAGATTATAGTGGTGGAATGGATCAAAGCCTAAGCAGAACTCCACACATTTTTCAGACCAGATCCCACAATAAAAACAAATTGAGCTTTACCTGCATCGAACAATGAAGTTTGTGTCATTGCAAAATTTCTAAAACGCTTCTTAATTTAGAATGATTTACTAAGATCAGTGATCCGTCTGTTATTTAACTCTCTCCCTTTCTTGGCTTTTTATGTTGACTGCAACATCAGTGTGAAACGTCAAAAGGAGATATTTTACTGTTCACAAAAAAAAGTATGCCAACAGAAGGCAACATCTAACAATAGAGCTGAATATAAAAGTTAATCACTGAATAAGTCATCTTGATACCCACGAGCCAATTAGCATTAACACGTTGAACTATACAAGTCAAAACTTCACTCTTCTGTCATGTGCTCATATACTGTTGGTTACCTCACTGAAAAATGTTTCAACTATTTTTTATTACCATCTTTGTATGAAAAAAGCCATGACATAAAAAACTAATCAGGATCTCAAGCAGTTAAGGTCTGATCGCTACCTTATAGTAAGAGGATCAGATCCATTCACTAAATAGACTATATCAAAACCCATAAAGGACACTTTTCAATCTATCTTCTTACTATTTCTCTCTTTTCGACATAGATTGCCCTTGGGCAATGTCTGTTTATTAGACTGCGCTTGAATAAGTATTTTCCAGCATCAATTCATTCTCTACAAACATCACCTAGGCAGGAAAAACTGATGTCATGTCAATTTCTGCCCTCAATAACAGCAACACAGCCAGAAAGGTTACTTTTATAGCAATAATAAATCTCATAAATGATTTACTATTACACACTTGATGACAGAGGTTTTCCATTTATTGAATTAACTCAAATCATTTTAAGTCTAAGGTCCCCATGTATGATTAGCTTTCTTTGTGCAGATAAATTCAATATCAAAATGCATACATTTAATCCAACGGGAGCTACCTTGAGCTTCCTCAACCTGAAATGCATTGATCATTTAACTTCATTGTGCTAATTGAAAGTGGCTAACACTGCTCTCTCTCCCCACATCTGCCACCACCTCAGTTTTGTAGCCTCCAAAATTAGCGCCAGTCTTACCTTTGCCAATTGAAAACCACTTCCTCCTCAGTGAAATCATTGATCAATTCTGACCTTGCCTCAGCTCATCGGTAACTGATCTTCAACCATGTCTCTTGCTTGTAGACCTGCCGACTCTAGGTTGCATCCTTCATGCCTGGCTACAAAAGTTTGAGGTGATTCTAAACTCAGCCTTCCATGTGCTGTTTCAGACCAAGTCCTGTTTTTTTTTTAAAAAAACCTCTACGCTGTTTCACTGACCAACATCTCGATTTTAAAATTCCTCCTTTACTTTTCCATTGATGGAATCAGCAACAATTAAGATTTCTCCATCTTGTAACCTCTTTTTCACATCTTCAAATAAAGTCACCCCAGCATCAGCAGAAATTCCCCTTGCTATTGAAGCTCAAAATTCCAGATTCCCTTGCCAAATCCTTCCTTCTTTACTTGAAACCCACCTCTATGGAAACCTTTGGGAATCTGGTTAAACATCATAATCCAAGGCTTGAACACTTCAAAGTGTGAGGTGCACAGATTCTCTGCAGACAGTGTAACTGATTGGGAATGAATTTCGAAGCAATATCCTTTATCCACACTGGTTCCTTGGGCCTGAACTGGTAAGTCTACCTGTCTTTTCCACAAATGCCTATCACTTTCAGTATTTTCTGTTCATTTCAGATTTCCAGCCTCTTCGGCAGTTCTTCTGATTCTGCACCCCCCCACCGCCCCCCCCCCCCCATCGAGAGTTTAAAATCTGGATCGAAATCATGCTTAGGAGATCAGCTTTGACTGGGCTCCTGATGTGCATCAGTTTTAATAAAATCACCCGTTGTCTCGAACACCAGCTCTGCGTAAAATCAAAATTTATGGTCATGAACAGGTCATAAAATTTGTGGTTTTCAGGCAGCATCACAGTCCAAACTTTGAAATACATCATATAACAAAATAAATTTTAAAATAGTGCAAGAAATAGTCAGTCAGGCAGTGTATGTGGTTCATTGTTCATACAGGAATCTGATGGCTGTCTTTGTGCCTGCTGAGTGCTTGTCCTTCGGCCCTTGCATCTTTTCCCCTGATCATAGCAGAGTGAAGAGGGCCTGGCCTGGGTGGTGGGGGTCATTGAGAGAGGCTGCTTTCTTGAGACACCGCCTCTTAAGTTATACAAGGATAATTGCTGAAAAGAAACACAGCAAATTTGCACAGGCTTTCATGCAGGATCCAAAAGTGAATTTACTTTCACTGCAATAGTTCTTCCAACCTTGGGGGAAAAAAAAATGTAAAGCCACTTGTTAACTCCAATTAAATTTCACATATTGATGTGAATTACATGAAGGGTGTTCGGTACAGATACCCATGCAGCCTGAATGGAAAGTTACAATTTATAACACTCACCCAGCTCAATAACATGCATGGCCTTGCACACTGTCAGTTCATATTCTCTGCACGTTTATCTATTCTTATTTTGTATTACTTTCCAGAAATCGGAACACATCTTCTGATGAGCAAATAGCACTTTGAACAATTGTCAGCAAGAAGAAAAATACCATGAGGCTAAAACGTTTACTTCATGAACAGTCGGCTTTGATGTAGAGGAGAGAGAAACAGACACCTGCTGTGACGAGCTCACACGAAACACAGTTAAAAGAGAAAGAAATATAAATTTACATTTGGGGGGGATGAAGTGCCAGTGCCAAAGCTAGAGGGTCTCCACAAATACACTTCGTACCTGATCAGGAATGGAGTCGCTGCATTCCCATAATTAAAAGTCAATAAATCCTTCACACCCCCTGCACTAATTAAATTGGATACAGCAGCCAGAAGGTGCAATACTTAAAGCAACGACGTCCCCTTTTTGATGAAAAAAAAAACTTGCAAAGCTGCACTTTGCACCGAAACAAAATAAAGGTGAGATGAAACTAAAAGGATTGCAACCTTAGGCAGTGAAACTACTTAAAAATGCTGTTGATAAAGGAATGGCAAGCAGTGAATTCATTTTTTAGGGGAAGGGAGGGACCTGAACTCCACGCTCACTGATCTCCTAAAGACAAACAGACTGAGGCAAGTGAAATGAATGACTACCTAGATGATGGCATAAGTGGCTAGATTGACGATGGTAGAGAATACAAGAACAGGGAAGTCAGACCCAAACACAACTTGTGTACCGCACAAAATCCAGGCTGAAAAGAGTCAGTAACCCCAATGGAAAGAATGCAATGGAGATTTAGGAGAATTTTAGATGGATTAGGTTTGGTGACGCACCATACTCCAAAATTACGCAAAACTGACAGATTTTTTATTCACAATAGAATGGAGTGACGTCCATGCTGGTCGACTGTCCTGAGCTGGGCAGGGGGCTGTGGAACTGTCGCCTTTATTCAGGAGTCTGTGGGTGGAGCCACAGGTACAGTCAGCCAATGGGCATGCCTCAACTGATAAATATGCAGATAGTGGTTGACTACATTCACCAAAGAGTCCGGCAGAGTGAAATGCATTAGATACGATCACAGGTTAAGTCTCTCGGGAAGTCTGATTTGCCGCTGTGACCATAGTAGCACTGGCTGTGACTGCGGTGCAGCGATGGGGACCTGGACAGTTTGGGATGCCTGCATGATGTTGTCACTGTTGGCTTGGAGGGTGCGCGACGTCAAATCTGGCATGCCATCCACTGGGGCTGGGTGACCTGCCATGGCCCTAGTCTATCATGGACGGTGAGAGATGAAAAGGGTATGGGGTGATCAGTAATGGTTTCTGGAGCCCGAGGGCACAAAATCCCTAATAGAGACCATCAGGATACACAAAATAGGGTTATTGGGGGTTGGCATGGAGAACAATGGATCAGACTTGAGTCCTCAAATGTTTCCAGAGTCGACCGGCCGTGGGGCCAATAGCTATGCTGGCAGCATGGTCACTGTAGTGGACTTCCTAGAAAATTAAAATATTAATTCATGTGGTGTGGCATTGGTGACAATACATAGGAATGACCTTATCGAGTGGAGCATCTCAGGGAGGACCTCTTGCCTGCAGGAGACAGGAAGGCCTCTAGACCTCAGGGCTAGGAGTACGACCTTCCAGACTTTGGAGTTTTCCCTTTCCACCTGGCAGTTCGTTCGAAGGTTGTATCTGGTGGTCCTGATCTTGGCGAAGCTTCTAGCCTTCAGTTACTGATGCAGGTCATCACTCATAAAGAAGGGCCCCTGGTCACTATGAATATATCATGGGAAGCCAAACCGGGTGAAGAGGCTGTATAGGGCTTTTATGACTGTGGCAGCTGTTACATCTGGGCAAGAGATGGCAAATGGAAAATGCGAGTACTCGTCAATGACATTGAGGAAGTAACATTGCAGTTCACGGAGGGGAGGGGACACATCTTGGTCTCACGGAATTATCACTCGCGTCTTTCAACTTTGGCACAGTGACAGCATTTATGCCTCGAAGTCGGGAGGTTCTGGGATCACAAATATGTGGTTTGGAAATGAGATGAAACACTAAAGTCTGCAGACGTTGTGATTGTAGTTTAAAACCCAGCAAAATGCTGGAGGAACTCAGCAGGTCTAACAGCGTCCATAGGAGGTAAAGGGTGGGGGGGGTGGGGAGGGAGCTGGTGGAGAGAAGGTGAGCAGGAAAGGGCGTGGAGGCAGAGGGGGAAAAGAGATAGAAATAGAATGAGGAAGCTTTTATTTCAAAACAGCCAATTCTAAGTTAACTTAATTAGATTATATTTTCAATGATTCATGCTATTGATCGAATTTTTGAGACAATTTTAACTCTATGCATTTAAAGCATGAAAGTTTAATTAACTGTTCATAGCAAAATCAGTGAAATATTGGTATCAATATTATTTAAATTCTGTCAGCATGACTTCAGTTCCAAATGCCAAAAGCTCATTTCCCTATTTTTAAAAACACACTGCATTTAAAATGAGAAATGCCGAAGGCATGGATTTGAAAAGCCAAATCTAGAATTATGCCATTTTAAAATTAGCACAGATTAACTACTGAACACAGGTAACTACATATCTCTTCTTCCAATAGAATTTGGTCCATTTCAGTGAGCCTCCATATCATTCTTCATTTACATATATGGCTTAATCTCGTCTGATTCCACAAGTAATTTGTAGCTAATATGTAGGTCATGGATTGGAGACAAGCCCATGGGAATAATTTGAAACAATCGGCTATTTCATTGAAATAATAAAATAAATGGGTATTTACCTGTGCTCGGTGCTTGTCTGTGCTAATCTTAAAAAGGCATCACTCTGGATTCAGTTTTTCAAATCTCAGCATTTCCTCATGTGTTTCATTGCGTTTAAAATTAGGGGAATGAATATGTGGAGCTTCAGGCATTTAGAACTGAAGTCACGCTGGCAGCATCCAGCGACATCTGGCAGTCTTTCGAATCTCAAGTTAGGTGGCTGTTCAGATGTTTAATACCTTCACATTTCCCCATACTCAGTCGTTTCATTCTGCAGAGTGTTCAAGTTGAAATGTTTATTGTGATACGTACAGATATACAGTGAAAAGCTTGGTTTTGTATCCTATCCAGGCAATCAATCCATGCTTATGAAAACAGGTACTGCAATAATTTTTTTTTTTTTAAAGCTAAGTGCAGGACCTGGAGATAATTATGGTTAAAACAACACAGAAGCATAGTTTTCTTTAACAGTGTTAGAGTTTCATATCAGCAGAAAGGAACGGTCCTCGAAGCTGGAGGTTTGTGAATTCCAGTTCATCAACAGAAGGTGGGGACGGAAAAGGTGCATCCAGGATGGGATTGTCCCTTCAATATGTTGGCAACTTTCCATTTCAAAGCAGCATTGTTTGCATCTTGCCCTCTTTTTCTGAATTATTTCTATTCTATTTCTTTTACCACTTGGATGTCTGGGCTGAGAACCCAAGCACAGGGCTCATAGCCACCCACTTCTAAGTATTCATGTGAACAGATGTACCATGGACATGCCAGTTAAGTCTGTCTTCCCATTTTCTGGCACTGGGAGTTTCCAGAGAGATAGATAAACTTGCACTTCAGGCCCAAACAGTCCCAGCAGGCCTCAATTTCTGGACACCTTGTTATGTGTACTTTCAACTCAATGTCAACACCATCCACATATCTAATGTTCTCCTAAACTTTTCCTTCTCTGCCTCTTCAAGATAATAATTTAACACTTAGATCATACCAAAAATGTGGTTTTAAAAAAAAAAAATTTACGATTGGTAAATCATAAAGGTCATTACTGGGAGAAACCAAGATGGTCACATTACTTCTTCTGTCAGACCTGGATTCTTCTGAAGGTCGGCATAATTGAACTGATGTATTCAGCAAACAGCAAAAGATGGTTAAAGTGGCTGAGCTTCATTCATCATGGGAATTGAGTTCAAGAGGCGCAAGGTGATGCAACAGCTCTATAAATCTCTGGTGAGGCCACACTTGGAATATCGTATTCTGTTCTGGCCACCTCATTAATCATCACAGAGCCAGCAATATTACATCTGCTGTGGACGATAGGTCCAAGTCTTTGTCAAATTCTGGCCATGACCAGCCCCTCAAAGCATTTCACCCCAGTAGAAGTTTGTGCTACTGGGTGATGGTCATTGAGGCAGCTCACTCTACTCTTCTTGGGTTACCAGTAAGCTAAAGAACTTGAAACTGTTCACAAGGATGTTCCTGGGACTTGAGAACTTGGACAAAGGAGGCCAAGTGGCGACCTTATTGAGGTTTATAAAGTGTTATTTATTCCCCTCCGGGAAGGGGAAATTTAAAACTAAAGGGCTCAGGTTTAAGCCAAGAAGAGAAAGGACAACTTCATCAATGCAAAAGTTCTGCATATATGGAGAGAATTGCCAGAGGAATCGGAATTTATTTTCATGAGGCCTGTCATCAAATGTGTTGCTTTACAGCAGCTTTGAATGAAATGAGGGCAAAAATAGTGGTGCGGTAGCTACAAAGCATCAGGCTGCAAGTCAACAATGAATCAAAGATCTTGACCTGAAATGCCAGCTTATGCCTCCAGAAATGTTGTTTGACCCACGGTTCTGATTGTTGAACACAGAAATTCTGTGGTTTGACAACAAGTAGTCACTGATGTCAAAAGTCTTCACCTTTTACTCCTTAAAACAACTTTTTTTTTAATTGATGACAAGGACAAATAAAACAATTTGCACTCATAAATCAGCTAATTTTGAATGAAATTATGCCATTTAGTATGTCATTTGCCACGGGAATGAGCAGGTGCAAAAAAAGTCCAAGGAAACTGCAAAAACAATTGAACACTCAAGAGGGAAAATGGATCACAGGATGGCACAGTGGTGCCTACATTTCCTGAGGAGGTTCAGGAGAGCAAGGCTTCCAGCTCCCATTTGACGACTTTTTACAATCAGGAGTGTCCTGCTTGGCCGTATCATCGTGCAGTACGATAGCTACAAATCATTGGACCGGAAGTCAACAATGAAGACCATCATAATGGCGGAGAAAATCCATGGAGTCTCTTTTTCTTCACATGACGACATCTATCTGGAGCTTTGCTTAAATAGCACTCAATTATTTTAAATTTAGACATACAGCACAGAAATAGGCTATTAGGTCCATGAGTTCATACCGCCCAATTTACACCCCATTAACCTACACCCCCGGTACATTTCGAACAGTGGGAGGAAAGCAGAGCCCCCTGGGGAAAACCCACACAGACACAGAGAGAACGTACAAACTTCACAGACAGCACAGAATTCGAACCCCAATCCCATAGCTGACACTGTACAGGTGTTGCACAAATGACATTGCCAGCTGTGCCACCCCGAAGACCCTTTCCATCCGGCATACAATATATTTGACCCGCTATCATCCAAAAAAGTAGAGGAGCATCAAAATCAGGACTGCCAGGCTGAGAAATCACTTCTTCCCATAAGATGGATGTGCAGTATCCTGTCACTGAGTAACTCATACAAAATATTGGTATTTATTTACTTTTAAATTGTATGCATGTGATTATTATGTACTATGTATGTGCAGTATGGTCCAGAGAAACGCTGTTTCAAAGCATTCCATATTGAAAGTCAGAAGGTAATAAACTTGAACTGGGCTAAGGTGCATTTAGATTCCGAGCTAGAGCGAGTTCCAAGTTTCAGGTAGTTATGAACCAGAGATTCAGGAGATCACGTGAATACGCAGGCTACATTTACATTTCATAATCCTTTTGTAGTCCTGCATATTATAATACCTGCAATCTTTAAGTTTTACCAAACTTAAGGTGTCCCTGGGTTGTGCGGCTCTGTAAGTAGTGATTAGATTTACTCCATCAGTTTAGCTTCATGGCCAAACCCAAGAAGAGATATCTACCTACAAAGACACGAGTGACTGTTACTGAGCAGTGTAGGATTTAGGGGTTTTTTTCCATCCTTGTTTTCCCAGCTGAATGCTAAGCGAGGGGATTAAAATCAATACACCGTGAAATTAAAGGTGCTTCTGATTTGACTGCATAGTTATTTCTTCCATTACACTGGTCAATGAAGATTTTGCTTCCTGAACATGTGGATTTTGGGCTGCTGATCACAAAAAAATTTAACATAGTTAATTTAGATATAACCTATTTTTGTGATTTCCTGTCATATTTTAAGTCTTAGTTCAAGCTACAAAACCATGAAATGCAACATCATTGAAAATTGATTTTCTGCATTCGCACTTTGACTTCTTCCCCGCTGATCTTGGTGCCGTCGGCAACGAACACGGGGACATTGCAACCGTGGAAAAATAGTATCAGGGCAACTGGAATCCATCATTGTTAGCCGACTATTGTTGGACACTGACATGAGAGGCATCAGATGCTGAGTACAAACGAAAATTAGCAGCAAAACATTTTTAGATCAGCTGAACTAACGCAACGTGTCGGCGTCGTTATGTGATGGAACATGATAAATTCAATAAAAATTTAATGTTTCTCCAATTTCCTACATGATACAGCAAATCTGAAATTATCTTCACATTCAGCTTGAAGTTCTCCATCATAATCCCAATTTTCTTTCAGGAAGCAAACCTTTTGAAACAAAATGGTTGTCCAGTGTTATCAGAAATGGTCCCCAATGCCAAAGTGCAAGACACAAGCTCAAAAGGTTATTCAGCGACTGTGAATGTTTAGTGGGAAAAAAAACCACGAATTGGACTGCAAAATACACTCCCATCAGTTCGTGGCAAATTCCATTGCCAGGAGAGTCACCACATTCTATCACATACAAATCCTATCGACCCCAGCTTCATCATTCATCAACCTCTAACCATTCAGAGTTTTCTCATCCAGATGCGGTGTGACAGCATACACTGACGTACAGCTGCAGACATAGCTTATGACTACAGATTTGAACTTTATCTCTGTTTGGTTGGCTAAGCCCATAGATCTGGCCATAGAACTCTTGAGAAGTCACTTGCTTTATGTCATCAAATGCAAATTATTCTAACGTTTTCTCCTCAAAACATTTTTCTGAGCAGATTTGTGGGGAAAAAAAAAAATCACAGCAAGCAGCTGCCAAGAGTTAAAGATTCTTCTGCAGGTCAAGTTGCACCATTAAACACGAGCAAAAATTGGGCATTTACTGATGTGGATCAAAGTTCACGGTTCTTTCTGCACGCGCATGCTGTGTGATACATGAAGGACAATGGACTCTTGCAATAATATATCCCATGCATTTCTACTCACTGTGGGTCCAAAAACTAATGGGGCAAACAAATACTGTGGTTCTCATTCAATGTAAGACTTGCAAAAAGGGGGTAGGTTTTTAAAAAGTACACAAGCAATGCAAATTATTTTAGTTTTTCCATCTGGAAACTGTTCAAATATGAATTGAATGAGTAATTTCCAAACCAGTCTTTAATTGAGATACCCGCCTGCTTTTTGCTTACATCTCGAAGATGGGTTAAGCCCCAAAACATCAGTAACGTATACCTTTACCTCCGATGGACACTGAGTCCTGCTGAGTTTCTCCAGCATTTTGCTGGATTTTCACTACAATCACAGCGTCTACAGACTTTTGTGTTTCCCCTCATTTCCAAACCATCATATTTGTGATTCCTAGGACCTCTTTCCTTTGAGGCAAAAATGCTGTCACTGGGCCAAAGTTGAAAGACACAAGTGATAATTCCTCGAGACCCAAGATGGTTCAAAACTAGCAGAGGAAGGACTGAAGGAAGTATGGGGATCCTTCTACCTTCAGAAAAGTCAACAATCTCCATCAATGCAACAAAGAAGAGGGGAGGAGGAGGAACAGGGCAGGAGGAAAGAGAAGCCATACATCTCAAGGATGACATATATTCTGCTAAGGCTTAGATAATTGCAACATTTCCTCTAATTTTGGTACATAAAATAGGGGTGTAGTCAAGATAAAGGAAAATGTAGAAGAGGAGATTAATATTTCAAGCAATAAATCTTTCCCTTGTAATTAAACACAAGGACTATTTGTACTGTTACTAGGGTCACTTCTTTGCATGAGGATAACCTCCCCCCACAAACAAAATGCCTCTTCAGAGGCAGCAATAAGAATTTTGATGCAAGTATACTTTGCATATAAGAAACGCAATATCATTTCAAAAGCTGAAGTCCCTGGAAACATAAAACAGAGCTAGAAAAGAAGTCTCAGGTCAATTGCTGCGTTGAATTCAAAAGCTGAGTCTTTCCAGCATTTTATTTTATTTTTTTTTTAAAATAAGATAGCCCGCATCCGATTTTCAGAGCATTTTTCTTCCATCACCCACAGAAATGCAAAAGTATATTAGAAAATGGTTGAACCTGGCAGAAAGCTTGGAGCACACAGACAAGGCAAGCAATTAAATGCAGTGACTGGGAAAGGGCTCAGCAATCGAGAGTGTGTGGGAGTTTCACTTATGGATTAAAAAGTGCAGTCAAACCATATGTCAAGAGATGCATAATATAGAATAAAAGGTCAGATTCGGCAAAGGAGAAAATGGGATGACTTAAATAAAAAGCCATCAGTGATGTTAGATTTTTTTTTAATGTATAAACTGCATGAAATTTAGCAATTTTAAAATCTTTGGGACTCTGATCATTTTATCTGTTGAAATAGGTCAGACTTTGGTAATTACTCCTGCCAAGAGCAGTTTAAACAATGATTGAATGTCTATAAATTTCTGTACAGCAAAACCTTTGAAGATTGTCAATAATCTTGCCTTTTTTTTTGAAGAGGGGCAAAATCTGCTTGGGTAAAAATAGGATTAGATAAAGTAAGAGAAAAGCAGAAGACTTTATAAATGGGATGCAAAATTAATGACTGATGAAAGAGATACTACTCTATTGAAACATTTGATTAAAATTCAGCATGACTAATACAGAAATTGGAGTAAGGGCTAATTTATCTCTTAAAACTCCTTCAACTCATAACAGACTAATACCTTGTAGATTAGATAATCACATTTTTGAAATTTGGTCTCGTAAAATCAGATACATTGAAGACTGTTATGAACAAGGGCATTTGAACTTAAGAATGTGGTATTCTTAACTATAATAATTTGCTTTATTCAAATCAGTATATTTAAGTGATAAACTGGGTCCAACAATGTATTTACCAAAGTGTAATGATAGAGAGACTCTTTTTAAAAAAAAAAAGGAAATACAAAGAAAATTATTTTGGCAATTTATCATTTACTTCAAGTGGAGACTCCTAAATCATGGATTCATAAATCGAGACAGACTTAAATGTGGTAATTGGGAAGAAGAATTGGGCTGATTTATGTCAAGACTGTATGACTAATTGAATAAAGGCAAGATTATAGACTGGTACAAAACAAATTTTTTTTACTCCAGTTATACCTCACGCTCAGAAATTAAATAAGTAGAAATCAGATTTATCAAATCAATGCTTCGGATGTGGTGAAGAGATGGGTACATTTTTTTTTACATTCAACATGGTCTTGTGATAAAGTAAGACTTCTTTGGCTGGAATTTGTTCTAAAAAAATTCTTAAGTACAGGAGTCCAATTTCCACAAAATCCAGAATCATTTTTATCAGGTAAGATTATTGGGATAAAGACCAAAATTGAAATCAACTAAATATCAGATAGAATTTGTTAAAATTGCCCGGGCAGTGCCCAGAAAGTGCATTCCAATTGCTTGGAAATCTGATTCACACCCAAGTTTGGAACGATGGAATGGGGAAATGTACAGTGGTGTTTCCCATGAAAATTACACAAGGAAAAAATTATATTTTTACAAATTTGGCACCCATACTGACAAAAAAGTTACATTTTTAGATTCCTACATGTCCTTCTTCTTAGCCTCCAAGAATTGTGTGGGATCCTATTATCATGGAAATAATTTTGAATTTTAGAATAGATGGATTTTCTCACTTTCTGCAATCCATTCCCATTTCTTTCTTTTTATTCCAACATTTTACTATGTATACTCTCTCCTTTTTTCTTCTTTTGGGACTGTAGGGGTTTAGAGGAAGGAAGGCTTGGGGTATTATCATGCATTTGATAATCATTATATCTGCATTTTGAAATATATTTGAATGGTTAAAAATCTTAAATAAAATATTCAAAAAATCTTGAGAGAATCTACTTTAGAAAGTCAGATACACTATGATAATATTTGATAAACAATATTTTATAAAGAAGCTATGTTCTCTGTGTGTGTCTATGGAAGGCAGAAATCAAATTAGCCCAACTCTCAACAGATCAATTACACAGAATACATGCCACTGAATACCAGTAAATATTGTGCCTGCACTGCCAGAGTGGGGTCTCGTGGCAAGAATGATTATGGTCACAACATGGGTTGGTCATTCATATTCTAAACAGGAAATCAAAATGATTCCAGTCTGAGGGCCTCATTCACGAGAGAACTGATAATCTTTCAGGCAATGTATTTTTAATTGACCGATGGTTGAAGGTAGGAATCTTGTTCACGTCAGTTCGGGCAGACCTGCTGTTGCATCTCCAAATCTAAATATGTCTGCTAACATCCCCTGGTAGCTGACTTTCAAGTTATTCCTATTGTGTTGCAGGCATGTGCACTTGGAGTGACAGGAAGGACATAGTGTCCTTCATTGTCAGTGCCTCAATATCAGAAGGAAATAGCAGTGATTTCCTTTGATGCTAGCCGAAGCCTTTGGCATTTCCTGGTTTGTACAATGTTCAAAATTGCAGCAGCTATATGTAGCAAACAGGACCCACAACATTCAGTCTATTTTCTCACATTTGCAGCCACCAGGAATTATAATGCAATGATCTCAAGAGACTTCAGGCCGAGCACATATAACCTGGGGCCAAAATGAAATTCTTTCTTCGCAGAATCACTGATATTCATATTTGCATGCAAAAGTTTTAAAGAAAATAATTTTGAAAATTTACTAGATTATTTTTTTTTAAATCAGCATTTTCTATGAAGGTATTAGTGTTAATGACGATAGCAGCAGTTCTGACAATATGTAGGACTCGATGATTATCAGAAAATCAGATTTGCTCTCATGAATCAAGATCCATGTCAAAACCACACAAGGCAACAAAAAAAGTGGTAGGAGAAAAAGACACTGTTACGAGCCCAGAGGACCCAAAAACCCTGCAGCAATACACTTAAACAAAAGTGGCTTTTAATGATCTTTAAACACGAGAACAGAATCAAACTTTAACTTATCTCTATTGACTTAATCTAACTTAACCCCCTTCTAATTCTAAGTGCGTGTGCATGTAATGTGTGTGCAAGTTCAGAAAAGTTATTTGGTTCACAGTCCAATCTCACTTCTCATTCCTCCAAGTTCACTGGTTGTAGGTAATTATACTGTGCACAGAATTTAACATTTATAAAGTTCACTAGGCTTTGGTGCTTGAAAGGTAAATAGTTACTGCTCAGGAAGGTTCTTGTCGGTTTTCAGAGAGAGATTTGTTGTTCCTTTTTAATCAGCTACTCCAGTGTCTTGCTGATGAAACTTGCCCCCTCAGGGTTCTCCAGATGATAACCTCTTTCTTTCAGGTCACCACAGAGTGCCTTCTTGTTTCTCTTATTCCAAGTGAAACATAAGACAGCCAGTCCTCTCCTCTTGATTGAACCACAAGTGATTTGACCAGGCTGAAGTAAGAACTGGTCTTCCAAATGGGGTTTTCCACAAGTTTGCCAGCTTGTCCTGTTACAGTCCAAGCTGTTGTTACTGACTGCAACATTGTAGAAGTGATCTCTGTGTGTAGGTGTCTCTCTCTCGCTGAAAGCCTGTTTGACTCTCTCTGCTTGCAAAACCACATGACCCTCTCAGAACAGCAAGTTCTCTTCCAGACAGAAGGCAACTCTGACAAGCTCTTTCATCTGTTGCCTTTTTGTAAGCAACTATCCATTAGTGAAGTCTCTTTGGTACTCTCCAAAGCACTTGGAAAGGCTGTGGGGCTGATATGTCTAGCATTGGACAGAGCTCTCACATTTCAAATAAGATCTGTTTTAAAATGTTTGTATGCAACCTACTCTAACAAACCTTTCCCAATTTTTCTCCCCAAAACATATGTATATACTCTGTCACAATACACACAAATTTTAAACAAGTGCAACTTTCTCATTATTAAAACCAGTACATGCCAAATTAGAAAATCCACAAAATATTCAGGACGATTTGCAGGGCTTCCCTTCCCCATTAAGCTGTTCATTCTGGTTTGGGATGGTGTACTATGTGAAACGCACAAGTCTGCAGAAATGCTGGAGAAACTCGCAGCGCCCATAGGAGGATTGCCCATCCTTGAGGATTGCTGCGGCTTTCTGATGGCAGCATTCCACATAGATTTTATCAATGATAGGGAGAGATTTGCCTGTGATGTACTGGGCTGTGTCAATTGCCTTTTGCAAGGCTTCTGCTCAGAGGCATTGGTGCCTCTAGACCAGGCCTTGATGCAGCCAGTCAGCTTACATTACACATTACTATAGAAGTTTGCCAAGGTTTTCAATGTCATTCAGAACTTCCACAAAGCCTGAGATGTGCATTCTTCAAGATGTCATTAATGAGTTGGGTCCAATTAAGGTCTTCCAAGATGGGGCTCTCAGGATTTTAAATTAATTTAAATTTACATTTTAAATTTATATTTAAATTTTTATATTATTTAAAATTTAGGCATACAGCACAGCAACAGGCCATTACTGTCCACCAGCCTGTGTCACACCTGGATAAAAAAAACTTTATCAAGGGGGTAGATTCTTGGGGATAAGAAGAATGTGGGGTTGATGTAAAGGAGCAGCCTTGAGGAATTACATTGTCTTCCGTTCCAAATTCATGTTTCAATTGAAAACTGTTTGATATTAAGCACATGTTGACTCCCATTTATTGTTAGAAAAATAAATAAAAGCACAAGAGCAGGTGAGTGACCTCTTAAGCCTGCTCCAACATTAAGTTCATGACCGATCCTATACCTCAAAACTTTTCCATCAATTTCCCTAAATAAAAAACCTATGATCACAACTGAATTTTCCCCAAAGGCAGATTGGAATATTTGACTCAATTGATTGAAAGATTTAATCACCATCGTAACACATTCTCCTTCCTTCAGCTATAACAGGTCATGCCCTTAACTTGTTCCTACATCTATTACTTCCAGATGCTCCAGAGTTTATTCAATCAATTCCTTTTAGATATTTCGATGATATGGCTTCTCATTTTTTTTTAAACTCCACTCCAGTTGAGGCAGAGAATTCTTTCTCACTCTCCCTTCCAAACCTGATTTCAGCATAAAATTAAGTTAAAGAATCTATGCTGCATTTGGGAAAAGATTTTGTTGCCTTAACTGGTACTGATCAACTTTGAGGCCTTTGGATTGGTACTGCACCTTCTAAATTTACAAGATAATTATAGCAGAGAAACAGGCCCAGAAAGATGAAGAAAGGTCACCTATAATGTTATCGAGCAGGTTTAAGAAGTCATTAACCAAATCACCTCTGTGGCTCTTCTGATAGTTAATGCCACTCTTAACATTGAGAAATGTCTCCTGACTTTCCAACAAAACCTGACTCTTTATTCTGGTCTCTTTTGCTCAAGGAATAATTCCATGTTGGGGTTTCAAATGTAAAGAAGACATCCTTCATGAGGCCTTCCCTCTTCTTCAGAAGAGCCTCATCCTTTCAGAAAGGTTTCCCACAAAATTACTTTGAAATGCTCTTACATTCCTTCATTTAGTAGATGCCAGAATTACTGGCAATCCTCCAAATTGGTCAAGTTTCCACGCGAGAAGCATCAGTAGTTGGTTGATGTTCAACTCAAAAGGAGCAATTTGAACACAAGTACTCCCTGTAACCAATAGTTTATATTTGGAGCCTTTGGAAGGATATTGGAGAAGATTGCAATTTTCAGCGTTGTGGGTAAGCAGACTACACCAAGAGCTACTAGAGACTCAACAGGCCAAATGGCCTCCATCACTCTCATAATTCTACGTTACTACGATTCAATCAACACCATCAATCCAAGGCAAAATTCTTCCTCTTAAAAATTCAAGCCTAATGAAAATATATCATTACAAGTCCAACAGACATCACCTAAGACAAAGAGTCTGAAGAATTCCCAAGCTTACGCTGGGTTAAGTGGCAAGACACGAGACTGAGATGAAGCCGTAGCATTGAGATGGTTCTGTGAAAGCTTGTTCAAAGAATTAGGTTTTACGGATAATTTTGATCATGGTGGTGTGCACCTTGGGGCAGTTCACCAGTTTAAAATCTGATATAAACTGCAACTTTACTTCATTGATAAAGTTAATTGAAATAGGAAAATTAAAAGCACAATGCTGGAGAAACTTAGCAAGCCAAACAGAACAAAGCTGAGGAAACTTCAATCCAAGGTATTGATACTGTGGTGGTACACCACCGGCCTACTGTAGGGGGCAACCTCTGTACCTGCAGGAGTGTAAGAAGACAGGACAACACCTGGCCGGGTGTCAATCAGTCGGCCTGAAGGGATCAAGCCCCACCCGGTCAGGTGTCAATCACTCTCCGGGATACAAGCCTATGCCGGCCTCCCAAGGCCTCACTCAGAGTTACTGCAGCCACAGCCAGCCTGGCTCTGTGGAAGTCTTTGTTTTGTGGATTAAAGCCTGTTGTATAGTCTTTACCTTGTGGGTGTCTGATTCTGGCTAACAGCGCACCACAGATACCTTGAAGGGCTCAAGTCTAAAACGTTGGTTATGTATCTATCTTTGCCATATAAAGTATACAGTTTGACCTACTAAGTTTCTCCAGCATTGTGTTTTTAACTTCAATCATAGTGTCTTCAGACATTCATGTTTCACTTCTGTTCTCAAAGAACATCATGATTTAAAGCAGCGGTTCTCAACCTTTTTCTTTCCACTCACATCCCACTTTAAGTAATCCCCATACCATTGGTGCTCTGTGATTAGTAAGGAATTGCTTAAGATGGGATGCGAAGGGAAGGTTCTCGACCCAACTGTTACTGAAATTCTTAAAGTGGTATGTGAGTGGAAAGAAAAAGGTTGAGAACCACAGATTTAGATGCTGGGAGTTGAGCAAGAAGAAAACTGGCAGGGGACAACCAAGAAAACACAAGCTAACAATGGTGTCTTCAAAAAAGATAGAAATTGAAATGAATAAATGATTTTGTCATCCTAATGATGGTAAATTGAAGGAAATGGTTTTTGGGAAACAGGCCAGAAACAGAGAACTGCAGATTTCTTGGGAGCACTTTATGTCACAGAAAGTTGAGGCAGCCAGGGGATTTGAAATGGAGGCTCAGAATTTTAAATTGATCTGTTCAGTGGCAGGAAGGCGATGTATGCCAAGGAGCACTGAGGAGGTGGGTGAACATAGACAAAGTGCAGCAGAGTTTTAGATGAGTGGAATTGTTTTGCAGCTTGGAAGATGAGAAGCCAAGCAGCAAATAACAACTGGAGCAGTTGTGTCTGGATGCAGCAAAAGCGTGAAGGATGCTGTTGGGCTGAGGACAAAGTTTAAGTGACAGCAATGGGCAGGCCTGATAGAGAGGACATATAGTTGGAAACGCATCTTAGGATCATGTATAATAGCAGCTCATCAATAGTCTCGTTTTGCATAGAACAGAAAAGAGCTGTAAAAGTTAACAGGGACGCTTCAAGTGACAATAATATATTCAAAATTGTAATGCACATCAAATCTAATTAGGAAAAATAGCACAATATCAACAGTGCCCTCCATAACATTTGAGACAAAGACACTCGTTTTCCTTTATTTTGTCGTGCTCCACTGTTTTAAATATGTAATCAAGCAATTCACATGTGATTAAAGTGCACAATCTAGATTTTATTCAAGGTTAATTGAATACATTTTGGTTTGGCCATGAAGTAATTACAGCACTTTTAAAATACATAGTTACCCCATTTCAAGGCACCAAAATGTTGGGACAATTGTGTTTGTATGTTAATTGCAGGTATAAAAGAGCTAGGCTTGCTTCTAAGCCTTTGATCACCTTTGGAGTCTGTAGTTTCTGTTTTTTAACACAAGGAATAGAGTTGTGCCAAATGAAAGACAAAGAAGCCATTTATGAGGCTGGAAGAAAAAAATAAAACAAGAGACATTGTCCAAACCTTAGGATTAACAAAATCAACTGGAGCATCATTAAGAAAGAGTGTACTGGTGAGCTCAGAAAATCACAAAGGAACTGATAGGCCAAGATGACCTCCACTGCTGACGACGGAAGCATTCTCATCATAATGAAGAAAAATCCCCAAACGCCTGTCTGACAGATCAGAAACACTCTCCAGGAGGCAGGTGTGGACGTGTCAATGACGATTGTCCGCAGAAAAGACTTCATGAACAGAAATGCAGAGGATACACTGCAAGATGCAAACTACTAGTTAGCCGCAGAAACAGGTTGGACAAATTATTGTTTGCCGAGAAGTATTTCAAAGAGCCTGCAGAATTCTAGAAAAAGGTCTTGTGGACAGATGAGACCAAGATTATCCTGTATCAGAGTGATGGCAAAAGCAAATTGCGGAGGCATAAAGGAACTGCCCAAGATCCAAATTATACCACCTCATCTATGAAACATGGTGGTGCGGGTGTTGTGGCCTGGGCATGTTTGGCTGCCAGGGGTACTGGCTTACTTGCGATGATGTAACTGCTGATGGCAGTAGAAAAATGAGAGATATACAAAAACATTTTATATATGTGCTCAAGTTTGAGCAAATGCCTCCAAACTCATTGGACGGAGCTTCATCCAACAGCAAGTCAATGATCCTGAACATATGCTGAAGCAACAAAGGAGTTTATCCCTCCCCCAAAGGAATAAACTAGAAAATTCTTGAATGGCCAAGTCAGTCACCCAATCTGATCCAATTGAGCATGCCGTTCATAAGCAGAAGAGAAAACATCAGGGGACAATCCCCAGAAACAAGCAGGAGCCGAAGATGGTTGCATTAGAGGCCTGGCAGAGCATCACCAAATCATACTCAGCACCCGATGATCACAGGCTTCAAGCAGTCATTGGATGCAAGGGATATGCAACAAAGTTCTAAGTGACCACCTTAATATACATTCCATTGCTAGGTCTCAAGCTGTAATCTGGCCATCCTTTCGGCTGCTAATTAGTGGTTTGCATCTTGCAGTGTAGCCTCTGTATTCTTTTGCATGAAGTCTTCTGCGGACAATCGTCATTGACATGTCCACACCTGCCTCCTGGAGAGTGTTTCTGATCTGTCGTCAGCAATAGAGATCTTCCCTGGAAGATCAGTCCCTTCCCCATTACTGAGCTCACCAGTACATTCTTTCTTCTTAATAATGTTCCAAACACTTGATTTTGGTCACCTTAAGGTTTGGGCGATGTCACTTACTGTTTTATTCTTGTCTTTCGGCCTCCTCATGGCTTCTTTGACTTTCATTAGTACAACTCTGGTCCTCATTGTTGAAAAATGGCAACTAAGGTGATCAGAACCAAGACGAGATCTCTCATACTGGCACTAACGAAGCAATGAAATCATAAACACCTCTGAAGCCAAATGTCCCAATAAGGGGACTGTGTATAAAAAAAGTGCTGTATTTTTTACATGGTCAAATCAAAATGTATATCAATAACCCTGAATAAAATCTGGAATGTGCACTTTAATTACATGTGAATTTGTTTGATAACAAATTTGAAACTGTGGGCCACAAGTACAAATAAATGAAAAACTTGTGTCCAAAACATGGACAGCACTACGTCTTATTTGTCTAGAATGCAGAAGATACATGTAATAGAATTATCTCAATTGCTTCTTAAAAGACCTTGGAGGATTTCAGTCTTTTCTTAGCAATTAAGTTGGAGATTAACTTAAAACAAAAATCACAGGAACAAACTTTTTAAGACAAGCAATTTCTGAAAATGCAATTAACAAATTATTGGTGACAAGACATGGATCCGTGAATAGTGCTTTATATGTACAATGCAGATTAACCTTGCAAAAGATACACGCACCATTAGCTGACACCCAAGTTTGGGTCCTGGTAGGTCAGCCTGCTTTGTCAAAGACCCCAAGTAAAAGACATCAGTCTCAGCCCTGTGCACATCTGGGTTCAAAATGAATGCAGCCAAGAGCCTCTCCTTCCCATTCCTAGTAATAATTGCAGGTGCCACATATTACTCACTGCCAAAGCTCATAAGAACAGGATTTCCCCCCCCAAAAAAAAAAATCACACCGGAGTACAGAACCATCTGTGGTGTGTGTGTGTGTGTGTGTGTGTGTGTGTGTGTGTGTGTGTGTGTGTGTGTGTGTGTGTGTGTGTGTGTGTGTGTGTGTGTGTGTGTGTGTGTGTGTGTGTGTGTGTGTGTGTGTGTGTGTGTGTGTGTGTGTGTGTGTGTGTGTGTGTGTGTGTGGAAATGGATGGCTATTTAGGGCATGCTGTTCAAGGATGAGCAGCTGGTGAGAGCGTTAGAACGTGACAGACATTACTCTTGCAGAATATTATGATTTAGATGGTGGGAGTTGGAAAGAAGAGGTGTTGCAGATATGGATGAAACAGCCACATACGACCTCCATGGCAGCACTCACATTTCCAAGATCAAGTTGCTCTCCAGAAGAAAAATCCACAGTGATTTTTCAATTCAGTACTCACAGCTACTTCCTCGTGAATGAAACTTTGGACCGTGGCAGAGTCTGATCTCTTAGGTGAATAATTCAAAGAAACATTAGGGTAACTTCTTCACACAGAGTCGTGGGAGTGTGGAACAAAATGCTGGCGGAAGCGGTGAATGTGGGCTCAATTTGGACAGGTATATGGATGGCTATGGACTGGGTGCAAGTCCGGTGGGACTAAGTAGAATAATAGATTGGCATAGACTATGTTTTCAGTGCCATAATATTTTATGGTTCCAATTTTTTCAAAGCAGAGCCAGGGAATTATCCCCAGTATCTTGACTGGTGTTCAATCCACAAAAATACCATTCTGATTGTGACATCATTGGTGGGAGACTGCTTGCTTGTGGTGCGATATCAAACAGAAGCAAACACGCAAAACAAAGTCTGTTCAACAGGCTTTATTCAACATAAACTTCCACAGAGTTAGCTGTGAGGAAAGCTGCTGCGAGATCTGAGAGCGTCTTCACAGGGCCAGCTCTGGCTTATGTCCCGGAGGGTGATCGGCACCCGACCAGGTGGGGCTTGGTCCATTCAGGTTGGCTGATTGACAGCCGGCCAGGTGTGGTCTTGTCCCCATGCTCTTCTGCAGGGACAGAGGTTTCCCCCTGCAGTAGGCCAGTGGTGTACCACCACACTGCTATAGACTAATTGCCACTTCATTACCACCATTAGAGTTCTACAGTGCAGAATAGGCCCTTTAACCCATTTTGTCAATGTTCACCCAGCTAGACCTGTTCAACTGTGTGCAGCCTATAATCCATCTATGACTTTCCTACCCAAGTACATGTCAATTTGTCTTTTAAACTTTACAGTTGCCCCTGTATCGAATGCTTCCTCTGGGAGCTCGTTCCATATACCCAGCATCCTCTGTGTGAAGGTACCCTCAAGTCCTTTTTAAAATATTTCCTCTCACCTTAAATCTATAACATCTAATTTTAGATTCCCTTCTGCTGGGAATAAGTCAGACTACTTTATCCATGTTCCTCATGAACTTACAAACCTCCCCATTTAGTCTCCTCTACTCCAAGGAGAAAAGTCCCAGCTGATTCAATCTCTCCTAGTAATTACAGAAAAGACTTCATTTCAGCCTTATTGGCTGAGACCAGATGGCAACATCCAAACCCGTGGGGCTGCACGGTGGATAGAGCAATGCCTTTACGGCACCAGTGATTGGGACTCGGGTTCGAATCCCACACTGTCTGTAAGGAGTTTGTACGTTCTCCCAGTATCTGTATAGGTTTTCCCTGGGGGGGGCCTCCAGTTTCCTCCCATCTTTTGAAATGTACCGAGGGTTGTAGGACAACTGGGTAGCATGGAATCGTGAGCCAAAATAGTCTGTTACCGTGCTGCATGTCTAAATTTAAATTGTAAATTTTTTTAAATTTTTTTTTTTTTTTTTTTTTTACATAAAGTATATGAAAAGTGCTCAATTACTGCGTCTTCTTTTGGACAAGCTGATACCTCACCATCTGCAGATTCCCTTTCATGTTACATCACTTTCCCTCATCATCAAATCCAAGTTCTGGACTCTGGACCCTGAGTGCACTTTCACAAGTGAGAGATCAGCCAAGATTCAGAGAACTGATTCTTGGGATGGGAACGTGTCATACAAAGGTAAATTTAAAAAAAAGACTGCATCTGTACTCTTTTCACTTTGGTACAATTATCTCATTGGAACATACAAAATTCTTACAAGAATTGACGGGGTAGATATTGGCAATGAGCGGACTTCTCTACAGACAGGGGTCAGTCTCAAAATAAAGGATCCACCAGAGGACAAAGATGGAAAGAAATGTCTTTATTGGGAATGGCGATCTGACGATGATTAGGGGGATTAGAGGTGAAGAGGTTGTGCAAATATAAATTCTTAGGATTCATTATCTCAGAGAAACTTTCCTGGACCCAATACGTGAATATTATTGTGAAGAAAGCATGTCCACGCATCTACTTTCTCACTAGTTTGCAGAGGATTGGTAAGACATCAAAAACCTTGGCAAACTTTTATAGATGTCCAGTGTTCACTAACTGCAACCTGGACTGTAACAAGGGCACCAACACCTCTGAGCGAAAGCACTGCAACATAGACCAGTACATCACAGACAACACTCTCCCCAGTGACGGGAAAATCTACGTGAAGCACTGCTGTTAGGAGAGCAGCAGCAATCATCAAGGATTCACAACCACCCAGGACACCCTTGGTTTCCACTGCTGCCGTCAAGTGGTACAGGTGCCACAAGACTAATACCACCAGTTTCAGGAACAATCGCTACCCTTCCACATCCGACTCTTAAACAAGAGCTTAATCAAAGAATGATTTAAGGACTCTTAATATTTTGTTTATAGATGCCATACAATCCATTACATTAACATGGCTTTTACAAGTTGAAAAGAAAAAATATGAAAAAGCCCCCCCCCACCCCGAAACCACTCAATCCCCCGCGAAACTGAGAAAAGGAAATCCTACTCCCCAACCCCCTTATTGGAACTTAAGGATATAGCACCACCCCCCTCTTCATACGGGATGTGGCTCATTGCCGCAACGAGCCCATGAACAGTGGATGATGGACTCCAACACCCTTCACGGGTATTACACCATTACCTCATTCCAAATAGTTCCTTCTTATTTAACTGCCTATTAAAAAGCAGAATTCCCACAATATCTAATGCCTGTTATAATCTATGAAAATTTATTCAATTCCCATCATCGCTGGGTAACGTAACAAATTTGTATCCCTTGCCCCCTTATCCTCATTTCATAATCCTTGCTAAATAATTTTCAAACTCTCCATAAATTGACAAAACCATGAAGAAAACTCCCTGTCGTCACTGAAATCAGTTGCCACGTTCAAATTCAAGAATTTGATCTTACTTGAAGAATCCATTTCCCTTGGCCTGACACCATCTTGTCCAGCCAAAAGGCTGATCAAACTTGGGATTGTATGCGATTCCGTGTGTGCAATAAATCTGAACTATGAACATACAGAATTCCCTGCCCCAAATGGCCGGCTTAGACTGAGCATATTCAAGCCATTGATCAATACCTCGAGCCAAGACAAACATTGTCACTCATCACACATTTAAAAACTAGGATCATTTTTGAGGGGCATTTCTGGGCTGCCACTTAAGTTTTGACATTTCTGGTCTGTTTCTAGGTTGCCACTCATGCTGGCATTGGGCTAGACAGTTTCCCTTTCAACTTGAAAACCTCTGGTATGTCACAATATGATTTGCATCTTTTGCTTTGGAGGTGGGAAAAAAAAATAAGCTCCTCTACTCATGAAAGATTCATGAAATCTCATCTTCCATCTGTAGATTCCAAGGCTCCAATTTAAAGAATATTCTCAGGTAATCCTTCAAGGATGTTTTATTCAACTGGCTTATAAAAATTGTTATTTTCATCTGAGTACAAGTGGCAATTCAATATGAAGAAAGGAACCAAAAACCACAGATTGATGCAATCTATTAGGCAAAGTATGTATCAATTCGGAAATATAGAGCGGCATATTTCAAAACGCAGTCTCGTGTACAGCAATAGATACTGGAAGTCAGGCCATAGGATGCAGTTCACCGCAAATATATTATTTATCAGTCTGTCAAGTAAGGCTAGTTATTTAACTGAGGAGTTACACAATACCTAGCACACGTGAGTGCGAGCAGAGTCCACTGACATTTGCTGGAGGTCAAATACCGGTAATCAGAAATGCATGAGCCAATTTGTTGCACAACAACCCTGGTGTCTGTGTGTTGACAAGAAAGGATTTTTTTTCTCTGACCTTGTCAAATCCTATCTTCATTAATCAAAAGATAATCTTTCAAAAGCTGAAAATTGAGTGATTATTTAACATGTTTAAGTGAAGAGTTTCTCAAGCACAATTTTGGAAAAACCGTTTTTCACAGATACTTATATTCAATCAAATTCTCTTGTACTGAGAGCCATTGCAGTCAACGGCAGGAAATTTAAACTGCATGTTTCTTTCTACTAAAAGGATCGTAGGCCCAAATGCTATCATCTCTGGTGGTAGGAATCTTTAGGTAGAACAGCAGCCTTCATTTTTTGATCACTCAAATATATAAAAAGCACCTTTCCCCTCCCACTGTGCACTCCCTTACCCTTCTTACCCACATCATCTCGGAAGAATTTTCACACCTTTGATATTGGCAAACTGAATACGGAAATTTGCATCACTAAGCACTTTTGCACAGCTGCTGAGAAGCAGAAAATTTGCACAAATTTTCCGATCCACTGGCAGTGTAAAAACGTTATTTTAAAAAAAAACGGTGCGGCTGCAGTACAAATTGACTGCAGGCACTCCATAAGAAACCGGGCTAATGAATATGGTGTCCACCCTCCCACAAACTCCGCCACACAGGAAGACAGCGTATAAGTACTTCCCGCGTAAACAACCACTCCGGTGGGAAGCATGCAAATCTTTTATGGATTTTTTCCTTTAATACGTGTAAAAGTCATAACTGTTGAAAACTGCTATTCAATTTTACCACTTAGACATCATTACAAGGCTTAATTCCCTGTGATGTTAATGGTACCAAGCTGCTTAAAACAATTGCATTAATAGATCTTTAAGGCAACAATAAAGTAAATGGATATGTAGTCCAAAAATCTCAAACTTTAATCAAAATTGTTACGGAATGAGTGATAAGCTGCCTTGTGCGACTATGATTGCCATAGTGGAATTCCAATTACTTCAGCCTATCAGACCCCCTGTCCCAATGTAGGAGATGTAACAAGTAATGGAAATTAATAGTTGTTACATAACAGACAGAAGTAAACACTAAAGGTGGCACAGGATCCCTTCCTACAATCCCCCCCTGGCAAACTCCACTAAAGTCAGTGGCGCAAGTCAACAGGATCATTAGGAGAAAGTAAACGCTGCCTGGAGCACTTAAACCCAATGGGAAGGAGTCACGTTTCTGGTGAATGTCAATGGATAACGAGTAGGAAAACATCATTAATCTGACTGGGGCAGAATTCAAAGGAATTGCACTGGCAAGACGTAGGCTTTGCTGTTAGGCACTCACTGTGGCAAGGAACTACTCCAATAGTTAATGGGAAGGATCATGCCAATCAAGTTTGTATCGCCTCTCAACACCAAGAACTTACTTGAATTGAACAGTTTATTGTCACTTGAGCCAAGAGTCAGTAAAAAGCCACATCTTGCATGCTACCAAGTAAGACAACCCATCTTTATGTACAGCAGGTGGTGCAATTATAAAACAAAAGTGCAAGGTAAATTAAGCACAAGACTCTCACGCACCTTTACCCTGATGTATTACTGAAGGACACATCTGAGCTCCAAAATCACCAGTAATGTTACAAATGTTAAAAGCATTTTACTCATTGCAAAAAAAATGGAAGCTCTTCTGCCCAAACTGAGCATGAATGTGGGCCAACTACCTTACTCAATCGTAGTTTATATGCAAACACTCAAGGACAAAGGGCATTCCAATCTTCCTGCCTCAAGGGTATACCAGACATCTCCTGACAGAACAAGATCCTGGACTACACTATATACTTTTTTGCCAAACTTGGACAATGGCTACACTCACCGGATGGATGCTGGTTACAATCTCAAAAGCATTCTGCATGGTACATTTGCCATGGTTCATTTGCCATGGTTCATGAACTGTTGGACATCCATTGCAAGGATATCTTTTAAAAGATAAAGTTTGAAGATATGGCAAGCATTTGGACAGCTAGGGAGATGCTGTCAAGGGTGAGGACCAGAGCAAGTCAACATTTTCGGTGGGGTGGAGGGTGGAAGGAATTTGAAGAGGCAGAGAGCAAAGGAAAACTGAA
This sequence comes from Narcine bancroftii, assembly GCF_036971445.1. NCBI lineage: Eukaryota > Metazoa > Chordata > Chondrichthyes > Torpediniformes > Narcinidae > Narcine > Narcine bancroftii. Next base: position 87,242,197 of record NC_091480.1, read on the forward strand.
CAGAGTGAGAGCATTTCCTAGCCTCTTGTTTCCTGCCCAAATCTCCAACATCTGAGCCACACTCTACATTATCCAATAAGAGAATAATGAATTGACCATAATGAGTGAATCATCATCTACAGGACAGAAGGCTGCCAAGCAAACCCTTGATCTTGTAGTGAATGAAAGCAACAAACAAGACATCTCCAAATACATGTACATTCTATTTGCAAGTCATGACCTCTTTTTAAAAAAAAATACAATACTCATTTCTAATTTGACTTGTTCTGGAGTATGGCCAGATTAAGGCAAACTTGTAGGTCAACATTTCATGTACTTTTTTTTCCTGCACAAAAATCAAACATTGACATCCTGAAACACTCTTTGCACTGAGGAGCCAGTTTCCATGCTGATGTTGCCCGTTTCCTTCGAGAAGAGCACGTTTGGAGGAGATTGAAATCCCTATAAACACCAATTGTTTTCCCAGCAGAGGAAAACATAAAAGCACCATTTTTTTTTTAAATAAATGAACACGTTTAAATGTTGATGGTCAGTGCTGACCCATTTCTGTCCTGTATCTGTGTGACTGGATTTCACCCTCAGAGAAACTTTGACAGCTTTGCCAAATCCTTTTAAACAACAATACTTCCCCCTAAGAAAAGCCAATAGAGAAACATTTATTTTAAAAAAATAGCTATTCAAAACATAATTTCTCAAACGCACCGTAAATCAGTTTTCTAATTATAACAGAATATATCAATTCCAAAATGGAATTAGGAATTCCTTCTTGATCTGTAAACAATGGCAACATTAAACATTTACAGGTCAAGGTCTTTGAAAGGGCTTCCTGCACAAACCACAACATGTATTCTCTGCAATCAAAGTTTAAAAAAATCTGCAGCAAACAAAATGTTTTTTAAAAATCCACATTTATAACATAAAATATATTACAGCTGAGCCCAGTAATGCTAGAAATCACATTTCCCATTTGTCATCAGGTGGTCTAAAGAACGGAGAAGAAACACAAAAAAAAAATGACATCAGTGAAACTGCATCGGTTATGACCAGTTTTTCCAAAGTACAAACTGAAATTAAAAAATTAATCTGGAGCCAAATCTTCCTTGCAATTATTTCCAGGTGAAATTGCACCATTGGGAAACTGGACCATGCACAAAAGGACACGCTTTATGTCAACACAAACATTGCTCCGCTTCAGATATTTAGCGTATACTTTGGTGTATAAGACGACCCTTGTAGAACCCAAAAAACATGACAAAAATGTGTCTTATAGGCCTGATATAAAAACGTGACCTTAAAATTCTACTCAAAATACCACTCAATTGGTTCCATAACCCACTCAGACCCCACCCTATAACAACTTTTTAAGATACCAGTATATTAGAAATAAATTTTTATTGTAAAAATCTAAAATTCTTCAAAAAAATAACTATCATTGTCTAAAGCAAAGAACTCAGCAGACTCATCCCGTGTCTCACTATTTACACCATCCAGCTAATAGCCACCTTCCGGCCACACCCAACAGCTTAGTCAACGTGACACCAGTTCAGTCAACACATGTATTTTTATTGGGGGGGGGGGTAATCATACACCCAATATATGGTAACACCATGAAATTCAGGCTAAAATTGGGCACCCATCTTACCTGAAGGTTATCTTATACGCTGAAATATACTGTATCTAACGACATCACTTTTCACAAATTACAAGTGTGCTTTAGGATACTAATTACTCCCATTTCTGACCAGTCTCGGAACAACTAAGACTGTATTACAATATATTGTTGTATTTGCTGGTGGTCAATTTGTAACTGACGAACTTTGATAGGATATTGCACATGACAATAACCTTGCACACAGCATTCGAAAAATCTTCAGGAAGGGATAAATAAATAAATAGAAAACAGACCTCATTGAGGGGTCAACAACGGAGAGGATAAAGAACTTCAGATTCCTGATGTCATCATCTCTGAAGATCGATGTGGGGTCATCATGTCGAAGCAAGCATGAAGGCAGCTTGCCAGCTAGGTTTCCTTATGATTTTGAGGAGATTTGGTAGGTCACCAAAAATTTTTGCAAATTTCTACAGGTGTACAGGGAGAGCATTCTGTCTGGTATGGAGTTACCAATGCACAGGGACAGGGAATGGCTAAGAGGTTTGCAAACTCAGCCAACGCCATCATGGGCATTAGTCGACTCCATTAAGAACATCTTTAAGAGGCATGGTCTCAAGAAAGCAGCTTCTATCATCAAGAAGCCTCACCACACAGGCCATGCCCCTTTCTCATTGCTACCATCAGGAAAGAGGTCAAGGAGCCTGAAGACTCCATCCGACATTACAAAAACAGCTTCTTCGCTATCAGATTTCTGATCCGACAATGAACCTATAGACCCTACCTCATCTTTTATTTCCTTCACTTCTTTTGCACTATTTTTAAATATTGAATTTATGGAACTGTAATTTATAGCAATTTTGCACCTTAATGCACAATACTGTTGTAGCAAAACAACAAATGACAGTAAACCTAATTATGACATCCATGATGGATGCGCTCTGCAAAACTGGTTTTGGGATAAGAATTCAGAAGTTGGATCCATGGGGCAGTTCAACATACAAGTTCCTTGTCAACAGGGGAAAGGCCTGACCCAACAATTATCTCATCCTGAATACCCCCTTTATATACGACTACATCAAGTTGAGGTTGGAACCGAAGTACAAGGACACCGAATACCAAGATTCCACCAATCCAATATGCTTTTAAGTATGCTCCATCCAATGTTCCAGTCACTTTAATTTTATTTACCCCCCCCCCCCCCCACATCCATGAGAAGCAAGAAACCTAGCGAAGATTTTTCACCTTGGGTTGCATTCATCCTGCGGTGGGCAGCACGGAAAGTCTGGCAGCTAATGAGGGTCAAGAACTTGATGGATACTGTGGGGTGGTTCCCTGAGCAGACTATCCAAAGTATATTCCAGGGTGCAAGAAATACATGCTGAGGAGCACACAGAGGCTTTGGTAGGCTTTCACAGAGGCTAACTCAAAGGCTTTGTGGGGAAAGAGCATAGTAATGGAAGGATCTTAGAAGACAACAATAGAAAGGTGCATCACAACGAGGAAGGGCACATGTTAAAAAATTCCCCAGCTTACTGCATATAAAAAAAGCTGCACTAATTTACTATGAACAAAACCTGAATTTTTAGATTGATTTGACTCCAAGAGCGGGAAGCTTTTCACTTATCTACAATGCGTACAATACACACACACCTCTGTGCGCGGCTACACACCACATGAAAATGAATGGTTTTGATATGGGAGCATGCAAAGTCTACTGTGTGCTTAAATTGGAGTTTTGATGACACCATGCATTCCTCCTCAGCCTTCTCCTGGAGCTCGGATCCAGAACATGGGAATTTTTTTTTAATTTTTGTGTCACCATGGTTACCCTTTATAAATATGTGAAATTACATCCAGCTTGCACACTGTTTCCATGCGACTTCCCAAGTCCTGCAAGTGGGCAGATTAAAGTAACAGCCACAAAAGGCCAAAATTCAGAACATGGGCCAGATGTGCAACTGTGACTGGAGCCAGAAACAATACATCACTAATAACATCAATGATAAATTTCAAACTCTGCAATCCTGAATTATGTTAGCTGGTTTATTACCTTATATTCTGACTTCATGAAAATATAGTCCATTTGCCTCCCAATGAAATCTCAATACATTTGAAGTGCACCATGTGACATTCCATGGTATTCAGAATAAAATGGACAAGATGCTGAAGAATATTTGACCAGATGGAGATGAAGATTAGCCCCAAAGGTCAGGTGCAGCTTTCCTTTCTCTCCTGTTGGACATAAACCCAAGCACAAGTATTATTAACGTCTTTCAATCAGACATTGAACTTCATTTCAATTCTTTCTTCCCTTGATCACCGTTAACTTGTGCATCAACATTGACTCTTAATTGCCCCCTAAAGCAGTCAGCAAATCACTCGCCAACAGCCTGGGTTTCGAATGGTATGGCCAATCCATTCAAACATGGATCCATGCATTTACTTTGCAGATTAGCTTTGGGAGACCCGTCTTGAACAGCAGTGAAGTGACAATGTAGTGTATGTCAGACTGATTTCAGATTCATTTTCAGAATATATACATGACACCACATACAACCCTGAGATTCTTTTCCAACAGGTAAGGCAGAATTGCCATTTATTGGTAGCACAAAAAAAACTGTGCTCAACATACAGACCTGAACAAATAAAGAAATGTAAATAAACTGACTGTGCAACACAGAAAAATGATAAAGTGCAAAAGTAAAAGTCCTGATTGAGTTTTTTGTATAATGGGAGCAGCTGTTCCTGAACCAGATGGTGTGAGTCTTGTGGCATCTATACCTCTTTCCTGATGGTAGCAGTAAGAACAGATGCATGATGGCAGTGTTCCCTGTAGATTTTCTTGATGGTGGGGAGTTTTTCCTGTGGTGTCCTGGGCTATCTTTTGCAGGGCTTTACACGCCAGGGTTTTGGTGTCCCCACACCATGATGCAGCCGGTCAGCACACTTTCCACCACAATACAGGCATAACTGGTATCTGTTGGCAGTGGTATGTCTGCCCCAGCAGCAAAACCAACTAACCAAGAGGGTAGACCATGGTACAACATGGGAGACAGTTACCCTAGGAATATTCAGTATTGCTGTATCATTGTTTCAATACATAGGTCAGTAATAAAATATGCTGCAAATTATACTAGACAATGAAGATTTTGCTTCCAAACATTTTTTGGGTGCATTTTATGGATTTTGGGCTGCAGATCACGAAATTTTTCTTTAAATTTTCCTATCACATGCCATTTTTGCTTGCGGATACAACCTAATTTTATGATTTCCTATCATATTTTAAGTCCACTTCACAAAACCATGAAATGCAATGTGTCATTGAAAATTCATTTTCTGCCTTCGCACTTGGACGTCTTCCCCGCTGATCTCAGGGCAGCGACGAACCTGCTGAAAGGCTTCACCGAAAAGCAGCATCAGGGCAATTGGAATCCATCAGTGCTAGTCGACTGTTGTTGGACACCGACACGAGAGGCCTCAGATGCTGAGTACATATGAAAATCAGCGGCAAAACATTTTTAGGTCAGTTGAACAAACTCAATGTGTCAGCCTCATTATTAAATTAAACATACAAAGTTCAATAAAAGTTTTCTCCACTTTCCTAATCTGAAATTATCTTGGTGTTCATCTTGAACTTGCCTACAGTAATCCTCAATTACAGCAAACCTTGCGGGGAAAAAATGTGCTGTCCAGTGTTACCAGCCACTATTCTCTCTCAGATCTCAGCAGTGCTATCCCTCTGTACAACATCCTCTCTGGGGTAGGGGATTTGCTTCAACTTCGAGAAAACCTTAAATTAAAGGACAAAAATTACTCAGGCAATCTCTTTAGAGATGAAAATACCCAAGACGTGTTTAGTTTCTAACTTTTATAAGTTGTTAAGGTCATCGGGAGATGCACCTTTCCTCCGTCCATTAGTTCATTAGCTTTCCCTTTGAACCAAACAGAGGAAGAGATATGAACTATTTTTACCTTTGGCCACTGTTGCTTGGTGGGCAGAATATTTCCCCATTCATATTCCATGAAAGAATAGAAACTATTCCCTTAATTTCCAATGCCTACATATCTCCCCCACTAATAACACTCTGGTCACCACCTTCCTGAAGATAAACTAGTCTGAACGAACAAAACTCCTTGGCTCAGATGATACACCAGCTATATAACATCTAGGGGGCATCTCTTGGCTCCCATTGGAGATACACAAAGAATATTTCAACCTCAATCTGCACTGATTTAGCAAAAGTAGCAGAGCCAGTGTCTATAAGAGGCCACAGTCTCCTTGGGCTAGAGATCAGAGTGTAACTAACCAACCCTACTCTCGTGTATTTGAGCAGACGCAAAGCAAGGATTAGAAAGTCATGAGAAGGTACCATTTTCTGCTGGGCTCAATAAATAAAACTGATAATGGCCATGGGGTGTGAGAAATTGAGAGCAATCTGACCTTTCTACAATCAGGAAGAGTATGGAAATAATTTCGAGGGATGGTGGTTCTGTAGATGGAGAGTCTGTTTCCTGAAGCCATATATTCCCAAAACATTTCCATTTGGCAGCTGCTTTACACAAGCACGATATTCATACATAATGAAATCACATCAGGGCAGGTTCTTCAAAATTGCAAGCCTTAAAACATCAGTGAATTTGAAGAGGAAACCGGGAGCACCAATACCCCTGAGCATAAAGCGTTGCAAATGGTAGTGGACACAGCCCAGGATATCACAGGCAAAACCCTCCCCAACATCGAGGAGCATCAACAGGGAACACTGCCGCTGGAGAGCAACTGCAATCATCAAGGATCCACTCCACCCAGCACATGCTATATTCTAGCTGCTGCCCTCAGGAAAGAGGTACAAATGCCACAAGACTCACACCACCAGGTTCAGGAACAGCTGCTACCCTTCCACCATCAGAGTCAACGACCAAATCAATCAGGATTCGTACACTGTATTATTTTCCCCCCCTCAGTATTGCAGCTTGTTTACGTTTATTTATTTGTTTACATGTATACGTTGAGTAGTTTTTTTGGCACTCCCAAAAAGTGGCAATCCTGCCTCGCCTGCAGTAAAAAGAATCTCTTGCATGTTCTCACAATAAATCTGAATCTGAAATTTCACATTCACTCAGAAAGGAAAAGATCAAGGAAAGCTGCAAGGCATGATGGCACTGAGATAAATGTTTCTGCAGTCAAGGCCAATCATTTGCTCTCTTGCTTCAATCAAGAAAGCAATTTTGTAAAATCTACTCCAAGGTGTTTGTCTCATTTTGCCCCATACTTAATAAAAGGATATTTGCTATATTTCAGGAAGTCCACGTTTGGCTGTAAGAAAGGAATAGAAAAATCATACACAGTTGGAATCATTTTCTCCAATTGTTAAATATTCTGCTCCAGAGTTAATTACCATTTTAAAATTGATGGCACAATTGAGGAGCCCTTCCTCAAAATAACTTTGTAAATGACTCAATTTTGAATACATAGCCAAAGTCTGCTTCATCTGAAGATTTACTTTTATCTGGATCATTGAGACTGAGTCCCAAATTCAGTGAAAAAGTACAGCGATATGCGTAATGGTGCTATTGACTGTTGTGGCGTGCACACACACACCCCTCCCCTCCCCATTCTATATTGATTCCAATCACAACATGGGCAGAATGTATTCAGCATTGAGTTAGGAGCATGATAAGCCACATAGCCCCTCAAGCCTACCAGATTGTTCAATCTGATCATGGCTAGTCAGCCTCTGGACTCGTGTCTTCTTCTCTGCCAATACCCCTCAATCATACTACTTTTCAAGAAAAAAAGTCTACATCCTCTTAAAATCCCCAATAATCTGAGGGCAGAAAATCCCAGAGGTTCATCACTCACAGGATTAAAGTCAGGAAGTAGTATTTTTCCCCAAATGTTTGCTACAGTGCAATATCCTTTAAAACAATCCATGTGCAAACATCAGCTGACAATTGGGACACAAGGTTTTTTTTTGGGGGGGGGGGGGGGAGAGAAATGCAGGACTCCAGCCCATCAGATTACTGCCATACAAGCAATGCTGAGGAATGGTAATTCAGGCTTGGGTAGGTGAATTAAAAGGTAGGATTGGGTGTCAACACACAAAATGCTGGAGAACTCAGCAGGTCAGACCAAAACCCTTCATCAGGTGTGAATGCATCCAGAAGAAGGAAAAGCAACAAAGTTATTGGCAGGTGTGGGGAAGAATGTGGTGGGGGGGGGGGGGAAATCAGTGTAAAGCTAATAACCCACAGTCAATAATTTTCTAATAAACTATAGAAAATACTGCTACGTTTCAGGGGAATTTTGCACTGCTGACATACAGCACTTTATAGGTGGGCACTCAGATGATGCCCATGAAATGGGGAAAAATGTGCAAATACCATTGTTTACACCTACAAATTGAAGAAATGAAACCAATAAATAACTGCAGAAGTGTGTCCTCCGAGATAAATTTCAGAAATGGTGCCAGTGAAAGTCTTCAGTCTCTAGAGTTTGAGTGGAAACTGTTCTGTACAACATTGCAAATACAGTATATTATATTCAACAATCAGCCCCTTGAACCAAAAATACATACAATTTCTTCCAAAGGCACTGCTAACAATGCTAAAATAAGAAGAATTATGAACTTTGATGAATAAACACTTTTTTTTTTGAAAATAACTAATTTTTGTTGATTTACATTGTGTGTCTTCTGAAAGATTTTTCCATGCGAATGATTCAAAAAACACAATATCTATAAATGCAAACCAAAATGCACGGTGTCATGTGGAAAGTAAACTGATTGATTGCACCATGAGCTGGTTCGGAGACTCGAGCGCCCAGGAATACAAAAGGCTACAGCAACTGGTGAATCAAATCAAGTCCATCACAGACACTGACCTTCCATCCATTAAAAAAATCTGTTGTGAGACTCTGCCTCAAGAAGGCAGCCAACGTCGTAAGGAACCCCCATCACCTAGGTCACAATCTCGATTCACTGATCCCTTCAACTGATAGGTACAGAACCTGGGGTCACAGTTTAAGGATAGGGGGGAGTTTTTTTTTAGGACTGAGAGGAGGAAAAATTTCTTCTCTCAGAGGGTGGTGGATCTGTGGAATTCTTTGCCACAGGAAGTAGTTGAGACCGGTTCCTTGTCAATATTTAAGAGATTAGATTTGGCCCTTGTGGCTCAGAGGATCGGGGGTATGGGGAGAAGGCAGTAACTGGGTACTGATCAGCCATGATCATAATGAATGGTGGTGTAGGCTTGAAGGGCCAAATGGCTTACTCCTGCACCAATTTTCTATGTTTCTATGCACCTCTAGATTCAACGATAGCTGTTGAATTTAAAAACTATCAGGCTCTTGAACATTCCCATACCACTGTAATCCTAACAATTCACTGCTCGAGTCCACCAAAAGACCTCTATTAAAACATCACTTTTTATTGCACTAACTGCAACTGTGAATATGCATCGATCCTTTAATATTTATAATCTCTTTTGCTATCTTGACATTATTCTGTCATTTAGTTTCGACTATTGGAGTTTGTGTCTCTTATAAGGTTAAACAGGAAAAATTTGTAGATGCTGGGGTCTAGTGAAAAGCCCTTTCCTCTGGAAAGAAGAAAAAAAAACACACACACAGGTAGACCCTTGAATTTAAAAAAAATGAGGAGGAGGGAGGAAGACGAAGGAACACAGGCAATTTGCAATAGGGTTGATTTAGCACCTGTTCGACTGGAGTGAGAAAGAATTTGTACATTCCAATAAATTTACACTGAGCGCGACAAAAGAGCAAAAACTAGTCAGTCGATCAAATTCAGTACTTCCTACATTTAAAAAAACTGGAATTAAAAATAATTGATTCTCAAATATACAGTACAAGCATATTACAGCAAAAGATGATAACTTTATATTAAATAAGAAACTGCATTGCTCACTGTAGAGCACGTCGAAAGAATCAAAGACTTGTTGATCCAAACCAAAGCTTTTATTAACTAAAAGACTGGAGCACATCACAAGTAGGTCGACTAGTCCAGAATGACCTGGTCTGGCTAGGAGCAATCCTTTAAGACCTGCCAGTAGGTGGGGCTACACTCTCAGCCAATCACAGTCATCCTACACTACAAACTGGGTGATAGAATCTGTACTGTCGCATTCACTACAGCAGGAGATGCATTGTATAATGCACTTGTTGTTGCAGGATATTGTTCCGCAACTTGAAAATTGAGTGCCATGGGTTTAAATGGCCAGAATCTGTTTCTACATGCTGTAAATAAATTAAAAATTAAATAGCATCTGTGCTCAACACAGAAGCATTGCAGCTTAGCCTCCAACTACTTTCAATGCCAAGCCTACAATTATTTTTTTTTCCCAGGAGGGGAAACTAGATTTTAAAAAGATTCTTTAAAAATTGCAAGGTGCATTCAAATTATTTTATAAAGAAAAAACAAAGATAACATGACTGATCGAGCTACCAAATAAACAGTCCAAACTAATGATTTAGTGAATCAAATTCAAATACTATGATGTTAGCTGGGGAATTTAAATTCATTTACTTAAATAATCTGGAATTAAAAAGCAAGCTTCAAAGATGGCCATGGAATAATTAGTTTGTCTTACGAAACCCATTTGCGACACCAGTGTCCTTCCAGGAAGAAAATCTATCTTCCTTACCTGGTATGATTGATTTGTAAAGGCAAATCCACAATTGATTCTCATCTGGCCCTTGAAAATTACCCAATAGATTTCACAGTTCAAGACAAAATGGGAATGGACAATAAACATTCTCCTTCAAACAGTGCAAGTTCCAGTTACAAGGGATAAAAATTGAAATATGGTCATATTACGCACAAGCATTGAAAGCTTTTTTTTTTGTTTATTCAGTCATTCCAGATGACAGAATAGTTTAGTATATCAAACTTCGTCAGTTCTAATTTTAGTTCCCAGTTGTTATTATTCAGACCACTGTATAGAATTACCATCGATTCCTTGGATTTGATATTAAGGATGATCTAATGTATCCAATTAGTTCCAATGTCTTAACATTTTTCGACAACACAAATATTGTTCAACTGCAAACAGCCAACTGTTTAATTATCTACAATAACTTACTTCAGGAAAAGATAAGTAGATTATTCACTTGTAGGCTCAGAGCTCAACTCAGTGAAAGGTAAACTGAAGAAAATAGTGCAATCTTTGTTTCAATTTGCAATCTGCAGGGAGTTAGTCGAGCTCGGCCATGATGATAGAAGGGGCTGCACAATTTAGGTCAGTGACCCGTGGCTATAGAAGGCAAGGGCTGGTACAGCTCTTCTCCACTGATAGGAATCACCCCAGCTGGACACCCAGATAAAAAGAATTTAAATTTTAACCTTTACATCCCCTGCGATCAGTAGCTTGTTAGAAAATTCCACAATTCATGTGCTGACAGTTTACAAGTACTGTACCATGAAAGGACAATCTTTTGCAATCATTCCTCATTCAGGAGTCAATACTTCTGAGGAAGTAGAAACAACATGAAAGTTGTCAAATAAAAATATTGTTCAATTAATATAAAACAATAGAAATACCCTTGAAGAACACAATTATTCAGACAGTTCTTGGAGGTTTTTATGTAAAATGATTAAAACAGCAAATCTCCCTGCAGGCCTTGTTGAAAAATAATGGGTAAGACATTGCTATCTTCTGGCAGCATATTAATTATTTCATGATACTTTAATGCAAAGAATTTTAAATACCAAGTTTGCCAAAAAATACAAATGAAATCCTCAGTTGTGCAAGCAACAATATTCACTGCATCACTCCAACAATAACCTCTCACTCAAAGTCACCAGAACCAAGGAGCTTATTGTTGACTTCAGAAAGGGAAACAGAGGTGTACGATCCACTGATCACTGGACAATCAGAGGTGGAGAGGGTGAACAAATTCAAGTTCCTGTGAGGAAATATCTCAGATGATCTTTCCTGGACCCACCACACATGGCATCGTGAAGAAAGCACATCAGTGCCTCTCCTTCCTCAGGCACTGGAGAATGTTTGGTATGACATCAAACTCTGGCAAATTTCCAGTGCTGCGTGGTGAACGGCTGCATCACAATCTGACGTGGGGACACCTATACCTGAGTGCGAAAACCTGCAAAAGGTAGTGAACACAGATCCAAGATGTCACAGGTAAAACCCTCCCCACCATTTAGAACATCAACGGGGAACGCCTTGATAAGGACTCGTTTGTGGTATCTGGATTTCTTCCCCCCCCCCCCCACCCCCAAATTCCACAAACAGTTCCTTAGTTTTGCTAATCAGCTCATCTATCTCACTCTTGTATGCTTCCTCATTGGTGACTGCGATTCTGCCAGCGCCCATGGTGACATCGGCAAATTTGTAGATGGCATCTGAATTGTGCCAAGCCCCAGTTCAAAAAATGGATGCACTGAAATGTTTACTTACTGCAACCAAACAGGTGCATAAAATGCACCAACTGCAATAATAGATCGCTGTTGGAGAGTAGCAGCGATCATCAAGGATCCACCGCACCCAGAGCACGCTCTGTTCTCGCTGGTACCATCAGGAAAGAGGTATAGGTCAGAATCAGAATTTATCGTCATGAAATTCAATGCCACAAGATTCACACCACCAGGTTCAGGAACAGCTGCTACCCCTCCACATTCAGACTCTTCAAAGATAAACTCAATCTGGGGCGTATTTGAGGACTCTTGCACTTTATTTGTCATTCCTCTCTCTGTATTGCAGTTGGTTTACATTTATTTGTGTGTGCGTTGAGCTTTTTTTTGCACTTTCAAAAATGGTTTTTCCACAGGAAAACAATTTCAGGGTTGTACGTGTTGTCATGCATTTTCTCTGACAATAAATCTGAAATCTAACTACCTTCAGGGGCAAGAGATTAGAAAGATTAGGTGCCCCAGTGATGACCTGGGAAAAAATCTTTATATCAAACTCTTAGCAAATGCTTCAAGACTTACAGCAAATACAGCTTTGAATAAAAATCCCTACGGAGTGCCCTCAATGTATAATGTGGCTCAGTTGCACAATAAAGAGAATTTATTGAGTGAAACAATTTTTTTTTTTTTTTTAAACTCACCTATGAATATTTATCCATCCTTTTGTATTTATTATTTCATGTTGTCTTGGCATATTGTGGCAATTCAATGTGTTTAATTGCAGTTGGTGCATTTTATGCACCTGTTTGGTTGCAGTAAGTAAACATTTCAGTGCATCCATTTATTGTACTGGGGCTTAGCACAATTCAGATGCCATCTACAAATTGCCGATGTCACCATGGGCGCCAGCAGAATCGCAGTCACCAATGAGGAAGCATACAAGAGTGAGATAGATGAGCTGGTTAGCAAAACTAAGGAACTGTTTGTGGACTTTGGGGGGGGGGGGAAATAAATCAAGATAACACAAACGAGTCCTTATCAAGGGGTGAGCAGCAGGAAAATTAAGGAACTTCAACTTCCTGGATATCCACATCACTGAAGATCTGTCCTGGGGAATGGGAGGGGTGGTAGTGTGGGAAGTGCCTCTACATCTATACTTCATGACAACTTTGAGGAGATTTGGTATGTCACCAAAGACTTTTGCAATTGTTAAAGGTGTACTTTGCAGAGCATTCTGACTGATTGCATTACTATCTGGTACAGAGGTGCCAATGCACTAGATAAAATAAAACCTCAAGAGAGTTGTGAACTTGGCCATTGCTATCATAGGCTTCAGTGTTCACTCCACTGAGGACATCTACAAGAGGCAATGCCTAAACAAAGCAGCCTCTATCCTCAAGGACCCTCACCACCCAGTTGATGCCCTCTTCACACAGCCATTGGTAAGGAGATACAGGAGCCTGAAGGTGAACACCTAGCAACACAAAAATAACTTCTCTGCCATCAGATTCCAGAATAAACAATGAACCACAGACACTGCCTCATTTTGACTTTTACATGATCCTGCAAGGGGTTTTTATACAAACATTTGCACTGTAATTCTGTCATAAAACAACAAATTTTGTGGCATCTTTATGACAATGAATTCCGATTCTACATATGACAACTTGTTTCCAAGAATAGTTTCAAAACAGGACAAATCCATGTGCACGAGAGAGTGGGTTATTGAGAAATATGTGAGTATTGATCTCTGTCAACTGGTGGAGACTCAATGGATGGAATGGCCTCCTTGTACATCACAAGGAAGTGAGGTACAAAGTATGAGATTGTTTATTCTCAAACAATGGCGCTTATATTGATCGAGTTGTAGGAACAGAAGCTAACAATCATATAACCTGTCATGGCTATGCAAGGTACATTTATGCATTTAAGCCTAAAAATAAAAAGACAGCCACATGACTACATCAAGATACAAGTCTGGCAAGTCCCAAGAGCAATGACTCTGAACACAAACTGGCTGATCAGTGTTTTTTTTGTATTATTCAATAAGTGTAGGAGAGTTGCAGCAGGTATAAAAGACAAGTACTCACATGCGCTTGGAGATAGAGAGCTTTAAAATCAAGTTACAACATGCAATACCTGCCACCCCTTGATCTGGTGCAGGCACAGCTCTTAACTACTCTCAATTAAGGACAGTGACTCCTAAACTCACAATACACAGCTTCCATCTCTTTGTCTGCACACACCTTACTAATGACCCTCCAGTGTCACCCACGGTTCACAACCTGGAGTGGCATAGGCAAGTGAAAGAGAGAGATGGCTCACACATGATGGACTTCATCATGCCATCAGGCAATTAAAGTGGCCAATGAGTAGGCGTGCGCTAACCGGTGGGCAGGGCTGCCCCTTGATTAGCAGGCGAGGTGACTTCCATCTGGGTTCCAGAGGACAGATGACCTCCGCAATCCACATTCCCAGCAGGTTCCAGACAGAAGTCACATGATTGCCACAATCCACACTACAACAGTGAAATATATTTTACTGACTGAGCGACTGATAGACATTTTGCTGCAATGCTTTGACTCTGGTGAAGATGTTCAATAAGTTGGTTTTTGAAAGGAACCAATTAGGAATAATATTTTGTGCTCAACAGTTCCAGTTAGAAAGCAATCAATTGATTGATTGTTGGTATGTGTTAAATGCCTCAAATTCTGTGAGGTTCCTGAAATTGTGGAATAGTATTAGTTCTTATAAGAGACACAAAGGTCAACAATTAATAAACAGTCAGTAGGTTCATTGTGGCATAACTTACTGCCAAAGTTTAGTACAAAACGAGCTGGTTAATAGATTAAAAGTTAGGAGTAGTGCCGTTCTAATGAAATGCTTGTGCATTCATCCTGGAATACAGCCAGAATGACAAGACTTGTGCACAACATGTTCAAATTCTAAACACTTCCGCAAGTCACCACCAATTCTTTGACGTAAAGTTACAATTATTTGGGACAGTCCAAGTTTAGAATTTATTAACAACCACTTATCTCTCACCTGTGATGTCACCATCCAATTTCATCAAGCACTTTGAAGCAGGTGCCAGAGCTCAAATACAGTCAGTGGTAACACTGATTTTTTTTAAATCTTCCCTTACCCGCTGTATCCAGGTGAATTTCAAAAATCACTTACCCAATCATAGAAATTACATTTTAAAGATATCTCAATTATTAAAAAGGAGCTAACAAAAGGCACAAATGACCTGTTGTGTACAGGTTCCTTTCCTCTATTCCACGTGAAAAGGTGAAGTCACCCGAATGCCAGCTGCAAAGTGAGACTGGCTCACGACACAGCACAATCTACTCCATATTAAACCGAGAATCTTTTTTTTTCAGGATAAATGCATCATGTTGAAGGGTGAAAAATAACAATGCATGTTGTGGCTCCTGTCGGACATCTACTCTGCAGACGAGACGGGCTCAGTTACCGGCACTGATGTATTCGAATTTCTCCACTTCAAGTGCACATCAAAAAGAAACAGTACAATCTTTGGAACTAAAACATGTGGTAAACCACAAAATTTTCAAAGTTTCTTGTCATCAATTTAGATATATAAAAGTATACAATCATTGAATGCTTCTGCTTCAAGCTCTCCTGACTTCCTGAATAGATACTTGCTAGAATATTCAACAGTCACAATTAAAATAGCAGGCTGGTTCCTTCTAATGCAAGCCTGGAAGAATTCTTACTTACATTTTCCCAAAAAAAACCCTGCTGTTACAGACACCGTCTCATATATACCTTCAGCCAAAGCACCCTATTCTGACTTAGGACAACAAAATGGTTCAACAGCATTCAGAAAAGAAAGCTCATCTACCAACTTTCTGAAATGTGAGGTCTGCTTCCTTCCAGTGGCACCGTCTCACTGCTGAAGACTTCCACCATTTTCCACTTTCTTGTCCCACCTGTCTCCCCTCGTCCACTGTGCACCCTCGGATTTATTCAGAGAGACGAGAAGGCAGTCCGTGTCAGAGCAAGTGCAAATTCACGATGCCCCCAAAATGCATATTGACACAATGCAACACCACCAGCCGCCCGGCAGTAGGACCCAGAATTCTGTCTCTCTGCCACAAGACATGAAATAAAGTGGTCAGGAGGAGATTCGACCGGTCAGCCTCAATGCACCTTTTTTTTTTAAATTAGAGGGGCGGGGGAGAAAAAGTAGGTTTCATTTCTAAACCGAGCCCATAATAATAGTGAATAAATACAAGCAGAGTTGAGCAGCTCTGTGTTATTGCTGGGTGCACACATCCACTGCCCAGGCATGTGAATATGCCTTTTAAACCTCGGTTGCTCAATGGTCAGCCACTTAGACGCTCCAGAGGGTGCAGCCCCTCCAATGGTCAGCCACTGACACGATCCAGAGGGTGCAGCCCCTCCAATGGTCAGCCACTTAGACGCTCCAGAGGGTGCAGCCCCTCCAATGGTCAGCCACAGACTCTCCAGAGGGTGCAGCCCCTCCAATGGTCAGCACTTAGACTCTCCAGAGGGTGCAGCCCCTCCAATGGTCAACACTTAGACGCTCCAGAGGGTGCAGCCCCTCCAATGGTCAGCCACTGACACTATCCAGAGGGTGCAGCCCCTCCAATGGTCAGCCACTGACACGATCCAGAGGGTGCAGCCCCTCCAATGGTCAGCCACTGACACGATCCAGAGGGTGCAGCCCCTCCAATGTTCAGCCACAGACTCTCCAGAGGGTGCAGCCCCTCCAATGGTCAACACTTAGACGCTCCAGAGGGTGCAGCCCCTCCAATGGTCAGCCACAGACGCTCCAGAGGGTGCAGCCCCTCCAATGGTCAGCCACAGACTCTCCAGAGGGTGCAGCCCCTCCAATGGTCAGCACTTAGACTCTCCAGAGGGTGCAGCCCCTCCAATGGTCAACACTTAGACGCTCCAGAGGGTGCAGCCCCTCCAATGGTCAGCCACTGACACGATCCAGAGGGTGCAGCCCCTCCAATGGTCAGCCACAGACGCTCCAGAGGGTGCAGCCCCTCCAATGTTCAGCCACAGACTCTCCAGAGGGTGCAGCCCCTCCAATGGTCAACACTTAGACTCTCCAGAGGGTGCAGCCCCTCCAATGGTCAACACTTAGACTCTCCAGAGGGTGCAGCCCCTCCAATGGTCAGCCACAGACGCTCCAGAGGGTGCAGCCCGTCTAATGCATCCGCATCCCTGCCGCCCGGGGACTCGCATCGCGTGTGCAATTTGCACCCTCCGCGCCCAGGCTTTACCCGAACTTACAAGCAGATCCACCAGATCCTACCTTGCGCTGTTATTTTGTTGCTGCTGTTGGCTTCCCCCCACCCCCCCCCGTGCAAAAGCCTCCCGATTGCTTGCGCGGATCTCGCGGAGCGGCGTGTCGGTCCTCCCCGGCCGAGCCGAGCCGCGGTCGCTGTCCCTTAAAGTGGCAACGCTTCTCTCGGTGGCGCTTCCACCCGCGCTGCTTCTCCGGGGGCCTCGATGGTCTTCACCCCCGCAAAACCCTGTCCGTTGGGGGGGGGGGGGGGGTGATCTCTAATGGCCCTCACGATTGATTCAGGCGACGACACACAGAAATGCTGGGGGAACCCTAACCACCAGCGGCTGCGGACTTTCGTGGTCCACGGGCGCCCGCAGCAACTCGCTGCCAACACACGTCAACTGGACTTCAGGTGGGAGCAAGGGGAAGGTCAAAAATATATATACACAACTCCGTTCGAATGAATGCATCCCTCCTCCCAGTCCAATCTCAGATCGGTTTTAAGAATGCAGGTCTGCCACATCTTTTGAAATTCACTCACTGGATTCCTGGAGGAACTCAGCAGCTCAAACATTGCCTTGATGCAGCGAAGGGACATCACCAACGTTTCGGGCTGGAGCCCATCACCTGTGTTTTACCCTTTGAAATAAACGTCGAAGAGTTTTGGGCTTCTATTTATATTTTTCTTAGAAATGATGAATGGGCTTCCCTGATTGATGAATGGGCTTCCTTGATTGATAAATAGGCTTCCCTGATTGATGAATGGGCTTCCCTGATTGATGAATGGGCTTCCTTGATTGATAAATAGGCTTCCCCGATTGATGAATGGGCTTCCCTGATTGATGAGTGGGCTTCCCTGATTGATGAGTGGGCTTCCCTGATTGATGAATGGGCTTCCCTGATTGATGAGTGGGCTTCCCTGATTGATGAATGGGCTTCCTTGATTGATAAATAGGCTTCCCCGATTGATGAATGGGCTTCCCTGATTGATGAATGGGCTTCCCTGATTGATGAATGGGCTTCCCTGATTGATGAATGGGCTTCCCTGATTGATGAATGGGCTTCCTTGATTGATAAATAGGCTTCCCTGATTGATGAATGGGCTTCCCTGGTTGATGAATGGGCTTCCCTGATCGATGAATGGGCTTCCCTGATTGATGAATGGGCTTCCCTGATTGATAAATGGGCTTCCATGATTGATGAATGGGCTTCCCTGATTGATGAGTGGGCTTCCCTGATTGATGAATGGGCTTCCTTGATTGATAAATAGGCTTCCCTGATCGATGAATGGGCTTCCCTGATTGATGAATGGGCTTCCATGATTGATGAATGGGCTTCCCTGATTGATGAGTGGGCTTCCCTGATTGATGAATGGGCTTCCCTGATTGATGAATGGGCTTCCCTGATTGATGAGTGGGCTTCCCTGATTGATGAATGGGCTTCCTTTATTGATAAATAGGCTTCCCTGATTGATGAATGGGCTTCCCTGATTGATGAATGGGTTTCCTTGACTGATAAATGGGCTTCCCTGATTGATGAATGGGCTTCCTTGATTGATAAATGGGCTTCCCTGATTGATGAATGGGCTTCCTTGATTGATAAATAGGCTTCCCCGATTGATGAATGGGCTTCCCTGATTGATGAATGGGCTTCCTTGATTGATAAATAGGCTTCCCCGATTGATGAATGCGCTTCCCTGATTGATGAATGGGCTTCCCTGATTGATGAGTGGGCTTCCCTGATTGATGAATGGGCTTCCTTGATTGATAAATAGGCTTCCCTGATTGATGAATGGCTTCCCTGATTGATGAATGGGCTTCCTTGATTGATAAATGGGCTTCCCTGATTGATGAATGGGCTTCCCTGATCGATGAGTGGGCTTCCTTGATTGATAAATGGGCTTCCCTGATTGATGAATGGGCTTCCCTGATTGATGAATGGGCTTCCTTGATTGATAAATAGGCTTCCCTGATTGATGAATGGGCTTCCCTGATTGATGAATGGGCTTCCCTGATTGATGAATGGGCTTCCTTGATTGATGAATGGGCTTCCTTGATTGATGAATGGGCTTCCCTGATTGATGAATGGGCTTCCTTGATTGATAAATAGGCTTCCCCGATTGATGAATGGGCTTCCCTGATTGATGAATGGGCTTCCCTAAGTGCGTTTTTCATGCACTTGCGGCCACTGGAATCGCAGTGGACACGACAAAATAACCACACAAGGTGTTTTAGAGTGAATCAAATGGATTTACTCTTCATCGCCTGCGCAAACTTTTAAAAGCCAGAATCGCACGCTGACATCATCACGTGCTGACATCACATGGCTGGATCAATGCCTCCTGGGTGTTGTAGTGGCGACATAGCACAGCTACGCACCCTCCCCCTTTCCCCCCCTCCCCCGCCCCAGAACTGGCAGAAGGTGGAAGCTTCACAGCAATGGCTGCAGAGTCCATGTTAGCACAAAAAAAAACATTTTCGGACTCATCAGGGTTACCAATTGTGGCCCACTGGAATCACAGTGGACACGACGAAATAACCACACAAGGTGTTTTTAGAGTGAATCAAATGGGTTTACTCCTCATCACCTGTGCAAAGTTTTAAAAGCAAGAATCACACGCTCCACACGCACTAACGTCATGTGGCTGGTTCGATGCCTCCTGGGGGTTGGAGTGCGGCGTTGCTACACACTCACCAAGACTTGCTTTCCAGGCATGTTGCCTTTGGGATGCCTGCGGACATTTTTCCATACCTTGATGAAGGGCTGAAGCCTGAAACATTGGTTATGTATCTTTATCTTTGCTACATAAAATATACTGTTTACCTGTTGAGCTTCTCCAGCATTGTGGTTTTATTTGGGATTCCCTAATTATTAATGCATCATCTCAGGAAAATATTTCTATATTTGCATGATTGCTTCCAAACTTTGTAACTGGTCTTGAATGAAGATGATAAACCTCCCCCTACATTAAGTGAGAAACCAAAGGTGTATTCAACAGCTGGCTGGAGAAAGGGTACACAAAGTACACCTGCAAATAAGGGCTCAAGTTACATTACTAATAACTGAATCCTTAAAACGTTGTCACCCTGGGGTGTGGGGACGAGTGGAGCACGTGATCACAGAAAAAAACGCGCAAGCTCCACATAGAGACCACTAAAGGTCAGTGAAATTAGTTACTGGAACTGTGAGGCTACCACGCTATATCATAAGAACTACAGATGCTGATATCTTGAGCAAACAAAGAGAAGCTGGAGGGTTTCAACAGGTCAGACAGCATCCTTGGAGCAAAATGACCTGTCAGTGTTTTGATTCAGGACCCTTTTTTGAGAAGAGAGTGAAAACAACATTTCATTTATGGATCTACAAGGGTCATCTACTGCATCCGGTGCTCCTGTTGTGGTCCTCTCTACATCAGAGAGACTGGGCGCAGACAGGGAAATCATTTTGTTGAGTGCCCCATCTCTGCCACTGCAATAGTGTGGATCTCCCAGTGGCCACATATTTCAATTCCATGTCCCATTCCCTTGCTATCATATCTGTCCATGGTCTCATGAACTGGCAGACTGAGACCACCAGCAAATTGGAGGAAAAACACATTTTTGTCAAACCCCTCACCCTTTCTTCACCCTGTTGCCTTTCCCCCAGCTCTGTCTCTCTGTCTCTCTCTCTCTCTCTCTCTCTCTCTCTCTCTCTCTCTCTCTCTCTCCCTCTCTCTCTCCTATGGACACTGTGAGACAAGCTGAGTTCCTCCAGCATTTTTACCTTTATTAAGACCAACCATTTCTCTCCATTGATGCCGCCTGACCTGCTGAGTCTTTCCAGTTTCTTTCTGCTCATGACCAAGAAGTGTTTTCACTTCCTGAACGCCAAAAATTTTGGTGGTGTCCAGCAGTAATTCATTAATTCTTTCACCTGGCCACGAGCTTTTCATGTCTTGCGGACAGCAGCAGTCAGCATTACCGACGAAATAAATCACCTTCCATTTCATTCCTGAAGGGGATGTGAATCATATGCCAACCAACATTGGTATATTCTCAGATTGTAATGCGACTGATTGCACTCAGAAACTTGAGAGGAGTACAGATACACTTTTCATAGCTTACAATCAATGGCCAGTATGTACAATAGTCCTCAGGTGAATCTGAGGTAAGGTGGGAAAACCAGGATTTATATTGGGGTAGGGAAGGACCTAGCCATCTCAAATACACACAGTCAGGGAATTCCAGTTCACTGCACAAATCAATCCAAACTGAAGGAAAAATATTCTCTTTTGCTGCTTTCTAACCAGATGCAAAGTAAGATAAGTTAGTGCCATTGTAATTAGTTCCTTGCAGGTGTCAAGCTCGCTGTATTTGACAAAGAATGGCTGCACTGATGACACCCTTAATGTCCGATACTGCACCAGTGTAGAACTAGTTTGAGTTCAACTTACATCAAACATATAACATTTGGATTTAAAATCTATTATGTTGCATGGCTTGTGTCTGTTTTATTCCTGATTGTATTCCATCTTTGGAAAGTGATAATTGTTGATTGATGGCTTATTGAATTGGACAAGGACTGCCCCCCAAAAAGAAGACACATGGAACAAGTTAAATTTTAACATACAGCATGGTAACAGACCCTTATGGCCCACAAGCCCGCGCTGCCCAATTACACCCAATTGACCTACAACCCCTGCACATTTTCGGAAGGTGGAAGGAAACCGGATCCCCCCCCACCCCCCCACCAGGCAGACACGGAGAGAATGTACAAACTCCTTACAGGGAGCAGGAGATCCAAGCCCAGGGGGCTGCTGTTGTAACAGCATTGTACTAACTGTGCTGCCCCTTACCCAGTATCTAAAATCTAACCAGTATCTCCAAAATATTACCTGGCTGGCAATGCTGGAAAGGAAGAAAATTTACACTGGCATTCCTTCAACACTGCCATGGAGATGAACTGCAACTGTTACCACGTTGTGCTTCCACATGGGAATTCCATTCTCAAACCAGATATTCTTCCCTGAAATGACACATAGCTTGGCATTGTTGAGCTAGCTGGTAATGCAACTGCTTGGCTTACTTAAAAAGAACACAGGAAGCAGCTTTAAAAAAAATGTGGTCCATCATCTGGGATTGATCAGTGTGGTTAGGATATGAATCAAATCAAGTTTATTGTCATCTGATTGTACAAGTACAATCTGATGAAGCAGTGCTCTCCAATCTTCGGTGGAAAACATGTGGACACACAATCAGACATAACATACATAGAGACAAACAATACCCATGCAGGACAAGTACTTCATCTATACAAATAAATAATAAATATAATTTCATGAATATGAGAGTCTCCGATGGTCAGTGTGAGCAGTTCCTTTGGTTTCGTTCCGCATTCTCACTGCCCATGGGAAGAAACTGTTCCTCAGCCTGGTGGTGCTGGTTCTGATCCTCCTGTATCTCTTTCCTAACGGGAACAGCTGAAAGATGCTGTGAGCCAGGTGGAAGGGGTCCTCAATGATTTTGCACAATCATAGCTCCTAAATGACATTCTGCCACGAAAAAGAAACCAACTTCTATTATCAGTAGGGATGTTGACCATCAGCTACTGAAATTTGCCAGACCTAAAATGTTGGGTTTCCTCAGTGATGTGATGTAGTAATGCAATGATATATTTCAGGACACATCACGTCCTGTCAGCTGCCTTACATTTGTTATTGTTGGCCTCTCAATCCATTCTTCATAAACCTAACCTCATCTAAACATGTGCTGCATTGTCCAAACTTCTATTAAGTCCCGCAAGCACATGCTTATTGATTTTCATTGACATTTTGCTTGCAATTACTTGATTACGCTGAGCCTTGGAAACTGGGATATTCTTATAACCATATAACAATCACAGCACAGAAATGGGTCAGTTCAGCCCTTCTAGTCCATGCTGAACACCTTCTCCCACATAGTCCCAATGACCCCCACCCAGCCCATAACCCTCTACACCTCTCTCATCCGGTTACCTATCCAAATTTTCCTTAAATATTAAAATCGAACCTGCTTCTACCACTTCAGCCAGAAGTTCATCCCACACTCCCACCACCCACTGAGTGAAGAAATTCCACATAATGTTGCCCCCTTCAATCCCAATCCATGTCCTCTTGTTTGAATCTCCCCCACTCTCAATGGAAAAGTCTGTCCACATTGACTCTCTCTGTCCCCCTCATAATTTTAAATACCTCTATCAAATCACCCCTCAATCTTCTATGCTCCAGGGAATGAAGTCCCAGCCTGCTCAACCTTTCCCTGTAACTCAAACCCTGAAAACCAGGCAACATTCTTGTAAATCTCCTCTGCACTCTTTCTATTTTGTTTATATCCTTCCTTTAATTCGGTGACTATAACTGCACACAATATTCTAAATTTGCCCTCACCAATGACTTATACAACTTCAACATGACATCCCAACTCCTGTATTCAATACTCTGATTTATGAAGCCCAACACACCAAATGCTTTCTTCACCACCCCATCTACATGTAACTCAACTTTCAGGGAATTATGTACCAGAATTCCTAAATCCCTTTGTTCTACTGCCCTCCTTAATTGTCTACCATTTAACATGTATGACATTTTCTGATTAGTCCTACCAAGATGTAGCACCTCAGTATTAAACTTCATCTGCCATCTTTCAGCCCACATTTCTAACTGATCTATATCCCACTGCAAGCTTTGATAACCTTCTTCACTGCCCACAACACCACCAATCTTCGAATCATCTGCATACTTACTAATCCAATTTACCACCTTATCATCTAGATCAGGGGTGTCAAACTCAAATTCACGGAGGGCCAAAATTAAAAACTTGGACTAAGTCGAGGGCCGAACTAAATATTTATTGAAAATTTTCAACAACATCTGCATGTTTTCTCTTCTTTCAACATATGTAATGTTAAACTTTTTCTTATTAAAATAAATATTTAATAATAGTTTTGGATAAAGTCTTTCCAGAAGCATTAACAAATGAGAAATAAAATATTCAATAAATAATATTTCTCTCTAGAGGATTTGTCAAATGTTGCTAGTGTGCTGTCAAATAGTAAAATCTAAGGGCTATTGAGAAAGTGGGAGAATCACATGATTCCTGAAACAATCAAATGGGTGACTGATTGTGGGCATGAACTCTAGCAGGGTTATTTGCCGTGCCCTTTTTCCATTGGTACAGATATCCTTTGATTTACACACTTTTCAAGTTTTATGCCTAATGAGCTCGTATCCAGGTGCAGGTCCATTTTTAACCAGGAATATATTTATCACTGTGACATGAAACTATTGGACGATCGTTTTATCCTGAGATTAAAGTTCATAATACTTACTCAGGCCTGTGTGCGGGAGGCCGGGGTTTGCGGGCGATCGGGTTGGACAATGACAGTGCGGGGGCATCGGCTCTCGCTGCAGGGCAGCATCTCGGCGGATCAGCGGCCCCGTCACCGTGAGTCGCGGATCGGCCTGCGGCAGGGAGGGGGAGTGGGCAACGGTCCTGGCGAGGTCAGGCCCGAGGCCTCCGGTTCCGGGCGCTGGGAAGCGGCCTTGGCTTCCCCTGACACCGGCCAGGCCCCAAAACCAGAGTCCACGGTGAGACCCTGCAACGTAAACAGAGAAGGTGGGGGCGATTAGCAGGCTGACTCCAATGCATTCTGGGATTTGTTGTATTACTGTGCATGCGCTATACTGGCGCGGTGGCCAGCAGGCCACCTCTAATACATTTTTGAAATGATCTTGCGGGCCAAATATAATTATATCGCGGGCCAAATTTGGCCCGTGGGCCAGAGTTTGACATGTGTGATCTAGATCATTAATATATATGACAAACAACAATGGACCCAGTACTGATCCCTGAGGCACTCCACTAATTACCGACCTCCAATTTGACAGACAATTTTCCACCACTACTCTCTGGCATCTCCCATCCAATCATTGTTGAATCTATTTCACTACTTCAACATCAATACCTAATGCTTGAACCTTCCTAATTAACCTCTTATATGGAACCTTGTCAAAGGCCTTTACTAAAGTCCATATAGACAACATTCACAGCTTTCCCTCATCAACCTTCTTAGTGACCTCCTCAAAACACTCTATAAGATTTTTAAAATATGATCTACCATGCACAAAACCGTGGTGTCTACTCCTAACCAATCCCTGTCTTTCAAAATAATTGTATGTACCATCTCTAAAAACACTTCCCATTTAATGTACCCACTACCAACGTCAGACTCACAGGCCTATAATTACCAGGTTTACTTTTGGAGCCTTTTTTAAACAGCAGAACATGAGCCATCCTCTGTCAGAACTCCCACTATTTGCACATTAACTCCCTCAGGCTCCTTGAGAATACCTTGTCAGGACCCAGAGATTTATCCACCTTTATTCTCTTTAAAATAGCCAATACCACCTCCTTATTAATTTGTATATTATCCATGACCTCACTACTAGATTTCCTTACTTCACCTGGCTCAATATTCCTTTCCTTAGTGAATACTGAAGAAAAAAAGTCATTTAAAATTTCCCCCATCTCTTCTGACCTCTCACATAGCCTACCCCTCTGATCCTCAAGGGGCCCAATTTTATCCCTCACTATTCTTTTACTTTTACTGTACCTGTAAAAACCCTTTGGATTTATTTTTACCTTGCCTGCCAAAGCAGCCTCACATCTTTTAACCTTTCTAACTTCTTTCTTAAGATTATTTTTTATACTCCTTATATCCCTCAAGCACTTCATCTGTTCCCTGATGTCTATACCTGTTGTGCACCCTCTCCCTCCGAACTAAATTCCCAATATCCTTTGAAAACCAAGGTTCCTTATATTTTCTAGCCTTTCCCTTAATTTACCCACATACCAACTCTCTACTCTCAAAATTTCCCCTTTGAATATCCTCCATTTATCTATTACAACTTTCCTTGAAAATAAATTATCCCAATCCACACCCTCTAAATCCTTTTGCATCTCTTTGAAATTTGCCTTATTCTCAACTTTGGGCCCAGCCCTATCCTTCTCCATTATTAACCTAAAACCAATAGTATTATGATCACTAGACCCAAAGTGTTCTCCAACACACACCTCTGTCATCTGACCTATCTCGTTCCCTAAGAGGAGATTCAGTACTGCACCCCCCCCCAGCTCTTGTTGGTTCTTCTATGTATCGATTTAGAAAACTTTCCTGAACACATGACAAACTCCAACCCATCCAGCCCTTATACTGTATGGGCGTCCCAGTCAATGTGTGGAAAGTTAACTTGTCCTATAATCACCACCTTATGTTTATTACACATATATGATATCTCCTTACAAATTTGCTCCTCTAATTCCCTCAGCCCATTAGGTGGTCTATAATACACTCCCATGAGTGTTTCATGCGTTTCATATTCCACCTAAATAGCCTCACTGGATGAGCCCTCCAATGTATACTGCCATACCACCGCCGTAATGTTTTCTCTGACAAGCAACGCGACTCCTCCACCTTTTGTCCCTTCTGTTCTATCAAGCCTAAAACAACGGAATCCTGGAACCAAGTTTCACTGATAGCTACATTATCATGTTTCCATGTATCAATCCATGCTCTAAGCTCATCCACATTTCTTACAATGTTCCTTGTACTGAAATATATACACTTGAGGGAATATCCCCCACAACACTCCTTCGATTACCATCTACTTTTACCCCCCCCCCCCCCCATTAACTTTAACATTCTGGTTCTTCTCTCCCTTCAAATCTAGATATTTTTCTAATCTCCTCACTCTCATTCTGATACCCACCCACCCCACCCCCCCACTCCCGCCAATTTAGTTTAAACCCTCCCCAACAGCTCCAGCAAACCTGCCCACGAGGATATTGGTCCCCCTTCAGTTCAAGTGCAGCCAGTCCCTTTTGTACTGTCAGACCTTCCCCAGAAAAGATCCCAATGATCCATAAATGTGAACCCCTGCCTCCTGCACCAAGTCTTTAGCCAGGCATTCATCCACCACATCTTTCTATTCCTATCCTCTCTAGCGTGTGGAATAGGCAGCAATCCCAAGGTTACCACCCTTGCTTTTTAACTTCTTTCCTAACTTCATATATTCTTTCTTCAGTACCTCATCCCCACTTCCTTTAATTAACAATATCAAGTATAATGATGCTTGCAGATGATTAACATCAGCATTATTATTCAACTCCTAAGCATGGGATTGTAATTTATAATGTTAACAATTTAAGTGAGTACAATATAATTGCCCCACAACCTGTGATTATTGATTGTTCCATAGATTGTTCCTTAATATTGCTATCAACATAAAAATTATTAATTCCAGCAATGACAAATGAAGCACCAAGCAGTGCCCGTTACAAAATGTACTCATTTTTCTAAGAATTTGCCGTCCAAATAGAGATCAGGACTGAGGTTCGAATACCACGCTGCCTGTAAGGAGTTTGTACGGTTTCCTCCTGCCTACATGGGTATTCCCCGGGGGCTCTGGTTTCCTCCCACCATTCAAAATGTACCTGGGTGTAGGTTAATTGGGCTCATGGGCCAAAACGGCCTGTTACCGTCCTGTATGACTAAATATTTTAAATGTAAAGGTGTGCGATTTCATTTAAATGGAAGGATGCTGCCTCACCTACTCGTGGTCAGTGGTTGTGTGACATCACATCCTGTTTGTATATGGCAAACTCTCGTTATTCAATTAATAATACAGAAATAAAATTCCAGAAGTTGTGGGGGTTATTTATGACTCACTATCTTACTTTATAATTTTACTCCAGTGTAATTAAATTGTTTGACTTGAGTCTTTTCCATGTTCCTTATAATATATTTTTTAAAACCTTCAGTTCTCTTTTAATACCAGTCATATGGTAGCATTTGGCAACTCAGTTAGGTAAAGGGGATTGAGATTCTCTCCTCTACTATTTTCTCCTTTCTTTTGCATTATTAGAGCTTTGTTATAAAAAAGATATATACTATTTAGATTATGAATTATGGAGATGATTTGCAATTTATATATGTCAGTGATATGCAGAATCTTATTTAGTTTGTGTAACTGTCCATATCATCTTATTGAATTTCACCCTTTTTGTATGTATAATTTTTTTTTAATTATTTTTAAGTCAGTAAAATATTTTAAAAAGAAAATTCTTATCTTCTAGTCAATAAAATCATAATGCTCTTTCTCTTTTACATTATAAGATGAAATTTCCAAATTACCCAGCAGACCCACAGTAAAAAGTTCCTTCCAAATGATTATTTATAACAATTAAATAAAGTACAACTCCGATTATCCAAAATCAGATTCTCAGAAATCCTCAGTTAAGCAATTTAAAAAAAAAATTCAGATAAAGGAAGATGTCCAAAACAAATATGAAATCCTCCTTTATCAGAAATTTTTCCCGGAGCCGAACTAACCTTGGTCTCCCAACAGTGGCAGCTGTCCTTGGGCTCCCAGTGGCAGTGGAGACCTCAAGCTCCTGTGCAGGAGCAGGACCCTCAGGCTCCTGGCATGAGCGGGGCCTCGGTGAGGAGGTGTCGGTGATCAGCGATGGCCCTTTTTTTTGGTGAGAATTAAACATAATTTGCTTTTTGCTGTTGTTTAAACACAGTTGCAAGTGATTTGCTGTTGCTACTTGGCTGTTTTTTAAAAAAATGACCAGTTCTCCAAAAAAAACTTTAATCTGAAATAGGCCCGGTCCCGACTATTTCGGATAATCAGAGTTGAAAATGTATTATCAGTTTCAAGGGGCATTTATCTGAAGATAAAGTTATAACTATCAAAAACAGCCTGCTACATTCCAGCCAAGTTTCTGGTATGTGTCAAGAAACTGAAATTTAAAAAATGTGCCACAATGTTCTTTCAAGATTGAATGCAGGGTTGGGAGAGATGGTATTCAGAAACATCGATATTACGCATCATGGAATCATCTTCTTGCTCAGTTTTTGGTAATGCCAGGTGACTCATTACCATTGGGCCAATTTAATAAAAAAGAGAAATAATTACAGAAGAAGCAATATTGTCTCTACCTGTGCAACTTTAAGACTGTTGATAATTTACTTGATACTTCCGCCTTTTATTTATCAAAAATTAGCATTGACATTAGCGGGAAATCTCGGATGATGAATTTTGAAATTTGGTCTGTTCCTTTAAAGTCACAGTGACTGAACTACTTAAATTTACAATAAATTAAACATCATAATTATCAAATTAATCATCATCAGTTTGTTAAGTTCAAGTTCAATAGGGGCATTTAAATAAATCAGATCACCACCTGATGTAAAGGTGTCATTGCATTATAGTATACAGCCGCTGACTGGTTTTTTTTTACAGCTTTCTCAGCCTGGTAATCTTTCTGCTCAAATCATATCTGGGGCTGAAGGACTGTATTTGGCAGAAATGGATCAAGCTTTGAAACTGGCAATTCACTACTAGATAATAGCCTCAAGACGTGTTTGTTTTCCCACTTTTGCTTCCTTTCCTATCTGCTTCCTGCTTTTATTTTTGCCAGGTGAAACAGTTCTCTTCAGTTCTGAAACTATTCCAATGTTTGTCATTATAATTTTTCATTTCTATTGGTGTATTGCAGATTTCTTCAGAAGGCTCATTTTATCAGTTCTCTTGCAGTGAAATGCATTTCGGTAAATCCCCTGTTATTCAAGCCACCGGCAAAAGAGGTCGCAGAAAATAAATATGTTAAAAACATACGGAAGTTTACAATTGGCGTGCCTCACCGTTAGTTTGCCAGTCACTCAACACGCAGTCTCAAGCAACCGTAAAATTCACTTGTCCGGCATCTACCCAGTGACGTCACTGGGGTCGGTGTCACGCAGTGCAGTAACTCATGGTGATACTCCACCCGCACCCCCCTCCATGGACCGAGTGTATGAATGTACCGAGCATAGAAGGAATCTTGAATGCTTGGGGTGATAGCGGCAGTTCTGAGCGATGGGGAGGGGGCTCTGACCGGAGCGCATTAGAAGGTTCAAAAAGTAAATTAGAATAGAGCCTTGTAGGTACATTGATCCAAGTAAGATGGGCTTATGAAAAACGTTTTTGTTGTTATAACTAACTTCAGGAATATTTTTATTAAAAAAAATAACATTTTCTGCTGAAAAACTGCACCAAAAATTTATAGACTATCACCCTCTCTAATGATGATGTCACCCAGTGTAGTCCCCACCCCCCACTCGCCCCTAGTGATCCCAGTGGATCTACCAATCCCTATTGGTGTTGAAAACCAAGGGTTTTACTGTACATAATGTCTCTCTCAAGATGCGGAACTCCATGTCAGTCTAGTTGTGGGAGTACTCCAAATTTTGCCTTGAAAATTCCTTTTGTGAAAGGGCAGACTATGAGATCTCCCAGATTTTGGTTCAGTAGAAATGGGGCAGCAATGCCATTTCTCATTGATATCATCATTAATGTGTAACAATTCTCCATCTTTCTCCCAAAAAGCAGCATCTGCGAAGCTGGATGCAGTCTGGGAGATTATTTCATTAAGACCTTCGCTCGGTCCGCTGCAATAGCAAGAACCTCCTAGTGGCCAACAATTTCAGTTCTGTGCCCCATTCCCACACTAACATGTCAGTCCAAGGCCTCATGCACGGCTAAACTGAGGCCATCAGCAAGCCATATTCCATATGGGCACTCTCCAACCAGGTGGCATTGTCATTGACATCTCTGGTTTCCATTGGCCCCATCCCTTTCTCAATCTCTTTCCCATCCTGCTGTCTCCTTTCCTTAGACTCTTGACCCCCTTCCCTCTCCATTCAGAGAGATATCCCCTCCCCCAATCACTTCCCAGCTTTTCTCTCCTGCCCTCTCACCAATATCCACCAATAACCTCTTGTCTGTCCTCCTTCCCCTACCCTTCCACCATATTTTTTAATTCAGACACGACCACCCCCCCCCCCCCCCCACATTTGCTCATACCTTGAGTGAGGGTCAGGTCCAAAACAATGGTTATATTGTTGCTATAATTAATGCCGTGTGACCTGCCGAATTTTTGTGTGAAACTACTATAGGGTTTCTGCAGACTTTCTTGTTTAACAGCATTGTGCCCTGTTACATCACTTCAACATCCAGGGCTAACCTTTGGCCTATTTCTGACATGATTTATTTCAACTTACTCCTCAAACATTTCTTTTCCATTGTCTTATCCCTCCAATCACACCCACATTGCCTTTACCTTTTCATTTGCATGTTGTTTTCAGAATCTACCAAGGATTTATTTTCACACCCCCTTTCCTCACCTCCTCCATTAGCATGCTGTGCTTTTGTGATGACATCTATAAACAGGCATCCAATTCTACAAATATGCTCCTAACATCATGAATCACCACTTCTCTCAACCTTCTCATGAATTAGTAGAAATCTACAATTAACTATTAAGGTGATTGAAACCAGATGGTGGTGCTGGACAGTTGAAGAGGAATAGATCCCACGTGAGCAAAGGAAATTAAGAATGCAAAAGATGGAACTGGATAAGGGCAGTGTTTTTTTGAATGCCATAGGGCAAGTGGAGGATAATGAGGAAAGGGAATGATTGGACCATCATATTCTTTCTTTTCTTTGGCTTGGCTTCGCGGACGAAGATTTATGGAGGGGGTAAAAAGTCCACGTCAGCTGCAGACTCGTTTGTGGCTGACAAGTCCGATGCGGGACAGGCAGACACGATTGCAAACCATCATATTAAGTGGAAGCAAATTGTTCACAACAGACTACTTGACTTGATGCTGAGTTTCCAAACCACTATATCACCTGTGACTGCCATTATATTAGCATATTCAGTGCTAAAGCCCTCGTTCATTCCTTTTTCACCTAATGATCTATACAATTCCAATGCTCTCATTATCTCCCATTTTGCATTCTCCTGAATTTGATGCCTATCCAAAGCGTTGTCACCCCAAGCACCTGTGCCCTTAACATCAAATTCTAATGTCCCATCATCCCACGTTTGTTCACCTATACAAAATTCACAGCCCATCACCATCTTCATTTGACACTCTCATCCTGGTGCTCAGATCCCTTCAGATCTAACTCCAGATGCAACCTCCTACAACTCCGCAATCCACCAGAGTTTATGTACAATGTATATATCTAATAAAATTGAGGCTTAGTCTAGCGGACAGGTAGTTCATAAAGAAAAATAACTGGAATAAATTAAAAAGATAATGAATCCATGATTAGAGTTACAAAGGGAGGTTCAAGATCATGATAGCCTTTGGAAAGAAGCTGTTCCTGAACATGGAGGCCATGGTATTCAGGTTTCTGTGCCATCTGTCTAAAGGTAGCAGTAAGAAGAGGCAGTGGTCGCCTTCTTGATGCAGCACCTTCAATGGATGGGAGCTTGGAGCTTGGACTTGGTTGTGTTTGCTAGTTTCTACGTTCCTATCTCTCCCACGGCTCTGCCATAAACAACTAATCCTTCAAGTAGACATATAAGAAGTAAAGAACTTCGATTCAATTTGGATGGAGCACAAAAAAGATTTATTATGACAGCCTTAGCTGTAACAAAAAAAATGTATAATGTCAACCTGGAAATCAGAAGATAGCCTGAGAGTACAGCAATGGTACATAGAAATGAATAAATGTATTCCATTGGAAAAAATAACATACAATTTAAGAAATAACACCACAGTATTCGAACAAATTTGGGAACCGTACATGGAACACCACAGAAAAGTCCTACCGCGGACCTCCACCACCTAAAATGACAGAAGGAGAAGAAAACGAAATGAACTGACTCAGAGGGTAAAAGTAGATGACACAAATTTCTTGTTTATTTTCATTGTGTGATGACATTGTTTAATGGGTTTAATGTATCATACATGTTGAACGTTGAGTGGGTGGGGAGGGGGGTGGAAAGGAGGGAGGGAAGGGAGGGGGAAGGGGAGAAAATGACACTGTGTATATTCATGAGGGAAATGTTTATGTGTATTTTGGTCAATATGGTTCATAGTGTGAAAAATAATTTTTTTTTTAAAAGTAGACACTCCAAGCTCTGCAATTCACTCTCTCCCTCTCAGGCTTTCACTTTCACTCTCTCTCTCGCTCTCCACTTCTTCACTTTGAACACTTAAAAACCTGTCAATTTAATCAAGTCCGATTATCATCTTCTATGGCCTTGCTTCATTCTGTTCTGTGTTGCTGCAATGTATGTTGGGACCTTCTGCCATGTTAAAGGCCCTACATGAATGTATATACTATTAAATAAAGTTCTGATGGTTACTTAAAATAGTATTTTGTTTGAGAGGAATAGTGCAATAGTTGAAAGAATGGCTTTGTTTGGAAGCACCATGATAACCATAGCTTGAGCGTTCAAGTAATACAGTGAGCTTTTATTTATATCTCGGGGCAACAAATATTTTGGTTGCTAAGTAATGTTGTGTGTAGTTATTTATTGTTCTACAATGTGAACAGTGTTGTTGACACCTCAGGAATGAACAATTACTTTCCATCACCAAAGAGGAAAAGCATTTCCACCTTAATTTTTTTCAAATGTCCTTGTTTTGCTCCAAAATACTTTGGCGATGGGGTGAAATGCGAACAGTCAAGAATCATACATTATATCAGTGAAGAGAAAATGGTTTGTAGTTGTGCTGCACTGAGGTAACAGCACGCAAGCACAGAACTCTGAAGACTGTACAACAGGCTTTATTCCAGTAAAAGACATGCCTTGATGGCTCCCTGTGTTTGACTGGCTCAGGAGGAGCCGGCTCAGGTCAATATTCAGGTCGGCTGATTGACACCCAGCCTGGTGGAGTCAGCCCCTTAGGTGGCCTTCCTGCAGGTACAGAAATCGCCCCCTGCAGTAGGCTGATGGTTGTATCACCACAGTAGTTGATATTTGAGAATTGATAGTTGTGAATTGAAAAGGGATAGATTTGCCAGGTTAAAAATTGTACAATTATCAAGGTAAGACACAGAATTTCTGAAAAGTCATCTGACCAATTTCAAAGCCACATTTATGGCTTTGACACGTTCATGAAAATGAATTCTGATTCTGAACACCAAATCTGGCACTAATTATTCATCATTCATTTCACAAAGTTAGGTTTTAATACTCATGTAATATAACAGACCACAAGATATCAATGATTGGATTGAGTAGATTTGATTTTGCTTCCTGAATTCCTTGGTAACACACAGATCAAACATTATTCACACACGAAGATAGCATTGATTGTATTTGTGCATTGGTCACTGATGAGGGCTAAAATTTTGAATTAATTGTTGTGCTTGTGTATTGAATGAGGAGTAAACTTGCAACAAAATACTCGTTCTGGAAATCATGAGGTTATAACCAAGACAAAAGGCCGCTTCTCGGTCCAAAATCAAGCCTCAGTGAATCTGATGTTTATTACACATCGATATTGCCTTCATATATTACTAATGGCTTTCTCTGTGAACTAGTACAGCTCTCTGGTGAAGCCTATTTACATAATGATATTAGTTTCTGTATGAAGACCCAATGAATATATTAAGAATCATCACATTTTAACATTGGAGATACATAAATTGGCCGGAATGAGAGGTGCAGTAAAAACACAACACTGGAGAAACTCAGCAAATCAAATGATGTACTTTACATTACAAAGATAAAGATACAAAACCAGCATTTCAGGCTTGAGCCCTTCACCAAGGTAGTTTTTTTTTAAATTTTTTTTTTCACACCATAAATCACATTAGCCATGATATACACTTTTTCTTTTTCACACATATACAGTGACTTTTTCTCCCCCCCCCTCCCTCCTCCCAAGCCACCCCCCACCACCCCCCCCCTCTCATCCATTTTAGGTATACAATCTAGGTTGCATTAAGCCAGTCAGACAATGTTGTCATTCAACAAAAATACACCAGAAATTCTACTGAGTCCATTCTTTTCTTTCCTTCTCCTTCCATCAACTTAGGTAATGTTTGTCCCCGGTAGGTTTTCGCTATTGTATTTAATGTAAGGCTCCCATACTTGTTCGAATATTTCAATATTATTTCTTAAACTATATGTTATTTTTTCTAATGGAATACATTTATTCATTTCTATATACCATAGTTGTATTTTCAAATTATCTTCCAATTTCCAGGTTGACATAATACATTTTTTTGCTATGGCTAGGGCTATCTTAACAAATCTTTTTTGTGCATCCTCCAAATCAATTCCAAATTCTTTGTTTATGTTACTTAGGAGAAAGATCTCTGGATTCTTTGGTATATTGTTTTCTGTTATTTTATTTAATATCTGACTGAGATCATCCCAAATTTTTTCTACTCTCTCACATGTCCAGATTGCATGAATTGTTGTTCCCATTTCTTTTTTACATCGAAAACATCTATCAGATACTGTTGGGTCCCATTTATTTAACTTTTGCGGTGTAATGTCTGTGTAACCAATTATATTGTATCATACGTAGCCTCGTATTTATTGTATTTCTCATCATTCCAAGGTAGTTTGATGCAAGGCAGGTTGACATAAGGAGTGGTGCAGGGCAGATTGCCTTAATGAATCTTCATGAAGAGCCTTATGATAGACAGGGAGCTTATAAAGGATTTTTTTTCTGAATGTACCATGCAGAGTTCAGACTGAATTCAGTTTCCTGCTTTCAGATTCATGTAGCTAAGTCCAATTTACTGGTCTCACACTGTGACCACCCAGTTACTGCACTCAAAATGCCACTACACAGAGCAAGTTTCAACCTTGATATCATTTTAATAAAACAAATCTCTTTCACCTCCTCCTTACTTGGCATCTTTCCAAAGACTGGTGCTCAGAACTGGCCATAATTCTCAGTTTTATACCCCTTGGCCAAATTCATATTCAGGTGAACTATATGCTTTTAATCCCATGGGTTTAACTAATAACTGTCAGCCACAAACGAGCCTGCAGCTGACGTGGACTTTTTATCCCCTCCATAAATCTTCGTCCGCGAAGCCAAGCCAAAGAAGATAGTATTTCATCAAACACATAGAATGTCCATTTACACATAACTTCCTACAGTCGTCAACAGTCACTGATATTCCATAAAAGATGTCAGGCACTGACAAGGTACTGAAAAGTTTATGCCAACCAACAAGCCAGATTGTTCACAGACATTTTTAACACTCACGGCTGCAGTCGTAGGTTGCCTCCAAGAAGAGCGGTGTGAGCTGCCTCAATGACTACTGCCCAGTACCACTAAGCGTCTACTGTGATGAAATGCTTTGAGAGGTTGATCATGGCCAGAATTCACACATACCTAAGTAAAGGACTGCACCCACTGCAATTCGCCTACCATTGCAATCATTCCACAGCAGACGCAATATGGCTGACTCTCCACTCAGCTCTGGATCATCTAGAAAACAACAATTCATACATACGGCTGCACATCGTCAGCACCAGCCCATTATTCCTCATGGTGATCAACAAGCTCCAGACCCAGGGCCTCTGCACTCCCTCTCTACAACTGGATCCTTCACTTCCTCATTGGAAGACCACAGTCAGTATGAATTGGAAATTATGTCTCTTCCTCAGTGACAATCAACACAGGCACCTCTCAAGGATGCAGGCTTAGCCCACTGCTTTACACCCATGACTATGTGGCAGGCATAATTCTCATACTATCTATAGATTTGCCAATGACACCGTGGTTGTCTGCAGACTGCAATGAGGAAGTGTACATGAGCGAAATAGATCGGCTCATTGGGTGGTATCACACCCACAGCCTCGCACTCAACATTAGCCAAACCAAAGAGATGATTGCGGACTTCAGGAGGAAATCAGGAGAACATGAACCAGCCCTCATCGAGGGTTCAGCAGTGGAAAGGGTCAAGAATTTCAAATTCCTGGCTGTCAACATCTCCAAGGAAATGTTCTGGAGCCTCCATATTGATGCAATCACGAAGAAGGCTCGGCAGCACCTGTACTTTGTGAGGAGATTCAGTGTATCACCGAGAACTCTCAAAAACTTTGGCAAGTGTACCATGGAGAGCATTCTGGCTGGTTGCATCACTGCCTGGTATGAAGGTGTCAATGCTCAGGGCAAGGGAAATCTCCAGAGGGTTGTTAATTCAGCCTGCGACATCACGGGCACCAGTTTTCACTCCAGCGCTGAGATCTAAAGGAGGCAATGTTTTAAGAAAGCGGCCTCTATCCTCAAGGATTCTCACTGCTCAGGTCATGCCCTCTTCACTCCATTACCATCGGGGTAAAGGTACAGGATCCTAAGATGAGCACTCCGCAGCATGAGGTCAGCTTCTTCCCCTCTGCCATCAGATTCCCGAATAAACAATGAACCACAGACACTCCCTTGCTTTTACTTTAACTTGCACTATTTTTATTTATTTTGTAAGGTGGTTTATATAAATGTTTTCACTGTGATGCTGCCACAAAGCAACAAATTTCATGACACGTTCATGAAAATGAATTCTGATTCTGAACACCAAATCTGGCACTAATTATTCATCATTCATTTCACAAAGTTAGGTTTTAATACTCATGTAATATTTGAAGAAGACCGCAGAGCCCACCTCACTGACAAAAGGCAAAGGAGGAAAAACCCAACACCCAACCCCAACCAACCAATTTTCCCCTGCAACCGCTGCAACCGTGTCTGCCTATCCCGCATTGGACTTGTCAGCCACAAACGAGCCTGCAGCTGACGTGGACTTTTTACCCCCTCCATAAATCTTCGTCCGCGAAGCCAAGCCAAAGAAAAAAAAAATATAACGGACCACAAGGTATCAATGATTGGATTGAGTAGATTTGATTTTGCTTCCTGAATTCCTTGGTAACACCCAGATCAAACATTATTCACACTCGAAGATAGCATTGATTGTATTTGTGCATTGGTCACTGATGAGGGCTAAAATTTTGAATTAATTGTTGTGCTTGTGTATTGAATGAGGAGTAAACTTGCAACAAAATACTCGTTCTGGAAATCATGAGGTTATAACCAAGACAAAAGGCCGCCTCTCGGTCCAAAATCAAGCCTCAGTGAATGTCATGAAAGCTCAGGCAAATCATTGATAATTACAAAATTGGAAATAATTCAGAAATTTCTGTCGCAAATCTATTTGCGGGAAGAAGGAACACTAACAGTGGTCTAATGTACTACGCTCAAGAAAGTCTGCAGATGCTGTGAATGTAGTAAATACACAAAAGTGCTGTTGAAGCTCAGAGTCTGGAGGAGGCAAAGATATTCCAACGTTTCGGCCTGAGCCCATTGTAGAGCACGTCGAAAGAATCAAAGGCTTGTTGATCCAAAGCAAGGCTTTTATTAACTAGAAGACTGGAGCGTATCACATGCAGGTTGACCAGTCCAGAATGGTCTGGTCTGGCTAGGAGCAACCCTTTAAGACCTGCCAGTAGGTAGGGCAATGCTCTCAGCCAATCACAGTCATCCTACACTACAATCTATAGATATACACATTGGTGATAGAATCTGTACTATCACGGCCATCATCAAGGTATGAACAAAGACTTAGGCCTAAAACGTTGCTTAGACAACTTCTCCTCAACTTACGACCATCTGTGCAAACGACTGAGAAAAAAACTGCTGCGTAAGTATGACAGTTGCTATTTGGTAAACTCACCAAAGAAGATGGCAAGCCAAAGGGAAAACCCATCCAAGAAGCCGAGGTAA
The DNA here is from genome assembly GCF_036971445.1 of Narcine bancroftii. Classification (NCBI taxonomy): domain Eukaryota; kingdom Metazoa; phylum Chordata; class Chondrichthyes; order Torpediniformes; family Narcinidae; genus Narcine; species Narcine bancroftii. The sequence continues at coordinate 87,281,087 of NC_091480.1, forward strand.
ATGCTCCATTTGGGATTGAAAATAGCTTGATTTACGACTTCCACGTGCCACGCTTTCGAGACCGGTCAAACAGAATGGAACTCGGACGTATATTGGGGAATAACTGTATATCTTTACCTCCTCTGGATATTACGGGACCTGGGTGAGTTTCTCTAACACTTTTGTGTGTGGATGACTTTCAAATACAGGTAAAGGTTCCAGTATTGTCATGTAATACTACATTTAGAATGTAATATACATGAAATTATTTTAATAAAATTAGGCAGACACAGAGTCGCCACTTTGTCCAGCACCCCTCTCAGCACCTGTGTTCCTAAGCGGTCTCCCCTCCAAGTACTGACCAGACCTGAGCCATGTCAGGCCTATTCAGGCTATAGATAACACTATGGCAGGGAAATCAACTTCAGCCAGTTAGTCTTCTGAATAATGTAGTTTGTTGAATGGCCAATACATCTCCAATATTACATTCACTGGCATCAGTGAATGATGGTAATCTCCTGGGACCCAAAGGGCAAATATAGGTCTAATACATTCAAATGTTATAACCTCTTAGATGTGATATTTTAGATCTGATAAATCTTTTTTTAAAATTATTATTTTTATTTGTCATATTTTTTTTGTGTGTGTGTTTTTTTTAAATATATGATATGATTAATTTTACTAATTCTTCACTCTTTATTTTGGGGAGGGGAAGGGTGGGTTTTTTTTATATAGATTTTTTTAGTTCTTATATATGTGGGGGGGTTAGGTTGAATTAAGTTAGGTTATTAATGTTGTACTGTAATTATATTATTTTATTTTATATTTTTTCTTTAATGTAATTTTTTTATTGTTCCTGTGATAAAATCTTTAAATAAAGTTAAAAAAAAAATGTTATAACCTCCCATCTATTTTGCCAAAGATTTATTGGCTTTTGACAAGGCATCCATGCAACATGCTTGGAGGGCACAGCTTTTGGTTTGCTCTTTTGCATGCCCAGTTCTTGTCCCAAGCTCTGCATGCAGAGAAAATGCTCAGTTCATGCTAACAATCCGGCCCGTTAGCAAGAGAGTACAATTTTCAGATCGTGCAGAACACCCTTCCAATGGAGTACATCAAGTCAAATCTTGCATAACCACTCCAAATATGAATGACATTGATAGCACAATTAGTACACATCATTTGTAAGTTAGGTATTCCACGGCAAAGAATAGCTTCCTTATAATATTTTATGATCTGAAACCAAAAATCAAAAAGCCCAGAAGCACTTTGCAATTCATTGTTTTCCTGTTTCTCTCCTATTAATTCAACATTCAGCCCCATTTTTTAAATAGCTATTTCATTTCTACATATGTGTATCTATTTCACTCTTGCACTATTCGTGTATTTGTGGTACCAACAAGCTTCATCAAGTATTTCTTTTTGGATGGGATACACTGGGCATCGATCACTTGGAAGTCTTCATGGGTAGCAGTGGCATAAGTACAGAAAACAAAATAGAAAGCAGCACCATCTGCTGGACGAACTCAGCAGGTCAAGTGGCATTAGTGGGAGAAAAAAGAATGGTCAATGTTTTGGGCCAAAACTCTTCATCAGGATTTACAATCTATGTGATTCAATTAGTTGCAGAATCAAAATGAATCAGGCTCAAAGGTGGGCCATTTCCAGGAGTAAAGAAAAGGTCATAGTTCCTCAACGTTGGAGGGCAGGTGACTATCGGAGTAATTTCATCAATCTCATTTCCCCTCTTGTTTCTCTCTAACCCGTTCTTCCTCGTACAACTGTCCTGCTGCTGACTTGAAAGGCGTGACCTTTTAACTTCCCAACAAGCACATATTTGGAGTGTGGGAGGAAACTATGTGGTCAGAGGGAGGATAGCCAACTTCATGCGGATGGCCCGGGAGTTCAGGACCTCTGGAGCTGTAAGGAAGCAATACCAGAGAGGCTCCATTCTGCCAAACGATGTGGCAATGACCAAGCGGCAGTGGCAGACAATTAAGGGTATCTTTGCAAATATACAAGGTAGTTACAACAAGAAAGGGAAAATTTCAAAAAGTCACAAAAATTATAGATGTGAATGGCTTGAAAAGAAGAATATAATTACACAAAGATAGGTGACATATCAGAAGATGAAACATTAAAGAATCCCTCCATTCACAGATTAACATCGAGTTCTCCAGTTTCCCCATCCCTCTGTCTCCTTTCCTCCAGCTCTCTAACCCCTTCCCTCTCCATTCACAGAGCCATTCCCCCCTCCCCTTGTTTTCAGTTGTGCCCTCTCTCCCTTATCCGCCTCTTGTCTGTGCGGCCGTGCTCCTCCCCCGGACCTACCCTCCCCCACCATTTTATTCTGGCACCTGCCTACATTTTCCTCATACCTTGATCAAGCCCAAAATGTTAGTTACGTACCTTTATCTTTGCTATATAAAGTATGCTGTTTGACCTGCTGAGTTTCTCCAGCATTGCGTTTTTATTTTAATATTTTTATAGACACTGTATTTTAAGACAATCTCTCTTCAAAGGATGACCCCCTCAGTCCAGAAACAACCTGATTAACCTTTTCTGCGCTACCTCCAAGACATAAACCAAAACCACACAAAGTATCCAGGTGTGTGGCCTCACCAGTACCCTATGTAGTTGCAGCAGATCTTCTCTGCTCTTATATCCAATCCACTCTTTGTACACTGACAATCTTCAGCAGGGAGGTACATGCGATCCCTAATTATAGCAAATGGCAGATAATGCATTTTGACCATTCACAGTTGGTTTATAATCTGTATCGGCTTTAAACAGCGGAGCGGGAGGTAGAAATGCTGTCTCGCAGCGATGCAACCCTGGTTCAATCCTGACCTCTGGTGCTTGTGTGCAGGTTGCAATTTCTCCCTGTAACTACATGGATTTCCCCTGGGTTCTCCACTTTCCTGGAAAAATTCCGGTTGTTCGGTTATTTGGCCACTATAAATTACCCCTAATTTGTTGGCATGTGGGAACCGCTGGGGAGTTGTTGCGGACGTGGGAAATATAAAATAGGATGAGCATATGGTTAGTGTAAGTGGGTGCTTGATGGTTGACATGAACATGATGTGTGGAAGGGTCTGTTTCTGTACTGTCTGAATCAGATCTTAATCAGGTCTTCAGCATTAATTAGAAGACCTAGACCTCTACTGTAAAGGCAACAATGTCCATCTCTTTTTGGAAAGTGCCTTCCTTAAGTTTCCACAGTTATTAATCATCCCTGTTCTCTCTTAATGTTATAAGGTTCCTGACCATTCCTGGCCAAGACCGGCTTTCTGTTGTCACTGGATACCCAGCGGCATTGCTCAAAAGTTTGACTGGACACTCTGGAATCAATCATCTTTGCAATCTGCATGTGATTTTTGGGGTGATACCATTCCTTGCATCTTTGGGAATATTATAATTGTGCTGTGTAGTCCTTCGGATCAGCCCCTGCCTGCACTCTCATAATCCCACAATACCTCCTGAGCATCAGATAATTCCATCTCCATCAGTTGACCTCGATCTTGTGACTCTCACCCACCCTCCTCCCTGTCACGCCCACCCGCCTTTCCCTTTCACTATGACCTGAAATGCTTGATCCCATAGGCATTTTTAGGGCATGGCAGCCAGGGCATGTGACCTGGGTGCCACTTGAAGGGGGGGGTTCCACTGTCCTCGCCCACCAATCCTTGTAAGAGTTTAAAAACAAGCTCATTTGTGTTATTTAGGAGAACAGTGTGCATTGAGTATAGGCATTGTGGGCATCCTCTGCCGCTCAATGTCAGTTCCCTTGACCTGTCTGCACCTTGGAGATGCCAGCTCAGTGTCCCCTTTGCTGCCGGTGTCCTGACTCGCCCACCGCGACCCACACATATTCTGCTGTTCCTATTAAATTCTCTGAGGAATGAGGGCTCCAGCACCAATCTTCCTTTAACAATGACATTAAAAAAAAGCTCTTTGCGGTGTGCGTGACGACCTCTGCAAGCAAGCAGCTGAAAGTTGGCCATTTGTAGTGTGTGTGAACCCTGGAAATTATTCACCCCCCCCCCAGCCCCGCCCCAAGCCCGACTCCCCAACACCCCTTTTCTGATTTATTTCAAACAGAATACTTTTGAGACCAGCGAAAAATTAGTACTTTTACTGTAAATGCAGCTCTAACCTGCTAACTAATCACAGAGTACCTTTGGCATCGGGATTACTGCAGGCGAATGGCAGAAACGGGCAAATGAATAGGACGTTATTGATGATGCGCGATGACACGTAAACCATGTGACTTTGCAGTGCAGGATTTTTAAATGTGCTGCCTGCAGACATTAATCTCTCAGCAGAAGTCCATTTGCATAGTGCCCTACATACCCGCTGAGAGCATTAAAAGCACCAAAGGATCGAGAGCCATCTTTCTCTTCTGTCTGCTTCATATTTCAGACACAGATGGTTCACGTCACTGACGACGTCGATGCAGTGATGCTGTATGTCACGTGTAGGTTATACATCGCGGTCGACGCAGTGGCATCCCACGTAAATACCGCACCTCAGATATTTAGTCTAAACTGGTGGTGAAATCTGGAGTTTTGGTCGTTCCTATGTGAATGGCCACTCTGGAAGGTAAGTGTGGCAATTGGGAGGGGAAAAAAACGTTAGGTATATGTAAAAAACATAAATGATTCTGGGAGACTCTCTTTTGCTTCTCTTTCTCTAATTGAGGGGGGCGCTGGGCAACTTCTGTTGATGGTGAATCTTGTCTGCCTCATGGTACACTAAAGAAAATTTTGTGTAATGTCACATTTTCTGTTTTATTACATGACAATAAAAATAATCTTGAATCTTGAATTTCAACAACTTACACTTTGTCCCATGGCACCACCGTGTGGAATATTGGATAAATACAGAACACCATTTGGTTTCGCAGCTGCAATAAAGAAAATAAAAATAACGGGGACTATAATCTAATGTGTGGTTCACTGACTGAGGTGAAAAGTTAAACACTGACAATGTGCCAATACTTGCTGAGAACTCCTGGTGCAACCTTGAAATTGTAACAACTGTGTTACAGTGCAAAATGATCAGACGTAGTCGAGTCGAAGTTCATTAACAGCCACCTGCAGCTTTTGAAAGCCCCGCTCTTGCCAAATGGCGTCACCGCATTGTGGTGTCATGACGTGGCGTGGGACTTCCCGAGCTGGTTCGATTAAGCCTCCAGTGAGTCACTACAAAATGATCGTTTACACCCAAGGCCCATAGCTGACCGAAGGGTCAAATGAAGCTCACAATCATATGAACTACAAAGTATATTTAGTCTCTGGCCATTTTGGGGGTGGGGTGTGGATGCAGAATCGAATATTTATGGCAGGGAGTTCATCAGGAGTGGAGCAGGCAGGGCCAGGGCACAGGATACAGCAGTGGGGAGGATCGAGCATTTCAGGTCATTGTGAGTGAGGAATAGAGGTTGGGTGGTTGGTAAGGAGGAGCTCCCTGTCTGTGGTTGAGGATCACATGATTGAGGTGGGTGGGAGATTGGTTGCTCAGGGCGTGTTGCGGGATTGTGGGAGTGCAGGCAGGAGCTGCTCACAAGTAAAACGCTCCCAAATTCACAGGTTATCATATCATCCCAAAAATCAAATGTACTTTTTAAAGATGATTAATGCCAGAGTTCCGCGTCAAACATTTGGAGTGATGCAAAATTATCAGAAATCGTTATTGTAATAATTCTACAAACAGCACAGAAAACAGGTCCTTCAGCCAAACTCGTCCATACTGAGCAATTTTCCCCTTAAAGCTTGTCTCATTTGCTGACAATGGTCCTATATCACCTTCTTTATCCAGGAACCCCTCCAAAGGTCTTTTATATGACTAATTGTCCCTGCCACAGCAGCTTCCTCTGGCAGCTCGTCTCATGTGTGCACCACCTTCTGTGTGAAAATATTGCCCCATCCCACTATTGATTCTTTCCAATTTCACCTTAAACATATGCCCTCAAGTTTAAGACACTCAGAAAGTGGGGAAAAGGTTTTGATTATTCGCCTCAGGGTGGGAGTAGCCAACACCAGAGGTCATCTGTACAAAATGAAGGGAGGGAGGGAGGGAGGTTTAGGGGAGACGTCAGGGGTAAGTTTTTCCACACAGAGCATTGCCAGGAGTATTGCTGGAGGCTGGAACAATAGAGGTATTTAAGAGACTCTTATGCAGGCTCGTGGATGAAAGAAAAATAGAGGATTATGAGGTAGGAAGGGTTTTGTGTTTCTTTAAGTATATATAAGTCAGAACAACATTGTGGACCAAAGGGCCTGTATGTTTTATGTACAAATGCCTCTCAACATCTTGTATGGCTCTATCAGGTCACTCCAGAAAAAAAATGTCCTAGCCTATCCATTCTCTAAATGTAAGTTTTTAAATATAGACATACAGGCCATTTCAACCCACAAGCAGCCCAATTTACACCCAATTAACTTGCACTTCTGGTACATTTTGAACAGTGGGAGGAAACTGGAAAACCCATGCAGACACAGGGAGAACATACAAACTCCTTACAGACAGCGCAGGATTCGAACCCCGGTCCCGATTGCTGGCGCTGTGCTAACCGCTACATCAACCGTGCTGCTCCTCTAATTCCAGTAACGTTGTTGTGAATCTTTTTTTGCATCCCTTCCGTTTTAATTACGTCCAGGAACAGAAATGACTAAGAACTGTATGCAATGCTCCAATGTGGCCTTACCAATGTCTTGCACAGTTGTAAAAGAATGTCTCAACTCCTGCATTCAATATGCCGACCGATAAAGACAAGTGTGCCAAATGCATTCACCACCACCTTGTCACCACTCTCAGGGAATTGTGCATCTGCACCCCTAGGTTTCTCTGTTTACATTGCTCTTCAGGGCCCTATGTTATTTAGCATATGTGTCTTTCCCTGATTTGATTTGTTAAAATTACTCTATTCCTTTCTCCATTTCCCTACAAACTGTGCCTCCAAATTATTAACCACTTAACTCAGAGTTACAGAGGTGCTTCTTCTTATGTGTTCCCTGGGACGGTATGCATTACAGCAATAGTTCTCAACCTTTTTCTTTCTACTCACATCCCACTTTAAGTAATCTCTATGCCATCGGTGCTCTGTGATTAGTAAAGGATTGCTTAAGGTGATATGTGCGTGAAAAGAAAAAGTTGGAAAACCACTGTTTTAATTGTACCTAACGGACTTTTTATGTGCATGGTTTCAGAACTCCAAAGGAAATGGGCCAACGACAATTTTTCTCAAGCAAAATAGTTCAGTAACAATTGGGTCTAGAGCAGTGATTTTTCAACCTTCCCTTCCCACTCACATCCCACCTTAAGCAATCCCTTACTAATCACAGAGCACCGATGCCACAGGGATTACTTAAAGTGTTATGTAAGTGGAAAGTAAAAGGTTGAGAGTGAGGGGCAATCTTATAGAAAAATATAAAATTACAAAATTAATAGACAAGATTGAAGCAGGGAGGTGTTTTCAATGGCAGGTAAGACTAGAACCAGGGGACACAGCCTCAAGATTCTACTATTTAAGACGGAAATAAGGACGAACTGCTTCCCAGAGAGAAGTGAATCTGTGAAATTCTCTGCAGTAAGGACTGATGATTATGACTGTTGCAAAAAGCTTGATGAATTTTCCAAATGAATGCTACAGCAAAATATTCTTCATTCCAAACACATTTGCCAGCAAAATTAAAACCTGTGATTTTCTTCCCAACATTTGGTTGCATTTTTTTTGCCATTCATGTCTCATTAAATGTATTTAAGACACTGACAGATATATGTTTGAAAAATAGGGGACTTAAGGGTTATGGGTATAGGTGAGTTAGTAACGTTGAGTCATGGCCCAACTAATTAAGATTTTATTGCATGATGGACCAGGTGTGATGGACCAGATGGGCCTACGTCTGCTCCTTTTTCTTACCTTATGTTCGTATTCACCCTATCTAAACCGCTCATTTTATAAAATCTGATTAAATCTTCAATCTTTTTTGATCCAAAGAAAACAAACTTAGTCCTACTTTATAATTAAAATTCTTCACTGTTGGGTAAAATAAAGTTCACAGCTCAGGTCTTGGAATCATTCATCATAACTTTTTCTGCTTGATATGCAGGACACGCACTTTCCAGTGCATGAAAACAGATTAACCTGGAGCATAAATGGCAAAATAAATTGCAACAGTTGAGAAGAAAACCACAGGTTTTAATTTTACTGGGAATTGTGTTTGGAATGAAGAATTATTTGTTGCCGTAAGCTTTTGTTTGGAAAATTGACCAATCTTTTCGCAGCAGTCATAATCGTCGCTTTAGTTTTCTTGTGACAATAGTTCCACTAGGAAACTGAGAGCACAGGTTTCTTACACCATCCAGTTCTACCACAAATTACTGCTTTGTTTAGTTTGGCATGCTGTCATTTCTCGTTTACAAGCCAAAAGAAAGTTGACACCACTCAGATTTAATATGGTTGTGCAATTTGTTTTGAATGGTTGCAAATTTGAATTTTTTTTGTCCTTGTTTTCTTTCTTTTATGTTAATTTTAATGTTATGTAAAGAAAATAGGCCAAATTAATTCAGGTAATATGTTAGGGAAAAGCTAAAATTGTTTTCCAGAGTTATATATTGGTCATCCTTTGATTCGATGAAGACACATCGTTCAGTTCATCTGTGGACACAAAGGTGTCTCTGCAGTCCCAGTCTGGAAGTGCAGGGTCTAGCACAGTAGGGGCACTGGAAGTCCATGTTTGTAATAACTGTGGCCGCTGCTTTGTGATGCTGTTCACAGTTCACCATCAGTTTTTTTTTGGCAGCGCCTGGGTGTGGGCTTCATAGGACAGGGCTCGCCAGCAGGATCCATCAGCAGCCGTAGCTTCTAGTTCTCTGGATGTCACGGTAGCGTAGGGTTTCCTTCACAGCATCTTCATAGCGCTTGCGTGGGACGACCTCACGGTCTCCTTCCAGTCTTCAGTTCACCATGAGCGGCTGGCAAGGTGGCTGTCCATTCCGATGCCGTGAGCCACCCATGGCATCTGGGCTCTGATGATCAGGGACTCAATTGGGACTATCAAGCATCCTGATGGAGATTTATGGTCCAAAGCATTGCCTTCCATGGTGTTGCCTGGCCTACTGAGTTTCCCCCAGCATTTTGTGTGTTGCACCAGTTGAAAAACATTGGTGATGAACCAACTACTATATCAGGGGTGCAAGAAGCAGGAAACAAAATCACGGAACAGCAAGAAGCAGTGCTATTTAAAAGGCAGTCTCGTAGAACAGACCCCGGATCAGCAATGGAAATGTGGCCCAGATAGATACCTTTCCATTGATTTAGCTGCATTCAGGTCCCCCTGAAAGACTTCAGCTGTTTCCAACCAGTTGCACCTATGCATTGTCCTTAAGAATGACCAACCCAAATCTCCAGATCCAGCCTCTAATCTACTACTTTACGCATTCAGCCTGTGGCTATAGTTCGGTGGATTCTCCACCAACTCCTCACCGCCACCCATCCAGGTAATCTAATTTCCTCCCACACTCCAGGGAAGTGCAGATTGATACCATAGGGCACTGTCAACTACCTTTAGTGATAGAATCTGGGTAGGGGGTAAACTTTTTTTTCCCCACTCACATACCACTTTAAGTATTCCCTATGCGATCGGTGCTCTGTGATTAGTAAAGGATTGCTTAAGGTGTTATGTGGTCGTAAAGAAAAAGTTTGAAAATCACTGTTTTATTTGTACCTAATTAGCTTGTTACGTGCACAGTTTCTCAAGCAAAATATTTCAGTAACTATTGGGTGTAGAGCTGGGGTTCTCAACCTTCCCTTCCCACTCACATCCCACCTTAAGCAATCCCTTACCAATCACAGAGCACCGATGGCATCGGGATTACTTATGAAAAGAAAAAAAGAAAAAAGGTTGAGAACCACTGGAGAAAGGGTTAATGAGAACATGAGAATAAAATGATGGCCGGATTAGAGTAAATGGGTGCTTGATTGGTCAGTGCAGACTTGGTGGGCCGCTTTACACACTAGAAAAGTTCCCCAAATATCTCCTTTAAAGATCCCCCCACCCCTCCAATATGTTAAATGCATTTCTTCCAGCATTTGACAATTTTTGGCCTGAATGACTGTATGTGCTCTCAATGCCTCTCAAACTTTACGTCATAAATTTCTATCAGGTCTCCCCTCAGGGCTTCCGACACTCCAGAGAAAACAACCAAAACTGGTCCAACCTCTCCTTATAACTTATACCCACTAATCCAGACTCTTCTTTTCCATCCCCTTACCAAAGCTTCCACATCCTTCCAGGCAACCTGAATTCCCTGCGATACTCCAAGGGCAGCAATCACAAAATTTGTATATTTATAAAGTCGCACAGTTGGCAAGGTTGAAAATCACTGCTCTAGACCCAATTGTTACTGAACTATTTTGCTTGAGAAAAATTGTCACTGGCCCATTTCCTTTGGAGTTCTGAAACCATGCACATAAAAAGTCCATTAGGTACAATTAAAACAGTGGTTTTCCAACTTTTTCTTTTCACCCACATATCACCTTAAGCAATCCTTTACTAATCACAGAGCACCGATGGCATAGAGATTACTTAAAGTGGGATGTGAGTAGAAAGAAAAGGTTGAGAACTATTGCTGTAATGCATACCGTCCCAGGGAACACATAAGAAGAAGCACCTCTGTAACTCTGAGTTAATTGGTTAGTGCAACACTGTTACAGCGCCAGCGTCAGGGACCAGAGTTCGAATCCCGTGGTGTCTGAAGGAGTTTGTTCGTTCTCCCTGTGGTTGTGTGGATTTTCCCCGGACCCTCTAGATACCTCCCATCATTCAAAAAATATTCCAGGGTGGTTGTAGGTCAATTAGGTGTTACTGGGCAGCGTGGGCTCTTGTACTCAATAACTCAACGAGCATGCCATGTGCTTTCCTGTTTACTTTCATGGTCACTTTCAGGGACCCTTGGACTTAGATCCCAAATTCCTGCCATTAACTAACAACTTTCTCCTTACATTTGCTCTCTCAAAGTACACCACCTCACACTTGTTTCGTTTAAACTTTATCTGCTATTTTTTCATCCATATCTGCAATCTGAGAATAGCCCCTCCCAATTAACTCTCATTATCAGATTTATTGTCAGAGAATCTACATGACATCACATACAAACCTGAGATTCCTTTACCTGTGTGCACGACAAAGCATGTAAACAAAGAAAGAATTGTAAACAGATAACTAATGTAAACAAACTGGCTGTGCAATACAGAGAGAACAAAAAGAAAATCATTAAAGTGAACAAATAAGTCCTGCAATGAATCTATGATTGTGTTCGTTGTTGAGGAGTCTGATGGGGGAGGGGTGGACAACTGTTCCTGAACCTGGTGATGTGAGTCTTGTGGCCCCTACACCACTTTCTTGATGGCAGCAGTGAGAACAGAGCGTGTGCTGGGTGGTGTGAATCCTTGATGATTGCTGCTGCTCTCCAACAGCAACATTCCTTGTAGATGTACTCAATAGTGGGGAGGATTTTACCCTGTTATGTCCTGGGCTGTGCCTACTACTTTTGGAGGTCTTTATGCTCAGGGGTATTGGTGTTCCCATACCAGACTGTGATGCAGATGATCAGAACACTTCCCACCATGCCTCTGTAGAAATTTTCCAGGGTTTCCGGTGTCATACCAAACCTCCACAAACTCCTGAGGAGGGAGAGGCAATGATGTGCTTTCTTCATGATGCCATTGATTTGTTGGGTCCAGGAAAGATCCTCCTAGATAGTGACTCCCAGGAGCTTAGAATTGCTCACCTTCTCCACCTCTAATCCCCCGGCGATCCCTGGATTTTATGCCTCTGGCTTTCCTTTCCTGAAGTTGACATTGAGTGACATTGAGTGCGAGATTGTTGTTGGTGCACCATTCAGCCAAGTTGTCAATCTCCATCCTGTATGCTGACTCAGCCCCTTCCTTTATACAGCCCAGAACCATGGCATCATCGACAAATGTGTAGATGGTGTTATTGTCGTACAGAGCCACACAGTTGTAGGTGTAAAGTGAGTAATAATAATGCCATAATTTGCTCTCCCACAATGTACACATCTCCATTATCTGGAATTCAAACAACCGGCAACCACAGGCAACTGGGAAAAAAATTGAGGAAATAAATAATTTTTTAAATTAAAAATTGTAAAAGTAAATATTCTCCAAAGCAACACACAACCCCTTGGGCACAAGCATTCAGCCAGCGGAGCACCCCAGTTGTGTATGAATAAAATGGCAGCACCCAGAATGAAGATGTCACCTGCCACTGGGGAAACTCACTGTTAAGGGTCCTGCCATTAACTAACAACTTTCTCAGTGAAAATAAAAGTCTTTATTTTCATTCGTATATTATTAAGTATATTAGTAAGGCTTGAATCAGTAAACGTAGGGGAGAAGAGGTTAAATGTGGCAATGGCAAAACACCGTTGCAAAGCCAATGACCAGGTTTTAAATTTCAATTTAAATTTTGTAAGTTACAGGAATTAGCTGATTAAAGTGAACTTTATTTAATTAATGACTAAATACTGATTTTTTTTCCCCAAATTACATTTCCACCGTCATTGGTCTTTTAAACTGTTTATTCTAAATGCAGGTGTATTAGTTCGGCATTTTAAGAGCGAGTCTAAGGCAACCGTAAAATTTGCATATCTGGTATCCCCATAGGTGCCAGAATTTGGGGGTTTTACTGTAGTGTACCACCACAAGGTTCAGACTCGTCCTCATTCAAAACTATCTTAAAACTGTTCCCAAAATGCACCCCCACTGAAAGACCAGCCATCTTGCTGGGCTCTTTTCCCTTTAACAAAGTTCATATGAAAAGCACCTAAAACTCACCATCAGTTGAACCACATACTATAAATTGTCCAAATTCTAATTCGAAAATAATTTTTTTTTTAAAACATAAATAATTAGCATTTTGATAAATGTCTTGTAAAGTACATACATTGTTTTTAAACAAATGCTTTCAACAGTTCACTCATGATTTGTACCCAAATCCAATACATTAAGAGATGTTACAATTAACTCAAGTAGTTGCACCTTTTAAAACAGTTTGTGAGTTCAAGTATCACTCTCTGAGATTCGGCAGGTCTTCTGATGTGAACATAAGAGACCCATGATACTATATGAAGAATCAAAGCAGCGAACCAAATTATCATTTTCTCTTGGTGATTTCACGTGACGGTGATATATGCAAATTTGGTAAAGATGGCGCCCGCAATTGGGGCTACCTGTCGAATGGTTATCTATGAACGGTTTATGAAGTCCGAGCTTGCAAAACTCACAATGGATCTCATAAAGATACTTTCAGGACGTGCCAAGGATGTCTGGATGTGTAATTTTTTTAAAAGTAGAGGCTTCACTTTGGAGGCAAACTTGATTGATCCATTAAACTTTAATTGCACATAAACATTTTTACAATACAAACAAGATTCATTTTCTCAGAAAGACCCCACAATTTATTTTTTTTTCCTCTTCTTGATTATCATATATATTTGTAACAATAAATTATGTACAATTGTTTGCCACAAAAAAGCTTCATTGGTTTCTCAATGCATGAAAAAGGTTTGCATGCAGGTGATGCTTTTGGTTTGATGTTGTCTTGTCATAATTCTTAAGAGGTCAGGTCCTTCTGCACCATAATTAAAATGCATAAACACGATAGGTATACTGAGCATAAAATTACCACATCAAGGATTCATCATATCTGTGAAAAATATTGAAACAGGAAAATACATTAAAATGCATATTCTCCAGACGTTTATAGCCATAAAAATGATAAAGGAACCATAAGTAATTAAAATATTTAGTTACTGTTGTGGATAAATTTTTGTGCCTTTGTGGCATATTTCTTTGGCGCAGATGATTAAATGGGTTTCTTTATTATTAATCGAACAATTTTAACATGGGAAACAAGATTCATAGTCAAAGCTTCAACAATAATTTAATTATGAAGTATGATACCAATAAAGTAGGCAATCATTTTACATCAATTGTTGTTAGCCTGTTTATTAAACATATTTTTATATTTAAACTATTTTTAAAAAATCTATAGAGATGCCGATTCTGGCTATTTAAACCAGTGCTGCCCAATTACACCTAAATTAACCTTCAACCCCGTATGTTCTGGGTAAATGGGAGGAAACTGGAGCACTTGTGGAAAACCCATGCAGATGTAGGGAGAATGTACAAACTCCATACCATGCTAAGCTAATCAGACTTTACAGTGTTTAAGCCTACAAATCCATTACATGAAATAGCATTGGTGATCCAAAAATTATCATCATTCAGAAGACAGAGATGCTTGTTATTGTAAGATACCAGATTTATCCCAGCACCAGAGACCCTGGGTCTGATTGGGGATAAGCAGATTAGAAAGGTGTTGGAGGGTTGATGAAGGGAAATGTTTGTGTCCCAGAAATATCGATCATCATATTTCACTGCATGACAAATTAATTTTTATTCACATAACACCAAAAATGGGTCCAAGTGATTTGACCACACATGTCAAACTCTGGCCCGCGGGCCAAGATATAATTATATTTGGCCCGCAAGATCATATTAAATATATATTAGAGTTGGCCCGCTGGCCGCCGCGCCAGCATGCACACTGAAGGTGAAAATGAAGACGCCGGAGGTATGGAGGGATCTCAGAGTCCAGAATCCCGGGGATCGGAGCGCCGCACTCAGCCCGCCCGGCTCCCGGACACACAGACGTAGCTGGAGTTGGGGACCATCCTCGCTGGGTCTGCGCTTCAGCGGCGACGCCGGACCGAACGTCTCGTTGGCGGTGCCTTCCCCCTCGCTCCGTGCGCGGCGGACCCTACCTCCCGCTCATTTTTTTTGGAGACGAGCCCAGCGTCGTGAGATCGCAGTTTAATCCCTCTCCAACCATGGGAGGGGGGTGGGAGCAACGCGCTCTTCTCAGCCAATTCCTCCACCGCCCCGGACGCCGGCGTTTCAACGGGGGGTTCGGGTGCCGTCGTCAGGCGACCGACCTGTTGGTCCAAGACAAGGGGAGAGCGTACAAACTCCACACAGACAGCACCTGAACTCGGGTGAACGTGGAGCTGCGACCCCACATTCCACATCAGGACTGTGTGTAAGATTGGGAGCAGTGAGACGGAAGCTTATTTTGTTCCTGTGATTTAAGCCTTTCTTGGGGTGGGGGGGGTCCTTCTCTGACCACTTGCCTAACAATTAACCTAATCAGATGTGGAGTTACCACAATACAACAGTTCTCAACCTTTTTCTTTCCACTCGCGTCCCTGTGCCATTGGTGCTCTGTCATTAGTATGGGATTGCTTAAGGTGGTCTGTGGGTGGGAAGAAAAAGTTTGAAGACCACTGCTTTAATCATCCCTCATTGACTCGTCATGTGCACGGTTTCAGACGCTAAAGGAAATGGGCCGATGACAATGACAATGAAAGAGTTTATCCAAAACTATTATTAAACATTTATTTTAATAAGAAAAAGTTTAACATTACATATGTTGAAAGAAGAGAAAACATGCAGATGCTGTTGAAAATTTTCAATAAATATTTAGTTCGGCCTTCGACTTAGTCCAAGTTTTTAATGTTGGCCCTCCATGAATTTGAGTTTGACACCCCTGGATAAGACAGTCCTTGTTCTAGAGGATTTTTAAGATGAAATGTTTTACTTACAGAAGACTGCAAGCTCACAGCAATTAGGTTAGCCTCTAATATTCAGAAGTCTAATCTACTTCTGTGGAGATACTAGTTTGAAATTCACACACAGCAGGTGAGGACCTTACAATTCAAGTCATTATACAACTCTGAAATCCAAAGTTAGTCTTAATAATGGTGACATGGAACTATCTGATGTGTTCATCAAATCCCCTTCCTGGTCTCCTCGAAACACATTTCCCAGCTCAAGTCATGGAATCATATCTTGAATGCCCTCTAAATCATTCCTACTTATCCATTCAAGAGATAATTAGGGATAGGCTATAAATAGGATTTCAGAAACATTTGTATTCCATAAAAACAAGTATTGGATATTAATGACTTTCCTAAGCTCCATGTACAGTAAAATCCCTGTTATCTGGAATTCAAGCAACCAGAAAAATAAAATCACTGAAAATAAATAGGTAAAAAATATGGAAGTTTAAAATAGGTCCACCTCACCACTAGTTCTCATTTCACACAAAACAGTCTCAACCAGAAAATTTGCTTATCCAGCATCTACCAATCCCTATTGGTGCTGAATTTTGCATAATTTGTCTTAAATGCTCTTTCTATATATTTTATTTTTAAAACAATTTCATGGTTTTCAACCATAACTCATTCTATTGAGCATTTTCTCTCAGGACCAGAAAGAACTTCTGTGTATCCCTGTTAGAAGGCCTTGATTAACTGGAAGGCTATCCTAACAATAATTTACCACAGATCCTTTTCTTGTGCTTCTCAATTAAACAAAATACAATTTCTTTCTCTTTTGTGTCCCTTAAAGTCGACCTTTTGCTTTTTCTTCTATTTTTTTCATAAATTTATAGCATTAGTTCAGTTTTGGGGTTTTTTTTCCTGTCACATGATGACATCGCAGTAATTTTGAACTAAACTAGAAAAAGAAAGTAAATTTTTTTTTAATGATCCAGCAAGGAACCAATACCAATAACAGAAAAGCAAAGTAAGCATGCAAAAGTATATTCTAAAACATGCAAAATGTGTGTTTAAATATACATCCGTGTATATTCTAATATGGTTAAATGTAGAATTAGACCAATTTAAACCTTAGGTCTAAATCGGTTTCAGTCTAGCCAAGGCTTTTCTCTTAAGAAGTGATTATGAAAGCAATGTATAACGTACATGCCATTGGATTACCACTTCTGTTCTTCAGATCTTAGATTGCTGTATATATTCGAGTAATAGTCAAATTTTGGGGACTAACTTTCAGGTCAAATTTGGTGGGGGGGGGGGGAAAGGGTTACTACTTTTCACCACTAGAAGTTCCTATGTCATTCAAGGCGTCGGGATCTGAGATGGCATGGGCCAGGTAGTAAGTCTGCATTTGGAGCATTGGGAGCTGAGGTGAGCATTCACCGTCAGAGCATTGGTAGCTTGGATGAGTGGGCAGTCAGGGCCTAAAATAGAAGGGATTGACTTTTACCACGGTTTGTATGGAAAATGTGTGATTTTTGGCCCAAAAAAAAGGGGGAAGGGGTCGATTATTACATGGGATCAACTTTTTCTTTTCTTTCTTTGGCTTGGCTTCGCGGACGAAGATTTATGGAGGGGTAATGTCCACGTCAGCTGCAGGCTCGTTTGTGGCTGACAAGTCCGATGCAGGACAGGCAGACACGGTTGCAGCGGTTGCAAGGGAAAATTGGTGGGTTGGGGTTGGGTGTTGGGTTTTTCCTCCTTTGTCTTTTGTCAGTGAGGTGGGCTCTGCGGTCTTCTTCCAAGGAGGTTGCTGCCCGCCGAACTGTGAGGCGCCAAGATGCACGGTTTAAGGCGATATCAGCCCACTGGCGGTGGTCAATGTGACAGGCACCAAGAAATTTCTTTAGGCAGTCCTTGTACCTCTTCTTTGGTGCACCTCTGTCTCAGTGGCCAGTGGAGAGCTCGCCATATAACACGATCTTGGGAAGGTGATGGTCATCAATTCTGGAGACGTGACCATTAACAAGTATATTCACGGGTGTATGTTGAAAGTTATATCTTCATGCTATATGAATGTCTTGAAGTTCTATGTCACATGTAATGGTCTCATACAAGAGTTCCTGTATATTTATGTCACATATACATCATTATGATGCAAAATGTCATTAAGACATTTTTCTCTATTTGATCTAAAATCCCATCTATCCAAGTTTGCAAGCTTTATTAATTGGTCAGTTTGCAATGAGTTAATTTGAGATTTATAAAGTTGAACAGAAAAATCAAAACATTGACATTCATCATTATTCATCTTGTTCCTCCTTCCATCTCTTCATGTCCCTTATTTTACACTTCATTGGACACTGTTATAATATACTCTTAATTGTATCAAATTGATCCAGTTTTTTTTAAATGCTTATTGAACATAAATTTTCTGGATTTTGTTGTTTCCAATGAACCAGAAGTGCTCACTTTCAAACATATAAGGATTTGGTAAGTGTCTTTCGGTCTCTCATCCTCACCCTTTAAAGTGAATGAAGAGGCAGGAAGACAGACAGTCAAGAAGATAGATTCTCAGCTTCTTTGTCAGGTTTACATTTTCAGTCATTCAAAGAGCATTATCAAGTGACAAAGTTGTGACAAAGTGCAAATCCACATCCCTCCCACTGAGCCACAGTAGCACATTTCGCAGATGGAAAGATGGTGAAATTTTGAGTGGTCACACACCAATGACAAATCTTTGACCATGCTTAACAATGCAGAAGCAGACATTAGGAGCGGCACTGGACTATTATTCAAACTTTTGATCCTGCTTTCTCTGCTGTGCAACATGATCATGTGTCTGGTCGATACCCCATTCCTGAATTCTCCACATCTCCCTCAATTTCAATAGCCATTTGTACGCTATCCAACTTATATTCATTAATTTTTTTAATGATTTGATCTCAAACTGTCTTCTATGGTGGAAAATGTCATGTTCACCATGCTTTGAGAGAAGAAATGTATTTTTTTAAAAATCTCATTCTGAACCTGTATCTATTGGATGTGACTCCTCAGTCAGAACATCCTCTCTATCCATCTACTTCCCTCAGATCTATTAGGATTTCATGAATGAGGTTTCTCAATGTTTCCTCCCATTTTTCTGAACTTTTGTGAATGTAAGCTCAATCATCCCAAACCCTCTTCCAACATCAATTCTTGTCATTTTCCAGAACCCGTCTTCACTATACAAGTTCTGAAGCAGGAATATCCTTCCTCAGACCAAAACAGCACAAAATTCTCATGGCATGGTCTCGCTATTCTCCTGCACAATTGCAAGATCACATCCCAGTTCCTCTATTCAGTCCTTCGGGCTATGAAATACATTGCACTATTTGCCTTCTGCATTCTAACTTTCAACTTCTGATGCACAAGGATATCCATCCAACTCTCCTTTTCTGACTCTTACAATTGAAATGAATTATTGTCAAATGTTCCTAGATTATAGTGAAAAGCTTGTTTTGCTTGCAGTCAAGTCAATCCATATTTACGTGCAGCGTGTGCAATAATAAAGCTAAAGTGCAGGTTATAGTGTAAGTGGGATGGTGCAGAATGGCAGGCGGCTCAGATAGCAGTGTGGTAAGCACAGTTCAAACCCAGTGCTGTCTACAAGGAATTTGAGCCTTGTGGGTTTTCACAGATGCTCCAGTTTCCTCCCACCCTCCAAAACATACAGGGTTGTAGGATAATTGGGTGTGATTGGGCGGCACGGGCTTCAATGGCCGGAATTGGCCTCTACTTTGTCCTAAGACAAAGTAAAAACATAGAGAAAACGGGTAAAAGAGTGCAGGGGGATCATCAACGAGAGATCTATTCAAGAGTCTGAAAGCAGCAGGAAATGAATTGTCCTTGTAGCTAGAGATTTGTGTTTTCAAACTCATTTATCCTCTACCTGATGGAAAGGTGAAGAGCATGTGACCAGGGTGGGATGGAGCCTTTAATATATTGGCAGCTTTCTGAGGAAGAGGGAGGTAGAGACAGGGTCAATGAAGGGGAGGTTGGTGTGCAATTTTCCCTGATCAGATTCGTGTTTTTATTACTGAAGTGAATAATCTCACATTTATTGGCATCATACTGCGTGTATTTGCCCACTCTCTCAACCTGCCAAAGCTTTGTTGCATCTCAGCTTTATGTCATCCACAGATATGGAGACATTCCATTCAACCCCTTCATCTGAAATATCCCCTGTGAAAATATTGAATGTTAGAGATCTAGGGCAGTATCACAGGCTGTACTCTGAGGACCTTTGTCCACTGACATTGGCTTACAATCATTTAAACTGTTATGCATTTAATCCTCTTAGGAATTTGTCCCACCATAAAATGGATTGAAAAATACTGAGTCTGAGTTTTTAAAGGAGTACTAAAGCACAATTACAACTGAGCAAAGCATCTGGCTCTAAACATTAATGTTATCTATATTGTGAGAGCAACTCCAGCAGTTCCTTTTAAATGAAGGTTTTTTTCCTTTATAAATACAGTAATTTAAGAAATGCTGTTTTTCACAGAGAGAAGGAATTCCATGGTATTCTAGAGAAAAGGGGAGGACAAACAATGTAAATCTTTTCTTTTGTGATTACAGAGTTGGTTAAAGTGTATCTGAGAGAAAGTGATCTCTCAAATATTAATGACATTCTCAAAGCTCTATTTACCTCGAGTTCCCAACATGATCCCGGCTTTCATCAAAAGGGGAATCTGACAAAGATTCTGGATTATCCCTCTTCCCATATCTGGAACAGAAAAATTAACGTCAGTTCAATTGCCCACTAATAATTTATCCTGTACTTTGAGCAATAATAAAAATATTTTCCACTCAGTAATATCTGGACGAACAGATCAATATTATTAGAATAAAATAGCTCATACAGATTTCGAATCACGTACTACGTAGGTTTCCCATTAGTAAATGGAAAATATACATTTGATTTCTTTCAACCATTCATAAATTCTTTGGGAAGATATCACTTCTGATTATATGACACATGATACTTAATGAGTGCATACTGATTTTATTCAATGATAGCAGGGCTCAGCTACAAAAGAGTTGTAAACCACAGTCTTCAGCAGTGTGATAACATCAGCATTATACTCTCCATTTATCTTGTGTACAGAAC